>NC_081405.1:643496419-644103419 GCF_030272615.1 Cryptomeria japonica | reverse complement strand
TGGAGGGACTGAGTCAAATGATGAGGATGGTATTGAGGGTCAAGATGCCACATCGATGGATCAGATGGATGACACACAGTATCCATCAGATGAGCCTATGTAGGATATAGTAGTAGGTGATAAGTTTGAGCACATTCTAGATGATGGAGAAGTTAGGGGAGAGGTGAGGTACTAGAGAGAGAACATCTCGGTATTAGAGAGATAGATAACATCTCTTCAAGGTGACAAGCCAACTTGGGATGCTAAGAGAGCATAATAGATTGCAAGTATGGATAGGTTGAGAGTGTAAATGGAGAAATGGAGTGTAGAGAGAGATACACTATTAGCATAGAGGGATACTTTGATATCATGTTGGGACACAACAATAGATAAAGCAACATGGGAGGTAGAGGGAGCACAAATGATCTTAGATAGGGACAAACTCGCAACAGAGAGAGCTATACTTATAGCTTCTCAGGACACAATAGTGGCTAGAGAACAGAGAGTGGACAAGACAGTTTAGGAGTTCATCTAGAGTGTCACAAACATGGGCATGCATGAGGCTATACAAGACATAGGAAATCTAGCCAAGGAAACCAGATATTGGAGAGATTTGTATGAGAGTGTGGTGCTAGCAGAGCAGAGAGAACCATCATATCGATCATAGAGAAGGTCATGCAATAGGACACATTCACAGAGGACACACATCAACATAGGGTTGATAGGACCTTTGAGGCTACCAGGACAAATGAGAGTGGAGACAAGAGGAGCTTCATCCTTAAAAAAGGATAGAGGTCAGGAGGAGCAAGGGAGCATCAAATTCTATTTGTAGTTACAGATATGTGTAGAAACTTTATGAGATTGTAGTGATCTTGTGAGCTCTATTTTGACATGACAGACTAAAACTATTTACTCTGACACTTTTATTATGTGTGTGTGTGTGTGCAATGTTCTTTTTATGATCTTTGCTATGATATGATAAATGATTTGTGATGTTACTGAATTATGCATGTAGGATGAGATGATGCAAATGATTATGATATGCATGTGGACTAATGTTTTATGAATGCAGATGCTTACTATCTTAAGTTTCAGAGTACAAGATGATGAAGATGACAAGGACTGATCAAAGAAGGGCTAACCAAAAGAAAGGAAAAACGTTAGACAATGTATGATAAATTAGAATGAAAAGAAGAGTTAGATGGAGAAAAGGTTAGTAGTGATGATACCTTGATTTAATAAATGCACCATTAGCAACAAAGAGCTTTATTTAATATGGAAAAATGGATACATTGCCTCATGACATATGAGGTCAGATCAATAATGTGATCCTTTTACAAAGAAACAGACATATTGTAGACAAAGAATGTTCTCATTAGTTCTGAAATGTTGGGAGTGTGTGTTAAGGGTTGAGGTATGTGTGATAGTCACGAAGTGAACATACCAATATAGACACCCAAGAGATACCTATTTCATAACATCATGAAAACATCCCACAAAAAAAAGACAAAACAAGAAGATCATGAACCATCCCGACCACTCTAATCACTTGTGGATATCCTTGAGTAGCATAAGAACATGATCAAAGATAAATCAAAGAAAGATAAGACTCACTAGACCAAGCGAGCCAAAAACCATTTTGATCTTATTGTCAAAGTTGATAGTTTTTGTTTGATAGGACAGTCATGATGTCTGGCTTCAGGAATGAAGTACCCCGTATAAGAGAAACACATTCTAGTTTTAAGCATATTGTACCCTATATAAGACAAATGAAAGTCAGATAGGGATAGTTTGATAGGTTGATTGATACAACAAGTTGATCTATCTAATTGTTGATTTTAATTGATAGGTTGTCTATTGATACGTGATTTGTTAAGCGCGGTGTTTTGCAGGTTTTTCATCCATGTCTACTTTAATGTTTGTCTGTTGCAAATGATAGGTTTATTGATGGAATAAAAATGATGATTGTTGGATTTTTTATTGATTTGAAATTTTTGGGGTTTTTGTGGTTATTTTATGTCTTCAAGATGTTTTTTGAATATTTTTTGATCTATTTTTCCCGACATTATGCAATTTTTTAGGGATTTTTTCAAGCCATTTTGCTATTTTTAGGATTTTTCAGGACATTTTGCAATTTTAAGGATTTTTTTAGGAAATTTGGGCTATGTACATGTGTCATTCTTTGATCTTGCAGCAAGAAGGACTCCATTTATTGATCATGATAAAATGGATGCCTCTAATATGTGAAACTATATACAATGGCCAAAATGAGTGTATATACAAGATTGGTTTGCACTGAGGTAAGGCAATGAACATCAACTAGTTTCAGGCCATAAAGAGATAAAGGGGTTTATGGAAAGGTAGATATGAAATCTATTATGGATATGAATAAGATTCAGATAGAGTGACGATAGATGATGGAGAAATTATCTTCTACACGTGGTGCATGTTTGCCAGGTTTTCACCATGATACTTAACTAGAGTGCTTGTTTACTAGGTTTTCACTAATGGGCGAATGATTTTTCTTGACTATTTTGTTTTCTTTTTCTTTTTTTTTTCAGGATCCATATTCAATTTTTTTTGTTCCTTTTTCAAGATCATATATCAATTTTTTTGTTCTTTTTTTCAAGATCATATATCAATTTTTTTGTAACTTTTTTTAGGCACATATATCCTCAAGTATAATACTTGCGGAGGTACATTCTATTTACATGTTCAAATAGAGGTTCTCCCTCTGATGTTTCTAGCTCATAAGCTCTAGATCTATAGGCTACAATGACCACATAGGGACCTAGCCAATTAGGCTCAAATTTGCTTGGCTTCTCCCTTTCTTTCTGATTCGTAGGATTCATCTTGAAGACCAAGTCTTCGACTTCAAAATGCCTACCTTTGACTTTCTTGTTATAGTTTCTACAGAGTCAATTCTAATATGATTATAGATGAACTAGAGCGGTCTGGAGTTGATCATCCAATGTTTCTAGGTCATGCAATCTAGATATCTTGTATTCTTCATCATCAATGATATTGTGCAAGGAGACTCTCAACGAAGGGATCTCAACCTCAATAGGAAGAATGGCTTCAGTAGCATAAACTAGGGAATAAGGTGTAGCGCCTATAGATGTGCAAATACTAGTTTAGTATACCCATAAGGCGGGATTGAGTTGCACATGCCAGTCGCGACCAACATCATTGACAATCTTAAGTATTTTTATGATGGGTTTGTTAGATGCCTCAGCTTGACCATTACGAGTTGTGGATCGTAAGGAGAGGAAAAGCAATGCTGGAAATAAAAATTCTCATAGAGTTCCTTAACATCTTGGTTATTGAAAGGGCGGCCATTATCAGTGGCAATAGACAAAGGGACTCCATAGCAGCATATGATATAGTTTAGGATAAACTTGGAATTTTGTGTGTCGGTAATGTAGGTCATATTGATGGCTTCAATCCATTTGGTGAAGTACTCTGTAGTATGATAATGAACTTATGACCATTGGAAAAGGTAGGGTGAATCTTACCTATGAGGTTAATTCCCCACTAAGAAAAGGGCCAAGGAGATATGATAGGTTAGAGTTCTTGTGTTGGTGCATATTTACAACACTTCTTTGCAAAAGTGTGAGCTTCACGTTCCATGGTAGGCCAATAGTATCCTTCTCTTGTCAACTTCTTAGCAAGACTTAAACCATTGAAGTGGCCCTTGCAAATACCATCATGGACCTCTTGTAAAGAAGTTTGAGCTTCTTCAGAATCAAGACACCCGAGGAGGGTTTGGTCGAAAGAGTGACAATATAGGGTGTCACCTGTGATAACATATCTAGTGGTTTGATTGATAAAAGAGTGATGTTGGTTTTTGGACAAGTTAGGAGATAATGTTTGGGATTTGAAATAGTTGTAGATGTCTTGGTACCAAGGGGAATTGGGACCAACAATTTCACACATGAGTTCAAACTATGGAATCTCAAATGTCGGAATCAAGAGTTGTTAAACCAAGAACTCACATTTGGTAACATTCTACAAGATATCGAGCATGGAAGAAATAGTAGCCATAGAATCTGTAGGTTTTTTATGTAGTCATGGTACTTGACTGAAAGTAATTGTAACAAACCTTGTTTTATAGAAATCAACCAACTTTTTGTAAAGAATGAGCTTCTCATCCTTTGTTTCATATTCATCATTGATGGTGTAAATTATGTCTCACAATTACACTTTACTTAAGTTGACTTAGGGTAATGCATTTCATTTTAGTTTTCATATGAGACAATTAGGGAAGTGTGTACATAGGGAAGTGTGCACATAGGGAAGTTGCTTATAGGAGAAATTCCAATTTTGTGGTCTTATCTTGTTGTTACACTCCACCTTCAATGGGTGATCCAACTCTTGTGGAATATTTTATTATTTCTCTTACCTATCCTCACCTACCCTTGTTTCTCATTGGCCCACATGTCATGGTTGTGTTCTCACATATCCATATGGCCTTGCCTTTATAAGTGGGCTCATCTACATTATATGTAATGATCTCGTTGATCATATTTTGTATCTTAATGAGAATATAGTTTTTTTTATCAATCTTGTCTCTCTTGTTTGTGCTATTCATTGCGCTCTAGATCTAGGCTATTTTTGACATTTTCTTACATGACATCAGAGCCATTAGGGCTTCATTGAGTAGTCTTTTTAGAGAGATCTTGGTGCGTTTGATTTTTAGATCTAGGGAGCAGCACAATTTGGGAGCATCCTACATCAATTTTGACCTTGCCATTGAGTCTGGGAGGTTGTTTCCATGAATTTTAAGTATAAATTTAGCTATTTTTGGTGAAAGGTCTTTTCGGGGCAAAAAAGTTCTCGATGGTATGGATTTTCAAAAAAAATTAATTAAATCTTTTTTTTTTCTACAAACTATTTTCAAAACTCTTATATTTAATTTATCGCATTTTTATATATGTAATTTTTTTTATTATTAATATATATATATATTATTTTTGGGGGAGGGACTCTTGTCCCCGCCCCCGTACATCTTTCTTTTCCTGTTGTCATAGTATTTGCAATCGTACTATTTTTTTGATGACTTGTATCATCCACTAACTGTCGTGATTTGACGTCTCCTCTTGCCGGGACTCATAGCCTCTAGTCTCGACTACCACTCACGCCTGCTGGTTCCCTCCAGCCTCTCATTCCATCCAAGCCTCGCCTTGGTCCCTAGCTCCACTTTAGTCCTCTTGTTGGCCTTTGAACTCAACCTAGTCGCCTCCCATTATGCATCAAGATCTGTTGCCGTCAGACTCCACCACTGGCATTGCCTACTCTCTACGACCCCCATTGGGTGCATTGTCAACAGTGCCCTTCATCATGCCACCTACTGACTCCACCCATTGCCTTCATCATCAGTAGGGCACCATGCGATGTTTGCTAATTCTCCCATGGGGCACAAACTTATTCAACAACCCAGACACGTGTCCCAATTTCAATAGCCTAATGTGCACAATCAACCACATTAAACTAACATGTTAGTAAGACACATCAGTGCACACATAGACCAACCATACATCCACTTCAGCCGACTGTAATTCCCAATCAACGATTCATACAACCACCTCAGTTGCCATGTCACTGAGGTCCATATAGAGCCACATCAGTAATTCGTACTGATGATGTCAACATCTGTATTGCCACATAGGAAGGTACTTTAGCCATGGCGACCATACGACCATCGAATTTAATCTTGTGAAATACTAACATCAGCCATTTTTTGAAATTTTTTGACCCCTCTCTAGTGAGTTTTTTAATTTTGCAGTCCAACTTCAGAGGTTCATATCTTGGTCATTTTGGGGCCTTTTCAAGTGCATTTTGTTTTTTGGTTTGGGATAATTTTTCATGCTCTTCGCAGTGGTGTGGTTAGTTTCTGATTTTGGTGGATAATTTTTTACAATTTTTAGTTTTTTATAACTGCACCTATCTAATCCTCATTCCTGCAGCTTTTCAAGCTCCATTCAAGCTCATATGACCTCCTTTTCAGGTGCCATTCTTTTTGAAAGTGCATTATTTTTCATCTACTTTCACGTGGTGCTATCATTTTTTCACCATTTTGAGCAGAAATTGTACTTTCAGTATTTGGTCTTTTTTAGCCTATTTGGTACTTGTAATTTGCTTGGATCTCATTTAGATATCTTGCATTATTGGTTTGAGTCTTGTATAGCCTATTTGAGGCAGTTGTAATCTTGAAATCAGAAGTCCAGTTTGCTCTTGTTTGCAAGTGGCCCATTGTACACACACTGAGTATAAAGTGCCAAATCATCATTCTTTTTTGGGGGTGGTTCTTTGATTCAGTGAATTTGGGGGGTGTCTTGTGTGATTGTGCTTGTGCCTCTCTCTATCTTGTGCTCTTTTATGTTGTTGCTATGGGTTCTAAATTTCCACTTTTAACTCCACATAATTATGCTTCTTAGAAAATTGATGCATGGAGTAAACTAATGGAAAAAGGATTAACTCACTATATTTATGGAACTATTACGCTGCGAGCTGATCCTAAGGCTGATCCTAATGCTCACATGGAATGGCTCACTAGAAATATTATGGCTCTTGGAACTTTGAGGAAGTATGTGTCAAAGGATATCATCTTTCACATTGAGAAGTGTAAAACAATTAAGTATGCATGAGATGTCTTGGCTAAATTGTAAGGCCAAATTGATGAGATTAGAGGCTATCATCTTGATAATGATCTCACTTTGTTGGATCCCAAGAATTTTGATACAATCCAAGACTATGTCACTAAGGCAAATGAGCTAAGAGTGCCACTTAAGGATTGTGGCATTGACAAGAAGG
The DNA here is from genome assembly GCF_030272615.1 of Cryptomeria japonica. Taxonomy (NCBI): domain Eukaryota; kingdom Viridiplantae; phylum Streptophyta; class Pinopsida; order Cupressales; family Cupressaceae; genus Cryptomeria; species Cryptomeria japonica. The sequence goes on along the minus strand of NC_081405.1, from coordinate 644,096,627 downwards.
ATGCACAGTTGGTCTACAATTTGTTGGGAAAGCTTCCATCATAATATGCAACATTTGTTTCTAGCTTAGAAACCCATCACTTAATAGTGGGTAGTTCTTTCACTATGCCCTCATTTGATGTATTCACATAAATTTTAATGTTAGAGCAGTCAAAGTTGATGAGCATGGGGATTATCAAGACTTCGAAATCCAAGGCTTTGGTGCTTGATCAAGGGAATCAAAGGAATCAATGGAAAGGCAAGAACCAGGAGTAGTCTAAGCCTAAGCCACAACAAGCCAAAGCACAATCATCCTCTCCACAACAAGGTGATTCTACATCCTCACCTAAGGGAAAATCATATAAGGAGAATCTTTTTCATGCATATTGCAAGAAGTTAGGACATGTTGAACACCATTGTTATAAGAAGGATATTGTGAATTGAAACATCTTCTCGAGAAGAATAAAATTAGTTTGCCTTCTAGAATGTCTCCTTCAGCTTCTTCTTCCAAAGAAAAGGAATTTGATAAAGGAAAGAATCATATTTTTGGGACAAATAAAGGACAAGCTCTTTGTACTACTACAAGTCATGATTCATGGAGATGGCTTCTAGATTAAGGGGTTTCTCATCATATGGCATCTTTGTAGTCTATGTTCTCTTCATTTGAGCCTTGTATCATGCCACTGGTTTTGATGGGAAATCATACATATATGAATGTGATTGGGAAATGATATATTGCTATTGGGGATAACTCCTTCAATAATATGTTGTATGTACCTCATTTGACAAACAATCTTCTTTTCATCTATCATGGGACAACAAGGAAGACTGTGGAGTTCACACCTGATTTAGTTATCATTAGAGACTTGGAGAGTAGAGATATCATTGCTACTGGGGTGGTAGATCATGCATCTCAGTTGTACTCCTTTTAAGATTGTGTTCCTATGATGAGTTTGATTTTCCACATGATGATCACACTTATTGTGTGGGTTTTAATATTGAGGAGAACTTTGGTTACTTGGAATTGGGTGTTCTCACATGTGATCTAGTTCTTGAACCTTGCATTTAATCTCCTCCTATTGCACCCGATGATGCAAATGTTGCTACAATTTTGGCTTCTTGTGATTCAGTGCAACAAGATATAGCTTGTCTTCCAGATATAGTTCCTTGGGATGACTACTTGACAAACATTACAGTAGGTTTGTGGAGTCCTACATTGTAGATTTGGGAGACATCATTGATGATATTTATCTTCTCTTTGATGGAGATGATCATTCTTTAGTTGCTGTGAGGGAACACTTTGACCCTCTTGTTCATTCTCTTAATGATCATTCTTTTGAGGTCGACATGATTGTGGATACTTATGTACAACATTTGGAGGAGGTCTCTTTATCCTTAGAGGATACATGTGAGTCTTTGGATGATGTTCTACATTCATCTCTCACTAGATCTTGGATTTTCCTTTTCAGTAGTATGGACTGGTGCACTTTATTTAGAGGGGGCAACTTTCAACATCGACATGGGAACACTTGAGAAATTTTTAGAGACTCCATACATCTTGAGGTTTCTTCCTACATCTTCCCTTCATGATTGAGGAGACTTCATGGATACACCTTTGGTTTTGTTTCTTCCTAAGGAGAGGGATTTTGTTCGACAATTGTGGAGCAGCTTTTTCATTGAGTTTTGAGCTTCTACCTTTGGTGCACATTCTGCATAGAGGGAGGGGGGGTTACTTGGCCTCTCTTCTCATATCTTATGGGGGGGAATTTTTTCTCATGTGGTGTTTTGTCCTTCTCATTCTTCTTTGAGCATTCTTTTGTATTTTCATCTCTCTTTTGGGGGGGAGTTTTTTCTCATGTGGTTTCTCCCTTTCTCCTTTTTTGAGAGATTGCATTGCATTGCTTTGAATGTATTGCATTTGTACATGAGTACCTAACATAGCCTAGTAGACAAGACCCATCTTACATTGTTAGCTTGAGTCTACATTTCCCTAAGTTGCACTTAAGGGGGGGTGGTGGTGTAAATTATGTCTCATAATTACACTTTACTTAAGTTGACTTAGTGTAATGCATTTTATTGTAGTTTTCATATGAGACACTTAGGGAAGTGTGCACATAGGGAAGTGGCTTGAAGGAGAAATTATACCTTTTGTAGTCTTATCTTGTTGTTACATTCCACCTTTGGTGGGTCATCCACCTCTTGTGGAATATTTTATTATTTCTCCTATCTACCCTCACATACCCTTGTTTCTCATTGGGCCACATGTCATGACTGTGTGCTCACATATCCATATGGCCTTACCTTTATAAACAAGCTCATCTACATTATATGTAATGATCCAATCGATCATATTTTGTATGTTGATGAGAATACAATTTGTTCATATCAATCTTTTACATCTCTCTTGTGTGTTATTCATTGTGCTCTAGATCTTGGTTATTTTTGACAAATTCTTACAATTATTTTCTTGTCGGATGACCAATTGAGAATCACCATACACTTCAAAATATTTAATGTCCCATTGTATTGTAATTCTTAATCCCATGACCAAGGCTTCATACTCTGCAATGTTGTTTGTGCACTGAAAAAGTGATTCTATATGATTTAGCGATTGCATCCTCCTACGGAGTCAAAAATAAGATACTTGCCCCCAAGTCGTGTTGTGTATATGAGCCATCAAAATAGAGTTGCCATTTAGGAGTGGAGGTGACATTGAATAGGGAATCATCTAGGAAATCAAATAACAATGAGTGATCATCTTGGATAGGAGCTTTGGCTAGTTGATTTACTATTGCTTGTCCTTTTATAGCCTTGCGGTCTACATACTATTTAATATATCAAATTTTCTTATCATCATAACCCACTTAGAAAGGCAGCCAGTTAGTGTTGCCCTATTGAGTAGATATTTCAATGGATCTATCTTTGTAATGAGCAAAGTCTTGTGACTCAACAAGTAATGTCTCAACTTTTGGGTAACAAAGATGACTACTAGGCATGGATGTTCAATTATGGTATAGTTTGATTCATAGCCAACTAGAGTTCGACTGATATAGTATATATCTCTCTCTTTCCATTTTTTATTGTGTTGTGCCAAGAGAGCTCCTAATTTTGTTATGGTTACTGATATGTACAATATGAAAGGTTTATTTTCAATAGGAGGCATCAAGATTGGTGGAGACAACAAATAATATTCCATCTAATAGAATGCTTATTGACACTGTTTGGTCCACTTGAATGTTACTCCCTTATGAAGTAAATGTTGGAAGGGATGACACTTATCAGCCAACTATGCTATGAATCTTTTGATAGATTGTAGTTTCCCTTGTAGAGTTCTCAATTATTTTAGATTTGATGGAGGAGGCATATCCATGATAGGCTTCACTTTTGTTGGATCTACTTCAATGCCACAATGAGAGACAATGTGTCCTAGGATTTTTCCTGATATAACCCCAAAAACACATTTCTTAGGGTTTAGCCTAAGCTTATATTGTTCCATTATGTCAAAGATCAAAGTCAAGATGCCCAGATGACTTTCTATAGTGAGTGATTTACAAAGTAGGTCATCCACATAGTCTTCCATCAGTGTATGCATAAAATCATTGAAGATGGTTGTCATAGCTCTTTGGTAAGTTGCTCCAACATTTTTGAGGCTGAAGGGCATCACTTTCCAACAATAGGTTCCCTAGGCACATGTAAAAGTTTATTTAGGTTGAAAATCGAGAGCTATTTTGATCTGATTGTATCCAAAAAATCCATCCATTAGGGACATAATTTCATATCCAGCAATTAAGTCCACAGTTATATCAATTTTTGGCAAAGGGAAGTCATCTTTCGGACATGCTTTGTTCAAGTCTCTGAAATCAATGCAAATTCATATGCCCTCAGCAGTTTTGCTCACCAGAACCACGTTAGATATCCATTCTACACAATCAATAGGTCTGATGAAACCAACATCTAATAACTTCTAAAGTTCAACTTTTACAAGTAATGCAATTTGTGGGTGCATTTTTCTCAATTTCTATTTGACTAGTTTAGCATTTGGCTTTAATGGCAAATGATGGAGTAATAATTCTGGATCTAGCCCTGGCATATCAACATAGGACCATGCAATTTTTTTTTTGTTTTTGTAGAAAGAATGTGATGGAGTTTGTCTTTTCTTGCTCTGATAATGAGGCTGCAAAGTGAATTACCTTAGGATTGTCTAGTGTATCTAGATTGATTTCTTTTGTCATCTCCACCAGGAGAGGACACTTTGCATTTTCTACTAGGGGTTTGTCCATTCTTCCATCCTTGGGTGCCTTAGAAAGGTTTTCACCCTCGAATATGTCATTTATTTTTACTTTTTTAATGTCTAGAGGTGCCTTACGGTTTTTACCAAGAAACTCATTGCTTTCATTTTTATCATTTTTTTACTAGAAGAAGGAGTTGATTCCCCAAATTGTGGTAATATATATTCATGAGACTCAAGGAAAGCTTCTATGGCATCATAATTCTCAAAATTTTCTAAACTCAACAGTCCTTGTTGGTCCCAATTAATAAGTTTGGGATGGACTAAGGGCATGTTATCATCGATATTATACAGGTCTAGTGTGGCCAAGGTGAAAGTCATGATATGGATATCGATAACATCACTATCAACATTATTTTCAATATGGTCTTCTTCAAAAGAGGAGATGGTATCCTAAAAGTCTATAATCCAAGATCTATGACAAGGTTTTTTTGGAAGGGGAATATTGGCATGTTTTACCTCGATGGGTAAGTCATCTAGATCAATGAAAATATTTTCTAGGGCATAAGAACTAGATGAATAGGAATCCCATTCCTTCTTATTGGAATTGGGTTCTCTATGGTGCTCCTTAGGTGTCTTTTCATCATTAGGAGTACATCCTATTTCATAGGAGGTTAACTTAGTATTGGAAGGACCAATTTGTAATGGTTTAAATTCAAGTCCTCTGGTGTGATGTCATTATTTTGGCTGAACAAGCTCTATAATTCCTTGTTTGTTTGTGCCAAGACCACTATGTCTGTCATAACCTTTTTTCTACATGATGGGAATCCCTTACCATATTTTTCTATAGGCAATTGTATAGGTGGAACATCTTCCTCATCTTTGTAAATCCATTTGGATACATCTTCTTCAATTTTTTCTTCATTATGGTCTCCCCATTTTGTGAAAGTAGTAGGAGGTTTATGCTGAATTATGACTTTAGATTCCTTTTTCACAGTATGTGGCTTTCTATAGGATGTAGGAGAACTAGGCAAAGTTTTTGATGTGGAATGTCTCTACCCTAGTGTATTCTCTACATCCTCGATCTTCAATTTTGAGTTTTCCTTTAGACAGTTTAGCCAATTTTTGAGGATTCATGTCCCGAGAAGTGTCATTGGATGAAAAATATTCTTTGTTTATAGGTACTTGCTGTTAAAATGTTCTTTTTAAGTTAGCACGAAATTGGAAAGGATCTAGATTTTCAGGAATAGTGATTTGTGTTCCAGTGTACGAGAATTTTATGCATTAGTGGTAGGTAGATGGGACTGCTTCATGGCATGTATCTAGGGGTGACCTAGAATCATGTTGTAAGGAAGATCAAGGTCCAAGACCTATAATGTTATACTTTTAGTGGTGGGACCAACTTTGATAGGCAATACATTAACACCCTTTGAAAGGCATTTTGCATCATCATAAGCTTTGATGGTTATCTTCTTTGATGGATCAATGTTACTTTTAGAGCAGTCGAGACCTATGACAACTCTCAATGTACAAATGTTCAATCATGCTCCACCATCTATCAAGACTTGTCTTATCTTAGTGTTATGGACAAATATTTCTAAATGCAATGGGTCATTGTGATTAGGCTTGTTTTGTGGGAAATCATTTTCGCTAAATGTATCTGGGCATGAGGGAGCACTATGTCCTATCATGGCCTAAAATTGGTCGATATTTATGTTGATAGGGACTATGGAATCTTGTAATGCCTTATCAAGGATTTCTCTATGAGTAGGAGAGATACACAATAAATCCAGGATAAAGATTTGTGCAGGTGTTTTGCCTAAATGATCAAGGATATTATACTAACTAGTGACTTGTGACATAGGAGGAGCTCCTTGTAAAACAACCATAGATCGTTGGGTAGTTATCGGACATTGAGAACTTTGATCTTTGATTCTTATTGTAGATACATGACTATCTAACATTTGGAGACAATTAATGGTATATTGATGGGAAGCATTTGTGTAATTAACATTGTCTTTTGAGTCAGAATTAGATGTAGAGGCCATTCCTTTATCATGATCAAGTAATAGAGTCTTGAATATGGTATGATATATGTTTGAGGAAGCCGCTAGAGAATTTATATCAACCAAACCTTGGTCAATAAAGCCTTGTATTAGATGTTTCAATTGGAAGCAGTAAGGAGTTTTATGTCCCTTCATTTAGTGATCTTCATAGTATTGATTGTCATTCCACCAACCAGGTTTTACTACTGGTTCATTTATGATCTTGAGTAGCTGTACAATATTTGATTGAAGTAACTATTTTAATATAGATTCAATAGGTTCCCTTAATGGTGTAAATTGGCGAGGAGGCGTGTCTCGATTTCGAGGAGGTCTTTGCTATTGATTTCATTGCATGGTATTGGCTGCTTGATCTTGTTGTTAATTTGATACATTATTTTGGGTTTTCTGAGGAGACTGATTGTTTTCTCAAGTATTCAATGCTATAGCTCCTTTGAAGGCGAGTTTTTTCTACGCATTGTTTACTATCTTCGCATCCACAACCCCATCATTGGTAGCATTTTTGTTTCTAGACCAAAATTTTCCCTTATCATTGGAATTGCTAGGATTGAATGGTATTGTCTTTAGAGATTTTGATAACCTCTTTTTGTACAAGATCTTTCTAAATGTTTGTCCCTTTTTTGAAAAGTTTGTCAATAGAACTCAAATTTTTGATCTTTAATTCATACATTAATTCTGGTAGTAGGCTCTTAATAAATAGGTTGACTTGTTGCTCCCTAGGGATGTCAAATGGACATTGAATAACTAAGTTTCACCATCTTTGTAAGAATGTGACAAAGGATTTGCCAGTTTTTGTTTAGTAGTGCAAAGGTTAGTCATGGTGACTTCATTGTCTATATTGAAGGCAAAGTGTCAAATGAATTTCTTAGCTAACTCATTCCATGACTTAATTTTATCGGGTAGTCGAGCATACCGATCCATCGCTTGTCTGAATAAAATTTGTGGGAATAGACGCATGAGATATGTGTCATCTTAGTGAATTTCCATACAAGACACATAGAATTATCTAATATGATCTTTTGGGTCTCCTTTACCTCTATATTTGTCAAATTTAGGTACACTAAAGTTTTTTGGGGAAAGGAGGCATATACAAACTTATGTCGAAGGGGTTAGGACTTAGGTCATGTGGTGTGTAACTTCTTTTGATCCCTCTTGTCTGTAATTCTTCGACTTGTTTGGACAATTTCTTAATTTGTTGTGTCATGGTGTTAGAAGGTCCTTGTCTAGGGGGTTCATTGTTCATTCCTAAATGACCTTGTTGTCTATATAATGATCCTCCGAGCAGATGTTGTTCTTGATATTGAGGAATAGTGGATCAAGGTGTACTTGCTATTGGCGTGCCTTGGTATGGGTCGCTATACTGTACCACAATGGTATCTTGGTATTGATTTTGTTGTTGTGGATAATACATCACAGAATAAACTTGGGGTTGGTATTGAGTGTTGGATTGTGTCCGAGGTTAAAATTGTTGTGTTTGTTGGATAGGTTGTTGTCGAGTTCAAATTGTTAGCAATGGGTGACATTGTTGTTGTAGTTGTTCTACTAGTATTTATTGTTGAGTTCCTAATTGTGTAACCTATTGTTGAAATCAAGGAACTTGAGGTATTTGTTGATGATATTGTGACACAAATTGTTTTTGTTGTCTTGAGAAAATTTTGGGATCTTTGAGACTACAATCCCGAGGATGTTACTATTGCAAGGTGTGTACCCTTGGTCTCCTTGTGTTATGCAGCACAATGCTTGGGTTTGTGACATGGCTTAACCACCTCTTGTGGATTCTATAAGTCCAGTGGTTGTTGTTGCACCAAAAGATCAACCTTTTAATGCCCGATACAATCACTAGACTTATAGAATCCACAGGAGGTGGTTAAGCCATGCCACAAACCCAAATTTTGTGCTACACAACACAAGGAGACCAAGGGTGCACACCTTGCAACAATACCCCCCCAATGCAAGCGAGGGGTTTGAACCTGTGACCAAGATCTATTACCATTTGTTAGCAACAACAATGAGGGAAAACTGAGAGGGGGGAGGTGAATCAGTTTTCACCGAATAATCAAACTTAACCTTAAATGCAAATCTGATAAACTGCAACAACAACAAGGGTAAGAAAATTGATAGCACAACACACAATACTAAGATTTTGACATGGAAAACCCAGTTAAGGGAAAAAACATAGTAGGAGCCTACCCACAATAAGATGATGCTCTGCAGTAGTATGTGTAAATATTACAATGGGAAATGCACCTACATTCAGGCTCACTGCCTAAAGATCACTGCTCAAAATATAATAACCCAAAAGGCTACAACCCTCAGGGAAGTTTCACTGACTTACAACAAGATTTAGACAACAATCCGGAAGGAATGAATTGCATTTGATAACATCTTTTAATGCATGATGATAGTTCCAGTTAAGCACATATGTCTTCTCTGCAACCCTTCAAAACTCTTCTCAATCACACTACCGAATAATGAATTCATTTATTATCTCATACACCACTCTCCAATAATGCATACACCACTCTATTACACAAATTACATGACTTTATCACACATATATACAATTCATGAACCTTGACAACAAGGTCGGCTGAACCCTTAACACCTAATTACAAAATTACATTACATGATGCAAAGATCGACCACCAAACTAATAAAATTATATACATGACATAGCATGGACCTAAATCAAGTCTCTAAACATGCATCACCACTAGAAATCTCGCCAAGATCAACCGCAACATGCTACACCATCAAGAATACCACATAACACAAAGAAAATCATCGGATCATGAAAATCACCAAAAACTCACACAACGATCAATGTGGATCATTAAAACAAATAGGACATAACTAGGAAACACCAGCAAGCATGTTAGAATCATCAATAACAATTGTGCCAACACCACTCATCAAATCTTCATTGATCAACATCTAAACCTCAAGAATACTCAAACAACAACAATTGTCACTAAGAAAGATAACTTGTAGAGCACCAAATCATGAACCATATGAAATAAAGATATACAAGAACATCCCAAACAATCTCCCAAAATCTCAGCTCAAGACCTGATCACACCAGAATACCAAAGGAAACACCAAACTCTGCAAAGTACTAATAAAAAAAATAACTGCAAACCGGATCATATCATATGATCAATTAAGCTTCCTGGATCACTGAAACCAATACAAAAAGATATAATGACACTAGAAATACTCTATACACCAAACCATGATCCCAATAAACCAATCTGCAATCACTGGAGCAATAAACCATAGGAATATGTTGACATCAATGACAACAACATATCATAGCAGCAACAATGTCCAACAATCTCCCCCTTTGGCATTGATGACAATGTATGAATGTAAAAAATTGTCAATGCAAAGAAGGAAAAAATCTCTAACAAACTCCCCCTAAGATTAAGCAGATAAAATAGTTTTTCACATGCTTCTCTCCCCCTTTGACAACAATGCCAAAGATGCTCAAAACAGAAAACCAAACTCTCTTCTCTTAAGTAAACAAATCACGATTCTCTCCCCCTTAAACACACTGACTACTCCAACAGAGTAGCAACACCAACTCACCAATCCAGACAAAAAGATAAGATTGTAAAGTCCACCAGATTGATGCAACTCAATGCATCTAGTTCCCATCAGGAGGGGTAGATACCCCTAACTTTTCTCTCAAATAGATAAATGTATCTACAGGAAAAGGCTTAGTAAAAATATCAATAATTTGTTCCTTTGTAGACACATATTGTAGCTTCACTTCCACTTCACTCTTTTTCTCTCAAGAAATGATACTTGATTGACACATGTTTAGTCTTTGAATGTTGCACCAGATTCTCTAACATATTTATAGCACTAGAATTATCACAATATATGACAGTAGGCTCATCATAGAGAACTTTGATATCCTTTAACATTTTCTTCATCCAAATTACCCTAGAGTGCAGTTACTGGCAGCAACAATGTACTCAGCTTCAGTAGTAGATAGGGAAACTGAATCTTGTTTCTTACTTGCCCATGTAACAAATTTCTTACCCAAAAAGAAAGTACCATTGGAGGTACTCTTCTGGTCATCAACATCACCAACCCAATTAGCATCAATGTAAGCACATAGCATGAAATCATCATTCCTCGGATACCACAAACCATAATCCACATTTCCTTTCAAATATTTGAATATCCTCTTTACAGTAGTGACATGACTCTCTTTTGAATCAAATTGATATCTAGAAGCCATGCACACAACATGCATAATGTCAGGTCTAGTTTGAGTTAGATATAGCAGTCCACCAACCATAGATCTATACAAGGTCTGATTAGCTTTCAAAGATTCATCACTTTTAGACGATTTGCAACTAGTCACCATAGGAGTTCCAACTGGTTTAGAATATTCTAATCCAAACTTCTTCAACAATTCCTTCACATATTTAGTTTGAGATATAAAAATACCTTTTCCAGTTTGTGAAATCTGCAATCCTAAGATTTTTTTTTATTTCTCCTATCATAGACATCTCAAATTATTTTTGCATATCACCGACAAACTTCATGCTCAAGTTATCATCTCCTCAAAAGATAATATCATCAACAAAAAAATCAACAATTAAAATGTTATCATTCTCAATCTTCAAATACAAATTACTATCAACAATACCTTTATTGAATCCGAATTTCAGCAAATACTTATCCAATCTAGCATACCAGGCTCTAGGGGCTTGTTTCAATCCATAAAGAACTTTCTTCAGTTTGCATACCATGTCTCCATAATCTGATAATGAAAACCCATCAGGTTGCTCAATGTATACTTCTTTCTCAAGATCACCATTCAGAAAGGCTGACTTGACATCCATTTGATATACCTTGAAATCCTTATAGGAAGCATATGCAAGAAATAGTCTAATAGCTTCAAGTCTAGATACTGGAGAAAAATTATCCTCATAATCAATTCCTTCTTTCTATGAATATCCTTTGTATACCAATCTTGCTTTGTTTCTGACAACTTCACCGACTTCATTCAATTTGTTCCTGAATACCCATTTAGTACCAATCACATTCTTGTCTTTAGGTCTAGGTACAAGCTCCCATGTGCCATTCTTTTCAATCTGATTCAATTCTTCTTCCATATCCTTCAACCAATTTTCATCTTTGCAAGCTTCAACACCATCTTTATGTTCAATTTTAGATATCAAACATACCTCTTCAGCAACCAACCTTCTTCTAGTCATCACACCTTTGTTTTTATCTCCAATGATATGATTTTCAAAGTGATTCAATCTTACATACCTTGGGGTCTTCTGATTATTGTGATTTTCAAGTTTCTGTACCTCTTCACCGACAACAACAACATTTGTAATAACAGTCTCTACTAGATCATTCTGCTTCGATTCTTCAGTCTAATTTAGTGTTAAAACAACATCCTAATCATCATCATATCTGCATGCTCTAATCTCTTTCCCATAGTTTTCATCAACTTTCACATTTGCACTTTCCACTATCTTTCTCAATCTCTTATTGTAGCACCGATAGGCTTTGCTCTTTGTTGAATAACCCAAGAAAATTCCTTCATCACTTCTTGCATCAAACTTTCCTATATTGTCATCTCTCTTGATATAACACTTGCTTCCAAAGATTATGATATATCTCATAGTAGGAACATGACCAAACCATATCTCATAAGGAGTCTTACCGGTATCACCTTTTATATGCACTCAGTTGAATTTTTAAACAATAGTGCTAACAACTTATCTCCAATAGATCATTGGAACATTCCCTTCAATCAGCATAGTCCTTGCAACATCCAAAATAGTCATGTTCTTCCTTTCAACAACTCCATTTTGTTGTGGGCTTCTAGGAGCAGATAATTGTCTTCTAATTCTTGCTTCTCATGGAATGAATCAAACTCACAGGAACAAAATTATCCTCCTGTTAGATCTCAGACATTTCACCTTCAATCTTGTCTTAGTATCAACCTTTCCTTTTAATATCTTGAATTTATCTAATGCTTTTGATTTCTCCTTCAAAAAGACAACCCACATCATTCTGGAATAATCATCAATCAGTAACATAAAATATATGTCATCCTGCACACTTCTGATATTTGTAGGTCCACATGTGTCAGTATGCACAAGATCTAGCAATCCATCAGATTTACACTACTTACTCTTGAAAGAATTTCTTGTTTGCTTTCCCATTTGACATTCCTTACATACCGGATTAGCAGGATTAACAATTTTAGGCAAATCTCTAACAACTTGTGTAGAACTGATCTTAATCGTTGAATCAAATTAACATGTCACATTCTCCTATGCCACAACTAGCTTTCATCAATCTGAGCAATTAAACAAATTTTCTCACTATCATTCAAATGAAAGATATTACCTTCAGTCTTAGTCCCTAATGCAATCTTTATAATAGAGGCATTTAGGATTCTGCATTTTCCATTATTGAATTGAATAACATAATCTTTGTCCACCATTCATCCAACACTTAAAAAGGTTTTTCTTCAAACCTTCAACATACAAGACATCATCAGTTTTATGCTTACCATCAAAGAAAATAGAACCTCTACCACGAATCACATAGGCTTTGTCATATCCAAATCTTACTATCCCACCATCATACCTTTCCATATTCACAAATTTGCTTTTATCACCAATCATATGATGTGAACAACTGCTATCAATCACCCATTCATCTTTCTCTTCAACTCTAGCAGCTTGTGGAATCAACATGCATCGGTCTATCTTCTTTAATAGAAATAAACACAACTTCAGCTCCTTCTAATTCTTTATCTATAACACCTTCATCAGCAACATAATAACAATTCTTCTGATGCTTATACTTCTGGTTAGGCTTGTAAGGCTTATCATACTTCTCATATCTATCATTCCTATCATGCTTATCAAATTTATCATGCCTATCATATTTAGACATTCTCTCCAGAAATCTAGAAGCAAAATGTCCTATCTTATTGCAAGAGAAACATTTCAGAGGCAATTTTCCATCATACTTACTGGCTCCCTTAGGCAATCTCTGAGCAATCAATGCTTTAAGCTCATCCAATTCTCTTTCTTGCTCTTCCATCTCTTTTCTCTCTTTCATATCTGGATATTCTACATTCTTTAGGGTCATACTTCTACTTTCCAGATACAAATGCTCTAAATGTTGTCTCAGTCTTTCCATGTGATTCACCAAACTCACTCAATTCAAATGCAACAATCTTTCCAACCAGCATATCTCTTGTCACAGTGGTCACACTCTGAATCTCATCAATAACAGCTACCTTATGTTTGTAAGCATGAGGCAATGATCTTAGAACCTTAGCAACAATTTCATCTTCTTCAAGGGTTCCATTGGCACATCTGATACCTAGGACAAGTTCATTCACCTTAGCCATAAAGGAATTTATATTATCATCTTCTCCCATTCTCAACATCTCATACTTCCCTTTCAAACTCTGCAACTTAGCAACTTTTACTTGTTTATCTCCTTCATACAAGGTCTTAAGCTTCTCCTAGATCTCATGTGCAGTCTAAAGTCCCATGAGATTAGTCATCTTTGAATCGGTCAGGACACTCAACAATGCTTAACCGCCTCCTATGGATTCTATAAGTCTAGTGGTTGTATCAGACATTAAAAGGTCGATCTTTTGGTGCAACGACAAGCACACTTGTAACAGTTAGCTAGATAAAACTGCAATGAAGTCAAGACCTCTAAAGGACAAGATTATGATAGTGTCATGCTCATAGCTAGACTGATGAGCTTGGGTTTGACTGAATAATGCTTTGAAATTGAAAAGGGATGTTGACAAGATTTTGACTTCTTTGACAATAATACAAGGTTCGATCCTAAGATTTGATCTTTTTTGGATTCCAGATTTTTGATTTTAAGATCTAAGTGCAAGATGAAAAATGATACCAAGGAAATGATGAGGTCTAAAATGAGGATAATGATACTAACAAGTACACTGATGACTATGCAAAGATAATTCTAAGATGAAGGAAAGATTACAAATCTATCCTAAGATGCTTTGAGACAAGGATTTATGACAATTATGTAAGTGCAAAATATTTTAAAATGATCTAGGAGAGATGAAAACAAACCTAAGGGTCTATGCACACCTATGGTATGTGAGAATATGCAGGCTATAATGAAGCAAGATAAGTGAAATGGACCTAAGATTTGTGAAAAGACTTAAGACTTATTGGGACAATTATGCAAGCTAATATGAGATGATATGAATATGAGAGTGGACTTAAGAATTGGGCTAATTTATGACATGCAAATTTTATGACTTTAGGATGATGGATATGCACATATACAACTCTAAAATGGAAATTATGTAAAGTTGAAATAATTTTTCTAATGTTGGAGACAATTTGAGATTGTAAGGAAGTTAAGTAGCGAAACAAATTCCTACACTAACCTTGAGAGGATGGTAATCCAAAAACTTTTATAGATCATTATAGTAGTTATAGAAACTTAATAAAAATAAATAAAATATCATACATACCACAACACAACAACATAGTGATTTACATGGGGAAAACCTTTTCGGGAGAAAAACCCCACAACTCTTCACAGAAGTACCACTAATTAGAGATTCAGAGGTAACTCAATAGCCATAAGACTCTTCCACATAACCTCTATCTCACACACCTCATATATAGGAGATACAATACAAGAAACCGTCAAACGGTATTACAAAACCATGGGCTAAAACCACCCAATAAAATAGAGCTGACCTTATCTCCATTCTAGATGCCCTATGACATGTCAAAACACACATCAGCACATGTTCCTCCCTTTTACAACTCATTTATGTGTCTAATGCAATTTATATTTCCTCTTTAAGGAATCTAAACTTCTGAAGGCCATAACTTGTGAACTGTGTGTTCGGTTGACGAACTGTTTGAAGCACTAGAAATCTCGCAAAGTGATCTATCACCTCATAAAATAATACACTATTTACACCCACTTTTCAGGGAATTTTGGAGCCCCTAAAGTCCTCAAAATTAATTTTAAACCTTTCATCGAACCCTCCAAAAATGAAAACTTTAATATCTTCAAAACTAGCTATGATCTTGTGACGAAAATTTACCGACATGCTTATCTAGCCAACCAGAAGCTTTTGGGAGAATTTCACACCATTTAGTGCTCAAACAAAAACTTATTATAAATAGTAACCTCATGTAAATGCAAGGTTGAGACACCATTTTCCCAATAGAGATTTTGCAATATTTCAATTTGATAGGTTGAACAAGTTTCTTTGTTGGGTGAAAATGTTTGAAATCTTTAGGACAAGTTTGAATTTTGAAAATGTTTAGCATGAACAGTCACATAAGACAAAGTGAGCATAGATGGTTGTTTGTGACTTGACTTTGAAACACACTTAGAGTTTGAGAGAGGGGTCTATGATAGCCCAGATTTTACTGGCATTAACAGATAAAAACACTTTTTAAGCATACGTTGCCTAGGTTGGAAAGATGATTCTACTTGTTGAGTCCCCACTCAAATTTCTCCAAATACTGAAACAATACGAACAGATAGAGATTTTGGTAACATTGGCTCCCCCTTACATGACACACACTTCTCAGGCGTACCAAAATATCATACCTCAAAGATTCAAAGATCTTATGAATTGAGGGACATTTGTCTCTACACTAAATAGTGGCAATGTGCTTTGGAGGTCTGACATCCTACACGAGAAAGCAAGGGTTTTTGGTCTACTAGAATAGTGGTTCATAATAATTCTTTGAGGAACAAAGTTAGTATGCATATTTTGCAAAGAGAGCTACTTAAAGCTCTAATAACCCTTATCAGAAGACTCAAATTTAGATTCCACTCTGGATGGAAGCAACCTTTTGGAAAAGACTTTTACATAGCTGCCCAAATAGAGATAATGCTCATAAATCACTAAGAGGTGATGAAATCCCTAGAGCTATTCCTATTTTGAAATACCTTTGTGAGGTGATGAAATCCCCAATCAAAGATATCCCTCTACTAAAATAGAAATGTGAGTGTCGTTATCACCTTTCCATTTCTCCCAAGACCTTGAATGCGAGTGGAAAGGTACTTGATGCAATAGTGGGCCCACCCTATAGAATGAGCAAGTGCTCAAAACGTGAAAAACAAAAGTTCATTCCTTTTAAACAAAGCAGTTGTGCACTAAGCTAAACATAAGGCAATTCGTGTCAATTCCATTAACAAAATTGAAATGTGAGTTATTCTAATGAAAAATCAATCAGATAATTTTGTTTGAGATTTTAATCTTTGACAATCATCCTGCACCAGCAAATTAGTTGTTAGATTTGCTTTGATATTCATCCCACGGATGCCAAGATGCTACACAAACTAATTAGTAACCCTTGAAATTTTTGATAAAATCAAATTAAAATATTTGAAAACTAATTGATGAAACCCTAATCTGCAAATTCCTATACCTTCCAACTATGCAACTTTAGAGACCAACTGCACTGTTTCCTTGACTAGTTGCACTGCTTCTTTGACTAGGTCGTAGTTTTCTTGACTAGGTGCATAGTTTTCTTGACCAACCTGCTCTGCTTCCTTCACCAAGTGCGCAGTTTCCTTGACAAATTGCATTGCTTCCTTGACCAAGTGTGTAGTTTCCTAGCAAGTCCTGCAAATCAGAGAAATTTCACTCAATTTCACAAATTGGTCAGATTAAACAGTAAATTAAGCATGAAATAAGTGGAATTGATGAAAAATAAGTGTAAAGTCTTATTCCGGAAGTGTGGGAGTTGGTTGCAAGGCTTGTCGTCGTTTGCATTCTTTCTCTTGTTCTCTGTGCAAAGAATCTTCGATACATCGTACTTTCTCTTCTTCTTCTTCTTCTCTTAAAGTAGTGGTAGTTTGTCTAAACTCAGCCCAATTAGTGTTTGTTCTCCAAGCTAAAACATGCAATTCAGAGATCATGTCTTCATGTTTATCATGAAAACCTAAATCAAGTTGGAGTACAGGGGCTTCTTCTTCTTCCTCACTAGGGAGAACCATCTCGATTCATTGTTAAAGACACAAGTTATCAAAAAATATTTAGGACATATGTGGTTAGGTGCATGCAATACCTCAATGTATATGCGAAAACATGTATCTCATATACCGTAAGAGCAATAAACTCATCAGGTTCATTGAATAGTTGCTTTGATTGGTGGATTTTTTTGAAATATGTGTTTAATCTCTTACGCTCTTCTCTTTGATGATGTCCTAGAAATGTAGACTTCACTCTATGAGGCATTATGTTTTTTGATTCATTTTTCAAGAACGTGAGAGAAAATTCTAAGCTAAGGATGCAAGACACTTAGGACTAACTAAGGCAAGGTTCAAATCCTACTAAGGTTCAGGAGCGAGTGGTTGAAAAGCTTGGACTCATTCTTGGTCCTTCTGTCATTGTTGTTCTATCTCCTGCTCAATTTCTCTTATTAAGGCTCTTTCAAGATGTTGGGTTGTAGCTTCCTCTTCTATGACAAAGATAGTACGCATGTATTCAACATAGCTAGTTTTAGTTTTCCATGCTAGGTTACTTAATCCAGTGATAACATCCTCTTGATCATTGTCAAATTCTAGGTTGGGTTGAAGTATGGGAGTAACATTAATGCCAAGAAGAACTATCTCAGACTATGCTTAAAATTAGGACACTCTAGGCTATGTGTGATTACAATTGAAACAAAGAGAGTAAATTGACTTCTTGGTTAAATCTAAATGAGATTGTGAACCGAAATTAAAATCAATTCACTGCTATCTAAGATCTAAGTGAAGATTGTTGTTTGAAATTGAAACGAATTAACCCCTAATTAGAATTTAGAAGAGGATTGTTGCATGAAATTGAAATGAATTAACCCCTAATTAGAGTCTAGATGAATATTGTTACAAGAAATTGAAATGGATCAACCCCTAATTAAAGTCTAACTAAAGATTGTTGCATGAAATGAAACAAATTAACCCCTAATTAAGGATCTAGATGAAGATTTTTGCATGAAATTGAAACCCAGATTAACCCCTAATTAGAATCTAGATGAGTATTGTTGCATGAAATGAATTAAATTGCATGCGCATGTTAGAACCTTAAAATTTATAAATCAAAAACCCTAATTACAATAAATCTTGCATTTGACAAATGACATGATTTAAACCTTGCATGTGAAAAGGTTAATGACCAAACTGAACAAGCCTAACCAAATGTGCAACTCCTTGAGCCAATTGCGTAGCTCCCTGACCCAATTGCATGACTTAGTTTAACCAAGTGTGCAGTACTATGCACCAAGTGTGTGGTTATATGCAACAAATGTGCAAGTTTGTGCACCAAGTGCACAGGTTTGACCTCTGGAAGTTCAAAAATCTTGACAATTGATTTTCGAATAAAATTTGCTTCATGAGTACCTATAAATGATAAAAAAATCACAAATATAATAGAAAAGGCGTGCATTCACATCGAGTTCACCAGATGTAGATCAGGGAAAATTTGGGAGGTTAAGTTAGAAACATGAAAACCAAAGCATGAATGTCCTATCTAAGCTAATCATAAACTCAAACATACATGCATTTACCCTATTCTAACCAACAAAGATGTTGAAATAAAGTGCAGAAAATATAAAACAAAACATTATTACCGACACATTCCTTCAATGTGACCTTGTTGCTTCTTCTTTCATCTCTAATGGAGATTTGTCACTCACTATGTGTGAGGATACATGAATACAACGAAAGCAAGTGTGATATCATATCAATATTTACTCCAAGTATGTGATTATGATGTTATTATTATTAAAATGGATCAAATGTGTAGTGTCATAAAATTGCGACCCTAGCAATTTTTGACTACATTAGGGTCCTTGTGTATGCAAGATCGAATCCTCTAGCTTGATCAGAGATCAAAGATTGCTCAACCTGAAGAAACAACTTCTTTCTTAGCCTCTGCATCATCCTGTCCGCACTCTGCCCTGGAGAAAGGGGTAGGACAGGGGCGTGGCCCCACTATCCCCCCTTGGACAGGGGTGTGGTTCCCTTGTCCTCCCAGGATAGGGGCATGGCGCCACCGTCCTTGCCCTATTTTGGGGCAGGACCCTTCCTAGGGTTGCATTGCTGGTTGTGATTGGGTGAGGAAATCCCCAGATGTTAGCATGTGAGGAAAATCAAATCCACTAACATGTATTTAAGGGGCATTCATCCTCTCATTTGCATAAGTTGAAGTTCAAGAAGTTGGATGAGTTCAAGTTGCATGAGCGATCTAGCATTCAAGAGCAATCAAGCATTCTTTTCCAACATTGAGCCTTCTCAAGTCTCCCTCCAAGGCTAGGTGTTGCATTCAAGTCAAAGATTCAACCATTGAAGAGGAGATTGATTCCAACATTCAATTCCACACAAGCATTTCTATCAACATTGCTACCACAACCTCCCTTGAGGTGATTTACAATTCAGTCTTTTATTTACATCTACTTGCAAGTAATTTCTTTCATTACTTGGTTAATTCCAAAACAAGGGTTTGACCTAAAGGAAAACCCCCAATCCCAACCCATTTTCCTCTCTTTTCTATGTGTAGGTTGCAGGTGTGCAACTGTACTTTCGGATTCGGGCTCCATTTGCAGAGGTGAAAAAACCCTTTTCGTTTCACGAATTTTTTGGAGGACCGTGTACGTTCCCACCACAGTTCAGGCAACTTTTCCTCAAATTCATAGGGCAACTTCATCTCGACATATTACTGCCAGATCTAGGTGCACAACTTCATCCCCTATTCTTATCTTAAGTTATAATCAGTTCTTTGTCACTTTTACACTACATAATTTAATTAATTCCTTTCCATTTCAAATAAGGAAGACGAGATCAACTTATCATTCCCATTTCATTCAGAATTCAATCTTCATCTCTGAAGGTTGAATCTAGTGAATTCTCCTCTCCTCTTCTAAATGTAACTAGGTGAAAAGTGTTTGAAGGGTAATCAATAGTGAAACTCTCATCTCTCCTTGGAGGGAAAGGGTAGTTTTCCTCTTGATCCAGCATTCACCTTTTTTTTCCACATTACATTTTGGTGAACCCGATGTCTTGCATGCTTTCCTTTAAACAAAATTGCATATTTTTCATTTGCAACTTTAAATTTTCTGCAAACTTAGTGGTTAAATCATTAAAAACCCTAGTTTTTAAAATTGTTTTGATTGTCAAATTCAATTTTCTCATTGTCTTGTTCAATTTGCAATTAAAATTTACAAAATTAAGAGGTTACTTGTTAACACCCTAATTTTCAAAAAACATCTTGAACTCGTGCAAAAATTGGATTTCTATTTAATTTTCAATTTCCCCCCTTTTTCCCAAAATTCAAATTTTAAAATTAAGTGGTTAGGTCATAAAACCCTAATTTTCAAAATTAATTGGATTTTGTGCAAATTTTAAATCAATTTTATTCCAATTTAGATTTCTAAACATTTTCCAAGGTGTCCCTATCTATTAGGTTTGACCTTTTTCAAATTTGCAATTCAATTCCTCTTTTTCTTCAAAACCCTAATAGGGTCCTATTTTTACATTTGTGCCTTCATTTCACCCATCTAGAGGTCGTAAAATTCGTCAATTTTTTGGGGTTAGCTTTAAAATAATCATAATATCCATCCCTAAAAAAATTCAAAAAAAGTTGGTCAGACCATGTGCATTCCCGCCATGATCCTTATCTTTTTTCTCGAAATTTCGTGAGACTGTTATGACTGTATTTAATAGCCTAGATCCAGAAGATTGGTTGATTTTGTCAATTTTTGATCCCTCTAGAATCAGAAATACCTCCCAAATTCAACATTTCAAATTTCAAGAAATTTTTTAAAATTAAGAGGTTAATTATAGTCTGCCTTGATTTTAAAAATTCGGATTTTAAATTAAGTGGTATTCCCTTAGCCCTAATTTTAAAATTCCAATTTCCTTTCATTTTTGGAAATTGTGTCATCTTCTTCTCCCAACAAAGTTCAAATTGTGTAATCATTATTTTCTTAAATTTTGCATTAATCAATCTTGTAAGCTTTGTTCCAAAATTCAAAATTCAAAAATTCCCTCTAGTGCATGAGTTTTACCACTATTAATCCTACCTATCCTATCCCCGTTAGATGAAGCATTAGAATAAGGCTTCCCAAGGTTCAATTACCGAGGAGATGGAGCCTAATTTGGGTGACTTCTTTAATGAGGATCATGTTAACTCTTCCCATCCTAATCATGTGCCTATTCACCCTATTGATGAATTCCATGATGAAGAAGAAGCTTTAACTAGGTTCTCTATAGATCAACTTTCCACATTGGACAACCGATTTGATAATTTTCAACAATGGATGTCCCAAGAATACCCTAATAGTGAAGCTCTTCCATTAATTAAAGTCCTTAAGCATATGATTCAAAGTGATAATAATGGAATTGATATATTGCGTGGCATTGCACATATTGTTGATTCTAATGTCATGCCTATCAAGAGTTGTGCCGAAACCCTAGGTAATTCACAACCTCCAACACAAGTCAATCCTTCAATTCCTTTGACTACTCTTATGACTATTATTCCTACTTTTACCTCAAACATCATGGCTAATTCAACTCAAAATGTCATTCCTACAACCATTGGTCATGGGGGCAATCCCTCTTCTTTATTTAATCCTCCATCTTTACCTATGTCTTCCATGTGTGTTTCTATTATTCCTCAACCAATTAGTGTGACACAAGGGGGCAATTCCTTCCACAACTTTTTTTGTCCTTTAAGTGTCCCTTTTCCTACCCCATCATCACCTATGCCTACTTATCATAATGTCTCACCACCTTATTCTCAGTCCATTCCTTCTTTCAATAACATCACACCACCTTCTCAATCACCTATGTCTAACATCAATTATTCTACCAAAGCGACAATTAACAATCTTGCTCAAACTGTGTCTTCCTTACAACAACAAATTGCTTCTATGAGTCAATCCAAGTTTACTGTGCCCACCTTTGATGTTGCGAGCCCACTTTCTCTTGATATTGTTAAAGTCATGCCACCTAAACATGTTGAGATCCCTCAATTATAACTCTATAATGGAAAAGGTGATCCTCTTACGCATGTCAAAACATTTCAAACCTTGTGTATTGATTTTGCTTATGATCAAAGATTGCTTGCAAAATTGTTTACAAGAACACTAAGAGATAAGGCTTTACAATGGTATTTCTCTTTGCCTTCTTATTCCATCACTTCTTTTTAACAATTGGCAAATGCTCTCATTCAATAATTTCAAAACAACATTGGTCCTAAAATCACTTTGACTGATTTAATGCATTGTAAACAAGGTGTTAAAGAAAAAGTGACTGATTTTATTGGTAGATATAAGCATTTGTGTGCTCAAATTTCTTTTCATGTACCTGATATTCAAAGAATTTTAATTTCTAATTTACAAAAAGATATCAAGGAAAAACTTCTTTTGTCTGAGTTTACTTCATTTCTGCAGTTGTACGCAACACTCCGCAATTATCAACTGGCTGTGAGTCAAATTGAGCAATCCACTCCTATGGATCCGAGTGATAAGGGGGAGAGTGTTCAACAACCATTTGTGAAGTTCAAACCAACAAAAAGCTTCATCAAGCTCAATGATACAATCAACAACAACAATGTGAATGCTACAATAGGTGTGCCTTCTATTTCTAAATTTTTCCAAAGAGAAAGACATTTTACTTCCTTGAATGAATCTTTACATAGTATTATGTCTCAGTTGTTGCACAAAAATGTTATCAAAATCCATCCTATAAAACAAATTGATCCTTCTAAACTTGCATCCCCTTATTTTGATAACAATTCCTTTTATCAATTTCATCGTCAACCTGGTCATGATATTGAGAAATATTTTGCATTGAAGAATAAGATTCAAGACTTGATTGATAATAATACTATATCTGTGGTAGGTGTGAATGATAAAGGGAATAAATTAGTAGCTCCTCCTAATCAAAATCTTAAGATTTTCACTGATTCCTTGCCTTCTCATGCCTCTAACGTTATTAAGATTGTGCCTAATTATTTCTCTTTTGAAGAATTGACCTCTATGGCTCCAAACTTGGTTAATATGGTAGAAAAACAAGATGTTAATCCTATAAGGATCCAATTAATATTGAGAGGAGGGGGGGGAGGTGAATCAATATTAACACAATTTATAACTTCAAATCAAAAATATCATTTACAACATATCTAAAATCATTTAATACATGAATCTATTCCTTTAGCAGATCTCATACACTTGTTACCCACTTATGAAAGCTTATTAATCAAAATATTCACCAACTAGATATCTGATCAACACATACTCATATTGAATTATTATCATATCAGAATAATTCATCTATCAATTCATTAACATTATGGTAACCACTTATAGATCTTTGATAAACAACAATAAACTTATCATAACCGGTAATCAGAAATAATGCATGAAAACATAAACACTATGAAAAGACACTCCACACATGAACACCAAGATTTTTGACATGGAAACCTAAATGGGAAAAACTACGGCGGGGATTGGTACCCATAATAATTTGTACTCTTTTCAAGTATGCCTTGTTAGGAGCTTAGCCTAGTTAGGAGCTTACAATACGCCTTGCTAGGAGCAGATCCTGTTAGGAGTCACCCGGTTAAGGGATTTGCCTATCACTCCAGCTAGGAGGTTAATGATCTGTTAGGATCAACCTGGTTAGAGGATTTAAACACTCTTTTGTGAGCTGCCCTATTAGGGGACTTAGATGGAAAATGCATGTTAGGACCTACCCGGTTAAGGGATTTATGTTGTTGTAACTATTGGGGAACAACATTGAAAAATGATTTGTTACTTTGCACTTTCAACTTGCTAAATCAGATCCAGTTATGCTTCATAGTCTGCAACACTCAGGCAAATCTATATCTTCTTTGGGACAACTTAACTCATACTCCTAATGTCATCGACACATGAAACATCAGTTGCATCACCCTAAATAGCCATAACAACTAAGTCGGCCATAAAACCTAATTACATCTTGAATTTACAATACAAATCATATCAGATCAATATCCAGATCGTTACAACAATTTACAATGTAATATCAATTGTTGATTATTCATAACCCATCACAAAAATCTGATATGTACAAAAGTCAAACCCTTAGAACATTCCGCTAAGCACTTTGCACATTCCCGAGAAATTCTACCATCTTTCATGCCAAAACACAATTCAAATTATTCACCCGGGTTGTGTCGTGTTACCTCCTTCATGTAGATTCATCACCAATCACCGTCATATCAAAAGTCATTACTAATTGAGTGAATTCATCACCGGTCCTAAAACCCTAGCACAACTCCATCAAAAATTCAAAACATGCCTTCTGGTAATCAACATAGGACATGGTTCCGTTGACATACACAAATCCATCATAAAAGATTATGTCTCAAACCACAAGTCTCCAACCATCACCGATTTACCAATTCCATCAAAATCTTTTCTTTTACTGGTTGAAGTCCTAATTCTCAGTCTTGCCGGTAAACCCTACCATACTTACAAATTCTAAATCTGGTACACCAAATTACTTATCCAACAAGTCAGACACTAAAGTTCATCTGTAACCATTATCAAACATTAATTGACATAGGTTGCCATCAATGACAACACAAATAACTAATCATGCCATCATCAATCTTCTACTGATATAGTCATCAACTCATCTGCATCAGTTAGGCCAATCATTCCAACACAAGATATGCCTAAGGATCCTTGTATTACATTTGACCCTAGTGAGACCATTAGAGCACCCAATGGCCCTTTATACATAGTTGTGAAGGTTAAGGACATCCCTTGCCGTGGTGCTTTGATTGATCCCTCTTGCATGGTTAATGTCATAACTGAAGAGTATCTTTTCACTTTACGATTGCATAAACCAATATATGATGCTTCTAATGTGGTTGTAAAGTTATTTGATGGCTTCTCTTTCCCTACCAATGGCTCTATCACCCTTCATGTTGAAGTTCATACTAAATCCATGGATGTTGACTTTGTTATCATACCATCTTCTGAGCAATTCTGTGTGAAGATGGGCTATCCTTGGCTATCTTCCATGAAGGCTATTTCTTCTCTAGTCCATAAATGTCTGAAATTTCCTCACAATGGAGAAATCAAAACCATGAACCGTAGCTTATTTCGTCCATACAAAAGAAGGCCAAGTGTTCCTATTGATATCTTTTGGCCCAAACAATTTCAATCTCTTCCATCAAGGAGCGATGCTCTTTTTCAATCTTATCAAAAATGGAAGAAAGATATGATGTTATCCTTAAGTCAACCTAGATCCCCAACACTTGAAATTCCTATTATTCTTAAAGATGAGATTATTCCCCTCACAGATAGAACTAATCTCCCTCCTAAGAAAGATCGTCCACCTATTCCTATGGATGTGACTTTACCTTCTCTAAAGGACAACAACACTATTCTTTCTAAGGTTTGACCTATACCTCCTCCTCATGATGGACCTGGTCTCCTTCCTACACCTAATGATCTTCCTTTCTATGATGCAGTTCCACCTCCTTCCTCTTATCGAGAGAAGAGGCATGCTTCTCCTATTGTTCAACCAAAAAGACTTCAACCTAAACCTTCCACTACCAAGGAGTGAAACATTCCTACTTTTTCAAGTGTTCCTCCTCCTCCTCCTTCTTAGCCTTCCACTAAGACTCAATAGAATCATTGTGCAAGAGAACACTAATGAAGACGCCATGTTTGATCTCATGAAGCTATCCCTCAAAATACTCAATCTCCTCAGACTTCGACAATTTACATGATTCTCTTTTCTCCTAAGCAAGATGTTCAACCTGCATCTCCAAATCATAAGTTTCACAAAACATGTGATGGCTTTACTCCTATTTGTGTTCTTGCTCCTCTTTCTCTAAACTTTGATGAAGAAATGGGTGAAAATGTTATTCATAATGGGAATACAACTCCGAATGCTTCTGATAGTGAGCATGAGTATGTTGATGTGGACAAGCATTTATCGGATGAGTTTTCACAAACCTTAATCCTAGCTCCTAGAATTGAACAAAGTGACTTAAAACATGAGCATAGTCCTTCTTTGGATCTTGTGATAGCTCCATCTACTATGCTCGATGTCACTCCTCTAGCATATTGCTCGCCTTCTTGAAATAGTGATCAACAAGATCGGGAGGCGTATGTCGTGCTAGATTAGGAATATTACCACTACAAATTTCTCTCTCTCCTTTCTTTCTCTTTTGTGACCTTTCTTCTATATGTATCCTTGTTCTTCTATTGTTCCCTTAATGTCTGTTGGCATTTTGATTTTGTTGGCATTTTGCATAAAGAGTGCATTAATGATATGTTGTCATTGATGTCAATTGAATCGGTAATGGTATTCATGTTATTGTTGATATTGTTGTTTTTGATATTGGCTAGTAATCAGTATGTTTAGTTTTTGAGATGAACCGGTGAACCAGTGTAAAGGCTTAAACATTTCTATGTAATGTAACTGATAAACCCTATCAGCTGTTAAACACTAGCTGATCAAGTTTGTTGGTTTATTATCTAATGAGCGGTAATGATGGAGACATGTGTGACAATTGTATGAGGATAAATTCAAATTGGTTTGGCATGCTTGCTTATTGTCTAGGGAAGGAGCAAAGTGGATTGCATCTAATGCACAACGCGTGATGAGTTACACATTCCAATGGAGCGGTTGGAATTGTCTTGAAGAATGTGAAGAGATTGTCATGATTTCTAACGGTCAATATTGAACCTACTTGTTTGTAATCTCGATGATGAGAATTAGGTTTTTGTTGTGTTACCGACCTAATTGATTTGTATTTAAGGTTGATGAAGTTGTTTGTAAAGGTTGTTGGCAAGATTGGTAGAAAACCTATTGAGTGTGTAGTTTCCCAACCAGTGAATGGATCTACACTTTGAGTGAAGGCAGATTGAACCTTAGAAGGATTTGATCAAGCAAATATAGTGCTAGTTAGATAGATCAAGAAAACCTGTTGTTTTCTAACAATTATAGAAGAAGTAAAATCCCTTAATCGGGTAAGCTCTAACAAGCTTGGTTATTCATTAAATCTTCTAACAAGGTGGTCCATTAGCTTGGATTCTTAAATCCTCCAGCGAGGTTACTCCTAACAGGGTATTGTGCTTTTCATCAAGGCATATTTGTAAAATCCCTTAACCGGGTGATTCCTAACCAGAATTAGTTCTTAACAGGACTTATTGTAAAGCTCTAATAGGCTTTGGCTCCTAACAAGGCAAACTTCAGAAGAGTTCAGATAGCTATCCTTGTGAGTCCCATCTCACCATGGTTTTTACCTATTTGGGTTTTCCACGTATAAACATTTGTGTCAAGTGGTGAATGCTTTTGTGGTTGTGACTTTATTTGTTGATTTGGTTAATTTCAGATAAGGCATGTTATGTAGAAGCATTTAGAGTTAAATATATTGAGCTATGATTAAGCATTGTTGATGTTTACAAGATTGAAGGTGTTTACTGTTTGTAGCGTCCTAAAATTGTGACACTTGCAATTTCGACTGCATTTCGGTCTTCACGATGGCGACGCAACACGCAACCTGAATGGAGACCCCGAAACCTGATTATGATACTGAAAACTGCATTTTTCAAGCACCCTGGCCTAAACCTCCTTGCACCCTGCTGTCCCGGGAGGTGGGACCAGAGCGCCCAGCGCCCTGGTCCCCAGGACCATGGCGCCCAGAGCCCTGGTCCCTGGGTCCTATTTTGGGCTCGGTCTCTTAAGGGGTCTCGGGTCTTTTTGTTTGCAAATTGGAAATTAAACTTTCCTGGTCGGCCTAAGGTCGGGAAAATCAGTCTATCAGCCCTAATTGACAAGTATATAAACTACATTTTTCTTTCTCATTTGGAATGAGAAGGACATATGTGTACAAGCGTGGAAACTATACTCAAACATTCAAGCATTCAAGCATTCCTTCTAAGTCTCCATTCAAGGCTAAGTGTTGCATTCAAGACAAGGATTCAACCATTGAAGAGGAGATCACATACAACATACTACAACAACATACAACATCTATACCTTCGCACCTAAGGATACAAACATCCTTAGAACAAGGTATTAGTACTTGTTTTACAGTCATTTACATTTACAGCACTTGCTCATTTCTTGGTTAATTCCAAAACCGGGGTTTGACCTAAAGGCAAACCCCTAATCCCTAACCCCTCAATCGTCTTCGCTTTTCTGTGTGTAGGTTGCAGGTACGCGGCTGAAATTGAAGATCTGGAATCCTTGTGCAGAGACGAACAGATCCCCCTTCGTTTCGCGGATTTTTCGGAGGACCGTGGCGCCGGGCGCCATCGTCCAGACAATTTTTGCTCAAATTTGCAGGATAGTGCCGTATCGACATTTCACTGCTAATTCCAGGTCCGTAGCTTCATACTGTATCCCTATCTCAGTTTATAAGCGAATCTTTGTCATTTTCTATGCATTCCTAGCTTAATTCTTCTATGCACATTCTTTACAAAAGAGGGTAGCCTTGCTGTCTTAACCCTTGAAACTCATTTAGCATCCAATCTTGCATTGTGTGGGATTGGATCTTGTGGGTTTCAACCCCTCTTTTGAATGTAAAGTCTCTCCCCTAAGTGAAAACCATCAACCCTAGTGAATCTCCCTTCTCTCTCCTCGGAGTTGGAAGGGGGGAGAGCAACTAGGGTTCGATCACGATTTTCCGCTTTACATTTTGGTGAACCTGACGTGAACATCCTTTCTGATTATTCATAGTTAGATCTGAAAATTGGATTCCTTGATTACATTTCAATGTTTGATCTTTGGTAAAATGTTAGAGGTTAATTGCATAAAAACCCTAAATTTTCTTTTTAAGTAATTAAACTTGTGAAATGTTTAATTGTTGATGCTTGTTTCAGATCTGCCCTTCTATTATCAATTCATATTTGTGCTTCAATTTTGAAAATTAAGTGGTTAAGTGTCAAAACCCTAATTTTTGAAACCCTCTTGATTCAACCTTTGTCCGACAATTTCACTGATCAAAACATCTCCAAATCAGCTGTAACTTTGGATTCCGCAATAAAATCACAATATCTTTCATCCCTGAAAATTTGGAAAAAAGTTGCGAGGACCGTGTGCACTCCGAGCGCCATCGTCCCCGACATTTTTTCTGAAATTTCGGGAGCGAGATCTTACTGTGTTTTTCTGCTAAAATTCAGAATTTTGGCTGATTTTATCAAATCTAACACTTTCAAAATTACAGTCAAAGTTGGTCTTGTGATTGCTTGGATTAAGGCTTCTAAATATTCAAAAATCATCGAAATTGAAATTTTGTGTCAAAATTATGTTCTTACTGTCCTAAATCTGAAAAGTGTAGTTGCATTCATTTGTGACTTTTGAAATTAAGTGCTTAATTACAACAACTTTAATTTCCGCTTTCAAAATTGAATTTTGCGTGAAATTGAGTCAATTTTTAAATTTCAAAATTTGCATTGCTCTTGACATTCCCTCTAAAATCATAAAATTCAAAATTTCAGTTTCCCTCTCTTTTTCAAAATTCAAATTTTGCATTTTTCGACAATCTTGATAGGGTTCAATTTTGAATTTGCAACTTTAATTTGGCCTATCCACAGATCGTAAAATCACTCAATTTTTTCAGATTAGCTCTAAAATCATCATAACTTTCATCCCTACGAATTTCGAAAAAAGTTGCAAGGACCGTGTTGCACTCCGAGCGCCACGGTCCCGGACATTTTTTCTGAAATTTCGGGAGACTGTCGTGATTGCATTTAACAGCTTAAATCCAGAAGATTGGCTGATTTTACTGAAAATTGCTACCTCTAAATTCAAAATCTTCTCTCTCTTTCTAGTGCATGAGTTTTACAACAATAAGCCCTACTTACACTATTCCCGTTAGACGAAGCCGTAGAATTAAGTCTTTCCGAGGTTTAACTACTGAGGAGATGGAACCTAATTTGAATAGCCTTTTTAACGAGGACATGGGTAATTCCTCTAATCCTCCTAATGATGAAGAAGCTCTCCATGAGGTTTCTGAAGAACAACTTTCGAAATTGGATAACCAATTTGACGATTTTCGACAATGGATGTCTCAAGAATACCCTGATAGTCAAGCTCTTCCTTTAATTGAGGGTCTAAAACGTATGCTTCAAAGTGATAAGAATGGAATTGATATTTTGCGTGGTATTGCACACATTGTGGATTCGAATGTGATGCCTATGAAGAGTTGTGCTGAAAATTTGGGTTATACACAACCTCCTACTCAAGTCAATCATTCTATTCCTTTGACAACTCCTATTGCTAGCATACCTACCTTTACATCAAACATAATGGCTACTTCTACACAAGACATTCCTCCTGTGATCACCAGTCATGGGGGCAACCCTTCTTCTTCAATTAACCCTCTTCCTTCATTTAATCCGACTTCTTCATTCATTCCTTCAATGAGTGTCCCTATTATATCTCCACAAATGAACATGACGCAAGGGGGCAATTTGTTTAACCATTCCATTCCTCTTTGTAGTGTTCCTCCTGTCCAATCATCTCTTATGACTAATTATCATAGAGTCCCACCACCTTACTCTTTACCTTCTTTCAATAAAATAACACCTCCATCACAATCTAACACGTCTAATATGAATTCTTCGACTGAAGCGACCATTAACAATCTTGCACAAATTGTCTCTTCTTTACAGCAACAAGTTGCCTCTATGAATCAATCTAAGTTTAGTGTGCCCACATTTGATG
Source organism: Cryptomeria japonica (assembly GCF_030272615.1). Classification (NCBI taxonomy): domain Eukaryota; kingdom Viridiplantae; phylum Streptophyta; class Pinopsida; order Cupressales; family Cupressaceae; genus Cryptomeria; species Cryptomeria japonica. Next base: position 644,065,608 of record NC_081405.1, on the reverse strand, counting down.
TTGCGAGCCCACTTTCTCTTGATATTGTTCGAGCTATCCCTCCTAAACATGTTGAAATTCCGCACTTCGAGCTTTATAATGGTAAAGGTGATCCTCTAACACATGTTAAGACTTTTCAAACAATATGTACTGATTTTGCTTATGACCAAAGGTTGCTTGCAAAATTGTTTACTAGAACATTAAGAGACAAAGCCCTACAATGGTATTGCTCGTTGCCTTCCTATTCTATTACTTCTTTCGAACAACTTGCAAATGCTTTCATTCAACAATTTCAAAACAATATAAGTCCTAAAGTTACTTTGATTGATTTAATGCATTGTAAACAAGGTGTTAAAGAAAAAGTGACTGATTTCATTGGTAGATATAAGCATTTGTATGCTCAAATTTCTTTTCCAGTGCCTGACAATGATATTCAAAGAATCTTTATTTCTAATTTACAAAAAGATATTCGAGACAAACTTCTGTTTTCTGAGTTTACTTCTTTCCAACAGTTGTGTGCAACTCTTCACAATTATCAACTGACTGTGAGTCAAATGGAACAATCACATCCTATGGCTCCGAGTGATAAGGGTGATAGCAGTCAACAACCATTTGGGAAGTTTAAACCGAACAGAGATTCCATCAAATTCAATGAAAACATCATCAACAACAATGTGAATGCAGCATCAGGTGTGCCTCCTATTTCTAAATTTTTCAAGAAAGAAAGAAAGTATACTCCTTTGAATGAATCATTGCATAGTATTATGAATAAGTTATTGGAACAAAATGTGCTTACTCTTCCTCCTATAAGACAAATTGATCCTGCAAAGATTACTTCACCTTATTTTGATAACAAAGCTTTTTGTCAATTTCATCGTCAACCTGGGCATGATACTGAAAAATGTTTTTCTTTAAAGGGTAAAATTCAAGATTTGATTGATAATAATACTATTTCTGTTTCTGGAGTGAATGATAAAGGCAATACATCTGTAGCTCCTCCTAATCAAAACCTTCAAATTTTCACTGATCCATTACCTTCTCATACCTCTAATGCGATTGAGACTAATGATTCCTCTCTTTCATCTGATGGTCTTGTGTCTATGACTCCGAATGTGATTAACTTTGTAGAGCAGCAAGAAATCCCTAAAGAACCTTCTATCACATTTGATTCTAGTGAAACCATTATGGCACCTGATGGTCCTTTATACATAGTTGCAAAAGTCAAGAATACACCTTGCCGTGGAGTGCTTATTGATCCTTCGTGCATGATTAATGTTATTACTGAAGAATTTCTTTTTACTTTGCAATTGAATCAAGTGATTTATGACAAAACAGATGTGATTGTGAAATTATTTGATGCATTTTCTTCTCCTGCAATTGGTTCTATTACATTGCCTATTGGGGTCCATAACAAATCCCTTGATGTGAACTTTGCTATTATTCCATCTTCCAAACAATTTTGTGTGAAGCTTGGCTATCCTTGGCTATCTTCCATGAAAGCTATTGCTTCTCCTATTCACAAGTGTTTGAAATTTCCCCATAATGGTGAAGTTGTTACTGTCAATCATAGTCTCTTTAAACCAACCGAAAGAACCTCTAGAGTTCCTATTGATTACTTTTGGCCCAAACAATTCCAATCTCTTCCTCCGCGAAGTGATCATCTTTTCAAATCTTATCAAAAGTGGAAAACAGATATGATCCTATCTCTAAGTGAACCTAGAACACCTAAATTTGATATTCCTATCATTCTTGAGAAGGAAGTTCTTCCTTTGAAAAATAAAACTAATGTCTTTCCTCAAGAAGATTCCCAACCCATCCCTATGGATGTGACTATGTCTATGCCTAATAAACCTTCTAAAAGTAGACCTATACCTCCTCGTCATGATGGACTTGGTCTCCTTCCTAAACCAAATATTCCTCCTTTATATGGAGCAGTTCCTCCTCCTTCCTTTTATAGAGAGAAGAGACCTTCTTCTTCTCCTATTGTCTAGCCTAAGAGACCACAACCTAAACACCCAAGTGCTAAGGATGAGAACATTCCTCCTCCTCAATCTTCTCAACTTCCTACTAAGACTAGACGAAATCATTCTGCACATGAACGCCGATGAAAGCGTCATCTTAGAGCTCAAGCAGCTGCTTCTCAAACTTTGCAATCTCCAAAAACACCTTCAACGAGCATTATTCCATTTTCTCCTCAGCCGGACATTGAGCCTAAATCTCCTAAACATAAGATGCATGATGGTCTTGATCTTGTGCAAGTTAAAGATCCTATTTTTATAAATCTTGATGATGATATAGATGAAAATGTTATTCATGATGAAAATGTTACTCCTCTTGCTTCTGATAGTGAATATGAACTTGTTGATATTGATAACCATTTATCTAATGAATTTTCTAAAGCACTTATCCTAGCTCCTAGACAAGAACAACGTGGCTCGGAACATGAACATAGCCCTTGTTTGGATCTTGTGATAGCTCCATCTGCTGTGTTGGATGTTCCTCCTCTAGCGTGTTCCCTGCCTTCCCGAAACATTGATCAGCAAGATCGGGGGGTAGATGACGTGCTAGACTAGTTTCATTAGCATAGCAGATTCTCTCCCCCTCTCTTTTGTTACTTCTTCTATGTGTTATTCTCATTCTTCTATTTGTTGTCCTTAGTGTTGTCTACTTGAGGACGATGCAAAGCATTGAGATCTCTCGATCTCTCTCATGTTGACTCAAAAGACACATGTGTTCCCTTCTTCTAGGTGACCTTCCTTGATTGGGGAATGAAGAACAATTATGCATACATACATATGATATATATACATGAATTATCATACAGCATACTGACCCCGAGGAAAGCGAAGTCACCTTGTGCTTTGTGTTTTGTGTCTATTATCCTTGGGCTTATCTCACACTTGGGGGCTAAATCCTTGCCATAACGTGCTCCTTTCCTTTCTCATTTCTTATGTGTATCACTACGTTAAAACAATCACCCCCGGTGAGGCATGTGCGATCGCTTTAACGTAGGGGGGCATACATCCCGTTCATATCTTTTCAAGATACTTGAAAATTTCTTGGCAAATTTAACCTTGCCTTGAAAATTTTTGATATCTTTCTTGCATGACTCATAGTGAGGGAACCTTACTACTGATAGTCATGGTTCTCCCTCTTGATCTTCCCTTTTACTTTGTCAATCGAAGTCGTAAGATCCTTAGTCCACTAGGGGCTTGGTGTGTCTTGCCTCCTTGACGTGGTGAAAGTCTTTCAATGTTGTTTCCTTGTACTTTACCAGAAGTATGAGCATACATACTCCCGCTAAAGTGGGGGCTAAATGTAGCATCCTAAAATTGCGACACTTGCAATTTCGACTGCATTTCGGTCTTCACGATGGCGACGCAACACGCAACCTGAATGGAGACCCCGAAACCTGATTATGATACTGAAAACTGCATTTTTCAAGCACCCTGGCCTGAACCTCCTTGCACCCTGCTGTCCCGGGAGGTGGGACCAGAGCGCCCAGCGCCCTGGTCCTTCAGGACCAGGGCACCCCCAGGACCATGGCGCCCAGCGCCCTGGTCCCTGGGTCCTATTTTGGGCCCGGTCTCTTAAGGGGTCTCGGGTCTTTTTGTTTGCAAATTGGAAATTAAACTTTCCTGGTCGGCCTAAGGTCGGGAAAATCAGTCTATCAGCCCTAATTGACAAGTATATAAACTACATTTTTCTCTCTCATTTGGAATGAGAAGGACATTGTGTACAAGCGTGGAAACTATACTCAAACATTCAAGCATTCAAACATTCAAGCATTCAAGCATTCCTTCTAAGTCTCCATTCAAGGCTAAGTGTTGCATTCAAGATAAGGATTCAACCATTAAAGAGGAGATCACATACAACATACTAAAACAACATACAACATCTATACCTTCGCACCTAAGGATACAAACATCCTTAGAACAAGGTATTAGTACTTGTTTTACAGTCATTTACATTTACAGCACTTGCTCATTTCTTGGTTAATTCCAAAACTGGGGTTTGACCTAAAGGCAAACCCCTAATCCCTAACCCCTCAATCGTCTTCGCTTTTCTGTGTGTAGGTTGCAGGTACGCGGCTGAAATTGAAGATCTGGAATCCTTGTGCAGAGATGAACAGATCCCCCTTCGTTTCGCGGATTTTTCGGAGGACCGTGGCGCCGGGCGCCATCGTCCCGACAATTTTTGCTCAAATTTGCAGGACAACGCCGTATCAACATTTCACTGCTAATTCCAGGTCCGCAGCTTCATACTGTATCCCTATCTCAGTTTATAAGCGAATCTTTGTCATTTTCTATGCATTCCTAGCTTAATTCTTCTATGCACATTCTTTACAAAAGAGGGTAGCCTTGCTGTCTTAACCCTTGAAACTCATTTAGCATCCAATCTTGCATTGTGTGGGATTGGATCTTGTGGGTTTCAACCCCTCTTTTGAATGTAAAGTCTCTCCCCTAAGTGAAAACCATCAACCCTAGTGAATCTCCCTTCTCTCTCCTCGGAGTTGGAAGGGGGGAGAGCAACTAGGGTTCGATCGCGATTTTCCGCTTTACACTGTTAAAGTTGTCATAACAATTAAACCGGTTGATGTCAAGTATTCTTATGATTATTGATTTTGACTGAGATATGTTTACTTTGTTTGACTGAGTTTGAGTTTGAGAACTTTGTATCAATTTTTCAATATACTGATTCACCCCCCCTCTCAGTATTTTATCAGATACTTATTCTTTCATCATACCAGCAATTGGTATCAGAGCATCTCAGGTCCTCTTAATCTTAAAGCCTAACAACTTGAGGAAAAGATCTTGTAGATCATGATGAAGAAAGAAGGTCCAAAGTTCAACAAAGATAGCTATAGAATATGGAGTGACAAAATGAAGATTTACATTAAGAGTCTTGGTAGTCAGTATTGGGAGCATATAGAAAATAAGTATACTACACCTACTGGACCCCTGACTGATGATCAGAAGAAAGAACAACAAGAAAATCACCAAGTATTAGAGGCTATTATCAGTTCTCTATCTGATACTGAATATGTAGATGTTCATGGTCTTGAAACTACATATTAAGTATGAAAAAAAATAGAATAGATTTATAGCAGTGATGAACATGTTATGATTGCCAAAGAGGAGAGTTTAAGAGGCAAGTTTGACGACATGAGAATGTATGAAGGTGAGAACATCCAACAGTATGGTCAAAGGATTAAAGAGATAGTTGGTGAGATAAAGAGTGCAGGAGGGAAAGTGGAAGATGCCACAATAATCAGTAAGGTACTGAGAACCCTGCTACCAGTCTATGCTATCTGAGTTGCATCTATTTAGGAGCTGAAATCCATTGATAAGATGAAGGTAACTCTTTACTCTATTATTGGCAAACTTACTGCTTTTGAACTAAATGGCTAGGATGGTAGTGTACAAAAATCAGAATCTGCATTCAGAGCTTCTGTCTCTAACCATCTATGAGAAGAAGTAGAGATACCGGCCATAACTATGAATCTAGATCCAACAAAGATGTTGATGATGAAGACAACTTAGTGGAGCTTGAAGTATTGTTGGCAAAATGACTACCTATAGGCACTGATAAATATAGAGGTAAGCTACCTTTAAAATGTTTTGCATGCAACAAGATTGGTCATATAGAAGCAAACTGTCCTAATGGTGAAAATGATTACAAGAGAGACAAATTTAAGAAGTACAAGGGTAAAGGTAAGAGAGATTGTCTTGTAGCTATTGACAGTGGCATTACTGATGATGCTAGTGAAGATATTGTGTTTGTAGCAATTAAGGAAGAAATATCAGATCAGAAGGAACTAGCATCCAGAATGGATAACTCTAATGATTGGATCATTGATAGTGGTTGTTCACATCACATGACTGGTGATCGGAGAAATTTTCTTTCCCAGAAGGAATTTGATGGCGGTGTTGTTAGATTTGGCAATGAATCACCCTGTATGGTTAAAGGTAAGGGAGTAATTTCTCTTAATGGGAAGAGCAGTGCTGACGATGTCTATTGGGTTGAAGGCCTAAAGCACAATCTGTTAAGTGTGGCACAACTTAATGACAGAGGATACCCACTGGAGTTTAGAAATGGTATATGCAAAATCTTTGACAACAAAGGTGAATTGATTGCAATTGGGAAACAGACTAGAGGTAATCTATTTCATCTCAATCCTAAAGTTAGCAACTGTTTGATTGCAAAAATAGATGATAGCTGGCTTTGGCATAGGAGATTTTGTCATATAAATTTTGACAAGATTGTTAAAGTAAGCAAGTCTAAGACAGTAAGAGGTCTTCCTCAGCTAGACAAACCGGTTAATTCTCTTTGTAAATAATGTCAGTTAGGAAAGATGACTTCTTCAACTTTCAAGAGCAAGTCCTTCTCAGCAGAGCACTTGTTAGATTTGGTTCATATAGACCTATGTGGACCAATAAGAACAAGAAGCATTCAAGGTGATAGATATTTCATGATCTTCACTGATGATTGCTCAAGGATGATGTGGGTCACATTCTTGAAGGATAAAAATGAAGCTTTTGGTAAATTCATGGCATTCAAAGCCTTAGCTGAGAAAGAGAGTGGTAAAAAGATAAAATGTCTAAGAACATATCAAGGCGGTGAATTCAAATTTGCAGAGTTCACTAAATATTGTTATGGTAGTGGTATCAAGTGGCAATTTTCTGTACCAAAGACACCACAACAGAATGGTATAGCAGAGAGAAACAATCAGTCAATGGTTGAAGCTGCTAGGACTATGTTGATACAAGGAGGTGTACCAAAAACATTTTGGAAAGAAGTTGTAAGTACAACTATCTACACAATGAACAGAGTTCTGGTGAAAAGAGGTAAGGACAAGACCCCATATGAGTACTGGTATGGGAGATCACTGATGTTAGCTATTTTAAAATATTTGGTAGCAAATGTTTTATTAAAAGAGGTGATTACATAAGAAAGTTTGAAGCTAAGAGTGATGAAGGCATATTTATGATGAATAATGATGAACAGTAAATACCTAACAGGTACTGAGAGGGGGGGTGAATCAGTACAGACACAAATTTCTCCAACAACTTAAAACTGCAAAGACTGCACTAGTTGGCAAACAACATCATTAACCTAAATCAAGACAATACCGATGAAACACAGTAAGATTGTAAAAGACATAAACTGGTAACACTTAGAACTTATCAAAACCTAATATCTCATTTCAACTTCACCCATATGCTTAAGTAGGTAATACATTAGAAATACAATGACCATTAGATCAACATGCTTTATCGCTTAACTGAAAACACTAAATCATCACATGAAAAAGCATCACACATAACACATTGATTTTTCACGTGGAAATCCAACTGGGAAAAACCACGGTGGGGATGAATACCCACAATTTGTTCTTGAACTCTTTCGAAGTCCGCTCTGTTAGGAGCCTAGTCCGGTTAAAGACTTTACAATAGGTTTTGCTAGGAACCGATCCTGCTAGGGATCACCCGGTTAAGGGATGGCTAAATACCCGGTTAAAGGTTAAAACCCTATTAAAGGTTACCTCGCAAGAGGATTTGAAGAACTTAATGATTTTGAGTCACCCTGTTAAAGGATTTACAAAAATCTTGTTAAAGCTACCCAGTAAAGGGATTTTCCAACTGCTGAAATGGTTAGAAGTCAACAGGTAATACACTGATCTGATAACAACACTAAATGCCAAGGCAGATCCACTTCAGTTCCTTTACATCTACAATCACACTCTACAGATCTCTACTCACTTCTCCAGTCTGGCAAGAATCACTTCACATACATTCATTTGCCAACAACTTCAAATGAAAAACATCATCGACCTTATAGATAACAATTAGGTTGGTGGACAAAACGTAAAACCCTAAGCATCTAGGTTATCAATACAGTTGGTCTAATCCTGACCCTTTAATCATATTACATAGGATAAAACAATCTTGAACAAATCTCAAGATGTTCTGCATTGTCTGTTCTTCACCGCTTCTGGAAGCTGATAACCCATCACGTGCTCTCCACCGTTTACTAAGATTTTGCACATTCTCGAGGTAGATAGAATCAATCTCTTCATGCAAGATCCTCAAGGAAATCCTTCATGCGCACAAGGCTGATGTGGCAACGTGATCTATTCTTCATTTCAATGCCAACTCATCACAGGATGTCGTCGGTCGAATCGCACAGACTTGGAGTGCATCAACCATAAACCCTGAAGCTAAGACTACCAACTGATAGTCATATCGAGTGAAACCCCGATACAACCTTTGCATATACTGGTTCACTTGCTTCAACATACTGGTTCACACTTTATCATACTAGTTCACTTATACCGTTTCACACTTCATCATATCGGTTCACACTTTAGCATATTGACATCAATGACAACATACACTATCATCATGTCATCAAACTCTGCACATATGCTAATAATTTATTGGCTATTCCACCAAGAGTAAGGCCTATAAACGCTTCAACATACAGACATAAAAATTGCTGAAAGTATTGATGTTCGTAGAGATGAATGTCCTAAAATTTTAGAAGGATCCAGTTCTGAGAAGAAGGATGAAGATCCTTGCATTTTGCTGTTAGAACCTGAAACTGTTAAATTAGAAACTGGTAAAGCAAATCTTGATGAAGTTGTTCAACCAGAACAAATGAATTCAGAAGAAGATGACAATGAAGAAGCTGAACCTGAAGAGAATGATCATGTTTTACCTAGGTATGTGAGATGAATCACAGTCCTGAACAGATAATTGGGGATAAGGATGCTGAAGTACTAACTAGAAGGAGAATAAGAGAAAACTCTTGCATGATATCCATCTTTGAACCTATAAATTCTAAGGAGGCATTTGGTGATGATCATTGGGTGAAAGCTATGGAGGAGGAGTTGTAACAAATTGAGAAGAACAACACTTGGACCTTGGTACCCCGACAGGTAAACAAGAATGTTATAGGTACCAAATGGGTGTTCAGAAACAAATTAAATGAAGATGGTGTTGTAATTAGGAATAAGGCAAGATTAGTATGCAAAGGTTATGTGCAAGAAGAAGGAGAAGACTATGGAGAAACTTTTGCACCAGTAGCAAGATTGGAAGGTGTCAGAACATTACTTGCATTTGCAGCTCATAAGAAGTTCAAGGTATACCAAATGGATGTCAAGTCTGCATTCTTCAATGGGATACTGGAAGAAGAGGTTTATATAGAGAAGCCTGATGGTTATGCATTGACAGATAAGGAAGACATGGTATGCAAATTGCATAAAGCCTTGTATGGATTAAAGCAGGCACCCAGAGCATGTTATGAATGACTTCATACTCATCTGATGAAGATAGGCTTTGCTAAAACCAGTGATGACAACAACATTTATCTCAAGTCTGAAGGAGATGAAATACTGGTCAGTGAAGTATTTGTAGATGACATTATATTTGTAGGTAATGATGACATGAGTTATTGTTTTGTAGATGAAATGCAAAATGAATTTGAGATGACATTAGTAGGGGAAATAAAAAATTTCATAGGCTTACAGATACAACAGATGAAGAATGGTATTTTCATTACCCAATCCAAGTATGTGAAGGAGGTTTTGAAGACTTTTGGTATGAGTGACTGTAAAACAGTTGGAACCCCAATGGTTACAAGTTGTATATTGTTCAAGGAAGATGCATCTAAGTCTGTAGATGAAAAGGAATACAGGTCAATGATTGAAAAATTACACTATGTTATTCACAGTCGCCCGGATATTGCCCATGCAGTTGGTATTGTTGCTAGATTTCAGAAGAATCCAAAGGAGGCACATCTGATGGCAACTAAGAGAATCTTTAGATATCTGAAAGGTACTGTTGACTATGGATTATGGTATCCATATGGTGGATTTTTTGATTTGAAGGCATACACAGATGCTAATTGGGCAAGAAATATTGATGACTGAAAGAGTACTACTGGTGGAGCATTCTTTCTAGGAGGAAGGCTAGTCTCATGGAGTAGTAAAAAGCAGAGTTGCACTTCACAATCTACTATTGAAGTTGAGCATGTAGCAATTTATATGAATTGCACACAAGCTATGTGGATGAGGCACATTTTGGAAGGTTTGAAGATGAAAATATCAGAACCATTAAAGATTTTGTGTGATAATACAAGTGCAATAAACATGTCTAAAAATCATGTTTTGCATGCAAGGACTAAGCACATTGAATTGAAATATCACTTCTTGAGGCAAAATGTTCAAAGTAAAGATGTTATCTTGGAGCATGTTTCTACCAAGGAGCAGCTTGCAGATATCTTTACCAAACCTCTACCTAAGACCACTTTCGAGTATCTTAGAAGTCAATTAGGGGTTGTCCCTCTTCATGAAGTCTGTTGAGCATGATGCTGATTGCATCAGTCCCTGAATTACTTGTAGAATCTTATATGGATTGATGAAGGAGTGGATGTATTCCACAGGGGGAGCATCAACATCACAGTGAGAGAAAAATTACATGTTTTACTTTCACTTTGCTGTCAAAGGGGGAGAAGAATTATGTGATTAAGGAGAAGAATTGTGTGTCTGATTAGGTGAATACTTGGTAATGTAAACTAGGATTCCTATTCACCAATCTCAGCAGCAATCAGAAGCATTGATATGTGTATTGCCATCAATGTCAAAGGGGGAGATTGTTAGCATTTTGCATAAAGAGTGCATTAATGATATGTTGTCATTGATGTCAATTGAATCGGTAATGGTATTCATGTTATTGTTGATATTGTTGTTTTTGATATTGGCTAGTAACCGATATGTTAAGTTTGTGAGATGAACCGGTGAACCGGTGTAAAGGGTTAAACCTTTCTATGTAATGTAACTGGTAAACCCTATCCACTGTTAAACCCTAACCAATCAAGTTTGTTGGTTTATTATTTGATGAGCGGTAATGATGGAGACACGTGTGATCATTGTATGAGGATAAATTCAAATTGGTTTGGCGCGTTTGCTTATTGTCTAGGAAAGGACAAAAGTGGATTGCATCTAATGCACAATGCGTGATGAGTTACACAGTCCAATGGAGCGATGATCATGGAGCGGTTGGAATTGTCTTGAAGAATGTGAAGAGATTGTCATGATTTCTAACAGTCAAGATTGAACCGATTTGTTTGTAATCTAGATGATGAGAATTAAGTTTTTGATGTGTTACCAACCTAATTGATTTGTATTTAAGGTTGACAAAGTTGTTTGTAAAGGTTGTTGGCAAGATTGGTAGACAACCTGTTGAGTGTGTAGTTGCCCAACCATTGAATGAATCTGCACTTTGAGTGAAGACAGATTGAAACTTAGAAGGGTCTGATCAAGCAAATATAGTGCTACTTAGACAGATCAAGAAAACCTGTTGTTTTCTAACAATTACAACAAAAGTAAAATCCCTTAACCGGGTAAGCTCTAACAAATTTGGTTACTCATAAATTCCTCTAACAAGGTGGTCCATTAGCTTGGATTCTTAAATCTTCTAGTGAGGTTACTTCTAACAGGGTATTGTGCTTTTCATCAAGGCATATTTGTAAAATCCCTTAACCGGGTGATTCCTAACCGGAATTAGTTCTTAACATGACTTATTGTAAAGCTCTAACAGGCTTTGGCTCCTAACATGGCAAACTTCAGAAGAGTTTAGATAGCTATCCTTGTGAGTCCCATCTCACCATGGTTTTTACCTATTTGGGTTTTCCACGTATAAACATTTGTGTCAAGTGGTGAATACTTTTGTGTTTGTGACTTTATTTATTGATTTGGTTAATTTCTGATAAGGTATGTTATGTAGAAGCATTGAGAGTTGAATATGTTGAGCTATGATTAAGCATTGTTGATGTTTACAAGATTGAAGGTGTTTACTGTTAAAGTTGTCATAACAATTAAACCAGTTGATGTCAAGTATTCTTATGATTATTAATTTTGACTGAGATATACTTACTTTGTTTGACTGAGTTTGAGTTTGGGAACTTTGTATCAATTTTTCAATACACTGATTCACCTCCCCTCTCAGTATTCTACCAGATACTTATTCTTCCATCATACCATCAATGTCTACTTGGGGATGATGCAAAGCATTGAGATCTCTTTCATGTTGACTCAAAAGACATCCTCTCTTTCCTTTCTTCTAAGGTAGTGTCCTTCTTTGGGGAATGACAATTATTATATGTGATGCTCTGCAAAAAGGATGTTAGGATATTGTTAAGAAGACAAACACAAACACACAAGCAAAAAACCAAGTGTTAGTGGTATAAATCACAAATAAAATATTATCCTAAGTAATCATATCAAGAGAGACACAAAACACAAGATAGAAAGCTTAAAAAATCTAAGAAATACAATAAGACATCTCCAAATGCCCTCCACCATGTGTTGTAGCTAATCCTCCCTTGTTCCTCTCCTCTCCAAGTTCCCAAATGAGTGTAGCTCTCAGTAGCTTTTTGCACTATTCTGGATGTCTTATGGAGATTCAAGATTGTAGAATGAAAGCTTATGAGGATGAAAATGTGAACAAGCTAAAGTGAGATATTATCTAATTATCTAATGTTAATTTTAACCAAAAAGACAAATGTAGATTATTATGCTAAATGCTCTCTAAATTTTACTATAAATTAGATGCATACAAGATTTTAGGATCTAGATTATGAAGAAATGAGCTCTATTTATAGGTAAAATAGAGCAATGGAGGGTTGAGATTGAGTAATCTCAACAAGGGTCAAGATTGAGGGGTTTATGTTCCGTGTGAGGGCTTTCAATCCAATCCAAGGATGAAAAATGTCAACAAGAGATGGGTTGAGAGGAGAGGGAATAAGCATTAAATGCTTGACATGACTTGAAGGTTAACTTGAGAGGTAAGGTTAATGTTGAGTTGAATTAATAAAGCCATTATCCAATAAATAATGTCTTATCCAATGGATAATCTCTTGTGCAAGAGTTAGTAAGGATAACCATGGTCAAAGCAATAAATGCTTGAAGAGACCCATGGGTCAAATGGAGGTTGAGTTAGAGGTTAAGCCTCTAACTATGTGGGTGAGTTGAGTTAACCATAAATGGTTATGTAACAACCATTAATGGTCATGTAAGAGCCATTAGTGGTTTGGAAGACTTTAGGGGTTAGCTTGTTGAGCACATAAAGCATTAAATACTTTTCAAAGACTTTGAAAGCTTTGAGAAGTGACTTCAAGTTGCTTAGGATTGTGATAATAATTAGGAGATGGATTAAGCTAATTAGGAATGATTAGAAAGTGGTTAGAAGGGTCTAGAAGGGGATTTTAGGATTGCAAGTGGGTTTGGTGGGTGAGGGAAAATAGGATTTTAATTAAAATAAAATTAATTTATTTCAATTGTGGTTGCACCTTGCATTTGTAGGAGAATGCAAGTGGGGGGGGGGGAGTTTAGTGATTTAAATAAATGTTTTATTTATTTATTTAAAAGAGGAAAGTGGTGAAATTAAATAAATATGATTTATTCATTTAATTGATTGTGAATTTGATTTAATGAATTAATTTAAATAATTTGAATAATTTATTTAATTAATAGGAGAATAGTTTGAGGATGAATTAATTAAATGTTAATTTAATTAATTGATTACTGATGGTTTATTAATCAAATAAATAGTAATTATTCATTTAATTAAATGGACAGATTTATGTGACTACAATATGCATATGCGTACATGATATACATGAGGTATCATACAACATACTAACCTCGCGGAAAGCAACACTACCTCATGTTTTGTGTTTATTATCCTTGGGTTTATTCCTCGATTGGGGGCTAAATCCTTGCGATAACATGCTCCCTCCTTCTATTTCTCTTGGGTGTATTCTACCTTAAAGAAATCACTCCCGATAAGGCATGTGCGATCGCTTTAATGTGGGGGCATACACTCCACTCATGTTTTCCTTCTTTGATACTTAGAATTACTTAGTGAACTTTATTTTGCTTTGTAATCTTTGGTATCCTTACTTTCATGAATCATAGTGAAGGGAACTTTACTACTTTTAGTCATGGTTCTACCCTTCTCAATCTTCCCTTTTATCAATCAAAATCGTAAGATCCTAGGTCCACTGGGGTCTTGGCATATCTTGCCTCCTTGACATGGTAAAAGTCTTTCAATCTTGTTTCCTTGTACTTTTCCGATTGTATTGGTGTACACTTATACTCCCGCTAAAGTGGGGGATAAATGTAGTGTCATAAAATTTCAACCCTAGTAATTTTCAACTGCATTAGGGTCCTCACACATGCAAGATCAAATCCTCTAGCCTGATCAGAGACTGAAGATTGCTCAACCCTCAGAAACAACTTTTTTCTTGGCCTCTCCATCACCCTGTCCACACTCTACCCTAGAGAAAGGGGTAGGACAAGGGCATGGCACGACAGTCCCCCCTTGGATAGGGGCGTGGTTCCCTTGTCCTCCTAGGATAGGGGTGTGGCACCCTTGTCCCTGCCCTATTTTGGGGTAGGACCCTTCCTAAGGTTGCATTGTTGGTTGTGCATTGGGCGGTAAACTCCCCCGATGTCGGCTTGTGATGAAAAATCAAATCCATTAACATGTATTTAAGGGGCACTCATCCTCTCATTTGCATAATTTTGAAGTTCAAGTTGCATGAGCGATCGAGCATTCAAGATCATTCAAGCATTCAAGCATTCTTTTCCAGCATTGAGCATTCTCAAATCTCTCTTCAAGACTAAGTGTTGCATTCAAGTCAAGGATTCAACCATTGAAGAGGAGATTGATTCCAACATTCAATTCCACACAAGCATTTCTATCAACATTGCTACCACAACCTCCCTTGAGGTGATTTATAATTCAGTCTTTCATTTACATCTACTTGCAAGTACTTCCTTTGGTTAATTCCAAAACTAGGGTTTGAACTAAAGGAAAACCCCCAATCCCAACCCATTTTCCTCTCTTTTCTATGTGTAGGTTGTAGGTGTGCAACTGTACTTTCAGATTCGGTCTCCATTTGCAATGGCGAAAAAACCCTTCATTTCACAGATTTTTTGGAGGACCGTGTATGTTCTCGCCACAATCCCAACAAATTTCCTCAAATTTGCAGGGCAACTTTTTCTCGACATATTACTGCCAGATCTAGGTGCACAACTTCATCCCATGTTTTGATCTTAAGTTATAATCAGTTCTTTGTCACTTTTGCACTACATACTTCAATCAATTCTTTTCCTTTTCAATTAAGGAAGAGGGGATCAACTTATCATTCCCATTTCATTCAGAATTCAATCTTCATCTCTGAAGGTTGAATCTAGTGAATTCTCCTCTCCTCTTCCAAATGTAACTAGGTGAAAAGTGTTTGAAGGGTAATCAATAGTGAAACTCTCATCTCTCCTTGGAGGGAAAGGGTAGTTTTCCTCTTGATCCATCATTCATCTTTTTTTTCCACATTATAGAATGATAAAAAAACTAACATAATGATGACAATAAAATTAGATTACCATGACAAAATAATAGAATGAGAATACTCAAATTAGATTTCTTAGATAATTGGACAAAATGAAATTACACGAAAAGTGGATGAATTGATTGAAAGAGAGGTCTTAATTTATAGAAAACCGAAGACTTAACAAACATACGAGATCAAAAAGAATTTTGGTTAGATGGATGGACTTGATTGAATGCATGACAAAGATGCCATTCAAGGAAGGATGAAGGAGATGAGGAAAAAGTGGGGAAAAAGCAAAAAAGTAGATTTTTTGAGGATGCATACCTCATTTTTTGAATTTAAAATTAAGATATGATGAGATATTCCCAAAAAGTAGGATTTTTGAAAATCAAAGAGAAATCTCATAAATATTCATGATATTATTTCCATTATAAAAAATTAGGAGGATAATTTGGACAAATAATTAAATAAATAAAAATATTTTTTATTCAATTATGGGAGATAGAAATTGAACATTTAAGATTATTTAATTAAAGTTGAAATTCGAAATTAATTAAATAATATATTTATTTAATTAATATTAAAAGGGATGGTTAATTGAGGAAAGATAAAAAAAGAATAGTTAGTAAAAATGGACTTAATTAATTAAACCTAAAAGGACAAATTAGTTAAACTGATGTCCAGACACCTTAAATAGGTCTAATTAAGTCAATTTTGGTCAAAATGGGTGAAATTGGAAAGAATTGGGAAGGTTTGGATAGAAAATGGTAACATTTGAGCGAAAATGTGAAAATTAGGTCAAATCGGGTAAAACCGAGTAACAATGGGTAAACAGGGTCAACGGAGGTCAATGAACAAAAAATGGATGAATGTGACACCATGGGGTGGAAGAAGAGGTCAAAATGAAACCATAAAATAGGAATAGGGAAAAAATGAAGCCAATGGGACAAAAAATGGAAATCGAGAAGCGACAGGACCAAAAAGGAAGCAAAAAAACTTAATCAAGACAAGGGTTTAGGTCGAAAACTAACATCACCAGATCGAGGGGGAAATGAATTGATGTAAAGGGGATAAATTTGAGGATGAAATAAAATCATAGACTTGAATTGGGAAGAAAATGAAATTATTTAGATAGAAATGGAAAGGGGAAGCAACAAGATCAAAACATGAGCAAAATGACCTATCAGGGCAAAATTGGGTAAACCAACACTGTAGAAATGGAAAGGGAACAATCTGATGCCAAGGGGATGAGGATAAAATGAAATCCTAAACTCAAAATGGGAAGAAAATGAAACAATCTGGACAAGAAATGGAAAAGGCAAAACCTGAGAAGATCACACGAATAATGAAGATTATATGCGTGATTAGGTAAAAAATGAAGAACGGAGGTGATACTGATTATTAGTGTCTACAAGTCCCATTGAAATTAAACTTCTACTTTTAAAGATATTAATCCAATTTTTAGAGCCATTTGGATATCCACAGGTGGAGAGAGATCTATAATAAAAATTCTTAGTTAAGATACCTAGTACTCATAATACAACTCCAATCAGTTCTATGAAGTGAAAGATTCCATCCCATTTTTGACAAGAAGGCTTTGTTGAGGAGGTTAATTCTTCTTATACCTCGTCCTCCAAACTTCTTAGGGTAGAAAACCATATCCCAATTAACCAATGCCATTATTTTATTCTCCTTAGTCCCGGTCCACAAGAAGTTTCTTTGAATTATTTCAAGTTTATAAACAATAGTAGGTAGGATTTTAAAGAGGGAAAGGAAGTAGATTGGGATACCATGTAGGGAAGTGACTAAGAGTTTTAATTTCTTGACATTTCTTAATAAATTTCCTTACCATCTAGCTAGCTTCCTTTGGATTCTTTCCAATATAGAGTTCTATAAAGAAGAGGTTACGTCTTTGACAGTCAGAGGTAGGCCCAAGTAGACCCCCGAGAGAACAACACTTTGACAACCTATTTTTTTTCTATTTTTTCTCTGTAGCCCATTCCCTATGTTAAATAATTAGATGTTTCTCTTCTCATAGTTTATATTTCATCTCAAGGCCTAAAAATATTGATTCAAAAATAATTTCCATCTTCTAGCTTCAACAATTGAGGCCACACCAAACAAGATTGTGTCATCAACAAATTGTTGCAAAACAGAGGGTGGCATAGTGGAAGCCACCTTAACACCCTACAGATTTCTATTTTCCACCATATTTAGAAATTTACTCCCCAAAAATTAAACCAAAATTATGAAAAGGTGAGGTAAGAGAGGTTCCCTTGCCTTAGATCCTTTTTAGCACCAAACAATCCCCTGGGGGCTCCATTGACTAGGACATATAATTTGACTGTGGTAACACATTTCTTAATAACACATATAAGACTACCTTAGAATCCCATCTTCCTTAAGAATTTTAATAAAAAATCCCATCTCACTCGCTCATAAGGCTTGGAAATGTCAAGCTTCAGGACCATTCCAAGTAGGTGGCATTTGTACATTGAATGTATAATCTCTCCTTTGAAATTGTAGCACCAAGGATTTGTCTTCCTTGGAAAAATATTATTTGATTCTAATTAATAAGAATATATAGCATTGGTTTGATTCTATTAACCAAGACTTTGGAGAAGATATTATAGACCGTGTTACACAAACTGATAGGTCTGAAATCTGAAAGTCACATAAGATTTGTGATTTTTTGAATCATAGCAATATAGGAGTTATTCAAGTTTTTTAAGATCTTACCAATTGAGAAGAAGCCCTTAGTTTCCATTGTTAGATCATACCCCACAATATTCCAAATTACTAGAAGAAAGTCAAGGGGAAGCCATCCAGTCTTGGTGCTTTGAATGCACCCATTGAGAAGGTAGTATTCTTAACCTCCTCCTCAATAACAAGTTCCATAATTTGAGTGTTGTCAGATTGATTTTGGGTTGTAGGAAAGCAATTTAATAGTTTATCATCCAACACAGGGTCAAAGTCACTTCCTCTATCTTTGTACACATTACAAAAGTATTTTGAAGCCATATTACCCAACTAGACGTCATCAGTAATAGTGTGGTTCCTATCATCCATTAAGGATTGGATGGTATTCCTCTTCCTATGTTTAAGGGAAGATATGTGGAAGAAGGGAGACTTTCTATCACCTTCTTTCAACCATTGGAATCCAGACTTTTGCTTCCAGTAAATTTCCTTCCTTTTCAAATTATCTTTCTATTTTCCTCTTAATGCTTCCTCCTTATGTGAAATCTCAGACTGGTCACCATTAGTAATTTGCATCTGTATTACTGTTCATTTTTGTATTTATCTCCTTATTTAAAAAAAAAAATCTCCAAAGGTGAACCTATTCCATCCTTTGAATTTATATCATATGATGTTAACTCTTTGAGACACCTTGTACATAGAAGTACCCTATATAGGGGTATTCCATTAGCTTTGGATATAACTCCTGAAGTCTGAGTATGAACCCCACATAATTTCATAGTGGAAGGGGATGGATCCCCTTGCAAGTTTGTTTGCACGGTCTAGAAGTAGAGGGTTGTGATCTGAGACCATTTTAGGAAGAGACTTGAGGGTGGAATTATAGCCTAAATCCTAGATGAAGGAGACTAGAAATATATCTAGCTTAACTTGAATGAGGTTGTATCCCTTCCTATTATTGGACTAGGTGATTAGTTGACCAAGTAATTCAACATCAAGAAGACTTGTTTTATTACTAAAGTCAGCCAAGTTCGACATGCTATTAGAGTAGCGCACCAACACTCCCAATTTCTTTGAGGGGAAAAGAGGGGTGTTAAAGTCCCCCGTAATCATCCATGGTCTTCTAGATCCACCAAAACTTGAGAAAAAATATAATCCTAATTTTTTTTTTGGTAGAGTGATTGTTGGGAGCATAAACATTCACCAAACACCAAGAATCCCGAGGAGAAGCAAGCTTTATAGTCAAACTGTTAGCAAAGCTAAAGATAAAATTTCCCCTCAGATTTATAGGGTGCCACATGGTCACAAAATTGTTGGAAAAATGGTGTCTCAACCTTGCATTTACATGAGGTTACTATTTATAGTAAGTTTTCATTTAAGCACAAAATAGTACGAAATTCTCCTTGAAGCTTCTGGTTGGCTAGATAAACATTCTGGTAAAGTTACGTCACAAGATCATAGATAGTTTTGAAGATATTAAATTTTTCATTTTGGAGGGGTCCAATGAAAGGTTTAAATTTTATTTTGAGGACTTTAGAGGCCTCGAAATGCCCTGAAAAGTGGGCATAAATGATGTAGCAGTTTATGAGGAAATAGAGCACTTCACAAGCTTCGACGCTTCAAACAGTTCATCAATATGACACACTGTTCTCAAGTTATGACCTCCAGAAGTTTGTACTTCTGAAATAGGAAATATAAAATACACTGGACACATAAATGAGCTGTAAAAAGGGAGGGACACGTCATAGGGCATCTAGAAGGGAGATAAGGTTAGCCACACCTTATTGGGTGGTTTTAGCCCATGGTTTTGTAATACCTTTTGACGGTTTCTTGTATTGTATCTCCTATATATGAGGTGCATGAGATAGAGGTTGTGTGTAAGAGTCTTATGGCTATTGAGTTACCTCTGAATCTCTGATTAGTGGTACTCCTATGAAGAGCTTTCTCTGGAAGTATATTGTAATCTGTTTTGATTGTTGAATAATATATTGGGTGACTTTTGGAGTGTGGGTTTTTTCTCCCGAAAGGGTTTTCCCCACGTAAATCACTGTGTTATGGTTTGAATGTTATTATATCTATTTCTGTTTTCTACAACTGTTGTTATGATCTGTAATTTTTTTTGCATTACTCTCCTCTCAAGGTTAGTGTAGGAAGTTGTTTTGCTACTTGACTTCCTTACAAGTGGTATCAGAGCTTGATCACCTTTGGTTTCAGTTGTGGGTTGTTGGGTTTTTTGAACTGTAGTCACATAAATCTATCCACTTAATTAAATGAATATTTAATATTTATTTGATTATTTAAACCATCAATTAATAATTAATTAAATTAATATATTTAATTAATTCATCTTAACCCTCTTCTCCTATTAATTAAATAAATTATTCAATTTATTTGATTTAATTCACTTAACAAATTCAGACCATTAATTAAATAAATAAATCATATTTATTTAATTAAATATTTTCTCACATTTAAATAAATTAATATTTATTTAAATCCCCCAAAATCCCACCTCTCACATTTAAATAAATTAACATTTATTTAAATCACCTTTATCCTCCACGCACTTGTATTTTGCTACAAATGCAAGTTGCACAACTATTTTAAATAAATCATTTATTTAAAACACCTTTATCCTCCACCCACTTACATTTTCCTACAAATGCAAGTTGCACAACTATTTTAAATAAAAAAATTATTTATTTAAAATCTTATTTATCCTCACTTAATGGCTTCCTTCTAGAGTCTTCTCAAACCTTTAATGGTTTCCCTTAAAGTCTTCAAGCATTTAATGCTTTATCTTCCTTTTTCTCATTTAAATAAATTAATATTTATTTGAATATTTACCCAAATGCAAATTACACCATTTAATTGAAATAAATGATTTTATTTTAATTGAAAATATCAAAATTCCCCCCACTTGCATTTTCCTACAAAATCTACTTGCATGCCTAAACCCCTTCTAGATTCTTCTAAACCCTTCCTAATTAACCTAATCCATCCCCTAAATATTGTCACATTCCTAAGCAAATTGGAGTCACTTTTCAAAGACTCCAAAGTCTTTGAAAAGCAATTAATGCTTTGTGTGTTCAACAAATTAACCTCTAAAGTCTTCCAAACCACTTATGGCTCTTACATGACCATTAATGGTTAATTCCACTTGCACCTATGGTTAAGGACTTTGACCCCTAACTTAACCCTCATGTAACCTATGTGTCTCTTCAAAGCATTTATTTCTTTGACTAGGGTAGCCATCATGTCCCCTCAAGCATTTAATGCTCCTTATCTCTCCTCTCAAGCCTCCTCATGGTGACACTTGTCAACATGGTACTAGGTTGAAAGTCTCACATGGATTGAATATCTTTCAATCCTAACCCTTGTTAAGATTGCTCAATCTTAACCCTTCATTTCCCCATTTCTTCTATAAATAGAACCCTTCTCCTCAAGCAAAGGAGGAAGCATTAGAGTATTGTTGTTATACTGGTATTAGCATAGAGCTTTTTCATAGCATCACTATCTACACTTGCATAGCATTTATTTATCATTTTCAACCATCTTGAATCTCCATATGGCATCCATGGCTAGTGCTAAAAGCTGAGAGCTACACTCATGTGGAACTCGGAGAGGAGAGGAACAAGGGAGGAGCAACTATGAGCATCTTGATTAGCTATTTTATTCTATGTTTATATGCTTTCTATTTCATGCTTAATATCTCTCTTGATATGCCTCTTTAGGATAATCTTTTGTTGCTAACACTAATGTTTGTTTCTTGTGCTCTTGTGTGTGTTGCCATCAAATAGATTTTCTAATCCTTTTTGCAGAGCATCATGAACTAATCTTGATTTGAGTGGGAGCTTGTGTAGAAGACACTTTTTTATCTTGTTGCAGGAATTTTCAGATGGCAAGTTCGTTAGGGAAAATAGAGGTGGATAAATTTAATGGAACAAATTTTGAGATGTGGAAGCTAAAGATGGAAGATCTGCTAATAGATCAAGATCTATGGGATGTTGTTGATGAGAATGTCCAAAGGCCCTCAAATCCTACTGTGGTGGCCCAGTATGATGTTATGGACCGAAAAGCCAAGGGTCTAATCAGACTGTGCCTGGCAGACTTTGTTCTGATCAATGTTCACAAAGAAAACACTACAAAGAAGCTATGAACTAAGCTTGGTGAAATGTATCAAGGAAAATCTTTATTAAATCAAATTTTATTGAGGAAGAAATTGTATTCCTTGAAGATGGAAGAGGGTGGATGAGTTGCAGACCACCTGGAAGCATTCAATATGTTGGTGGCTCAATTAGTATCTGTCAGTGTTAAGATAAACAAAGAGGAGAAATGCCAGATCTTGCTTTGTTCTTTACTTGTTTCATGAGATTCTCCTGTTATGGCTATTGGTAGAACTTATGTTGTTTTGAAGTTTGTAGATGTGGTGGGTGCTCTACTTGGTGAAGAGATGCGAAGGAAGGTATCCCACAATTTGAAGGAAGCACTAATTGTCCATGGAAGACCTAAAGAGAAAGTCAAGAAGAATGAGAAGCACAATAAGTCCAAATTGAGAGGGAGATCAAAATCTCTTGGAAAGTCCAAAGTCATTTGCTTGAATTATGGTAAACCAAGTCACATCCATAAGGACTGCAAAGAAGAAAAGAAGAAGAAGAAAAAAAGGTTGATTTTGATTCTGAGCCCGAGAAGGAAGATGGTGATGCATTTATTGCAGCTTTGGTGACTCATGCAGGTAATGATGCTTGGTTAATTGACTCAGGTGCATATTTTCATATGACTACCGATAGAGATTGGTTTTATAAATATGAAGAATTTAATGGAGGTAAGGTGTACTTGGGTGATGATTCACATTTAGAAATTGTTGGTCAAGGTAAAGTTAGAATCAAGTTTTTTGATGGTAGAATAAAAAGGATTAAAGGTGTGCTACATATACCTGGATTAAAATGAAATATGTTATCTGTGAGAAAACTGATAGATACAGGTGTGAAGGAAGTCTTTTCTGAAGCAGAATGTAAGATGATTAAGGGTGCTATGGTAATTGCTAGAGGTGACATGTTCGACACTTTGTATAAGCTAGATGCATACACTATTGAGTGTAATAGCACTTCAGTAAAAAGTAAATATGTGGAAGACTTGAGGGTTTCACCTTCTGCAAATGGAAATGGCTTTTGGGTACCTAAGGGTACTCTTTCTTCTGAAGCAAAGTTACCTATAAAGAAGACTATGTTATGGCACCAGAGGCTTGGCCTACAGTGGAGAAAAGGGTCTAAGGACCTTGAAAAATAAAAACCTTGTTGAAGGTTTGAATGATTGTAATCTTGACTTTGATTTTTGTGAGCATTGCATTTATGAAAAATAAAACCGCGTTCAGTTTTACTCGAATTCTCATAAAACTTGTGGTGTTTTGGATCTTATTCATTCTGATGTGTTTGGTCCTATAGATGTTCCTTCGATTGGAAAATCCATATATTATGTTTCATTTATTGATGATTTTAGTAGAAGGACATGGGTATATTTTTTAAAGATTAAATTTGAAGTTTTCATTCAATTTAAAGAATTTAAAGCAATGCTTGAGTTGCAGACTAGAAAGAAGATTAAATGTTTGAGGACTGATAATGGTGGTGAATTTTGCTCTAATGATTTTTATAAATTCTAAAAAGACTGTGGCATTAATAGACAAAAGACAACTCTGCATTCTCCAAAACAGAATGGAGTTGCAAAAATAATGAATAGGACACTGATGGAGAAGGTTAGGAGCACTATGCCGAGTGGTGCTAGTCTAGAACAAATTTTTTGGGCTGAAGTTATTTCCACTTCTTGCTACTTGATTAACAGGTCTTCTACATCAGCTCTTGTTGGTAAAACGCCTATGGAAGCATGGTCGGGTCACAAGCCTTCATTGAGACATCTTAGAGTTTTTGGTTGTGATGCATATGCACATGTGCCAAAGAAGAAGCGGACAAAGTTGGATAACAAGGCTATGAAATGTATCTTCATCAAGTATAGTTATGGTGTGAAAGGATACAAGCTTTGGGACCCTGTTGCACAAAAGGTAATTCATAGTAGAAGTGTTTTTTTAAGAGAAATTAAGTCTCCTTCTGTTAAATTGCAGCCAGAACAGATTAAAAGGAATATGTGACTCAATTTCCTTCTACACCTAAAAGAGTTGAATCGAGACCCCTAGATAGGGAAGAAGTTGAAGAGAGCTCGTCTATCTTTGAACCTTCAGAAGAGGAGGAAGAACCTCCAACTCAGCTTGTTCGAAGGTCTACAAGACATAGACAACCATCTGAAAGGTATTCACCTGATGATTGGAGATGCATTTTTTCTTTGAATACTAATGTGGATGAACCGAAATCTGTAGAAGAGGCATTAGGTATGAATGATGCAGAATTCTGGAAGTTTTGAAAAAGAATGATACATGGGATCTTTTACCATTTCCTGAAGGATGAAAGGCTATTGGTTGCAAATGGGTGCTCAAGAAAAAGATTGGTTCTTATGGAAGCATTGAGAAGTATAAAGTATGGTTGGTTGCAAAAGACTACTCTCAGGTTGAGGGTGTTGATTATGGTGAGATATTTTATCCTGTTGCCAAAATAACATCCATTAGATTTTTGCTTTCTATTGCTTTCTATTGCTGCTTCTTGTGATTTAGAGGTTGAGCAAATGGATGTGAAAACTGCTTTCCTCCATGGTGATTTGGAGGAGGATATTTATATGACACAACTGGAGCACTATGTGGTGAAAGGTAAAAGTAATTTGGTCTATAAATTAAAGATTTCTTTGTATGGCCTCAAACAGAGTCCTAGGACGTGGTACCAAAAATTAGATACATATGTGTTGAGCCTAGGATTTGAGTGTTCTAAATCAAATCACTATGTTTATTATAAATCTGATGGTGATCATTTCCTGTACATTGCATTGTATGTTGATGATATGTTATTCATCGATAAAGGGAAATGTGTGATTTTAAAATTTAACTCTCAGCTCACTACGAAATTTGAAATGAAAGATCTTGGTGTAGGGAAATACATTCTCAGGATGGAAATTAAAAGAGATAGAGTGAACAAAAAGCTATGGCTAGGCTAGAGTAAGTATGTGAATTCAGTGTTACAGAGGCTCAACATGCAGGATTGTAGACCATTGTGTGTTCCTTTTACAGTTGGAACAAAATTATTTGTTGCAGATTATCCTACATCCCCATCGGAGATGGAAGACATGAGCAGAGTTCCTTACCAGAGTGCAGTTGGAAGTTTTATGTATGCTATGGTATGTACTAGACCAGATATTGCCCAAGTAGTGGGAGTTCTATCTAGATATATGTCTAATCCTGGTAGAGTTCATTGGGATGCAGTCAAAAGAGTCTTCAGATATTTCAAGAGTACCTCAAAGTATTCTTTGTGTTATCATGGCAATTCAGTTGGAGACGTGATTTACCTTGATATTCATGGTTATGTGGATTCGAAATGGGTAGGTGATATTGATAGCAAAATATCCACTAGTGCTTATGTTTTTACTTTATTTGTTAGTGCAACTAGTTGGATGAGTAAGCGATAGGTTGTGGTTGCTTTGTCCACTACTGAAGCAGAGTATATAGCAGCTACTCATGCTTGTAAAGAGTCCATTTGGCTTAAGAGACTCTGTTCAGATATTGGAATAAAACAAGGAGCTGTGACAATTTATTGTGATAGTCAGAGTGCAATTTGCCTAGCTAAGAACCCAACATTTCATGCCCAAACCAAGCACATTTATGTTCAATATCATTTTGTCAGAGAAAAGGTCAAAGATGACAGGGTGAAGCTAGTTAAGGTAGTAACTTTGATGAATGTTTTAGATTATTTAACTAAGGATATGACCACAAAGAATTTCAGATGGTGTTCAGAGTCCATGGGCCTCATGGCCATTAGCAATTGATTCACTGTGTTGATACTCCCTTTGCTCTTGCAAGGTGTTTGACAAGTGGGATATTTGTTGGGAAAATGGTGTTGTTAGATAGTTCAAATAATCGGAAGACAACTGAGGGGGGGGGGTGGTGAATCAGTTGTCACTAGATTACTGGAAGCTTAATCAATTAGAACTTTAATACCGGAACCCAAAAGATTAATACTGGAATACATAAACCAATTATCGAAATAGCAGATTTAACAATTAAGCATAAACAATAATCTAAGAATAAATACCGTATACATGACACCAAGATTTGTACGTGGAAAACCCGATAAAAGGAAAAACCACGGTGGGAAGCCTACCCACAATCAAATAATACTTCTGCAGTAAGTATGTGATTACAAATGAGGGGCCTACACTTGCAGGAAGGCCAACAACCTATAACACACTACTCATCACAAAAGGAGTCTCACTAACTACATAAAAATTTAGACTAGAATCCGGAAGAAAGAATGAACTGCAAAGATAGCATCTCCTATGCTTGAGTACAGTTCTGGTTAAGTTCAATACCAGACTCACATATATGATCATCAATGATCGACCAAATACTCTTACATACACCCAACTCGATCACCAATGATCAACCAAATTCTCTGCCTGAATGATTATTACATTATTCGCTCACATACCATTCCCACATATATGATCTACAATGAGATCTTACATCATATACATACAAACCCTCAACCATAAACAATCAGGTGGGCCACCAGACAATAAAACAATTACATAATTACAAATCATGTCGGCCTAAGACCAAACAAATAATATCCAACCCATAAGACATCCTGAAAACACATTGAGAGGTCCAATCCACACGTTATATTAAGTTGGTCCATAACCTAGATAATATCGAGACCCAATATAGGTCCACACACGCTAAAGCAATGATCCCAATCAACCAAGTCTCGAACATGATCACCATCAACATCTTGAATCACCACTAGAAGCTGCACCAACACCACTTATGCATATCATCAAAGATCTTTCAACAAAGCTCTATCGGTGAAACCCTCACTGGAACAACAAACCAAGCTTGCCAGTAAACATGATAGCATCCCATCACCAGATCAAAACCAACAGACTGAACATGAATCTAAGTAGCATGAATAAGACAATTCCATAACCCAAACATAGCAGAGCATATCGGATCATCGTGATATAATCAACCAGAAACCAAACAACCTACAGGGACCAGAAGGATACCGGTAAAGCAACCAAAATAACTAGTGTTGATATCAATGACAAAACAACAATGCAACAAATTATCAATTCCTCCAAATGGCCAATAGGTGTCTCAACCTTGCATTTACATGAGGTTACTATTTATAGTAAGTTTTAATTTGAGCACGAAATAGTGCAAAATTCTCCCTGAAGCTTCTGGTTGGCTAGATAAGCATTCTAGTAAAGTTACGTCGTAAGATCATAGCTAGTTTTGAAGATATTAAATTTTCCATTTTGGAGGGGTCCAATGAAAGGTTTAAATTTTATTTTGAGGAATTTAGAGGCCCTAAAACTCCCTAAAATTTTGGTATAAATGGTGTAGCAGTTTGCGAGGCAATAGAGAACTTCACAAGCTTTCTGACGCTTCAAACAGTTTGTCAATAGGACAAATGGTTCTCAAGTTATGGCCTTCAAAAGTTTGTACTCCTGAAATACGAAATAGGAGATACATCAGACACATAAATGAGCTATAAAAAGGGAGGGACACGTCATAGGGAATCTAGAAGGGAGATAAGGTTGGATACACCTTATTGGGTGGTTTTAGCCCATGGTTTTGTAATACCGTTTGATGGTTTCTTGTATTGTATCTCCTATATATGAGGTGCATGAGATAAAGGTTGTGTGTAAGAGTCTTATGATTATGAGTTACCTCTGAAACTCTGATTAGTGGTACTCCTATGAAGAGCTTTCTCTGCAAGTATATTGTAATCTATTTTGATTGCTGAATAATATATTGGGTGGATTTTGGAGTGTGGTATTTTTCTCCCAAAAGGATTTTCTCCACGTAAATCACCATGTTATGGTTTGAATGTTATTATATCTCTTTCTATTTTCTGTAACTGTTGTGATGATCTGTAAAAGTTTTTGCATTACTCTCCTCTCAAGGTTAGTGTAGGAATTTGTTCCGCTTCTTGACTTCCTTACAAACACCACCCAAGGCATCAGTAGCATCACTAATTAAGAAGTAGAAGCCCAAACAAATATAGTCAACAATGTTCTAAAAAATAGTAGTATTCATTTTAACTTCTTGAAGTAACTAAATGTTCCAAAATGAGGCTTCCTTAGAGAATATTTCTTTTGAGGGCTTTTGAGATCCCTCATGTTCCAAGTGAGAAACTTCATTTTTGAACTTTTGAGGCAGATTCTAGGGTTCACTGCCTTCCATTAGCAATCTCCCTTGCAACTTCCTTTTGTCTTATCAGCCTCTAGGATGGGCAACCAGTCTTAGTTTTCACCCCAACATAAATCTTATTATTTCTTATTTTCCTCGTTTGGGTTGTCTACCCCTCCTCATCAAGATGAACACATGAATTGTCACCTTGAGACATCTAGCCACTAATGGTGGCACTTGGTGAAAAATAGACCACGACCAAGGAAGAAATAGGGGGCTTTGGTGATAGCACATGAGTGAGGGTAGGAGGCTTTGGTGAAAGCACATTATTCCCCAATATACTAGGGTTAGAAAAGACTAGGATTTCTCCTTCTTCCAAGAGTATCTCCTTGACAGGAGTCTCCATGACACTACCCTCTAGAGGTTTAACAAATTTGGTTGGGGTTTCCATAATTTTAAGAATCCACTTTGTAAAAGGGTAGTCATTGCCTATTTCCTCCCCTTGAGTTTTATTTATTTCAGTCTGGGGCTCCTCCCCTAGGTAGAAATCTAGGTTGCTTGGGTAGCTTCCCCCTTAGAAGAAACACACATTTCTTTAATTTTTTGGGGCTCTTTTGGAGAGGATTTACATTCAAAGATCAAATGTCTGGAGTTGGAATTGTATATGGTGAAAATGGATGACAATAATGATATTGAAAGGCTAAATGAATTCAACCACAAAACTCTAGCCTAACAACAACGAAGATCCACCATAACATATGACGATTACCTAAGATAATGCAAATCAAATGAAATCACAAAGATTATACCATCACATGTCCAATAGGGTTTGGATCTCCATTCTTCATATCTCCATTGATCTTGCTTGATATATTTACTCTCAGATTTTGTGTGCACAAGAGCTCAACAAAGAACGGAATGTGGTTGCAAGTAGGATCGCATATGCCAAATAGTCAAATTGGTCAAGTGATTAGCCAGGGTTTGATAATGAAGGAAGCATCTCCTTATATAGAAGACACAATATGAAATGGAGGGATAAGATTGAGAGGTGTAAAAGGAGGTCGGCTATGATTAGAGGGTAGGTAAAATAAATAATAAAATAATGAAAGGGGTAGGTAGTGTAGGAATTAAGAGATGAATGACATGTGTCATGGGTAGAAAAGGTTAATGAATTAATTAAATAAATAAAGATTTATTTAATTAATAGAAGAAGTGGAATAATTAAATAAAAAAGATATTTATTTAATTTAGGAAAAGGATAATTTAAATAAATAAATGTATTTATCTAAATGAGAAATAAGGCTAGAAGAGGATAAATGAATAAATTAAATAAATAAGGATTTATTTAATTAATAGAAGAATTAGGCTAAAGTAATTAAATAAATAAAATATATTTATTTAATTAGACTGGACAATTTTGGGTGTCCACAGGAATAATTATAATAGAAAACCATAGCGTTTTCATAAACTATACTTTGGTCCAATTCTTTAATATAGATTGCAAAAAAATAAAGTTATAAGAGTTTTGTTAATATTAAATTTTACACATAAGCGTGCAAATAATAACTTGAATTTATCCTTAGTCACCTCGTCAGTGGCAACCAAGTGTCCAGAGGTGTTACCAATCCATTTGAAGTTTTGTTCATCCCTGAATTCAAGTGGGAGACTTGGGAGGCACACCCACACTAGCATTGTTTTATTCAAGTCAACAACAGGATTGAATCCTGGTTTCCATCTACAGAGTGACAAATGATGTTTACCATAGGACCATCATCCTAGAGTGATAAGTGTGATGATTTCCTCCTTAACTGTAAACTTAAGAAGAAAGAGATTACCCAACATTGCATTGGCAGTCACAGTTCCCTTTAACTTCCATTTTGCAGCAACCCAACTACGAACCATATCAATGGCAGGGTAGAAGGAGAAAAAAATTCCCACCATAGTAATGTTCAAGGATGAAAAATATGGTCCACCACAAATTCAAGCAACACAATAATTGTTACTTCATCTGTTTGCAGGTAACTTAAGGTTATATCAAGGGTTTTTTTTTCCTATTTCACCACCAAGGAGCACACTTTTTCACCCCTTGTATTTCAGGCTTCTATTTGCACGTGCAAGCTCCAAATTCTCATTCCACATAGGGATAACATTATTGTATTTCTTGGACTCACCATCAAGTTGGGTGACACTTTCAAGTCCTGCCTTTTTAGTTGTAGAGACATTTGGAGAATCTACAAAGACCCCAGTAGCTACCACAAAAACATTTGTAGTAGGACACTCTGAACACGAAACATGTATGTCGTTGGGAATGGCAGGAGGGGCAGGAGGTGGAGAGACAAGGTCCCCCTGCGAAGTGGGTTCCATGTGTAGGGAGATTCAAAAATTATAGAGCGAGAAAGTGTAGAGAAGGATTGTGGCAATATTTTAACCTCCCAACTTTGGAATGTTAAAACCAATGTTTGAAAAGGAATGATTGCTTAATACATTACATGTTGAAATGGTATTGGCTGCTTAATTTTTTGTTAAATTACAACTATATTCTTTTCTTTACAATTGTCCCTTAGGGAACTTAAAAACTTGTTATATTAAAAGTCACATACTTTTTTGGCCTTGAGACCATGGAAGTTCTATCCTCTTGATGAAAGTGCTTTCTTGGGAATAATTTTTTATAGGATTTATTTTCACCGATGTTTGTATTGTCAAACATATTTTCTTTTCTTTTTAATAATATAATGACAAGACAAATATAAACAACAAAAAAATAATTTTGTTATTCTATACATCATCATAATATAATATACATTAAAGGTAAGGGTTGATGCCATTTCAATATGTAATGTATTAAGGGTAAGAGTTCACCCTATATACACAAATTATTGCAACTTTTGAAGTACTCAATTGAATATAATTGATGGAGAACAAAATAATATAGTAATCACACTTTTCATGTTTATAAATTTTTATCTTTCATTACTTAATCTCTTCTAGAGACATTAAAACTATATTGGATGTTCTTCTAACCACATGTATCTTTCTTTCCAATTTTAAGAGTTATCTTGTGTTATTTTCTAAATGGGTAAATTCATTATTAACACAACGTATTTTATTTTTACTTTGATTTATTGAACAATATAAAATTAAAATAAACAATAAGTAATTACAAGGCAATGAGGAACTAAAGTATTAATTAATTAAAGAAAAACATTGACAAAACAAGATATTTGTAAGATGACAAAGGTTGATATGCATTACAAACTGTCTACAGTTGCATATCCATGTGCAAGAAGAATGCTATTCAAAATTCAATCTATTTCATTGATGTTGTGTTTATCCAATATTCATTCACTAATTTGATTGTATATCAAACGTCTCAAAATATTTTGATATTTAAAAATAAAAATTTAATTATATTTCAATCCTTATTTAATTAATCTTTGCTTTATTAACTACCATGCTTAATAATATACAATAAAATGATGAATATTATAAGGTTGTACAATACATTTTAATTCAAGAACAAGTGCACAAAGTAGTGATAGTTTTACAATTTTATAAAATTATCAATATTTATATTGAATTATTAAAATTTACCTAGTTAAGATGATAAAAATCTTGTTTGTCATTCTCAAAACTTATTAATTTGTTTGACCATACAACAAGATGGCTACCTCAACAAATGGTTAAATTTGATGACATATGATTATATGCATTTTTTATTAGTAACATGAGAATTTTCATCTGGTCCAACCAAGTAATACCACAAATGAAAGATCTCATCTGTAGCATTAACAAACACCATTAATTTACATAGTATAAACATGCACGATCAGTAACCAATTAGGGGCACAAAGGTTGTGAGCACATCAATCTATATGCAAGAAATTTGGTATCATCCTGCAATGGAAGAAAACATCTCAAACACACACATGAAACATTGCAATGGAGTTAGTAATCACAAAAACATGTTAGTGAACCAAAAAATCTCAAAATCATTCCATGCTCATCTATCCCTAAAGATCCTTAAGATTCAAGGTGGCCCTCACTTGGAAGAGCACTTGTTCTCTTGGATGCCAACCTAGAGAATGAGATTTAAATGATGATTCTAGGATCAAAATGAATGCAGCTAAGATCCTAGTTAATTGCTAAGATGATGATATGAATAAAATCTAAGGATACAAGATGAAAATCTAGTGATGATCAAGATGGTGGAAATGATATGAGGCTAAGTTAATTCCAAATTGAATATTATGATGAGCTAATTAAGCTAGATGAATATGAAAAAGCGTGTAATTGATATGATCTCAAACATAATGCAATTAAGCTAAATGCTATGATGTTAATGATAGAAGGCTTGGATGCTTGAAGGTGACCAATGAGCTCCTTTGATAACCCGCAAAAGACTATATTTTTGATGCACAAGATTGGGATCCTTGAAATGAAGAAATGAGCTCTATTTATAGGAAAAAGAGAGAAATGGATGGTTGAGATTGAGTAATCTCAACAAGGGCTAGGATTGAAAGTTATCAATCCATGGGAGAGATTCAATCCAATCCCAAGTTGACAAATGTCACCTTGAGAGGGCTTGAGAAGATGCTAAACAAGCATTAGATTCTAAGAAAGCAATTAGGGATAACCTCAAGGAGTGACATCATTGAATAATGTCATTAACCAGGGAGACATGCTATTACCCAAGAGGTAAACTCTCGTGCAATATGGGAAAATAGTTAAAGGGACAACCATCATGGCTAAGGAGTGTGGGCTTGTAAGAGGCATTAAATTCCTTTTGAAGACTTTAGAGGTTAACTTGCTAGAGGGTAGATAACCCTCAAGTCTCATGTAAGAGCCTTACAAGTTTGGAAGACTCAACAAGTTAACTTGTTGAAATAGATAGTCTTAAATGCATTTTGAAGATAACTTGTTGAAATAGATAGTCTTAAATGCATTTTGAAGATAACTTGTTGAAATAGATAGTCTTAAATGCATTTTGAAGACTTTCTTCCAAATTTGGAGAAGTGACTCCCCCAAATTTAGGGAAAGGACATGATTAGGAGATTAGATATGATTAAGATGGGATTAGGAGGTTTCTAGAAGGATGATTAGTGGAATAATGAAAAATGTAGGATTTTGCAAGTGGGTGAGGAAAATAAGTATTTTAAAAAATTAAAATGATTTAATTTAGCCAAAAGGGATGCAACTTCCATTTGTAGGATTTTGCAAGTGGGGGAACTATTCACAAATAAATAATGATTTATTTATTTGCAAAGGGGATTTTCAATTAAATGTGAATTTAATCAAAAGGGGAAAAAGGGATTTTAATCAAATAAATAAGATTTATTCAATCAAATGGCTAAGGGTACTTAATCAAACCTTAGTTTAATTAATAGGTTAGGCTAGAAGAAGGAGATTTAAGCGGATCTTTAAGTTGATTAAAAGGTCAATTAGAAGAATAGGAATATTAATTAAATCTTAATTTAATTAATTGGAAGAATTAGGGATAAATAAATGAATAAAATTCACTTAATTCATTGTGCAACTTTTAGGTGTCTACATTTTGCCCCTCTTTGAGTCAATGTGTGACCACATGTTGATTCAAAGAAAAGAGCTCAATTTGTCGTCAAATTTTTTTGATATGATGTTGCCACCAAAATTGTCGATATGATTCCGTGGATATGAAGAATTGATTCAATATGAGACTGATATGAAATTGATATAGAGATTTGATATGATAATGATATCATCAAAATTATCGATATGATGCCCCAGATATAAAGATTTGATTCGATATGAAAAGTCGATATGAGACTGATATAAAATTCATATGGAGATTCGATATGATAATGCCCCCCAGGAAATCGTTCATGCACTAAAGGCATGAATGGTCTCTCGAAAGATAAAAGAGTGGATAGTTGATGACATGCATGGGTTTGATAAGATTGATTAGATTGATAAGAATGAGATCAAGTCTGATTTCAGGAATGACACCTCCTGTATAAGACAAAGATGATCAAAGCGTCTGGTTTCAGGAATGATATATCCTTTATAAGACCTGATCAAAACGTATGGTTTCAGTAAATATACATCCTGTATAAGACATGATAGAATGGATCATATGAAATGGATTGATAGAATTGATAAGATTAAGATCGAGTCTGGTTTCAGGAATAACACCTCCTTTATAAGACAAAGATGATCAAAACGTCTAGTTTCAGGAATGATATATCCTATATAAGACTTGATCAAAACGTTTGGTTTTAGGAAAGATACATCTTGTATAAGACATGATAGATGAGAGTTGGATGAATGATGAAGATATGAAAGTGAAGAAAGATTCCATGATGACGGGATAGATATGCATGCGGTAGATGAAATGATGAATATGACCAGATGATGATGATAATGATTATGAAATGATACTAATGCAAGATTAAAATGATATGCAACATAATGCAAGATTAATATGATAATGATAATGAAATGATACTAATGCAATATTATAATGATATGCATCCTAATGTAAGATTAAGATGATAATGATAATGAAATGATACTAATGCATTCTCATTCCCAAATGTTTCCATTTGTTTTGATCAAAGTGCCAGTGCTTCCTTTGTTTTCATCATTGGGCCTTGATTTGTTGAAAGTTAATACAAGCATCATGGTATAATTAAACCGTAATGACCTAAGTATAACTTACATGGATTTTGATATTGCAAGATGACACAAGCATCAAGGTATAATTGAACCAAGATGACCTGAGTGTTGCTTGCATAAAACAGACAAGAGTTAACCTTTGTCCCATACAAATCCAAAATGTCTTCAGTGATGTGTTGCCTAATTGCATCGTAAGACAAATTGGTATAGTAGAAGGCTTCACTCCCAAACAACAGACACATAAAACATCACACTCCTTCCTTTCTTCTCTAGTCGTTGAGACATCCTTGAGTCACTTAGGAGATATGATAAGCAAAAATCAACAACCATAAGTAAGCATGCATGCCATCTGAAAAGTTTTTTTTCAAATAAAACATCTTGCAAATAGATAATTTGTTTAGTTCAAATCAGTTCAATTCCTTGATGTCTAGCCTCCTTCCATTGTTGTGGTCATCGTTGGTTGTTCTGATCTTTGTTGTATTGCTACGTGTTTGGTCTGATGTCGAAAACCCTCAAGGAAAAATGCACCTAGCGAGGTTAGGATTTTGCCCCTTGTCGTTGATACTACACCGATATGGATACTTACATTGATCACCAAGCCATGGTGGGATATGATTTGGATAACTGATTCAGATAAATCAAGGACAGTGACTACACTAAGTATGTCCAAGATAACGTTGTGTGTACAAGTGTTTTGTGATGGAGCCAAAGATATGATGCGAGTACTGATAGATAGAGGAGTGGCTCTCTCACAAATGGCGCATGTTGCCAAGTTTTCACCACTTGCTTTTATTGCACTTTTTGATTGTTTTTGTCTTTTTCTTGATTTTTTTATTTTTTTGTGTCACAGGGAGCTTCTTTACCAAGTTTTCACCCTAGTGATGATTTTTTTGATATATTTTTTATTTTTTTTCTTTTTTGCTTGATCCATGAACTGGATGACTCAAGTGTAGAATTTCTTTAGATGGATGATGTTGGTTGGATCGTCCAAAACACCCCCTTCTGAAGTTGATAACTGATATGCTCCCAATCCATAAGTTGATATGATGACAAAGGGTCCCAACTAGTTAGGTTCGAATTTCCCTTTCTTTTCTCGATCTTGCTGATTCCAGGGATTTTCCTTTAGGACTAGGTCACCAATTTTGAAAGCCCTTGGGATGAATTTATGATTGTAGCTTATACACATTCATTGTTGATATGCCTTGAGATGATCAAAGGCATGTTGGCAACATTCATCTAGCAACTCAAGTTCTTGCAACCTATTGACTCGATATTCCTCATCTGGAATGAGGCCTTTTAATGACACTCAGAGTGATGGAATCTCTACCTCAATAGGTAGGATAACTTCTGATCCATACACCAATGAGTATGGTGTAGCTCCTATAGGTGTGCAGATACTCGTTCTATAGGCCCAAAGTGCAGGATTAGGCTGGAGATACCAATCTTTACCAACATCATTCACTGTCTTTTTGAGGATTTTCAAGATTGTTGTGTTTGAGGCCTCTTCTTGACCATTCCCTTATGGATAATAAGGTGTTGAAAAATGATTCTGGATATGGAATAACTCATAAAGCTCTTGTACATCCTGATTCTTGAAAGGTCTTCCATTATCTGTGATAATGGAACTAGGGATGTTGTACCAACATATGAGGTAATTCAGAATGAAGGAAGCTATTTGTTTGCTGGTCACTATAGCCAATGGAATTGCCTCAATCCACTTGGTGAAGTACTCAATGGCCATGATGATGAAATTGTGTCCATTTGATGAGGAAGGATGTATCTTTCCCTCTAGGTCGAGTCTCCATTGACAAAAAGGCCAAGATGTAGTGAATGGTTGCAACTCTTGCACTGGTGCATGCATGATGTTACCATGAATTTGACACTTAGGGAATTTCCTAGCAAATTAATAGGACTCTTTCTCCATTATCGGCCAATAATATACCATCCTTAGTAGTTTCTTGGCAAGAGTAGGACCACTTGAATGTGTACCACAAATACCTTCATGAAGTTCATGAAAGGCAGAGTCAGATTCATTACAATCGAGGCATCGAAGAAGAGTACCATCAAGACCTTGACAATAAAGTGTATCAGCGGTTAAGGTATAGTGGGCTACTTGTCAGATAAAGCTTCATTTTTTGTTACGAGATAAGCTCGGTGGGAGAGTATTGTCTTTGAGGTAGGCATAGATCTTCCTGTATAAGGGGGAATCAGAACCGTTTAGGGCACATATGACTCGGGATTCCAAATTGTCATAGGTCAGGGAAACAATTGCTCCACCAGGAATTCATAGCAATTCTATTTATTTGGAATTTGTAGGAGCGAGGCAATAGTGGCCATTGCATCAGTAGCTCTATTGTTTACCCTCAGAATCTGCTCAAATGTGATGTGTCCAAAGTATTTCTTAAAATCATCCATCATGCATTTGTATGGTATCAACTTATCATCTTTCGTCTGATAGTCATTATTGATCTGATTGATAACTAATTGAGAGTCCCCATAGACTGTCAATGCTGTGATTTTCCATTCCATGACTACTTTGATACATATAACTAGAGCTTCATACTCTACGATATTATTGGTACATGGGAATATTGAAATCTATAGGATCTCATAATTGTGTGTCCTTCTGGAGCGACGAACAAGATGCCGACACCCAATCTATGTTGTGCATAAGATCCATCAAAGTATAGGGTCCATTGCTTTGGTGCAACAGTGAGCACATTCGTATTTGAAAATTCCACCTATAGTGGGTGTTTATCTGGTAGAGGTGCTTCTACCAATTGATCTTCTATTGCTTGTCCTTTGATAGCCCTCCATTTTGTATACTGAATGTTGAACTCACTTAGGATCATGACCCATTTTGCTAACCTCCCTGTGAGAGTGGTTTTGATGAGTAGATATTTTAGTGGGTCGATCTTTGCCACTAGCTTGATAGTATGAGCTAACATATAGTGTCGCATATTTTGGGAAGCGAACACTATAGCTAAGCAAGCTTTTTTGATGAAAGTGTAATTGATTTAATATCCATTCAGCATCCTGCTAATGTAATAGATGGCTCTTTCCTTTCCTGTTGAGTCCTCTTGTGCTAGTAATGCCCCCAGTGAAACTTTCATTTCTAATATGTAAAGGATGAGTGGCTTTCTCGCTATTGGTGGTACTAAAATAGATGGATTCATGAGATATTGCTTTAGCTGATGGAATGACTCTATACACTTATCCTCCCATATGAAAGGCACATTTTTATGAAGTAGATGGTTGAATGGGAGACATTTGTCCACCAATTGAGCAATGAACCTTCTGATAGATTGTAGTCTGCCTTGAAGATATCGTAGCTGACTAATGTTCCTTGGAGGTGGCATTTCCATGATAGCCTAAACCTTTGCTAGATCCACCTCGATGCATTTTTATGATATAATGTAGCCCAAGAGTTTTTCGGATGTGACCCCGAAAACACACTTTTTAGGGTTCAATCTGATATTGAATTTCTCTAGTTGTTGAAAGATTTTATCAAGAATGTCTAGGTGCTTTGCTCTTGTGAATGATTTGGCTAGAAAATTATCTACATAATCCTCCATAAAAGTATGCGTCATGTCATGGAAGATTGTTGTCATTGCTCTCTAATAGGTTGCACCACCATTTTTCAAGCCAAAAGGCATGACGTTCTAGCTGTTAGAGTAATCGGGTCTTTACTTGATTAATTAAACAATATTTTTTTAATTATTTAAGTTCCCTTTATCTCTTTTACACTTAAGCTAACTTTAGGTGCATAATAATTAATTCTTTTATTAATTATTATGTGAAAGCCTAGGGTTTCTTGACCTATTAGAGGTTAATTCTTTTCTTTGTATCATTAATTATCACATTACACATTTTGGTGAATATTGAGCTCTCATCTTTTTGAGCATTCTTCTGTGTATTTGGTTTTTCATTATTGTTTCCTTGCTTCTCCTTGTAACAGGTTTATTTCAGCTTACAAAGATCATTTGGGCTCCTATGGTGTTGTATTTCTCAACTCTCACATGGTATCAGAGCTTCAGATCTGCAACTACCTGTTCTTGTTATGAGTTTTTGCATTGGAAACAGATCCAAGGTTTTTCAAAAGTTTTTTTATGCACCTAGGGATAGGCCTTTTTTTCTGAGCACTTTGGGCCTAAATAGATCTCACCATCGTGCTCAGAAGGCCCCAAAACCCTATGGTCATATAAACTTGACCATTTTTGACTCGTGAGCCTTTGGGGGTATTTTTTCTTCAATACCAGGCAGTACGACCTTGACATGCAGTTCGAGAAAAAAAATCAATTTTTTTTTGCCTTTTTACGCCATGCAGGCCGAAATTTGATTTTTTGAAAAAAAAAAGGAAAAAAAAAACAAAAAATCAAAATCAAAATCGATAGTTTTTTGTAAAAAAAATCTTTTTTTCAGGGTTGTTTGGGTCCCCGTAGGCCTGACAGTCCAGCCGTCGGCCTGCCAGTCTAGCGCCAACCTTGTTAGCGTAGGCCCCACCCATCAGCCCCTCCGACCCCCGACCCCCATTGGCCCTCATACTCGACCCCGCCAGCCCCCGCCACTGCCGACCTCCATCGGCCCTGCCGACACTTCCCGGCCCCGCGACCTCCTCCTGCTAGCCGCCCACCATCGTTGGTCACCATTGCTTTGCCCTGCGGCCACCTCCGCCCACCCATGACTACCTTTCCCGCCCACGCACTTCCCCGCTGGCCGCTGCTGCTCTGCCTGCGCCTGCCAGATTTCGTCGTCCGCATCCGCCAAAACCACCGCCTGCCTGCCTCGGCACCGCCCGGCGGTCACTCCACCACTGGAGCACCACCCATGGGCCACCTCCACCCGAGCCTACCTCCAAACCTCCTCCCTCTTGCATTTTTTTTGGGGGGGTTGGTTTTTTCGCCATAACTTGGGCAAACGGAGTCATTTTTTTGAAAATGAATAGGTGTCGAAAAGATGGTTCCGTGCCGGACCTCATGGTGTTGGAATTTTTTTTTCCAATTTTTCTATTTGACTATACTTTTTTCCAATCAAAGTGGGGTCTCTTTTTTGCACTTCTAGGGCCATAGAATGAGCATCCGAACTCCATTTTTCAAAAACTTTATATTGTTAGAAAGCTTATTCTGTGCACTTTCCAGCCATATGAGTTTTCTTTCTAGATTATGCTCCAGGAATATTTTATTCATTTTTTTTCTTTTCAGCACTCGGGTGAATATCTTGGATGTTTCAGGTCCTGGGATCTCTTTCTTTGAGTTGGATGTCTCGGTTTTGACTGTTCTTTCCTTTCCAATCTTCTTATCATTGTAGCATTTTATTTGTGCAAATGCACTGAGATAAAGTGACATCATGTGTTGTTTACTTGGGATCTTTCACATCTTGTGCCTTATTGTACATGCACTACATTATAAAGTGCCATGGGGGGGTTGATGTTTGCCTTTTGTTTGTCATCTACCTTTGTCCAGTGAGTGTTCCTTCCATGACATTAGCCTCATGATGTGTGTCAAGTGAGTGTTCCTTCCACGATACCATGTACTTTCTTTGCACCTTCGATGTTCCTGGTTCTTCATCATGCAGTTCTTATTGGCCGTTCTTTTCAATGTACCTGTCCCTCTCCCTCTTTAGCATTATGGGGAGGTTTTTCCTGTTGGTTCTAATACTTTTGTGGTTCAATTGATTAACTCTTCAGGCTTTGGTTTCTCATACCATATGTATCTTCGAGTTCAGTTGTTTGCCTTTGTTTTCCATTTGATTTGAGTAGTGTCATTTGAGTGCACTCATGCAAATTACAATCTTCTCTATTTGGTCATGTTCTATTTTAGTGGAGGTTCTTCAGATCAGCAGTTACTCTTCGACAGTGTTTGCAGCTATTTCCTGCTTCAGTGGTGTTATTTTCCATCTCTTTTTGGAGTAGAGTTTTTTCCCATGTGGTTTTCTCTTTTTCTCCGTTTCATAGAGATTTTATTGTATTTGGGTACCTGTTCAGGCCTTGTTGTCGGGACCCATCTTTCCTGCTTTCAGTAGTTGTTCTAGGTTTTAGCTTCTCCCTAAGTCTAGTTTAAGGGGGGTGTTAGAGTAATCGAGTCTTTACTTGATTAATTAAACAACATTTGTTTAATTATTTAAGTTCCCTTTATCTCTTTTAAACTTAAGCTAACTTTAGGTACATAATAATTAATTCTTTTATTAATTATTATGTGCAAGCCTAGGGGTTTCCCTTTTAGGGTTTCTTGACCTATTAAAGGTTAATTATTTTCTTTGTATCATTAATTATCACATTACACATTTTGGTGAATATTGAGCTCTCATCTTTTTGAACATTCTTTTGTGTATTTGGTTTTTTATTATTGCTTCCTTGCTTCTCCTTGTAATAGGTTTATTTTAGCTTGCAGAGATCATTTGGGCTCCTGTGGTGTTGTATTTCTCAACTCTCACACTAGCAGTATATACCCCATAGACATGTGAATGCATTTTTATCCCGATCCTCTGGAGCTATCTTGATTTGGTTGTAGCCGAAAAAACCATCCATGAGGGATAACATAGCATGTCATGTTGTTAGATCAACAATGGTGTCAATGCTTGGTAAACGAAAGTCATCCTTTGGACAAGCCTTGTTGAGATCCTTGAAGTTTGTACAAATCCTGATGCTTTTATCTAGTTTAGATACTAACACAATGTTAGAGATCCATTTGGAATAGTCTATAGGTCGGATGAAACCGACATCTAGTAAGTTCTTCAGCTCTGCTTTGACCAATATGGCAACATGTGGGTTCATCTTCCTTAATTTTTGTTTGACAGGTTTAGCTCTAGGAGCGATGGACAAGTGATGCATGATGAGATTTGGATCTATCCCTAGCATGTCTGCATAAGACCAAGCAAAGTTGATTTGCTTCTCCTTGAAGAATTTGACAAAGTCAGGTTTTTCCTTTTCTGTTAGTGATTCCGCTAGATGTATGGTTCTTGTTGTTGCTTCAATGATGATATTTATTGATTGAGTTGGCTCAATCAAGTTGGCTTTTCACATCACAAGGATACTAGGGGAAGGCTATCAAATACACACTTTCGTTGGAGGGGATTTTCATCAGCCTCCACATTTGATTATAGTGGGTTGGTAAACTTGGCGATAAAGTCATTTCCCACTTGGGTCATTCTCTTCTAAATAGACTCCTCAAGGCTTCGAGAAGATAGTCCCTCTAAAGGATTTCATTTGCTTGAAAGTAAAGAAAGCATGAAAAAGAGCGGGTTTGGATTTTTGGTCACCCAATTAAGGGGAGAGCATATACCTACCACTCAAGACAAGGAAAACAAATTTCTTTTTATCTTTCAAAGCAATGATTTTCTAGATCCTAATTGGAGATGTTGCTCCAATCAAACATGGTGTTTGTTTTGATCCCACATAGAAATTTGTTTTCTAACTAGGAAATGGAAATCTTGGTCAACGAAATGAAAACACGTTGCTTGAAAGTAAATCACTTTGTAAGAATGGACAAGTTGATTGCTCTTTTTTACTTGCAAAAATAAGGTTAATTGTTCTTTTTATCCTCTTTGCAAGAAATTAAAATTTGTTTTGTCCTTTTTAAGAGCACCAATTTTGAAGTGTTTTTCCCTAATCTTGCAAGAAAACAAAGTGTTTGGTTTGTAGTTCTTTTTAACCTTGCAACTGAGGTTCTTTTTAAGGCCAAAGGAAAATTTGATTTATTTTTAGCCCAAAATGAAAGATGAGAATCTTTTTAACCCAAAGGAAAGATGAATTCTTTTTAAATCCAACTCAAAATGCTAAAAAGAAATCCAAAACTCCTACTCTATTCACTCCAACCTGCAAGAAATTGTTAGGAAAACCTGCAAAAACATGAGTTAGTGAAAAATAAAATCTTTTGGTGGGATTACACAAGCCTAAATTTAAACACGGGTTACCAAATTTTGGCTCTGTCTCATATGCGCGAAAACAAAGATCATATGCATTATTTCATATGCGCGAAAAGAACTATCGTATGCCCGAAAAGAACTGTCATATGCATGAAAAGAACTATCAGATGCGAGAAAAGAACTATCAAATGCACAAAAATAATTGTCAGATGTGCGAAAAATAACTATCAGATGCACGAAAAGAACTATCAAATGCATTGTAGAAATGATCAAATGCACCAAAAGAACTATCAGATGTGCTACAGGAAGGAACATATGCGCCAAAATAGATGTTATATGCGCTAAACTGCAGTTGAAATTTTTGGGCGTGAATCCTGCAGAAAATATTAGAAATTTTAAAATTTCAGGGGTCTAGTCCCACGGTGGGCACCAAAGATGTATGCCAAAAATGTGGTATCATCCTGCTATGGAAGAAAACACCTCAAACACACACATGAAACATTGCATTGGATTTAGTAATCACAAAAACATGTTAGTGAGCCAACAACTCTCAAAATCATTCCATGCTCCTCTATCCCTAAAGATCCTTAAGATTCAAGGTGGCTCTCACTTGGAAGAGCACTTGATCTCTTGGATGTCAATCTAGAGAATGAGATTTGAATGATGATTGTAGGATCAAAATAAATGCAACTAAGATCCTAGTGAATTGCTAAGATGATGATATGAATAAAAGATAAGGATACAAGATGAAAAGCTAGTGATGATCAAGATGGTGGAAATGATATGAGGATAAGTTAATCCCAAATTGAAGATTATGATGAGCTAATTAAGATAGATGATTATGAAAAAGCATGCAATTGATATGATATAAAACATAATTCAATTAAGCTAAATTCTATGATGCTAATGGTAGAAGGCTTGGATGCTTGAAGGTGACCAATGAGCTCCTTTGATAATCTGCAAAAGACTATAATTTTGATGCACAAGATTGGGATCCTTGAATTGAATAAAAGAGCTCTATTTATAGGCAAAATAGAGAAATGTATGGTTGAGATTGAGTAATATCAACAAGGGCTAGTATTGAAATTTATCAATCCATGGGAGAGATTCAATTCAATCACTTAATTTTATTATTTTAGCAATTTAGCATTTTAGGAGTTTTATCATAGTTGTTGGTTAACTAATTTTTCCCTTCCTTAATTTTACAATGAATGACTCATGTATGCCCTTATTGAAAGGAAAATGAAACCAACAGTTGGGTGAACTGATTATTGGTTTACCCTCTGCATAAGGGAGCAACTTCTTGTATGACATTCAATGAATTTTTAAACATAAACTAACATTAATTTCACTTTTAATGAGAAAGGCATTCCACATTCATTTGTCAACACCATATGAATGTTTTTTATTAAGTAAAAATAGGTTTTAGGGGACCTGAAACCCTATTACAATTTGAAAGATAAGCAATAAAGAGACGAAACAAAACAACTTCTAATTCCAACACAAAAACCAGCAGCAAAGAAAAAGACAACAAGAAGCCAACAAGAATTGGCTCCAAACCCAGCATTTCAAGTTACTTGAAAACTTTAATAAATTCCTCAACATTTTGAACCAAGAGCATCATCGCCTTGGCCGCTTCCCTCAGGTCATTGTTTTCCTCTCTCAGCTGGCTATCTTTCGTATTGATCTCCATTCTAGTAGTGTTCTGCCTTGTTCTGCGCCTGGGAGTTTG
Source organism: Cryptomeria japonica (assembly GCF_030272615.1). NCBI lineage: Eukaryota > Viridiplantae > Streptophyta > Pinopsida > Cupressales > Cupressaceae > Cryptomeria > Cryptomeria japonica. The sequence continues at coordinate 644,021,005 of NC_081405.1, read as the reverse complement.
GTGGGTGGTGCTGGAAGTTGGAATATCATCAATGACAACTAGCTTCTTTTCCTGATTTTTCCTTTCTAGATGATCCACCAAAGCATTCATGTTTTGTGACGAGACTTTGAGGACCTGGAGACTATGGTTCATGAAGTTTTTTAGAGCCTTCTCAGTATGATCGACCCTGGAGTTGATGTTGTCTTTATCCTCTTTAGCCTATTCTTTCAAGGTTCTTATGACATCCTCCAGGTGTTTCAAATCCCCTTTGATCAAATCTTTTTCCATCCAATCCTCCATCTTGATTTCCTCTTCAACTTCACTGGTTTCCACCTCATCATTCTTTTTCCCAGCATCCTTAATTAACTTATTAATCTTGTTGTCCAATTCCCTCTATTTACTTTGCATGCTGGTAATGTTGTCGACAACCCATTTCTAGAAGTTGAAGGTCTCCAGAGCATAGTTACGGGAAGTATTCATGATGGTGTTCACAGAATCCCTATCTTGTTCCGTGCCCACAGAGTTAGGATTGTCATCCTCCTTAGAATTCAGAGCCACATTCTTGCTGTGCGATCCCATAGGGTTAGAGTGAGGGTTTTCAGATTTACCCCCTTCATCCTCTTCACCAATGTTCTCATCCTTTTCATACTCCATATCATTTTCAGATTCCTTACCCTTTTCCTCCTCCGCATCATAGTGCACCTCCATGTCTGCACTATCTATGTCAACTTTCCTTTTTTTGTGGGTAGAAGCGCTAGGTTGTTCCGAATCTGAATCTGAATCTTTTCCACTCTCAGAAATATTTGCATTCATGATCAGAGGGTCATCTTTGGTCACCCTAGTCTTTTCCTTTAGATGTTCATAGATGAGCAATATAAGCCCCTGATGGGCTATAGGGTAGGAGTTGCAAAGATAAATAATATATATAAAAAGCCCACATACTTACAATCAAATCAATTCCATTTCATGGAACTACCCTTATTAATGAAATCAAAATATCATGGACTCTGATCAAGTCTCTCTCATGCCTCAAAGGACAAGGTGGATCAAAATATCCAAGCAAAGAGCTAACAGTGGATTCTATTCATTATATTCATTCATAGACTTATTCATTCGTACAAATAAATGGACTCTGATTGGGCTATATGAATGTTGCAAAGATAAATAATATATATAAAAAGCCCACATACTTACAATCAAATCAATTCCATTTCATGGAACTACCCTTATTAATGAAATCAAAATATCATGGACTCTAATCGAGTCTCTCTCATGCTTAAAAGGACAAGGTGGATCAAAATATCCAAGCAAAGAGCTAACAGTGGATTCTATTCATTATATTCATTCACAGACTTATTTATTCATACAAATAAATGGATAATCAGGAAGGTAACAAATTCTGCACATAAAGATGAATCCCAACAGAGATTCACTTTCCAAATTCAAACACACATATTTGAAAACGATAGAAACTGTATCATTTCATTCACAGATAAAAGTGTCTTCATTGAGAATCCATAACATGCCAAAGAAAAAAAGGTCTACTAATTCATCTAAATTTTTTTCGGACCCTTCCAAAGTCTTATGAAAATTCATATTAGCCACAACCTAGCCAATAGTTAATAAGGGAAACACATAATATTTTACTTTCTGCCTCACAGTTTCAAAGTAGTTTTAAAACCGAAAAACTAAACCTAGTCTCCCCAATGAGAAAAAGACAAGAATAAATATTAAGAAGACATCTGGCCGACCTGAGAGGCACTTTTATTGGCTTCAGGAGACATGGTAGCGGTGGCTTTCTTCCAATCTACATGAGTTGCAGAGAACTTCTAGATAAGCACAGAGTGTGGGAGGTCGATATGGGAAATCCTTTGTTTCTACACTTCTTTTTCTCCACGGACCTGCTCCACCTAATTAGCGTGGTTGCCCAAGTGTTCAATTCAGAGGAATAACATGGATTCAATTTTGGTTGTGGTTGATAGATCACTTGAAACCAATGCTTTCGCCTCCTTCATATAATTGATCTTACCCTCAAATGATTATGTTATTACTTCAAGACCTTTGATGGTCTTTCCATCTTATTTTGGGCACCTAATCCCTATGCATTTGAGGCCATTCCACATTGATGTGATTAGTTCAGCAAGGTGATTCATCAATTTAGCCAATTCAACATATGCTTGTTGTATTGCAAAATTTCTCCATCTATATTCTTTTTGCAGACATAAAGAATATTATCATCAAGACTTGGCATAGGTTTTTCATTCAAGAATTTCATCACTCCATATGTTTGTACCTCCTGCATCTGCATTGCTACCGTTGCCCATTTAGATTCCTCCTTTTTTCAACCTGTGGTTTTTGTCTCCAACTCCTTCATAACCAACTGAGCATTTTCATATGCCTTGCTCAGGTTAATGAAATATTTTGTTCCTAACTTACGAATTCCCTCAAGCCAATCCATGAAAACCTTGGTAATCATTCTGCATTTTTGAATCTGCTCAAGGGCCTTCTGATTTGCCGATGATTTAGGGTTGAAGGAAGATGGTATTTGAGACAGGGGCTACATATATGAACCATTGATTTCTTCTATGTACTCTACCATATGTCTCAATGTCTCTTTTAGTTCCTGCTTATCTATATCATCCTTCCAAGTTTGAGTGACAATTCTTTTGGTTGATGCCTCTAGATGATAGACATTTGTTGCCCTTGTTCCTGCTCCAAGGTTTACTTTTTTGATGGAAAAGTATTTTGATGAAGGACTTCCTGTAGTTGCATCTACATTAGGATGAGCAATTTATGCTGTCCAATTCTTAGTATCTTCGTTAAAGTCTATTTTTTACATTGTCTTTAATCTCTTAGTCTTCAAATTCCTTCCCAGAATTTTGCTGACCATATCATCTATTGGTACCAAGACAGGAACTATGTTCCTCTTCTTGCTGGTAAAGGTAGCATCTAGCCAATGAGGATGTTCACTACCTGTTTCTTTTTCAGTCTGATCTTTCGCTAGCCCAGAAGTGGGTACCATCATGTAGTTTGACATATCAGTCTCCTCTACTTCCAGGCCTTATGTATTACCTACTTTCACATTGCTTATTTCAAGATCCCTCTCTGCCATTGTGTTCTCAAATTCAGGGGACGCGGATAAGTCTATAATCATGTTAGGTTCCTTCTTGCCTTTCCCTTTGGTTTTGGATCTTGTAATCCTTAGTGATGACCACTCTTCCAATGAGACCTTGGTACTACTAGCTTCTAGCTTAACCTATGAATCACCCGCAAGACAAAGCCCAGTACGCTGGTTAGATGAAGCTTTTCGGACTGAAACATGGTTTATTTTGATGGTTAATTTTCCAAGTCTCTGTTGCCTTAACCATTGTTCAGTCCTGCATATGACTAGGAAGGATGTGACTCTTATTTGATCTTGCTCATCTTATTTCAATCAATTTTAGGAATTAGAGTTTCGTGTACAACCTATGTATAGTGGGGGTCCACCAAGTCTTCCCCTATATCTTAAACTTTCGAGATGTTCATCTCCAATCCAAAAGAATTTATCTGATGCACAATGAACTAAGAGAACATTCTCCTATGTACTTCAAATTCATCGGCACAATCTACCCAAAATTCATCTAGTTCAGGTACATGACTAAACTCATCTCTAAGAACCAAATGCTCCCATGCATATCCCTTACTATCAAAGTTTTGTCGAGGAACATAGTATTTGAGATTTAAATTCTTAAGATCAACCTCCAGATTCAGTGCGTCTGACACTATTTTGCAAATATAATGGCCTAGCTCCACTGGAAATACAACTCCAGAATCCTTCTTTTCTATAGTCTTTTTTATCAATATGAGCTAATTTCCGACAGATTTCTATTAACACAAATTGATCCAATGCATACCTGGAAAGTCTCATGGGTTCATCCTCAAAGTCACCAACCCTAACATATGTGAACCAAGGAAATTGAATAAAATAACTCCCATAGGAGCTAACCAATTGTTTTACTTCCTCAGACATATGCTGGTTCACATTCCCCTGCAACTCAACAATCAACCTACTAATAAACACATCATGAACCCGCCTGTAATTTTCATGACACCTCTTCACCTGTAAATGCGGGTAATAATCATAAATTATCATATCATCAACAAAAGGTTCATGATATATCCCAGGCCATGGTCTAATGCAGGCCTAGAAGTAAAACATGTACGAAGTCATGTAGAAATTCTTGCTTCCTAGAATATTATTCAAACCTTCATTAAGTCCATCTGCAATCATTCTTGCCCAATCAATGTACATGTTTTGATCTAAAATTACTTGGATAAAGAAATACATTGAATCCTTCCAAAAGAAGTCTTGTTGGCTACCTTTAACCCTATGCAACAAAATCACAATGTCCCCAACCTCCTTTATCATATGTTACTGGGTTAAAGGTTTCAGAAGCCTGAAACCTCCCTTGAAATTTCAACAACCAATTCCTAGCTATAACACTTTTGTATTGGGGTTTCGTCTCGCTAAAATAGCCATAGGAAGAGGTGATGGTCCAGTTTTCGTAGACTTCTCAGGAAGGAATTTTAAACACAACCATAATGGTTTCTCTATTCACATTTAATAATACTCCATCATTGGAATCCCTAATGCACCCGTTTGCCGCATCATATCGATTCATACACTCCAAAACTAGTTCAACACATTGTAGAGGGAAGACGCCAACTTCTATAAGACCACTATCCACAATTATCTGCATCATGGGAGAATTGGCAGGGTTTCTAGCTCTTTCCATAAACTCATCAAGTTTAGCATGAGCCAGAGATGTATCACCAAACTCTAGGAGAGAACTAATGAGACTGTCTTCGACAACCATTTTGGGAGGTACCGACCTCATTTTGACAATTCGACCACTTCAAGACTAAACTATGGCAAACAAATAAACCCAGAACAACCACAACAAGAAATTGAAGAAATCTTCTTTCCTATATGTGAAATGAAAGAAATGGCCAAGAATGATCTCACTTGTCATAAACTACCTCGCTTCTGAGCTTGAGAAGCAGATAATTACCTTTCCTTCACTGAATTGTTTGTTTTCTAATTTGGCTTTTCAAACAAGTTTTAAAGTACTTTGATATGATTAGCATGAAATTCGGTGATACAATCCCCATACTAATTATGTGTGTGAGATAACTTTGAAAAGACAATTCCTGACACATGCACTAATTACACATCACTTCGTGAAATTACCTATCAAAGTAATGATTACTTTCCATTTTGAAAAGTTACGACCTGCTCAGAAAAGTGCTACAAGTGCTCAGAATGTTACTTCATGAAATAATGATTCTCATCTTCTCACATCTTGTTTGATCTTTGAGCCTGGCGGCTAAAAACATCGAACCGTTGAACCATAAAGGTTCACTAGTTCAAGGTTCAATTGGACAGCATAAAGGACTAAGACATTCAAACCCTAAACAAACTTGATCGAATAATGACCTCATTGAACCAATGTACCTATGAAACTCTAAACTTAATAGATTGGTTCAACGAAGAAAAGATTCAACTTTCAATTACATGACTTACAAAATGGGGCCGAAAGACAAAGACGATTTTCACTACAACTGCGGGAAACTTTCAAAACAATAAAAGTCCACAAGTGAATAAAACTTACATAGGGGAAACAAATACAGAATACGAGAGTAATAATAGCATATCATTATCTTTGCATATTAGCTTAATATCATTTATCATATCAATCAACAACCAGTTATCTGTCCATTCTTCATATGCCATCTTGGAAGCTACCAGTGCTTGTCTGAGAGCAAAATCATCTGCAACCAAGAACAATGGGGTTAGGACACAATGAGACATAATTCATGAAGGTATAACAATTTCATTCGCTTTTCTATTTCATGTTGTTTCATTGGTTGAAACTTGAGTTATATTTGCATGATAGACTAATGAGTTTGCATGTTTAATCTCTGAGGTGAAACTTAAGTGGATACATTTTTGCGCTCACCGTGGGGCTCAGGCCTCACACCTATCCTTCTAATATCCTATCTTATTCTCATACAAATAAATTTAACATTTTTTTAACTTAGATTCACGCCTATGCGCAACTTGATAGTGCATTTACTTAATAGGACAATGCTTTTATTACTTTGGTTAACACATATGTTAAATAGGTTAGCGCTTTTGATGTTGAAATCACGCATTAAAGCAGTAGGTTACTACATTTGTGATGCAGGGCAACACACTTATTTTATAGAATAGTGCTTTTATAGTTTAGAATCACGCATTTACAGTTTTAGCATTTTTGTTCTGTCAAACTGCAAAAAACTTGAAATTTTATAGTTTCTCAGCTAGCTTACTTTTGCAAGTTCGATTGTCCAAGACTAGATTTCAGAAAACTACTAACTTGTGTGCATGCAGGGTTTATTTTGAGCAATTTTCCATGTATTTCCTTACTTAGTTTAACTAGGAGTACTTTGGGAAGTAAAAAGTCATACATGTTTCACCTAGCCTAACTAAGAGGTAAATGAATAGAATGCAACTTGCATTGTGTGTTTTTCAGTAAGGTAGTTGCAGATAGGTAATCTAAAGGGTAAAAGAATCATTGTCTACCATGGTAGTTTGAAAGTAGTAGGTGAGTATGCTCTCACCCTAATACAGTGATCAGAAAACTAGACCTACTTTCATATTTCATGTTTTACCTTTAGAGGGATTGCCTTCCTGAGTTGCCTTGGGGGGGCTAGTAAGAGGGGAATGATCCAAGTGGAAACGGGATAATACCGAGTCCTTCCGATCCACTCTAAATAAATCGTGTCTATGATGAAAGTCATGGACAATATGTGTTGATTAGTTCATACCGACACTATGTTTCCCCATAAACCCTATGGAGCGTAACCTCTATAGGCTGGGAACCTTCTATATTTACAGAGTGTAGAGTGTCGCATGTATGGCCACATGACCAGAAGCCCTTACTAAAACCCATTTGTATTAGCTGCCAAAATTCTTCTAATTGTTGGCGCAGGAGGTCAGACCTCTAAAGCGGCTCAGACACATACGGTTCTTAGAAGAGATATGAATTTTTCCATGGGGGGTTTTCATGGAAATTGGTACTTGGTTGCCTCAGAGAAATGAGTGCCAAGGGTGGAGCTAGTGGGGTCAAACATCTAAATATCTACTCTGAATAGCATAGCCTCGGGGGAAACCCTATGCAAGATTCAACAATTATTGTCTCGACATACCATAAGACTTGTGTTTGCTTGTGCACTTTTCTTTCTAAATATTGTGTCTTTTTATGTTTGCAAAATATTCTTAGAATAGTCAAAAACTAAAAAAAAAATATCATCCTGAAATGAGTAAAAAATCTGAGAACTTGCTGGAAAACTAAGAAATTATTTAAACATAGTCAGAATCACGCATTTTTTGCGTAGAACAACACTTTTGATCAACTATATAATGCTTTTGACCTTTAAAATCACGCATTTGCTCAATAAAACAACACTTTTACAAATAAAATAATTCTTTTACACCTTAGTTTAATGCTTTTATGATGCAGAGCAATGCTTCCATTCAACATAGCAACACATTTGTTGCGCAGGTTAATGCTTTTGAGAAAAAGGTTAGCACATTTGTTTTCCCACATTTGAAATAGTGAGCACTTCCACATATTAGACCAAAATTTCAACATCATCTTCAGATACCCTTTTTAGAGTAGATTTGTCTTCAACTATCACATGTCTTCAAGCTAGTCAAACGATTAACTTATCAATCAAATAGTATTTTTTCCAAAAGTTTTCATAAGCATAAAACCTCCAACAAGTTAGTAATTCAACCATCTCAAGTGAAAATCAATATCATTATCAGTTTCATATCAGGATATATCAAATCCTTTATCACAAAACTTGATCATATCAACCTTTGTTCATTATCTTGGATATATCGTTCCTATTTGAACCTAGGTTTTATCAAAATCAAGATTGCACTCACATTGGAATCAAACAACTTGAAAATCATTAGATGCTTATATGACTTTTAGATATAGCCTCAAAAAGAGAAAACCAAGTTGGAAGGCTATCTTGAAGAAGAGGAAATTCTTATACATCAATCACAAAATCTTAGTAAAACATAGAACATTCGGACACCGTTTTTGTCACTATTTACGTAGTTACAAAATAGAGTTTAACGAATAACTTTTGCAAGCACGTTCCTTTCAACAAAAAGATGCCTTATCACAACGCACTAATAATAGTGGTAAAATAAACAAATCTTATCTTCCTAAACCAGTGGTTACCTTTTGAGTTGCATTTAGAAAATCAAAAACTTGGGAAATTCAAATCAATCACATGTCAGTTTCGACAAGAGCTCAATACGAGCAATTCAAAAGACAACAAAAATAAATGGAAGAGAAAAATCCAATGTTTCATCAATTTGGATACACAGATATTCATGAAGAAGCAGTAAATAACACCATTAGAGATATTGAACAAGATCATAAATTTGACAAACTAATGGAAAAGTTATTGGAAAAACAAAAGGAAAAGTATGTCCTAATGTTGGCAAATTCAGGAGCTAAATTGCCACAAGATTTTAATGTAGAAGTTTTGAAACAAGATGCAAGCAAGTAACAATCAAAACATTGATGAACTCAATAACGAGGATGTAAATCGAGTAAATCATGAGGAAACAAGAGGGGATAGAACAAGAAAAGACCATGATGATGCAAGGAACCAAGAGGGGATAGAACAAGAAAAGACCATGATGATGCAAGGAACCAAGATGAAACAAGAAGAGAGTGTGGTGACAAAAGAACCCGCGTTGATAATCCTTTGTTAACTCTTGCTCAACAAATGCAAAGCTTGCAACAACAAATACAAGATATAAAAAATGGAACAAGTTTTAAGAAGTATTCATTGGAGGACATCTTTCCATATCTTTTTGACAAGAATTTAAACATGATACCATTCCCACAACATTGTGAAATCCCTAAGTATGATAAATATGATGGTAAATTTGATCTTCAAGATCACATTAGGGAATTTGCACCATGAGTATGGAGTTTTTACACAATGAAACTTACTTAATGCGACTATTTCCTAGAAGCTTAAGCGAATGATCAATGGAATGGTTCTCAAGACTACCATCTAGGATTAAATATTTTGAAGAACTTGTGAGCAGATTTATCTCACAATATTCCTACAACATAAGGTATGAGATAACAATGCTAGATCTATGCAACACCAAGGAAAATAATGGTGAACCTTTCATGGTCTTTTTACAGTGATGGAGATGAATATTCAATAGATATCCAAGAGATATACCCAATCAAGAGAAAATGGATATATTCATTGACAACCTTACCAGTGAAATGAGTTACCATCTTAAAATGCAATTTCCTCCTTTTTCTAAAATGATTGAAAATGGTCTAAAAATAGAGGATGCAATGGTAAAGAAAGGAGAGTTAAAACTCTACAACAGTTCATACAACAACAATTACAACAATAACAACAATTACAACAAAAACAACAACAATGGTAATAATGATAGACTTATAAAGCATTGAGAAGGGGGGGGGGTGTGAATCAGTGACAACAAAAACAATACTGCTCTAAACACTGACAGGTAGAGATACTTAACAAGTTTACTAAAAACTATGCTTGAAATCCAAACTGATACTAAAGCATCCACAATAAGTAAAACATCCACCATAACACAAGTGTTTATATGTGGAAAACCCAAATGGGAAAAACCATGGTGAGATGGGACTCACAAGTTAACTATCTGCAGTAATAGGTAACTGACCGGTTAAGGTCTACAAAAATGCTCTGCTAGGAGTGAATCCTGTTAAAGATCCCAAAGCTTTGTTAGGAGCTATACCCTGTTAAAGGTAGTACCCTGTTAGGAGTAACCTCAGTAGAGGATTTCAAATTCTAAACTAATGGATCACCTTGTTAAAGGATTTGTACAATGAAGCTTGTTAGAGCTTACCCGGTTAGGGGATTTGACTGTTGTAGTGATTAGAAAACAACATGTGGTGTGATGTAGAAGTAGCACAACTTGCTTGAATAGATCCTCTTTTGCTCACTCAAAACTACATCACGAACATATTCTGCAATGCCTTCAACAACTTAACACTTGTATCTTGCATCACATCATATCAGATCTATTATTCATCATAATGTCATTATATAGACATTAGATTTCATGCTGGCTTAGAAATCATATCACAATTTCCTAGGTGCAGTGTATCTGGACAATCTAACATAACTCATCACAAATTGACACCAATTCTATCGATTAAGGATAACTCATCACGACCAGTGATAACTCATCATATAATCAATGAATACCGGTTGGAACACTGATACCGGTTAAGAGCTAACCACATTTAATACATAAACCGATTGTCCTTCATTTGCTTCTTTGATAGTCCTCGTTGAATCTCCAAGTTGGTGTCAAGCCATTTCTGCATATACCGATTGTCTACATATACTAGTTTGACACTCTCTAAACCATCATAAACTAAACATCCAATACCGGTTGTAATACAAGTAACTTTAGAAGTATTACCAGTTTGTCTAAGATTACAATGACAATGTGAACATATGTGTGTGTGTACATGTTCCATCAATGACAACATATGAAGTCATCCATTACAATCATCATCAAGCCAACAAATAATAACAGTGACAAACCCAAATTTTGGTCAAAGAATAGGAATAATACCAATTGAGGAAATGACGATAACAATGCTACCAAACAACAACCGATCTTCAACTTATCAAGTCAAGTACCAAATAACAACAATCAAGAGAATAGTAAATCCAATTCTTTCTTCTCCAATCCTCGTAGGAAATTCACAAACATTGGGGAACCATTGGAACTAGATTTGAAGACTCTTCTTGCGAATAAATTGATTACCTTACCAGAAGCAAGAAATTATGAGCCTTAAGTCAAACCAAATTGGTGGATTGAAAGTCTTTTTTGTAACTACCATTGAAACAAAGGACACCAAACAAATGATTGTCAAAGATTGAAGCACCTTATTCAAGATTTAATCGATAATGGAACTGTAGACACCTAAAATAGTCCTGTCTAATTAAAAAAATATACTTATTTATTTAATTATTTAAGCCTAATTCTTCTATTAATTAATTCATTTATCCTCTTCTAAGCCTTTCCTCATTTAAATAAATACTTTTATTTATTTAAATTGCCCTTTTCCTAAATTAAATAAATATTTTATTTATTTAATTGATCCCATTTCCTCTATTAATTAATTAAATCTTTATTTATTTAATTAATTCATTAGCCTTTTCTACCCATGACCTATGTCATTCATCTCTTAATTCCTACACTACCTACCCTCTCATTATTTTCTTATTTTCTCTACCTATCCTTTAATCCTTGCCGACCATTTATCTTTTACACCTCTTAATCTTATTCCTCCATTTCTTATAATGTCTTCTATATAAGGAGATACTTCCTTCATTATCAATCCTCCTCAACTACACTTTCAAACTTTCATATGCGATCAAGCCTACTTGCAACCACATTTCTGTTCTTTGTTGAGCTCTTGTGCACACATAAAATCTGAGAGCAAATATATCAAGCAAGATCAATGGAGATAGGAAGAATGTAGATTCAAACCCTATTAGACATGTGATGGTATAATCTTTGTGATTTTTTTGATTTTATTGTCTTAGGTAATATTCATATGTTATGGTGGATCTTTGTTGTTGTTAGGCTAGGGTTTTGTGGTTGAATCTATTTCAGTCTTTCAATATTGTTGTTTCCATTTTCACCATAAAAATTTTGGCACGCCCGGTGGGACATGGATTATTGTTAGATCTATGTTTTTTGTAGGTTTTTCTAACCCTATATTTTTGTTTTGTAAAACAATTTGGAGATAACCTTGTCCAGCTAGGGTTTTGGACACAAGATTAAGATCTTGGAGAGATCTGATCTGATTTCACAAATGGTTTGGAATGTTTGCACCGATTTTTGTTGGAAGGTTGAGGACAGTATCAAGGGCTCTCAATCCAAAATTCAGAATTGTTGGAGCATATTTGTATTTTCTATGAATTTTTTATGATTTTTCATAAAAAATAATTTTGAGAGCAAATGACCGATTTTTTCAGATTTGTTTACATTTTTGGAAATTTCTAATAATTATATAGGGGGTCTAGTTTTTGTGATTTAAATTTGGGTGCAAAATATTTCATTAAAAATCAGATCTTTAAAAATTAGGGCTTTTCATTATTTTGATCAGATCTCATAAAAGGCTTGAAATTTTTACATAATTTTTTTTCTGCAGGTCAAAAACAGTATCATATGTGATCAGTACACAAATGAGATTTTTTGGAGCATATTTGAATTTTCTATGAATTTTGTATGCATTTTCATAAAACATTAATTTTGAGAGAAAATGAGCGAATTTTTAGGATTTTCTTATATTTTTGGAAATTTCTCAAAATTATACACAGGATCTATTCTTTTTAATTTAAATTTTGATGCAAATATTTCCTTAAAAAATGGATCTTTAAACATTAGGGTTTTTCATTGTTTTGATCATATCTCACAAACTGCTTGGGATTTTTTCAGGAATTGTTTTTTGCAAGTTTGGAAGGCTATCAAGAGTTTCCAGTAAAAAATTCAGATTTTTTGGATCCATTTTGCATTTTATATAAATTTTTTATGATTTTTCATAAAAAAATAATTGTTGGAGCAAATTATAATTTTTTTTGGATTTTCTTACATTTCTGGAGAAAATCTTGAGCATTTACAGGTGCATTGTTTTTTATAATGTAAAAGAGATCATGGAAAATCAGATTTTTGAATTTGTCAAAAAATGTCTTGTCGCAGGCCCCTATTTCACAAAGTCTTTTGGATCTAAAATTTACCTAAATTGTGTGCTTGCAGGAGGGGTATTATTTCAAAACTACTAATAATCTTGACGTGGGAACTTTGGCAAAGTTTTGATTTTAAAATTGCTTGCTTTGTTTTCATAGATTAGCAAACACTTCAATTGGTGCACTAGAATTGAACCAATATCTTTTGTGTCTTGAGCAATAGGCTCCTTTGTGTTTAATCTTTAGAGAGCTTGCCTCCTCGTGTGGTGATTAGGACTACTAGTGAGGAGGGAATGACCCAAGTGGTAGCGAAGAAAACCCACCTCTTCCGAACCACTATAAATAACTGTATCCATGGTGAAAGCCATGGGTAACGTGTGCTGATTAGTTCATACTGACACTATGTCTCCCCGCAAACCCATTTGATCAAATTTATTTGATCAATAGTAGGGTGTAACCCCTATCGGCTAGGAGCCTTCTGTATTTATAGAGCTGAAAGTGCCGCATGTATGGCCACACGAGCGGATGCCCTTACTAGCATCTTTTTGTTTTAGAAAGCCAAAATCCTTCTAGTTGTTGGGAGAGGAGGTCAGACCTCTAGAGTGGCCCACACACATACGGTTCTTAGTAGAGATACAAAGTTCACCATGGGGAGTTTTCATGGGGAGTGGTGCTTGGCTACCCCAGAGAAGTAAGTGTCGAGGGTGGAGCTAATGGGGTCAAGCATCTAAGTATCTACTTTGAATAGCGTAGCCTTGGAGGTGTTAGTGAATAGATTTTGTCTTTCTCTAAATTGAATTGTTTCTAAGCTCTATTACCCCTTTGAAAGACAAAAGTTCCACTAAACAATTGGGCAAGTGTGACATACATCACTTCCCTCTGAATTTTAGATAGGTATAGCTCCCTCCATTAGTTATTCAGGGAATAATCTAACTAAATAAACCGATATGCTTTTAACCTGAAAGCACGTAAGGCTACCTACTTCATTCTTAGATGAGAGGCTAGGTAACATGTAAAATAATCCAGAATAACTTTCTACAAGATGCTTTACTGTGAATATCAGAAGAAATCAAAGCAAAGTTTAATAACACTGATTTCAACACTTCTTAAAAATAGACAAGAGAAGCAAAGTCTCTCTTCAACTAAAAATATTTCTAAACAGCACGGAAAGAAGCTCCATATTAATATCAACATCCATCATCAGAAAGGTAATCACAGACATTTTGATTAGACTAATATTTGCAAAGAAATACCACTCCACAGATTCAAACCCAAAGATTTTCCACTTCAAAATGCATATGATCTTATATATATATATATATATTTCATGCAACAAAGACATAACAATACACACATAAGTTCTTTCCAAGTTCAGATTCTGAAAGACGATCACTTCTTTCCGATAAAACCAAAACTTCTAAAATCTAAGCTTACTGCTCTCACCCTTTCTCTATCACCCTTTATCTAATTTATAGTAGCTTTTTAAAGAATAGAGGAGGTCTCCTTGAAAACTCGACATCCTTTGAGATAGTTATTAAAACCAACAGAGTATTTAGGGAACAAATGTCCCGAAGTCATTGCAAGATTATGAAAAACAAATAAAATAAAAAACAAAGCATTAGCATCATGCTATGCCTCTTCTCCATCGTCATCCTCTCCTCCACTTTTCTGGGCATTGTGGGCGGTTGTAAGCTCCTGAATTATAGAGTGACTCTGATTTTTCATGGCATTGATCTTTGCTTTTGCGACTTCTTTCTCCCATCCATGTTTCACCATTTTCTCGACATGCTTAGGTAATTGATCGTTACCAATGAACGTCATGGACTCAATTCGGGCGATTCATGTTATATCTTCAAGAGTGAAGTTGCCTTTGGCCTTAACTTTCTCCATGTGTAGCCTAAATGCCTTTATCGCGTCCTACATGTTCAACCCACAAAGTCCCAGTTGCTAATCATGGTCTAGGTTAACCACTTTATTGTCATTGACCAAACTACTCTAAAGTTCCTGAAGCTCATAAACAGAAGCCCTGGCATCAGAAATCACAGACTTGAATGTAATTACCCGCCATGCTATAGTTTTCTTTAATACGAAAAGCTGGCACTCATCAATTACCAATTTGATTGAATTTTCTACTAAAAACTTTGTAGCTCCCTATTCCTCTATCTTGGTGAGCATGGGTAATACATTTTCCCATTTATGCTCTTCTTTTTCCCATGGCACGATTTGATTCTAAATCTCCGCAGTGAGGTTTTGCATCTCATCACATAGCTTCCTGGAGCTTGTAATATATTTTTCACCATCTCTAATCACTCCTTCAATCCATTTCTCTATGGCCCCTACGATGCTCTCACCTCATTGAACTTGATTCATTAGTTTCTTGTTCTCTGGTGAAGTGGGGTCAAAATTTTCTGAAGCATGCGATATGGGAAGTGCTCCAAAACAACCTATGCTATCAATGAACTGAGCTAGAATCTTGATATGTCGTTTCAGTTCTCTTTTCTCTTGTCCATATTTTTCTGACCTGGTGAGCATCTTCTTAGTCGATACTTGGAAAAGGTGATTATCAGAATCCCTGCTCATGTTCCCGAGATCCACTTTGGTGACCTCAAAATCCTCTGCATTTACTTCCTTATTCTCATCTTTGGGCTTATAGGAAGCAATTTCGGCAACCCACCTCCTAGCCTTTTCATCAGCATCCAATTTGGTAGTTGTTTTTAACTTCTTCTATTTTGGACCCATCTCCGTGTATTTGGCCACCATGTCTTGAATTGGGATAGTCACTGAAATGATGCTTCGTTTCTTGCTTACTGAAGTGGTTAGCCATTTAGGAGTTGCACTTGAACTAGCCGTTCCTCTGGTTGCTTTTGATGGCGGCGTCATGGCTACAGTGATCGCATGAGAATCCATGGTGTTGACAATGTTGCTGTCAAGGTCCTCAACTTTGAAAATTTGAGTATCAAGGATCTTGTCTTTTACCTTTGTGTCTTTGACCTGGTCCATTTTCTTTTGCGCAGCACTCCGTGACATTGTATATCGAGGAGTAGAAAATTCTAGAGCCAGGTTAGGCTTGTGCTTGGTTTGAGATGATTTCTTATTTTTACCTGCATGAACATGCATAGAAGTGGGTTTAGAAAAATGTTTTGGGAGACATAGAGCATCCTCAATATCTCTTGCAGGGTCAATCTTGATGCTTATTTTCATTGCTCTTTTCCTATTAACCCAATCTACGGTTCTTTCCATGACTCTCTTTGTTCTAAGTTGTATATCATCCTCTTCTTCCACATCCCAATTAATGCAAGACATTTTGGGTTTAGCTTGGTGTAGATATGCAGGTTCAAAAAGCTCTAGATAATCCTCTTCGATCCCTCTTATATCAAGTTTCACCTGCAGTGAAACTACCTGTTCCAGAACCATTCTCATATTTGCTCTTTTGAACACTTCAAGCTCATCACTGCAATCTTCCCAAAATTCCTCCAAGTGTGGGACTGGAAGATGTGGCATCAAACCAAGACTCTGTGAGAAACCTTTATTATCGAAACCCTTCCTTTCAAGATATAGTGGAAAATTAAAATTCTTCAAGTCAGCTCCTATGCTCAATGTATCTGACATTGAACTGCAAGATAAAATGTCCAATTGAATAGGAAAATGATCCTCCCATTTATCTCTGGGTTGAGATTTCTTAATTACGGTAGACAACTGCCTACAAATATCAGCAAGGACAAAACTATCTAAACAAAAATGAGGAAGTCTAAAAGGCTCTTCTTCAAAACCGCCTACCCTTATATAACAGAAAGGAGAAAACTGAACAAAGAAACTACCATATCTTTTCACTAATGCCTGTGCATCTTCAGACATTCTCTTAGTTTTCATGTTCTTTAACTCATAACACAAATCTCCCAGGAAAGCATTATGTACTCTCCAAAAATCTTGCAATGCAGTATCTTTTTGCAACATGGGGTAAAAGTCATACACAGAAACATCTCCCTCAATAAGCTACCGAGGTATCCCCATTATTTCTTTAACACATGCTAGAAAATATATCAAATACAAGGACATAAATAAATTTTGCTTGAACTTATTTGCCATGCTCAGCTGTTCCCTCATGGAGTCGACAATAAGCTCTGCTTAGTCAAGATACTACTTTCCTTCCAACACCAGTTGCACATAGCAGTAAATCCAATCATCGAAGTTGTAGGCCTCAGCTGAACCTCTAACTCGGTGTAACAGTAACATAACATCATGGATGTGGGGAAGCATGTGATTCTTGTTGGGATACTTAGGTAACCTGGAGCCACCCCTTTGAGGAACTTTCAACCAATGCTTCGCTATATTATTGTGGTGTCCAGTTTTATCTGCATTGAACTTGGTGATTGATTGGGCGGGAGAAAAATTTGATGAGGCAATTTGAAGATAGAGGAAATAACTTCCCTGTTAACCATGAGGAGGGTTTCACCATTATCTCTCTTGATAGTTTCAAAAATAGGATCATACCTCGCAATGCACTCCCT
The DNA here is from genome assembly GCF_030272615.1 of Cryptomeria japonica. Taxonomy (NCBI): domain Eukaryota; kingdom Viridiplantae; phylum Streptophyta; class Pinopsida; order Cupressales; family Cupressaceae; genus Cryptomeria; species Cryptomeria japonica. The sequence goes on along the minus strand of NC_081405.1, from coordinate 644,003,681 downwards.
AACTAATTTTGGGCAAGGGATAGCAAGAGGAGAGGCTGCCGCTTCTACAAGACCACTACTTAGAATTTATAAACCAAATGAACCATCAATTCCTTTAAACACCCTTTCCTTCGAAACTTCCAAATTTTCTTCTTTCAGGTCTGTATCACTGACAATGGGTTCTATGCAAGCAAGATTGAAAATATTTCCGAAAAGGTGCAGAGTGGACTTCATAATTCATAAACAACAACCTTGATTCTTCCCAGGAAATTTTATTACGAGAGAGAAAAGCAGCTAAAAATTCACTGGAGAAGATAGGAAACAAACCTCACCTTCACAGTTGAGACCAATCGAATGACTAACAGAAAACAAACCTTCTATCAAATACTCTGCAACAATGAAGAACAAGTTTCAGAAATTAATCACTTCATACCTTATAGCAAATAAAGTGATAAAAGCTCATTTAGTGTATTAATTTCGGCCATCAACTCAAATGTGCCGAGCATTGGGATTTGACATCACATGCATGCATTGAATGCATGGCGGTATTTTTGGAGTAACTGCCAATTCCCAAAAATGATTACTTGCCTTCAAAAATCGGCCAGTTGACGTCACCCGAGATATAGTTCAATCTTCATCATACTTAGCAATAAATGCACCATCATGTCTTTTAGTCCATGGGACCCACTTGATTTGAACATGTATGAACAATTTGAACTAAATTCATTAGGGTTCAGGTAGTTCAAAGCGTACGTTGCACCAATAAAATTCTCTTTGAAAATATTAACTCTGTTAAGTGTCACCGGTCTTTTGAACTTCATTGAACATGTTGAACACCACTGAACTGTTTGAACTAGGTTCAAAGGGTTCACAACCTAGAGGAAGAGAAAATGAAACATCACTCGCGACCGTGAAGTAGAACTGCTGCAAAAAAACTTGAGTGAACTTTAGCCTAAAAAATAGCTTAGACACAACTTAGAACCTAGGGTACCTAAATGAACATTATGAACTCTTTTCAAAATGGTTCAAGTGGTTCATGAGGTTCAAACCGACCATTGAAACTTGACGCTATGGATTAAGAGACAATTTACCAGCGAATTAAGGATTAAACCAAGGAATTTCTGAAAAGATAGACTCACATAAAATTTTGGCAAGGCGGCTTACTCTTGTTATGAGGGATGAATGACAGGATAACATTGGCTCTGACAGGAGATTGCATTTGTGAAAAATGCAAAGAACTCTAAATCTCTAGTTTCGCACAACAAAAATAGAAAAGGGACAAAGAGGACACACACCAAACAGACATAAAACAAACAACTAAACTACTATGTACATGAACTCTTAACCACAGATTTCAAAGTTTATAGAGCTTGAGGTCCTACCCATTATAGGTATAGGGCATAACTGTTCCATCAAAATAATTCAGTCTGAATGCATTCGGTCCCACTACTTCATGGATCCTGAACGAACCTTTCCACCATGGGCACCTTTTGGTTCTCTTCTCTTGTCCCACAACAGTACCCCATCTTCTTTAAGAAAACCTCTTGGTCGAGCTCTCATATCAAAGATCTTCTTCACCCTGTTCTGATGTTCAGAAATTCTATCCACTACCATCTCTCTTTCCTCTTCCAACTTCATCAAATACATGACTCTCTTCTCCAGAGCATTTTGGAAAAAGGAATCCTCAATTACAGTTTGAAGTCTCGCCGTTGCCAATTCCAGAAGTAAAGAAACCTTTGCGCCAATCCCATACATTAGTTCATAAGGTGCCATTCCAATTGCTCTTTTAGGAGTAATTCTATCCACCCATAAGACTTCATATACCTTTTTATGCCAGTTCTGAGCATTATCATCAACTAACTTCTTCATGATGGCTACCGGGTTCTTGTTGCTTGATTCTGCTAACCCATTACCTTGCGGAAAGTAATCAGAGGAATGTGAAAGAGAGATTTGATGTTCATAATAGAACATAGTCAATTCTTTAGAAGAGAAATATGATGCAGTATCCACAACAATCTTTTGAGGGACCCCAAAATGGACTAAAATGCAATCTTTGAGAAAATTACACACTACCTCTGAGTTCGCCTTCTTAGTGGGGACAACCTCCACCCACTTAGTAAAATAGTACATTGCTGTCAGAATATACATATGAACAACACTAGAATGAGGATTTATTGGACCAATGAAATCAATACCCCATTGTTTGAAGGGTTCATCCACTATCACGGGCCTTAAAGGTAGAGCAGCTAAATGTGGTTTTCTAGAAAAGAGTTGACATTTTTCACATCCCTTAACATAAGTATATGCATCATGAAACATACCAAGCCAATAAAAGCAATTTCTTAAAATCTTAAAAGCGGTTACTGATGATGAGAAATGTCCACCGCAGGCTTCATCATGATAAACTTCTAGGAGCTTTCGTTGTTGAGGCTTATCTACACACCTCAAATAGGTACCATCCAATCCTTTTTTGTACAAAATGTCTTGCCAAATAACATACTTAGCTGCTTTCAATTTGAGATTCCTTTGTTCTTTAGTTGACAAATGACTTGGGCAACTGCCATAGGTCAAATAATAAGCTACATCAGAAAATCATGTATCTTGCAACCCAATGAACAAATTTAATGGTAGCTCTTTTTCTGTCTCCATCTTATTTTCTGTTATTAATTTGCATAAGCCTTTCCCTTTAACCGTCTTTGTAGGATGAATATCTAGGTCATATTCCTAAATTTTGGTTACCCATGTTGCTCTTTTATTGAGTTCGACTTCCTGTTGAGCCAAAATACTCTTCACTGCAGAATCTAGAACAAACACCACAGAGTGAGAATGTAGAATGTAATACCTAAACTGTTTAACTACTTTAACCATGACAAAGGCTTGTTTTTCTGAGAGTGAATACTTAAGCTCATGTTTCTTAAGAGGGACACTCATGAATGCTATAGGCGCTTCAGTCCCAGATTCATCTACCTGTAATAACATTCCCGACATTGTATGTTCTGAGGCATAACAGTATATGACAAAATTCTTTTTAAAATATGGGTTGATGAGGGTAGGCACATAGGCAACTGAGTTCTTGATCTTTTCAAACACTTCTTTGGCTTCATCAGTCCATTTAAAAGGAAATTTGTCACTCAGCAAGCTAATGATGTGCTTAGTAGTTTCTGCAAATTCAGGTACAAACCTTCTCAAGAAATTTACTTGACCAAAAAATGACCTTACTCCAGTCTGGTTTGAAGGCAAGCTAAGGTGTTGGATTGCATTGACTCTTTCTGGATCAATCTTGACACCCTCCTTCAAAATGATATGCCCCAATAATTTGCCCTCAGTTACACAGAAAATTGATTTTTTTGGATTCAAGGAGATACCATGTTCTCGACAATGTTGTAGAACTGCCCTCAGATCTTTGAGATGATTTTTCCTATCTTTAGAAAACTTGGTCAAGTCATCTAGGTAAACAACAATAATTCTGTCATGGAAATCCCTAAAAGAAGAATCCATGGCCCTTTGAAAATTCGCTCGACATTAATCAAACCAAAAGGCATACGATTATATGCAAACATTCCCCATGGAGTGATGAATGTTGTCTTGTGCTGTTCATTCTTTGCAACACCAATTTGATTGCAACCAAAAAAACCATCTAACATTGACATCATTTCTGACCCAGCTACTATTTGCAAAATATGGTCCATATTGGGTAAAGCATAGTTATCCTTAAGACTTGCCTAGTTCAGATTGCGAAAATCTACACAAATCCGAATTTCCCCCTTTTTCTTCCTCACAGGGACTATATTGGCCACCCAAGTGGAGTGATGAATTGAATATATAATTTTGTCTTTAAGCATTTTATTTACCTCCTTGAAAATTGATTACACCATTTTGGGATTGAAATTTCTTAGTTTTTGTCTAAAAGGAGAAACACCAGGCTTCAACGAAATTTGATGTTGAAACTACCCATTCCTAAATTCTTTCAAATCATCATATGACCAGGTGAATATGTCAATGTATTCTTTCAATAACTTAGTGAGCATTAGTTTCTCTTTAGAAGAACAACATTTGCCGATGGTTACCAATCTAGGGTTAGATTCATCACCCAGATTGATCTTCTCACAACCCACCGTACTGTCATTATCAAGAACTTTCTTGCCAGTGAACACATCATTACGGGTGAAAAACCTCTCTAAAGTCACCAAACCTTTTGGGATTTTGTTTCCCTTAAGCTGAATGAAACTCTTATCAGAATCAATACCAAGATTTGGGCAAAATTCTTTACACAAATCTTTAGAACCCTCAAAATATGATTGGACAAAGGAAAAGGTACACTCCATGAAATCTTGAATCTGAGCATCTGTATCAAATAGTTGCCAATGATTCACATTGTTAGGGACACTAGGCCTATAAATCATTTCAATCCTATAAGAATCATTCTTAAAATCTGGGTGTGGTAACAAGAGAGAAGATGGAACGACCAAAGAATCCACCCTAGTGTTTTGCTCTCTTGGTATAGCTTCAATTGAGAAAGCATAAAAAAACTCTATCTCATCCCAAACTCTATTTCTATAATATTTTAGTCTCATTTTTAATAGAATAAACATTTCTTACCTGTTTAACAATCAGCTCTGCATAAACCTTTAACTCTAAGCAATTTAATACCCTTATATTTGGCTTCATTCAATCCTAAAAGTAATGCCTCATATTCCGCAGTGTTATTTGTATTCTTGAAATCTAATTTAAAGGAAAAAGGAAAAACATTACCGTTAGGGAAGTAGAACTACCCCTACTCCTGAACCAAAGTTGGCACAACTTCCATCAAATTCCATTTGCCACAATTCATCTTATTCATCAACTACTTCTTCTGATTATTTTTTATCAGGTGCAAGAATGAGATAATTTCCAAATTCACACTCTTGGAACAGAATCTGGGCTTTGGGGTTATCAGAAGGAAAGACTGTATATTTTTTTTCGGCTCAAGTTCAAGTTTGATCTTCTATTTTCCTAGAGGAATGATAGCTTCTGACCAATCCATCTTGATTTCACCTCCAATATCTTTGCAAAAAGTCTTACTTAAAAGCATCCCATAACTTGCAGGAATATCGGCAACCAAAATGGTCAGTTTTACCCTTTTATCAGGACATGTTGCAAGCACTACTTGAGCATCCTTTACCTACCCAATGAGAGGGACCTTCTTTCCATCCATCGAGTAACATCTCCCAAATGTTTTAGTAAGTGTTAAACCTAAAGCTCTAGCAACAAATGATGGTATTATGTTATCTGACGCCCCTAAATCTATAATACAATTGATAAGCTTCTGACCATTTAGGAGAAGGGAGCTATAAAAAGGTTCGAGCTTCAGAACTTTAGTGTCAAGCTTATCTTCAACATTGTGAAAGGCACAGGGGTTAATCGAATTAGTGGGAGGGCAAGAAGAAGATGTAGGTTTTTCAGCAGCAAATAAATCATTATCAACCACACACTCATGCACTAAGGACTCTGAGGTAAGATCTCCTTTTACATATTTGACCAACTTGTCTAATTCCTTCGGGTTCAGTTTCAAATATTCGGCAGTGGAAAGTTGAATAGTTGAAGCTTTGCAAAATTCAATTATATCAAAGGGAGGAGAAAGAGAAGAATTATTTTTACTTTCAATATTCCTTTGTAAAATCTCAACTTCAGGGGTCTTTGCATGAAAGGAAGAATCATTGCTTGCAGGATCCTTACCCTTGAAACTAGTTCCAGTAGAGTTTGCAAAAGGAGTGGGTTGGGGGGTTCATTGATTCCTTGTAAGGATTGCACATGCAGGGTCTTCGAGAGTTACCAAAATATTTCCACCCCTTTCTGAATCTGATTCATATTCAAGGTAAAAGGATCCAGAGTCACCAGGGACTTCTTGAATCTTCTCTGCTCTAACGAATACTCCGAGTTTATCCTTAGTGTTTCCCATTTGGACATGCCTTATCATATCAGGACAAGAGCTCCCATCATGATCTGGGGTAAGGTGAAAATAGCACATTGCAGCTTTATCAGGAGAAGCCTCTATTTGCAATCTTTTTAGGGCAGCGAGAAGTTGCAAAGTTCGCCCATAATTATACTGGTTTGGTTGTTTTCTACTTATATCTTGATATGGTTGTGGGTAAGAACCTCTAGTTTTCAGGATTTGCCTTTTCAAGGCAATCATATCATTGACTAGTCTTTGAACAAATGGATCAGTCGAAGAGGTGGAAGCTTGAGATTAAACTTGAGGAATTTGCACATATTTTCTCCACTTCCCAGCTGTTATTAGATCATCTTCAAGCTCTATAGCCTGGTTTTGTGTAGTATCAAGATCAACTGGTCTATTCCTTCTGAGATGGAAACCAACATTAGGAGGCATATAGTTGATAAAGAAACATTGTTGGTTATCAACAGTTGGTCTTTTAGCTTGGGGAATTCTATGAATAATCTTATTATACCTAGCCACATAATCTCTCATTGGCTCATGAATCTCCTTATTCATTTGTGTGAGTTGAGCTAAAAGTGAGTGTTCATCATCAGCACTCTTAAACCATTTTTCAAAAGTAGTTTTCATTGTTTGCCAGTCAGTTACTGATCCTACCTGCAGATGACTAAACCAATCTGCTGCTCCCTTGATAAGGGTCTGAGCAAAAAGCCTAACAACCACATCCTCATGCTGCACTGCTAATATCCCAATAGCGACATTAAAGGAATTTAAATGTTCTTCAACCGAGATTTTCCCATCTGCATTGAACTTAGGTAAAACATCCCTAGCCCCTTTTGGAAGAGAATTATGAGGACCAAGAGAAAGAGGCTTGACTACAGCACCCCATGGCTAGGCCATGATGAAAATAGGGTAAATAGTTACAAGAGGAGGTGCTTGAATTCTAGAAAGTGTTAATGCTTGCCAGTGACTAGAAGAGAGAGGAACTTTGGGAGTAGCTTTAGTAGGAGAAGAAGGTCTACTTTTAGCATTCCTCTTGGAAGTGAAATTTGTGGAAAATGATAACCCTTTTAGTTCTTCAAAACAACTATCAACAACCCCCTCTCTCCTTTGTGATCTGGGATAAGGACGTGAATCCAGTGCTATTTCTTCTAGAGTCTCTAAACAACTCTATCAATCACAACAACGTTCTTGGATTATGGGAATTCTTCTCAACCGTTTACCTTTTTCTTTTTCTCTTTCCAAAACAAAGCAATCTTGTCGATACCATTGGTTATGAGTTTCAGTTCTAACACATATGTAACATACCGATCTATTGAATGTTGACGTTTCCCCAGCCGAGTCACCAAAAATCTGTTAGTGAACATATTTTGTCTTTCTCTAAATTGAATTGTTTCTAAAGCTCTGTTACTCGTTTGAAAGAAAAAAGTTCCACTAAACAATTGGGCAAGTGTGACATACATTACTTCCCTCTGAATTTTAGATAGGCACAACTCCCTCCATTAGTTATTCAAGGAATAATCTAACTAAATAAACTGATATGCTTTTAACCTGAAAGCACGTAAGGCTTCCTACTTCATTCTTAGATGAGAGGCTAGGTAACATGTAAAATAATTCAGAATAACTTTCTACAAAATGCTTTACTGTGAATATCAGAAGAAATCAAAGCAAAGTTTAATAACACTGATTTCAGCACTTCTTAAAAATAGATAAGAGAAGCAAAGTCTCTCTTCAATTCAAAATATTTCTAAACAATACTAAAAGAAGCTCTATATTAATATCAACATCTATCATCAGAAAGGTAATCACAGACATTTTGATTAGACTAATATTTGCAAAGAAATACCACTCCACAGATTCAAACCCAAAGATTTTCCACCTCAAAATGTATATGATCTTATATATATATATATATATATATATTTCATGCAACAAAGACATAATAATACACACACAAGTTCTTTCCAAGTTCAGATTCTGAAAGACTTGATCACTTCTTTTCGACAAAACCAAAACTTCTAAAATCTAAGCTTACTATTCTCACCCTTTCTCTATCACCCTTTATCTAATTTATAGTAGCTTTTTAAAGAACATAGGAGGTCTCCCTGAAAACTCGACCTCCTCTAAGACAGTTATAAAAACCAACAAATTATTTAGGGAATAGATGTCCCGAAGTCATTGCAAGATTATGAAAAACATATAAAATAAAAACAAAGCACTAGCATCATGCTATGCCTCTTCTCCATCATCATCCTCTCCTCCACTTTTCTGGGCATCATGGGTGGTTGTAAGCTCCTGAATTATAGAGTGACTCTGATTTTTCATCGCACTGATCTTTGCTTTTGCGGCTTCTTTCTCCCATCTATGTTTCACCACTTTCTCGGCATGCTTAGGTAATTGATCGTTACCAATGAACGTCATGGACTCAATTTAGGTGATTCACGTTATATCTTCGGGAGTAAATTTGCCTTTGGCCTTAACTTTCTCCATGTGCAACCTAAATGCCTTTGTCGCTTCCTGCGTGTTTAGCCCAAAAAGTGTAAGTTGCTAATCATGGTCTAGGTTAACCACTTTATTGTCATTGACCAAACTACTCTGAAGTTCTTGAAGCTCATAAACAGAAGCCCTGACATCAAAAATCATAGACTTGAATGTAATTACCCGCCATGCTATAGTTTTCTTTAATACGAAAAGCTGGCACTCATCAATTACCAATTTGATTGAATTTTCTGCTAAAAACTTTGTAGCTTTGTATTCCTCTATCTTGGTGAGCATGGGTAATACATTTTCCCATTTATGCTCTTCTTTTTCCCATGACACAATTTGATTTTGAATCTCTGCAGTGAGGTTTTGCATCTCATCGCATAGCTTCCTAGAGCTTGTAATATATTTTTCACCATATCTAATCACTCCTTCAATCCATTTCTCTATGGCCCCTGCGATGCTCTTGGCTCGCTGAACTTGATTCATCAGTTTCTTCTTCTCTGGTGAAGTAGGGTCAAAATTTTCTGAAGCATGCGATATGGGAAGTGCTCCAAAACAACCTATGCTATCAATGAACTGAGCTAGAATCTTGATATGCCATTTCAGTTCTCTTTTCTCCTATCCTTCTTTTTCTGACCTGGTGAGCATCTTCTTAGCCGATACTTGGAAAGGTGATTATCAGAATCCCTTGTCATGTTCCCAAGATCCACTTTGGTGACCTCAAAATCCTCTGCATTTACTTCCTTATTCTCATCTTTGGGCTTATAGGAAGCAATTTCGGCAACCCACCTCCCAATCTTTTCATCAGCGTCCAATCTGGTAGTTGTTTTGAACTTCTTCTGTTTGGGACCCTTCTTTGTGTATTTGACCACCATGTCTTGAATTGGAATAGTCACTGGAATGAAGCTTCGTTTCTTGCTTACTAAAGTGGTTAGCCATTTAGGAGTTGCACTTGAACTAGCTGTTCCTCCGGTTGCTTTCTATGGCAGCGTCATGGCTACAGTGATCGCATGAGAATCCATGGTGTTGGCAATGTCGTTGTCAAGGTCCTCGACCTCAAAAATTTGAGTATCAAGGATCTTGTCTTTTACCTCTATGTCAACTTTTGAGGCTTGCCATGAGTTCTAGGGGAGGTGGGTAATTGCCCAACACAAAAGAGTTGGCTAAGATTATATTCCCTGGGACCTTCCTCAGTCATTTGCATTTTCAACGTCCATTTTCTTCTGCACAACACTTCGTGACCTTGTATATCGAGGATCATAAAAGTCCAGAGCTGGATTAGGCTTGTGCTTGGTGTGAGATGGCTTCTTATTTTTACTTGCATGAACATGCACAAAATTGGGGTTAGGAAAACATTTTGAGGGACGTAGAGCATCCTCACTATCTCTTGCAGGGTCAATCTTGATGCTTATTTTCATTGCTCTTTTCCTATTAACCCAATCTATGGTTCTTTCCATGACTCTCTTTGTTCTAAGTTGTATATCATCCTCTTCTTCCACATCATAATTAATGCAAGACATTTCAGGTTCAGCTTGGTCTAGATATACAAGTTCAAAAAGATCTAGATAATCCTCTTTGATCCCTCTTATATCAAGTTTCACTTGCAGTGAAACTACCTGTTCCAGAACCATTCTCATATTTTCTCTTTTGAACACTTCAAGCTCATCACCACAGTCTTCCTGAAATTCCTCCATGTGTGGGATTGGAAGATGCGACTGATAGTTTTGATACTAAATATAAGTACAGATCCAATATCCAACGAGATGAGAGGGGGGGGGGTGAATCATACAAACTTAATCATTCATAAAAACATCAGATTCAACCTTGATAACATATATATCAATCATATAACCAAAAACTGTCAAACATGCAAACTCAAAAGCATATGAACAATATAAACCTCATAACACCAGATTTAACGTGGAAACTCAAATAGGGAAAAACCACTGTGGGATTTTGGACCCACTAAGAAATATACTCTTCTAGAGTATGCTCGGTTAAAAGCAAATCTTGTTAAAGATTACAAACACATTGCTAGATGTGACCTGGTTAAGGGATTTCCCTTAGATTTGTTAGGATCGTCACTTTGTTAGAAGTGACCTTGTCAAAGGATTTCAAACACTCAATCAGAATGTCACCTTGCTAGAGGATTTTACAAATAAGACTGTTAAGTCCACTCGGTTAAGATATTTTCTACTACTTCTCAAAATAACAGTAATAAAGATATGTCTGCAACTTCACATCTAAAAATGCTAAAGTAGATTCCTATTTGTTCAATACAATCTAGACATAGAACTAATCTTGTCTATTTGCTGGGCTCTATACTCTGTTATCAAAATAGGTCTTCAAGCTTCTGTGCTCAGTAATCACTATGTAGCATCCCTGTGCATACACTTGCCCGCATACATTGTTTATCAATAGTTTCCTATTTATAAACAATCTTCTAACCGCTTAATCTCATTGATCACATTTCCCATGATCAATCATAGCCATCAAATCTTCAATCTTGTCCAGGTTCAATGTATCCCTTTTGATCTGAAAATGTTTTACCCCACCTTGGAACTTGTGTTAGGGTAATGCAGTTCAATTTGAGATGTAGATCTTCCTACCGATCTTTCTTTACCATCTATTCTTTAACAATCTTCATACATGGCTTACCAATCATTGATCCGCTCCAGCTCATCAGCTTCTTTCATTAAATATCACATGTAAACATTTAATGCATTTTGTTTTAGCTCAGTTACAACTCGATGAATACTAAACTTCACTCGGTAGACATTTTGCCTTCATTAACCGATAGCGATATCCTTAGGGTTTACTGACTAGATTCTTTGCCTGATAACATAGTTTAGTATTAACCTTTACATTTTACAACATATGTATGGTGTTAAAACAATCTAAAACATCATGATCTCATCATTGTCTAACTCGGTAGTATTTGCCCATTGAATAACCTATCCCCTTATTCATCATATTCTTTCCTGTGTCTTTTACCGACTTCTTTATAATCTTCATATCATACTTCTCAAGATATGGCAACATCATACTAAATTAGAAAATCAATTTCTTGACATCAATGACAAAATAATAATATCAAGATAGTAAAACATCTTTAATCAGTTATGTCCATAATCATCAACAACCTTCTCAAAATCCTTATTGAAATGCCAACAATCTTTCATTGTCTGTTATAATGCAATATTGCCAACAACGGCATCAAACCAAGAATCCATGAGAAACCTTTATTATCAAAACCCTTCCTTTCATGATACAGTGGAAAATTGAAATTCTTCAAGTCAGCTCCTATGCTCAATGCATCTGGCATTGAACTACAAGATAAAATATCCAATTGAATAGGAAAATGATCCTCCCATTTATCTCTGGGTTGAGCTTTCTTAATTACAGTAGACAACTGCCTACAGATCTCAGCAAGGACAAAACAATCTGAACAAAAATGAGGAAGTCTAAAAGGCTCTTCTTCAAAACCGCCTACCCTTATATAACATAAACAAGAAAACTGAACAAAGAAACTACAATATCTTTTCACTAATGCCTAGGCATCTTCAGACATTCTCTTAGTTTTCATGTTCTTTAACTCATAACACAAATCTCCTAGGAAAGCATTCTGTACTCTCCTAAAATCTTGCAATGCATTATCTTTTTGCAACATGGGGTAAAAGTCATACACATAAACATCTCCCTCAACAAGCTGCCGAGGTATCCCCATTATTTCTTTAACACATGCCAGGAAATATATCAAATACGAGGACATAAAGAAATTTTGCTTGAAATTATTCACCATGCTCAGCTGTTCCCTCATGGAGTCGGCAATAAGCTTTGCCCAGTCAAGATACTGCTTTCCTTCCAACACCAGTTGCACATAGTAGTAAATCCAATCATCGAAGTTGTAGGCCTCAGCTAAACCTCTAACTCAGTGTAACAGTAACATAACATCATGGATGTGGGGAAGCATGTGATTCTTGTTGGGATACTTAGGTAACTTGGAGCCACCCCTTTGAGGAACTTTCAACCAATGGTTCGCTATATTATTGTGGTGTCTAGTTTTATCTGCATTGAACTCAATGATTGATTGGGTGGGAGAAAAAATTGAGAACTGATAATTAGGCAATTTGAAGACAGAGGAAATAACTTCCTTGTTAATCGTGAGGAGGGTTTCACCATTATCTCTCTTGATAGTTTCAGAAATAGGATCATACCTCACAATGCACTCCCTAACTAATTCTGGGCAAGGGATAACAGGAGGAAAGGTTGTCGCTTCTAGGAGACCACTACTTAGAATTTCTAAACCAAATGAACCGTCAATTCCTTTAAACACCCTTTCCTTCGAAACTTCCAAATTTTCTCCTTTCAGGTCTGTATCACTGACAATGGGTTCTGTGCAAGCAAGATTGAAAATATTTCCGAAAAAGTGCAGAGTGGACTTCATAATTCATAAACAAAAACCCTTATTCTTCCCAACAAATTTTATTACGAGAGAGAAAAGAAGCTAAAAATTCACTAGAGAAGATAGGAAACAAAACTCACCTTCACAATTGAGACCAATCAAATGACTACCAGCAAACAAACCTTCTATGAAACACTCCGCAGCAATGAAGAACAAGTTTCAGAAATTAATCACTTCATACCTTATAGCAAATAAAGTGATAAAAGCTCATTTAGTGCATTAATTTCAGCCGTCAACTCAAATGTACCGAGCATTGGGATTTGACATCACACGCGTGCATTGAATGCATGGCAGCATTTTTGGAGTAACCACCAATTCCCAAAAATGATTACTTGCCTTCAAAAATCGGCCAGTTGATGTCACCTGAGATATGGTTCAATCTTCATCATACTTACCAATAAATGCACCATCATGTCTTTTGGTCCATGGGACCCACCTGATTTGAACACGCATGAACAATTTGAACTGACTTGATGAGGGTTCAGGTAGTTCAAAGCGTACGCTGTGCCAAGAAAATTCTCTTTGAAAAGATTAACTCTGTTAAGTGTCACCGGTCTTTTGAACTTCATTGAACATGTTGAACACCACTGATATATTTGAACTAGGTTGAAAGGGTTCACAGCCTGGAGGAAGAGAAAATGAAGCATCACCCGCGACCGTGAAGTAGAACTGCTGCAAAAAACTTGACTGAATGTTAGCCTGAAAACATCTTAGACACAACTTAGAACCTAGGGTACCTAAATGAACATTATGAACTCTTTTCAAAATGGTTCAAGGGGTTCATGAGGTTCAAACCGACCATTGAAACTTGATGCTACAGATTAAGAGACAATTTACCAGCGAATTAAGGATTGAACCAAGGAATTTCTGAAAAGATAAAGACTCAAATAAAATTTTGTCAAGGTGGCTTACTCTTGTTATGAGGGATGAATGACATGATAACATGGGGACACCCCATGTGGGATCAACAACTATTGTCCTAGCCAACCATAAGAATTGTGCTTGTCTTCTTTTAAACATTCAAACATTCAAGATCAAACATCAAAACATTGTGTCTTTTGTGTCTTCAAGTGTATGCAAAACATTTTTACATCAAACAACACACTTTTCTTTGAGTCATTTTCAGTCTAAACACTTGCAAACATTGAGTCCTCATCAACATTGTGTCCTCTTGTCATGAAAACGGTCAAAAAAAATATTTAGATTTGGTCACAACAACAACTTTACAAATTGGAAAAATTGCACTCAAATTTTGGAAACACATTTGTGTTCTGTAACCACATCTATGTAGGACATAAATTTTTTTGTGTTATCATAAGAAAAACTGCATTCATGAAATTCTCAGAAATGCGTCTTTGTAGTGTCTAATCATGTCTATGTTGGGTAACCGTGTCTATGAAGTATACAGGCATGTTTGTGTTCAATATTGGGAAAATTTACAGTTCACCAAACAAGAGCAATCGGTTTTAGAATTCTTGAGCTTCCTAGGTTATTTCTCCAGGTTTTCATCTAGAATTCAACCTATTTTTGGGTCTCACAAAGTTCATCATTGCTTTACACCTTTCATTACATTCACATTTATCTAAACTTGAGTCAAAAGGTCACTTGTTTGTCCCCATCTTGCTTTGTCAACACAATACATACAACAACATTTTGTTAAGTGGTCCCTCATCAAGGTCTATCACCTTTGGGTCTCATTTGCTCTTACTTAGAGTCAAGGTCAACTTACATCATCAAGAGATCTATCATCTCTTTGGAAGTCAAACCTACTCTACTACATACATACTTGGTCTTACACTTTGGACATTGCAAGTACACCTCAGATTCATTTACATTCCATCCAACTCTTGGTCTTCCATAATATTTCTATTTTCACCGTCTCACACATCTTGGTCAAGACCTAGTTCATGGTTGAAACCCGTTCCCAAAAATCTAGGAGAGAAGCTAAAGAAGCTCAAGAGTCTGAAAACATGAGTGGCTATGAGTATGACAATGATATCTTTTTCAATTCTAATCATACCACATTACCTGACATAAACATCTATAGAAACACTCAAAATATTGAGAACCTGGATAATACAAACAACAATGATACACACAATGGAAATGTGGACAACATTTCCGTACATTCAGCAGAAGTAGAAGACTTTATTATAGATCCCCATTTTAATAGATTGGTTGAAGAGATCATGAGAAGAGATAGACAATATTTTCTATAAGTGATGACACAAAGTGGAGCTAAGATACCTCATGATTTTGACATGTCTCAAATAGTGGAAAATTGACCTACTCAGGAAAGTCAACTCAACATGGATCAAAGGAGACCTCATAGTGGAGGTAATAGAGGACCACATTTTGTGCCCGAGTCAACATCATCTTTGTTTCAAAAACCCGAGATCCCCAATACACATGGTCAAGCTTATGATATTGACGAAAGAACATCTCATGAACAACTCCATCTACATAGACCTTTATGGAAATCTTATATGGATAAATACACTCAATCACATACCAATGCTAACGACCAACCTCCAAACAATTGGATATCCATAGGTATGCTTAAAATTTGGACATAAGAAAACCCCATGTCAAATTTGGGGGCACTACACAAGAACAAACTCATGACATGCCTATAGAATATGATATGCATGGACAAAGCAGATATTCCATTCCTCATTATGACTCTATACCAGGTGGTTCCTATACATAGTATCATTATAGACCTCCTACATATGAGAATGTTTATGATCAATACCATCCATATATGCAGTATCCTCCTCCTCCACTCGGTAGCTCAGGCATGGGATATGGTCCAAGAAGTCAATCTCCACCCAAAAACAATTTGGAACAGCAGATAAAGGATTTACAAAAGAAGATGGAGGACATCAATATACCAAAACCAACTTACACAATGAGAGATATATGTCCATATCCATTTGATAAGAGCACTCCAATGCCTCCATTTCCTACACACTTCGTCACACTGAATTTTGATAAGTAGAGAGGTAAAGGGGACCCTAAGGCACATATAAGACAATTTTTCATAGCTTGCATTGAGGTAGCAACAGAAGAAACATACTTGATGAGTTTGTTCCCACAAAGCTTAGGTGAATAGGCTATGGAATGGTTCTCCCAACTTCCACTTGGAATTAAGTCATGGGGTGATCTAGCATAAGCTTTCATACAACATTTATCATATAACATAGAGATAGATATATCAGTTACCACTTTGTGCAACACCAAGAAAAAGGATGGGGAGTCATTTTCATCATTCTTACAAAGATGAAGGAATTTAGCCAGCAGATGCTCTTGTGAAATTCCACAAAAATAAATGGTAGAGATGTTCACACAGAATATCAATAGAGAAATTGGTTATGACTTGAGAAAAGCTGTTTGTCCACTTTCAAGGATATCATTGAGAAAGGCTTAGCGATAGAGAAGGTCTTAATTGATCAAGGAATCATCAAGATATTCAAAGAAAATAAAGAGGATTTTAAAGGAAAGACAAGCCACGATTTTGGAACAAGAACAAGAAAACAGTAAATGATGGCGTTGTTGATGCTAACACAGTGAAACCAAAAATCATTCTTTCTAGATCAAGTTCTAAAAACAACCAAGTAAATACTCAAACAACTTCAAAACCACGAAGGAAAATACACCCCATTGGGAGAACCACTTGAGTCAGCCTTCAAGAAGTTAGTGGCAAACAAGATAATAAAAATTTCAGACAATCCTCCATATGAGCCAAAAGTCAAACCAAATTGGTGGAATGACGATGAGTATTGTGAGTATCACAAGAGCAAGGGATATAAAACAATAAATTTCCATCGCTTGAAGAACATTATACAAGATCTTATTGATAGAGGTGATATTGAGATCAAAGGACATACATCCAATAAAGAACATGAGATGTTTAAGGAACCATTCCCTAAACATGAAAAGGGAGAATCCAAAGCCACAGATGAGCAAGCCAACTATACCAAAGTGTCCTATAACTATAATTCAACTTTTAATCACATTTCGATGGACAACTATGTTTCTACTATTATCATAAAGGACAAAACACCTATAATTTCTACCCAAAGAGCCAAAGTTGTCCTAAAAGGCATTGGAGCTTCTTCTAAATCTACCTTTGAATGTAATGTCACAACTCGATGAGGTAAGGTCACTTTGCAAGGTGCTTTCACTAAAACTGCCATTTCCTTATGGGCCAAACCTGAGTACGGCCTAGTAGAATAGTTAGGGAAGAAACCCACACTTACCTAAATCCTAGAACTATTGCGTATCTCTCCTTTGCATAAGGCCATACTTGACAAAGTCCTAAGAGAAAATTTTGTACCCACTGATTTGAATGTGGACCAGTTTCAAGCCATGGTGGGATATCTTTCCATTCCACATTCTCTTACATTCATCGAACTTGACGACACCTCCATAAGACAACCGCATAATGCACCTTTAAACATTGAATTCTTCCTACACAAGCATCGAATAAAACAAGTACTGATAGATGGAGGAGCAGGTCTAAACATTTGCATATTGAACACTATTAAACAATTGGGATATTCTGAAAAGGCTGTGAATTCTACAAACCAAATTTTCCATCAAGGCATATGATGACAAAGAGTGCTCATCCAAGGGCACAATCACCTTACCTCTTAGAGTTGGGCCAGTTACAAAAGATGTGCTTTGTCAAGTCCTTGATCTAGAGCTCACATACAACATATTGCTAGGACGTGCATGGATTCATGAGATGAGCACAGTACCATCTACATATCATCGATGTATCAAGTTTCCAAACAATGGAGTTGAAGTGACCATCAAAGCTAATCCAAACCCATTCATATATTGCAACAATCTGTGAGCTAGATCAGAAATAACAATTCTAGCCAATCGAGAGGTTGTTCCTTCATCAGCATATGTTCATCCAGAATCCTTGAAATCTTCTACATCAAACCAAACAGAGATCAAAGAAAAGTTCAAGATTAAAGACATGGGATGCGGTGAGTATATCTTTCATGTTGATCAACTCTCACTATCTCCTAAGGTATTCAGTCAACACAAACAATCTACAAGCAATATGCAAGACCAAGGAATTGGGTGGACCACCTAGTGTTGTGGCTACTAAGTCTAAATGCAAATCTCCCCTAGTGGTGCAAGCAGCTCTTGATATCAATAGTCTTAAGAGTGGTTCCAACAAAGAATCTATTGAGCATATTGCTAGTCCTCTTGAGAATATATAGCCTTACCATTTCATCCACTCATTACATTTCCACTTCTCTCCCAAACTTGGATCAACAAGAATCACAAAAGCCCTTACGAATCAGGGATAAAAAAACAATCTTTGAAAAGAAAAATCTAAAAGTAAAAAATAAAGAAAAGTCCTTCAGTCCAAATCAAAATCAAAAGCTAGTGGACTCTGAAAAAATCAAGATAAAGAATAAAAATCCTATGAAAGAAAAAGAGAAAGATATGATCTCCCCTAATATCAAAATAACTGGGGGCAAAAGTTCTACAATTTTAAGTCAAAAAACATACTTGTTGATCCTAAGTTTCCATCATGCTATCTTACTTTCACTTCTTTTCGCAATCATAAGCCTTCATTCCTCATCCACTTGTTCCACACATCCATTCCCTTCTGGTGATACATCATGGACCTTTAATAGAGCTTCCTTGAAGGAATTTGTTGTCACTGATGCCCAAACTTCTTTAGGTGACACGTATATGGGCCTACGTAGTTAACACACTAGTAATTATATCTCAGTTCCTTTCTCAAGGAAGACAGTCACTCGAGCTACACATAATTCATTCAAGGAACATTGCAACTACAATCATAAGGTAAAGCCTCATACATTTGAGGTGGGTGACTTAGTTCTCAAGGACAATCTAAGAAATCAATAGGACCTAGAGAAGAAAGGAAAATTTGAGCCCAATTGGCTTGGTCCTTACATCATTAGGAGGAGAACCTTTGGAAGATCCTATCAATAGCATGCACCTTCACAGGTTTTAAACATAACTCTTTAGAATATCCTAATTCAAAAATACATAAAAATCATAAAAATAAAAAATCCTTACTTGGTGAAAACCTGGCAAACAGGCGCCTTGTGACACAAAAAAATTGAAAAATTGAAAAAAAAGAGTAAAGAGAAATAAATTCATCCAATGGTGAAAACCACTTCAGTGGCACCTTGGGAAAGTACCATGGTGAAAACCGGGTCATTGCCGCCATGCATAGAGACATTGCTCCTCCCTCCTTCGGGATTCACTCTCATCCTTTCACTCTTTTCACACACTCATAGCCTATCCATCCACAATAAACTTACCCATTCCCATCATGGCTTATTATTGATCTACCCAAGATTGGTTAGCCATTCATAATAATCTCTCCTTTTTACCCCTTTCCATCCATAATAAATCAGCTCCTACATGTAGCTAAGTCAAATCCTAAGTCTAGTGATGGGTGTGGAGCTAAGAGCATCACATGTTCTGAGGAGTACAGTTTCTTCCAATTTTCTTCAGTCTATTTGTGCACAATCCATAATAAAGCAACATTTACATCACAGATCCGCAATAAAGTTCCATCTTCTCCACAATAAAGTTTCAGTTTCATGGATTCAGTCAGTTTTAGATGAGACACAACAACAATGGGATTCAACAAATCAAATCTTTCAACAGACTCAAACAACATTATGGTTCAGTTCTATCTATCCTTTTGTGAAAGTAAACATTGTGACCACAATCAAATAGACTTATACAAGTGACAAGAGACACTAAACTTGAGGACTACAATGGATGTTGGTGTCAAGCCTTGATTTTCTTTTGATTTTATCTTTTTGGTGACATGTCTTTTAGCTTTTTTGGGATGTCTCTGACTAGAGATTATATCTCTAGGATGTCTTTGACTAGAAAGGTGAGGATGGGGTATCGTCACCTATTTTTCTTTGATGTCTGTGGATTGTCTCTTACTAATGTTATGACTTGTCCAAGGATATGAGGACATTGTGAGTCTAGTATGAACTAGGGCATTCTTTGTTTGCGACTATCTGATCTCCATGCAAATGGGTACAATGACTTTCTAGGTCGAACATATATCTGGATTGTCATAACCTATTTTCCATAATAAATCTCAATGATGATAATAGCACAAGAAGCTCTTTCACTTCCATATCTTCTATCTTCCATCCCCCTTTCTTGATTGACCTCCATCATCCTTCTTGAGTTCGTGTAGCCTGCTATCACATGACTGAGTATAATGACACACCAAAAATATCTGCATTTCATGTAGTATGCACCTGTATTACCACATATTAGCATTTCATACATATAGATATCACAATTGCACCATATCCTGCACACAACACATGTTAGCACATTTTACATTTTCATCATGTAAATAGTTATTTGCATTATCATATTCATTTGCATTTCATAAATTCACATTTGCATGACATATAAAACATAAAAGAACAAAAATATATTGCATCTCATCATGTATATATATCTGCATCCATATCATAAGCATCACAAAGAAGCAACATCACATAGGTACACATGCATATAGTTGTTGCAAAGATGAATCATCTCATATATATTTCTCAAAAAATTATAAGTGTTATGATACAATAATGTCAAAATACATATGGCTACAAAATCACCAGAAGGTGTCTACATCGTCATACAAAAATGGTACAAAAAATTGATACATAGGGAGCCATCTAAGGCTATGATGAACTCCCTCCCTTGGAGCCAGTCAACCTCGACAGAGTCTGAGCCCTGGAAGTCCCTGCCTCGGAATCATCTCTCCTTCCCCCTCTATCTGGTGGTGGTGGAGGACCCATGACCCCACCACTAGACACCTATCTCTTGTCTCTCCCTCTAGTGGTCATCATAGTCCGTGATGGTCTCTAGAAGCTCCTAGCCCACTGATTAGGTGGCACCGCTCCATAATACAAGCCTCTCCAGTAGGCTATCTCCTCCCCTACTTGTAGAACATAGGTATATCTGACCCTAATGTCCTTTGCTTCTTGTCTCCCTGCTCTCGATGCCTCCTCAGCCTCTATGTAGCACTGAATAGCCTAATCTCTCTCCCACTCAGTGTCCCTCAGCTGTCTCCTGAGCCTATCCGCATCCCTCTCTAGGTCTCGGATCTCATCTACCTGTCCCTAGCAAATCTCCCTCAAGGATAGTAGCTCATCCTCCTCCTCTCCTCCCTCCTCCCCCTGTCCATATGGCTGCTTTTGTGGCTATCCTTATCCTTGTACCTATTTGGGAACCTGTGTTGCTGGCACCTGTAACGACAATCCACCTCTACCCCTCACTACATGAGACTACCTCTCCTCTCCTCGATCTCTCCTCTGAGCCACTCTCCTCTTTGCCACTTCCCCTTGCCTCCACCATTGGCCTCTGCCTCCACCATCCCCACTATCATCACCATCTCCACCATCACCCTCTATTGGCTCCCCTGGATCCGTCAGCCATGGAAGCAGATGCTCTACCCAATATGCACTATACTCTGCATCCATCCCTGCATCCTCCACATCTGTCCAAATATCCCAAGGCATCAGAACCATCTCCTGCATCTGTGTCACCACTTGATCATACAAAATTAACGGACCCAAATGAGACTGATCCCTCACCATCCGTGCATACATCCCTGACCCCCATGGCATCCGTTGTATCCTGCCGAACTACCTACATACCCTATCAATCAACTGCCACTGAATAACATACCATGTCCTCTCGATTAGATACCTACTCCAGAATACATATGACAAATCCACCGCATCATCCTCCCACTCCTCACAATCCCAGTAAGGCCTCCATACCACACTGTCTATCTCATCAATCACCCAACGCTAATACTCTAGCCTCCTAATCCGTGGATGAGAAGTAATCATATCATATAGATGCACATAACTGTGCCCATTTCCCCTACCTCTAAAGTGTATCAGTCGTATAACCAGAAGATGCTCATATGTCCATACCCGCAGTAATGTCACTCCACATCCTAATCCCACTGATCCGTGATACACAAACTGATGTAGCTCATAATACAAGTGGGCTAGAAGACATGGTCCCCATGCAAGCCTGGTGTGCTTGGTCACCAATGTCTCCAAATTCCTCCCCCATCCCATAGCCAACCCTTGTGTTGCCCTATCCGTACAGAGGAACCCATTGATCACTCCTTCCAGCACCGCCAGTAGAGCCAATCCTGTCTATGTCATGGTGTCCCAGGCCACATGTCCTGCCCTCATCTCCAGTCCTAGATCCTAGAACACTCATCTTAGTACCTCCCTATCTCCCTCTTGATCATAAGGAACCAACTCCCCATCGATCGGTATTCACAGTATCTTGTACACATCCTCTAAGGTGACTGTCATCTCACCCATTGGTAAATAAAAAGTGCATGTCTTTGAGTGCCATCCCTTAGCTAATGTAGTCAACAATCCCATGTTCGCTCGAAACTCAGGTGCATAAATAATGTATCGCAATCCCATGGCTTCCACTGCTGCTCTATCCTCAAATGTCAGCTCTTCTCATGACCCCTGTGTCGAAGGGAATCTCTCTTGTGACTCCAACATCGATAGGTCCTCCTGCAGTCAAGCAACTCAACTGTGTCAATCCTAGTAGTACTCCCTGTTCATCAGAAAGTGTTGTTTTTTTAATCTTAGTGCTTATATATATCATATGGCACTCTATCCTAGTAGTACTCCCTGTTCATCACAAAGTGCTGCTTTTATCTTATCTCCTAGGGCACCTACTTGAGTGTATCCTCTTAAGTAGCTTATCCAATTGACAACATATGTTTTACCACAGAATTGTCAATTTCAGCCTAATCTAATTGACAACGTATGTTATATCACAAAATTGTCAATTTCTATGGCACTCCCTGTTCATCACAAAGTGCTACTTTTTTACCCTAGTGCTTATATCTATCATATGACACTCTATCCTAGTAGTACTCCCTATTCATCACAAAGTGCTGCTTTTATCTTATCTTTTAGGGTACCTACTTGAGTATATCCTCTTGAGTAGATTATCCAATTGACAACGTATGTTCTATCACAAAATTGTCAATTTTAGCCTTATCCAATTGACAACATGTTTTATCATAGAATTGACAATTTCTATGGTACTCCCCGTTCATCACAAAGTCCCTCACTCTATCCTATCCTAGGGCCTCTACTTGAGTATATCCTCTTGAGTAATTTCTTGATTGGCAACATATGTTCTATCATAGAATTGTCAATCCTAGCCCTATCTGCTATCCTAGTCTTCCCTAGAGGACCTGCTTGAGTGTATCCTCTCAACAACTTATCCAATCAACAAAGTATGTTTATCACAAAACTACTGATTCGACCTTGAAGACATAAACGTGCATTCGTGACACAAACACACTTACATACTTCACAGATATTTCTGCATTTCATAGATGTGCCTCTGTTTTGCACATACATGCTTGCCCTACACAAACGCGCCTACATTTCACAAATGCACTCGCATTTGACATAGAAACTTTCAAACCATAGACGCATTTAAACTTGACATAGACGCACCTAACCTACCCAGACATGCCTTAATGTCTTTTGACCCACTTGGCATTTTTCTTGACCTACCTAACATGAATTTATGACAACAATTAATGCAACAAGGTACAAGGAGGTTTTGTGGTACTCACTAGCTCTCCTGCATCTGCTGGCCTCTAATATCGGTGAACGCGATTGAATCTGTGTACCAATGCCATCGCTATTGACTGCTCTCTGCTCTCTCTGCACTCTGATCTCTTAGGTATCTGGATGATAATGAGGATGTTTTCCCTCGTAGTCTATATTATAGACTACCCTAGCCCTAGTCTCCCGAGTCAGTCTTCTTTATCCTGTGACTCTGTCACTCTATCCTATCTTGTTAGTCCTTTCTAGCCTTTCTTTCTTATCGAGAGATAGTCTGCGATATTTTCAGACATTTTCATCCAATCTCTCAAGGGGGCATATCATTCCTATCTTGGGGCAACTTTGTATCAGTTTATCTTATCTTCTTTGAAACAATGCGACAAGAAAGAGGGGCAAAATGTAGACACCTAAAATTATCCTATCTAATTAAATAAATAGTTTTGTTTATTTAATTATTTAAGCCTAATTCTTCTATTAATTAAATAAATCTTTATTTATTTAATTAATTCATTTATCCTCTTCTAAGCCTTTCCTCATTTAAATAAATACTTTTATTTATTTAAATTGTTCTTTTTGTAAATTAAATAGACATTTTAATTAATTAATTGAGGACACTTCCTCTATTAATTAATTAAATCTTTATTTATTTAATTAATTCATTAGCCTTTTCTACCCATGACACATGTCATTCATCTCTTAATTCCTACACTACTTACCCTCTCATTATTTTCTTATTTTCTCTACCTACCCTTTAATCCTAGCCGACCATTTATGTTTTACACCTCTTAATTTTATCCCTCCATTTATTATAGTGTCTTCTTTATAAGGAGATACTTCATTATCAATCCTCCTCAACTACCCTTTCAAACTTTCATATGCGATCAAGCCTACTTGCAACCACATTTCCGATCTTTGTTGAGCTCTTGTGCACACATAAAATTTGAGAGCAAATACATAAAGCAAGATCAATGGAGATAGGAAGAATGCAGATTCAAACCCTATTAGACATGTGATGGTATAATCTTTGTGATTTTTTTGATTTTATTGTCTTAAGTAATCTTCATATGTTATGGTGGATCTTTGTTGTTGTTAGGCTAGGCTTTTGTGGTTGAATCTATTTCAATCTTTCAATATTATTGTTTCCATTTTCACCATAAACATGAACTATCACAGTGGATGGTCATAAAACGAATGAATCACATCGAGCATTAAAAAATCCACTCCCAAATTATGAAAAACGTGAACAATCCAACCCAAAAGATGACAAGGGCAAAGCTAAGGTAAATTATAATTATACATCTAATGATGTGGTAAATATCATCAGTGTCAAAGACAAAACACCTTCAGTACCAATCAACGTCATTATAAGAAGCAAATCGAATGTTACATTTTCGGGTATAACAAATGAATCGACATCCACTTCAAATCAATACAACTTAGTGGAAATATTACAAAAGATACCGACTCAAATTTCAATTTTGGAGCTCCTAAAAGTTTCACCTATGCATAAGGAAATATTGGAGAAAGCTCTAGCAGAAACAACAGTTTCAAAAGACCTAGATGTGGATCAATTCCAAAACATGGTGGGACACCTCATAACCCCACATTTCTTATCCTTTTCTGAAAATGATGACACATCCTTGCAACACCCTCATAATGCTCCCCTACATATTGAAGTCACCATTCATAAAACTCGTATCAAACGTGTATTCATAGATGGTGGATCTAGCTTGAACATTTGTCCATTAAGTTTAATAAAGGCTTTGGGATATTCAAAAAATGCAGTGGATCCAAAGAAGAAAAAAACTATCAAGGCTTATGATGAGGAAGAGTGTTCTTCTAAAGGGATTGTAGTGTTACCAATCAAAATAGGACATTTGGAAAAAGATACATTGTACCAAGTTTTAGACTTGAATTTATCTTATAACATTCTTTTGGGAAGACCATGGATTCATGACATGCAAGTCGTTCCTTTTACCTATCATCAGTGTGTAAAATTTCCACATAATGGACAAGAAATCACTATAGCAGTAGACTCCAGTCAATATTGCAATAATCTAAAACCAACACAAGATACAAGAGTTCCACATAATAGAGAAACAATCTATCCCACTAAAGAAACCCAAGAAAAATTATGGGAAAACTTTGAGAAAAAGCTCAAATTAAATGATGAAGGAATGGGAAAGTATTCTTTACATAACATACCACTTTCACCTAAATCATATGGAAAACCTACAAATGCTCAACCACGGATCCCACAGAAATCAGTTGAAATGTATGAGGGAGCATTTGTTAGAGCGGAAACAATTGTAGAGGAAACTGAAGACAAGGACATCCTTAGTTGGTTGTACATAGATGAAAATGAAACCATAGCAATAGCTGTAGAAGTTAATATTCCCACAGAACAATATGGCAATGGTTATAAGATCATGAAAAATATGGGATATGAAGGAAATAGACCAATTGGCAAGCGACAAGAAAGTATTTTAGAACCTATTTGTCCTCATACACAATCTAAGGAAGATAAATTAGGACTTGGGTTTCCTAAATCAAAGCAAAGGCACAACAACTATCAACATCCAAAGTAGCGAAAGAAAGCAATCCCTAAAGAAGAACCATGGAAAGAAAGGCTACATCAAGCAACATAAACAATAGTTAACAAACATAATCAAGAAGAATATAAGAAACAATAGGAAGAACTTGCTATCAAAAGAGAAGAAGAATCTTGCAAACATGTCCAAGGAATACAATAAATCACAAAACCTTATCAAGATATTCCACAAGTAGTGAAAGAATAGATGACGAAAATCAAAGAACTCTTCTTAGCATATAACATTTTTGTTAGGTATAGTGATGTGATTCTAGACAATGATTCAGAAAAATATTCAAACAAATGTGAATGCGGTCCAGATCCATCATCCAATGTATCAAGTGAAGAGAATGATGAGGAACATGCTATTGTTATAGGTAAGGACACACTTTTCACAAAACAAAGAATAGAGCTAGAAAGAGGACAAGAAGAAATCAAAATTTAGAGGAAAGAAGCATATGCAAGACAATAAATTAAAGAGAATGAGAAAGATCAAGAAATGACAACACAGGATACACAAAACTTTTGTTCTATATCAAATATTGAGCAAGAGATACCAAGGTATGGAATAACTATCGAACAACTAATAGAAAGTCAAGCAGGATTGACTATTAGTCCAGAAGAAGTTGAGTTCGAGAGAATACACAAGATAACAAAAGAATCTTTTATACCACGTGCAAAAGTATGTCAACTTCAAGCCACAAATGAATCTATTTAAATTGACCAAGAAGGCACCTGTAGTATCAAAGATGTATGTGTTGATATAATCCATTCGTTTGAGGGACAAACGTCAGATGATCAGTCACTTGAGAGAGAATCACAAAATACCAATCCTGATTTTGTTAGAGCTAATTGCAGAGCACTTGGGAGAGATTATCCTCAAGAGAGTTCTATCTATGAAATAACCTATTCTACACAAAATTATGATTATTACATCATGAACCTTGAAATACCCAATGATGACAATGACTATGACTTTGATGGGATTGGGTATGGGATAGACTAGCCTAGTCTATGCTCTTTGATCCTCTTCTTGGATCACTAGGTGTTCCAACCACACCCTAGGGTCTCTAGGACTTCCCTTGCTTGTGGAATCCCCTGACCTTTCCCAATCCACCCACCAACAACCTGTGATACTTCTCCTAAGGTCTCGCCTACACACAAGCTTCAAAATCTCTCACATAGGCTAATAAGGGTTTAACTCTTCCTACACCTTCTTAGGTCCTAGCAAGGATAGGAAACGTATTTGACATAGTTCTCCATCCATTCATGTTCCCCCAAGAGGTTTTGACCTTTCTATTTGTTACCGATCTCACTATTTTGCTTCTTTCCTACAAAATAGGGCTACAGGGAATGTGCCCAATTAGGCCTCCATTCCGAACTTTTAGGGCTCCCTCTTGCAAATGATGCCCAAACTTGTGAAACTTCCCAAAGGGAATACTATTCATTTAGAAAAGGTTCAAATATTTTCCTATTTTTGGGCCTCCAAGTGTCCGTACACTACCCTAGGTGAATTTAGGGGTTTTTGAGGGTTTTTATGAGGGTTTTAGGTCTGCCAGGGTCACAGTGATGGTTTGTTGTCTTCACCACCTTATCCAGATTGCTGGAAGCTCCTCCTTCTCACCAATGGTGCTCCACAAACCCCTCTACAACTCCTCCAAAGGGTGCCTCCTTCATTGTCCTTCCTTGCTCTCACGAACCTCTGCAACCTCAACCCTTCCTAGCCGGGCGCAGTCCAGTCTCGCCTAGGAGTGGGTCTTTGAAAGGCTTTCTTGCATCTTCAAGGGCCCTTCTTCCTTTGAGATACTATATAGGGTCTGCACTCCTATTCCCCATGGTTTCATGATTTTTCCACAATGGGGATAGGAGTTGTCAACCCATTTACACAAAACAGTCCAAAATTGGACAGTGAAAGAGTAACTCACAAAATATTTACAAAGCACACAAAACCTACACAATAAACCTAACCTAAATGCTCAAAATGAAATTATAAACACAATACAATACTCTCAACATAGTTTAGTCTACAAAACAATCCATTGTCAATCTTTTAATGCTCCATTTATGCCGACTGGCAACAAAAACATAGTCACAGTCAAGGTCTTTTCCCTTTGGCTGTACAATCTGACATTCAACCCCTCATTTTAGGGTTTGAAACAATATATAATGTCTTTGCCTCAATTTGTGTTCCAAGTTTAGGGTTCTCCACACCAAGCTAAGGTTATGACCTATTAGGTGGAAAATTTGCATGACAACTTTGAAAAGTTGTCATGCAAATTTTTGCAGCTTTTGAGCAACTTTTGCAATGTTGCTTTTCTTGACTTTTAGGCCTACCTTGGGCTATCCTATGGACATAACCATTCTAAAAGGACCCCAAACTCATCAATGGCACACATACCCTCTACTCCATAAGGAAACTCAACCTAGACTTGTGAACCTAGGACCTAAACAAGACCAATGAGCTCTTGGCTCTTATTACATTTACATGGCTTCTTAAAGAAGCAAAATCCCAACAAAATCCAAATGGAGAAAGACCTTAGAAGGG
Organism: Cryptomeria japonica; assembly: GCF_030272615.1. Taxonomy (NCBI): domain Eukaryota; kingdom Viridiplantae; phylum Streptophyta; class Pinopsida; order Cupressales; family Cupressaceae; genus Cryptomeria; species Cryptomeria japonica. The sequence continues at coordinate 643,975,019 of NC_081405.1, read as the reverse complement.
TGGTCCTGCACCACACACCTCCTCTGCACAAAATTAAGGAGCCAGGGGAGAGATGAGAGCTGGGTCAATACCAAGTTTCTTGAACCTTCCCTCTTCAACCCAAGTGGCTTCAGACTCAGGTTGACTTGCCCACTTCACCAAGTGTTCCATGGAGACCTGGTGTCTAGTAGACTTCTTCACCCTTGACTCCAATATCTCCTCTGCTATGGGCTACTTCACTTGAGGTAAGGCATTCACATCCAAGTCTTGCAACACCTTGGGTTGATTCTCAGTTTGCCCTGCTATTTCACCTTTATATAATATCAGATCAACAACATTGAAGACTTGTGATATAGCCAAATCTGAGGGAAGATCCACCTTGTAGGCGTTCTCACAATATTTGGACAGAATTCTACAAGGTCCTAACCTCTTCATTTGTAGTTTAGTAGGCTTGTCACTTTGCATTCTAGCTTTACTTAAATGGACCATCACATAGTCACCCACTTTGAACTGAACCTCTCTCCTTTTTTCATCCACTTTAGCTTACAATTTTTGAGTAGACTCTAAGATGGCTCTCTTGACCTGTTCTTGGACTTCCTTGATGGTTTGGGTGAAGTACTCTGCTTGCCCACTCTACATCTCCATGGAACCAAGTTCTCTTAGTTCACACACCCCTCTTGGATGTCTGCCATAGACAACCTCAAAAGGACTCCTTCTAGTGGTTCTATTTACACTGTCATTGTAGGCATACTCAGCTTGTGGAATAACTAGATCCCAAGTCTGCCCATACTCCTTGGTTAGACACCTCAACAAGTTGCCTAACACCCTGTTAATAACTTCAGTTTGACCATCAGTTTGTGGATGGTAAGCTGAGATAAATGATAAATTAGTCCCTAGTCTTCTCCATAAGGTTTTCCAAAAATGGCCCATGAACTTGCCATCCCTATCTGAAACAATACTTAATGGGAGTCCATGAATCCTTACAATCTCCTTAAAGAAGAGATGTGCAATATAACTAGCATCATGAGTAGTTCTACATGGAATAAAATGGCTCATCTTAGAAAATCTGTCTACCACCACATAGATGCTATCCATACCTATCTTTGTCTTGGCAAGTCCTACCACAAAGTCCATGCTGACACACTCCCAAGGCATATTTGGGACTGGTAATGGTTGATAGAGGCCTGCATTTTTGATATTCCTTTTGCCCTTTGACACACACCACATTGCTCCACATACCTTCTCAAATCCCTTGGCAACCTAGGCCAATAGTAGTACATCTGTACTAGATCCAAAGTTTTATTGATTCCAAAGTGTCCACTTAGAATTCCATTGTGTTTCTCGTGTATGAGATTTTCTCTCATGGATCCTCTAGGCACACATAACTGATTACCTTTGAACAAGAGACCATTTTGAAGAGTATAATTTGCATACTCACCATGAAAATGATTCTCAAACTCCTTGCAGACCTTGTAGGCTGATGAGAAGTCCTCATCTTCTTCATAGAGATCCTTGAAACCTTCTATCCCTATGCTCTGCAATTGTAACTCTTGGACAGTCAATAACTTCTAGCTTAAAGCATCTGCCACCTTGTTAAGCTACCCCTTTTTATGCTTGATGGTAAAGGTAAAGTATTGGAGGTACTCCATCCACCTCAAATGTCTATTGCTAAGCTTCTCTTGAGTGTTGATGTAACTCAAAGCCTGGTTATCTGTGAACACCACAAATTCTTTTGGGAGTAGGTAATGCCTCCACTTCTTGAGAGACTGAACTAGTGCATACAACTCTAGATCATATGTTGAATACCTCTTCTTTTCCTCATTAAGCTTCTCACTGAAAAATGCCATAGGCCTTCCCTCTTGACTCAATACACCCCCTACTGCAATTCCACTTGTATCACATTCCAATGTGAATAGCTTGTCAAAAGTAGGTAAGAGTAGGATGGGTTTTGTGGCTACTTCTTGCTTCAATAATTGGAATGCTTCATCATCTTGTTTAGTCCATTTGAACTTAGTTTTAAGGCCTCCTTTTATGGTGTCAAGTACTGGTGCACATATGCCACTGAAGTTCCTCACAAACTTCTATAGAATTGGGCTAAACCATGGAAACTCCTAACTTCAGTCCCTGTTTTAGGGGCAGGCCAATTCAAGATTGCCTCCACTTTGCTTCGATCCATCTTCAAGGTTCCTTTAGACACCAAAAAGCCCAAGTAGACTAACTCTTGCTTCAAAAAGTCACACTTCTCTAAGTTGATTGCCAACTTCTCTTCATGCAACCTCTCTAGGACTAACCTCAAATGTTCTAGGTGCTCCTCTTTGGTTCTACTATAGATGAGTATGTCATCTAAGTACACCACCACAAATCTGCCTATGAAATCCTTCAACACCTCATTCATCAACCTCATGAAGGTGGTTGGGGCATTGGTAAGTCCAAATGGCATCACAAGCCATTCATACAACCCTTTTGTGGTCTTAAAAGCGGTCTTCCACTCATCACCCTCCTTAATCCTAATCTGATGATAACCACTTTTAAGGTCCAACTTAGTAAAATACATGGCACCTCCTAAACAGTCCATCAAATCCTCTATTCTAGGAATAGGAAATCTATACCTTTGTTAGGTCCCGGAGACAACTGAGAGGGGTGGGGGGGGGGTGAATCAATTGTCTAATAAATTCAAACCAAAAATTAATTAACCAACTTAATTCTTAATATCAGTAAACCGGTTAAGTATGCCGGTAGATACTGTTAACAGTAAATTGCTATACCGGTATGGATTAATGCATGAAACATAAACATAAAGTCATCCACAACACATGACACCAATATTTGTACGTGGAAACCCTGTAAGGGGAAAAACCACAGTGGGAAACCTTACCCACAATCAGATGATACTACTGCAGATAGTAAGTGTACATAATGGGGTCTACACATGCAAAAAGTCCAACAGCCTAGAGTTCACTGCTCAATCACAAAATGGGAGTCACACTGACTACAACTGGATGGTTAAATCCAATAAGAATGTACTGCATAAAATAGCATCTTCATATGCTGGATTCAGTACCGGTGTAATGCTGATATGCTTCTACAAAAACCTAACTTCACCTTTAAATGATGTCTTCATGTATACCTCTGCTTGATCTCGCATATACCTTCACTTAATTCTTTTTCGCATTCCACACTTGATCTTACAAATAAGATCTTACATATATATCATACCCTAAGACCAATTTTAGTAGGTCGGCTCTACAAGATATTACAATAAAATCATTTTACATACAATATCATATCCGATGCAATAACCGGTTGAACATGTCGGCTTAATGCATTTACAACAATAATAAATCATCTCCATAGTGTGCCATGCTGATTTGGAAAAGATAAACCTGTCGGTGTAACCCTAGATAATCTTGACCTATTTGCCGGTAAAAGCAAATATGCAAATATGAATATACCAATGATTAATTCTTCAAAACAAAGTGTCCACACGATGTCTTCGACATTACCAAGTGTCTTCCATATCATTCCAGATACCGGTGAACATTATATCCTACCGGTGAACCATATACCAGTAACTATTGCAATAGTTACTTGCTTGCCGATAAATGTTGCTGAATCTCCAAAGTGCTAGTTTTCAGTAGGTGTTGACATCAATGACAAAACCATACCAAAATACCAACAATCTCCCACTTTGGCATTGATGGCAACACAAGATGGAAAAACCATCAAAGTGCCAAAATAGAAATGTCAAATATCAAAAACCAATCAATCTCCCTTAAACAACAATTTCTCCCCCTGGGAGCAATAAGTGTTTATCCAAAGATTTATTTTCAATACCAATCTCTTCCTCAAAAGATAATGTGTTTTTCCATAGATATCTCTCCCCCTTTGACATCAAATGGCAAAGCTACAAAATTCAAGTTTATACAAAATACCAACTACTCCCCCTGAGAAGTAGCTTCCTCATCAAAGACCGGAATAAAAGATTTGTCTTTTTAATTCTGTCAGTTGATGACAATCATCAACTATCTAAGTCTCTACCAGTGGTGGTAAGACTCCAAGCTGATCTCTGAGATATTCAAAAGTTTCCTTAGGCAAAGGTTTTGTGAAAATATCTGCAAGTTGTTCTTTAGTATTCATATAAACCAGTTTTATCTCCTTTTCTTCAACTTTTTCCCTTAGAAAATTTAGTTTGATAGAAACATGTTTTGTTTTAGAATGTAATACCGGATTCTTAGATATATCAATTGCTGCAGTGTTATCACAATATATAGTAATAGGTTCCTTGCATTTTACCTTTATGTCTTTCAACATTTGCTTAAGCCATAGTACCTGTGTACAGTTAGTTGATGCTGCAACATATTCCGATTCTGCTTTTGATAATGATGTACAACTCTGTTTCTTACTCAACCAAGAAACTAATCTCTTTCCAAGAAAGAATGCTCCTCCAGTGGTGCTCTTTCTATCATCCACATCTCCTGCCCAATTTGCATCTGTGTATGCACATAGGTCAAAATTTTCATCTTTAGGATACCATAATCCAAGATTTGTTGTGCATTGCAAGTACCAGAAAATCCTTTTTACTGCTGATTCATGATTTTCCCTAGGATTACTTTGAAATCTAGAAACAATACACACTGCATTCATAATATCAGGCCTGGTTTGTGTCAAATACAGTAAACCTCCTATCATAGATTTGTATCTAGTTGGATTAACAGGTGTAGATTCATCCCTTTGAGATAATTTGTCATTTGTAGTCATAGGTGTGTTTATCGGTTTAGAGTTCTCCATCCCAAATTTCTTAAGTAATTCTTTCAAGTACTTGGATTGACTCAAAAATATACCTTTATTAGTCTGAGAAATCTACAAACCTAAAAAGAATTTTATCACTCCAATCATAGACATTTCAAATTCTTGTTGCATTTTAATAGAAAATTCCTTACATAATCCATCTTCTTCTCCAAAGATTATATCATCAACAAATACTTCAATAATCAAGATGTCATCATTAGTTGTTTTGTAATATAAATTGCTATCTATATTTCCTTTAGTAAAACCAATATTTAAAAGATATTTATCCAACCTTGCATACCAAGCTCTTGGGGCTTGTTTCAATCCATACAGAGCTTTTCTTAACCTGCAAACCATATCATTGTCATCTGTCAAAGAAAATCCATCAGATTGTTCAATATATACTTCTTCTTCAAGATCTCCATTTAAAAATGCACATTTAATATCCATTTGATAAACTTTGTAGTCCTTGTGAGCTGCAAAAGCCAAGAATAATCTAACTACCTCAATTCTGGCTACCGGTGCAAAGGTTTCATTGTAATCAACTCCTTCTTTCTGAGAATATCCCTTACACACTAGTCTTGCTTTATTTCTGACAACCTTACCATCTTCATTAAGTTTGTTTCTAAATACCCATTTTGTTCCAATTACATTTTTATCTTTAGGCCGGGGAACTAATGTCCAAGTATTATTTTTCTCAATTTGTCCTAATTCTTCTTCCATAGCTTTAATCCAAAATTTATCTTCACATGCCTCATTGATAGATGATGGTTCAATTTGAGAAATAAGACATACCTCTTCATTTGCCAATCTTCCTCTTGTCATAACTCCTTTAAATTTGTTTCCAATTATCTGATCTTTAGAATGATTCAATCTTACATACCAGGGTGTCTTAGTTTGTTGTTGTTCTTCAATTACTGTGGAATCCTCTGATGATATCGGAGTAACTGGATCTTCATTCTATACCGGTGGATTCAGTATAGGTTCATTTGTCACAATTTCTGTTGTCGGTTCAGAGTCTATATACCTTGAAGTTCCTCTGAATTGTTCATCAATCTTTACATTTGTACTCTCAACAATTTTGTGCAATCTCTTATTAAAACATCTATATGCCTTGCTCTTAGATGAATAACCAAGAAATATTCCTTCATCACTTCTAGGATCAAATTTGCCAATATACTCATCTCTTCTAATATAACATTTACTTCCAAAAATTCTGAAATACTTAAGAGTAGGAGTATTACCAAACTATAGTTCATGAGGGGTCTTACCGGTTTCACCTTTGATGTGAACTTTGTTGAATGTATAGACAACAGTGCTAACTGCCTCTCTCCAATACACGTGGTAGATTTGCTTTTGATAACATACTTCTTGCTGCATCCAAGATAGTTCTGTTTTTCCTTTCAACAACTCCATTCTGCTGTGGTGTCCGAGGTGCTGATAACTGTCTTTTGATTCCATTCACTTCACAGAATGTATTAAAGTCCTTAGATGTGAATTCTCCTCCTTGACCTGATCTTAAACATTTGATTTTCTTACCAGTTTCATTTTCAACCATTGCTTTGAATAGTTTGAACTTTCCAAGTGTTTCTGATTTTTCTCTGAGAAAAGTAACCCAACACATTCTAGAATAATCATCAATAATTAGCATGAAATATTTGTCACCTTGTAAGCTTCTAGTTCTAGCTGGACCACATAAATCCGTGTGAATTAAATCAAGAGCATTATTGGATTTTTCTAGAATACTTTTGAAACTAGCTCTAACTTGTTTTCCAAATTGACATTCCTTACAAATTTTTATTATGAGGTTTCACAATTTTAGGTAGATCTCTAACTGCCTTAGAAGTACTAATTTTTACCATGCAATCAAAGTTTACATGACATAGTCTCTTATGCCATAACCAACTTTCATCTATATGTGCAATTAAGCATGCCTTTTCACTGTTATTCAAATGAAAGATATTACCTCTAGTCTGATTACCAGTTGCAATTTCCAAACCAGTTCTATTTATGACTTTGCATTTTCCATTTTTAAATTGTAATTGAAATCCCTTTTCAACTAATTGACCAACACTTAAAAGATTATGCTTTAATCCTTCAACATAGTAGACATTGTCAGCGTTATGCTTACCATCAAGAGATATTGAACCCTTACCTTTGATTGAACAGGCTTTGTCATCTCCAAATCTTACTGAACCTCCATTGTATTCTTGAAAGTTTAAGAATTTACCTTTGTCTCCAGTCATATGATGTGAGCATCTTGAATCAATGATCCATTCATCCTTTGCTTCAACTTTAGCTGCTAGGGCTTGTTCTACCGATTGAGCAGTAGGTGTCGGTTGATCTTCTGTTATAGCAACAAAAACCCATCCATTGTCTGCTGGATCCTCATTAGAATCATCAGTCACACCTTCATCAGCAATGTAACAATATTTGTCTTTGTTTTTCTTGAATCTGTATCTCTGATATTCAGGATTAGGCTTGTATGTTCTTCTAGCTTCTTCTCTAAGTCTAGCATGTCTATCAGGGCATCTCAAAGCCATATGACCAATCTTATTGTAGTTAAAACATTTAAAGGGTGCTTTACCTTCATACTTACTTCCAATTGGACCTTTTGACATTTTCCTTGCAAATAGTGCTTCAAGTTCTTCAAGCTCTTCATTCTCCTTTCTGGATTCTTCAAGTTCTCTTGCATAAAAGGCTCTCCAGTCCGATTTGTCAAATGATGGAGCAGATGATGTTGATGCTTTAAAGGCCAAATCAGTTTTTATAGTAGCAACAAGACCAAATTCCTCAATTTCAAAGGCTGAAAGTTTTCTAATCAATGTATCCCTAGTTAATGATGTATTAGGCATTGTTCTCAACTCATTTATAGCAGTAACCTTCATTTTATATGCCGGTGGCAAACCTCTTAAGATTTTTGAAACAATTTCATCTTCACTCAAAGTTCCTCCACAACATTTAATACCCAAAACAATTTCACTTACTCTTTCCATAAAAGCAGAAATCCTTTCATCTTCTTCCATTTTCAGATGTTCATACCTGACTCGGAAGCTTTCAAGTTTTGCAATCTTGACTGTGGAATCTCCTTCATTTAGTGTTTCCAAATGATCCCAAATAGCTTTAGCATTAGACCTATCTAATAATCCCATGATTTGTTGATCTGATAATGTGCTCAAAAGTGCTTCTCTTGCTTTGCAATCATTCTCTTCATCTTTAGCTAAGGTAGTTGGAGCAGTCTAACCAGCTACAACAGTAGTATAACCATTCTTAGTAACTTCCCAGATGTCTTTACCAATGCAATTTAGATGTGTCTCAAGTTTAGGACTATCCTTCCTAAAATAATTAGTAGACATTGGATCTCCTCAAGTTGTTAAACTTCTGCAAAAGAGGACTAAGCTCTGATACCAATTGTTAGGTCCCAGAGACAACTGAGAGTGGGGGGGGAGGGGGGTGAATCAGTTGTCTAATAAATTCAAACCAAAAACTAATTAACCAACTTAATGCTTAATACAGATAAACCAGTTAAGTATGTCGATAGACAGTGTTAATAGTAAATTGCTATACTGGTAAGGATTAATGCATGAAACATAAACATAAAGTCATCCACAACACATGACACCAATATTTGTACATGGAAACCCTGTAAGGGAAAAAACCATGGTGGGAAACCTTACCCACAATTAGATGATACTACTATAGATAGTAAGTGTACATAATGGGGTCTGCACATGCAGAAAGGCCAACAGCCTAGAGCTCACTGCTCAATCACAAAATGGGAGTCACACTGACTACAGTTGGATGGCTAAATCCAATAAGAATGTACTACACAAAATAGCATCTTCATATGTTGGATTTAGTACCGGTGTAATGCTGATATGCTTCTACAAAAACCTAACTTCACCTTCAAATGATGTTTTCATGTATACCTCTGCTTGATCTCACATATACCTTCACTCAATTCTTTTTCACATTCCACACTTGATCTTACAAATAAGATCTTACATATATATCATACCCTAAGACCAATTTTAGTAGGTCGGCTCTACAAGATATTACAATAAAATCATTTTACATACAATATCATATCCGATGCAATAACCAATTGAATATGTCAGCTTAATGCATTTACAACAATAATAAATCATCTCCATAGCATGCCATGCTGATCTGGAAAAGATAAACGTGCTGGTGTAATCTTAGATAACCTAGACCTATTTGCTGATAAAAGCAAATATGCAAATATGAATATACCAATGATTAATTCTTCAAAACAAAGTGTCCACATGATGTCTTCAACATTACCAAGTGTCTTCCATATCATTCCAGATACCGGTAAACATTATATTCTACCGGTGAACCATATACTAGTAACTATTGCAATAGTTACTTGCTTGTCGGTAAATATTGCTGAATCTCCAAAGTGCTAGTTTTCAGTAGGTGTTGACATCAATGACAAAACCATACCAAAATACCAACAACCTTATGGTGATCCTATTGATTGCCCTTGAATTAGTGCAAAGTCTCCACTTGCCTCCCTTCTTTGTTGCTAGTACTACCGGGACTGCACATGGGTTGATGCTCTTCTTGATCAGTCCTTGATCCAACAACTCCTACACTTGCCTTGCCACCTCCTTGTTTTAATCAGGTGTGAGCTTATATGCTTCTTTATTGGGCAGGGATGCACCGGGGAAAAAGTCTATCTGATGGCTTATAGACCTTCTTGGTGGAAGTGTTGCAGGTGCTCCATCACTCACTATGTCTTTATACTCTTGCAACATTTGTTTTATCTCCTTAGGTACCTCTATCTGCAACTTATCTTCCTCCTCCTTTGGCTTCACAAAGATGGCACATCCCACTGTCTCCTCTTCATGCAACAGGTGTAAGAACTCTTTACCAGTATTAAGTAAGACACTAGGTGTTCTTGAGGTTCCCTCCTCATTCTCTGTTAGAGACTGAATCTTATAGGTTTTGTTGTCCTTCTTGAAGGAAATGGAGTTCTCCTCTCCATCATAGATCATATTCCTATCAAATTGCCAGGGTCTACCTAGTAGTAGATGACAAGCATCCATGGGTAACACATCACAAAGGATCTTATCCTTGTATCCTCCAATAGAGAACTCTACCCAAGTGAAGAGGGGAAAACATATTTCAAAGGTAAACCGATCAAAACATAACGAAATAAACATGCATAATGCTAAAATATCATAAAAAGACCATTTCACCTTGCTATTTTACCTTCTCCTTCGGATTGAGCTTGATGAAGTGAAGGCACCCCTTGATAATGCTCCACTTGATGTGCTCCTTTGATTGCTAGATGTGGATGGCTCTCCAATATTGTGCACAAATGATAAGGATGAGATGATCAAGTTGCCAAGATGATTTCTTGGGCTCAAAAGGGCAGCATAAGCTTACGGGATTTCAAGATGTTTTTGAATGAAGGGATGGAACCCTATTTTATAGGAAGAGGAGAGGAAAACAGATGGCTAGGATGAATTCAAAATGAAGGGCTAAGATTTACTTGTGAGCTCACACAAGCTCCAAGAGAGGGTGTGGAGACCAAGAAATATGCCTTAAAGGCATTTTGTATCTCCACACTCTACAAGATGCATTGGAGGAATTAAAATCTCTCCAAAAATGGATATTATGGGGATTAGAAGAATAAAAAGGAATTAAAAATTCCTTGGGAGAGGGAAATGCCTAGAGGAATGTGAGATTTCGAAAATCTTACATTCATCTAGAAAAAGAGCATTTAAAGCTAGTGGCTGGATGAAAGGACAAAGAGTTGACTTTGTGGATAATCATGATGATTAGCCATTAATGACTCATTAGGAGGGGGATTAGAGGAAATGTTAGATGGGATTTATATTTGTAGGAGAATTTGACTAGGAGAGAGAATGAGTGGAGGGAATAAAAAATTAGAAGAATAATGTTAAGTGAGTTTAAAGTGTTTCTAGAAGAATTTATTAGGTTAATGATGAATTAAGAAGATGATTGTAGGAATCATGTAGGTTAACTAATTAATTGAAATTAATTAGCTAAGAGGAAGATTTGTGAGGATTTGATTTTTTTTAGAAGAATAAAGAAAGGGATTGATTTATTAAATAAATCATATGCTATAGTGACAATATTAATTATATTTAATTAATATTGAGAAGAATTTTAATTAACATAATTAATTAATTAATTATGTGAGGAATTAAAAAGAATTAAAAGAATTATTTTTAAGTGTTTACATTTTGCCCCTCTTTGAAGCGAGGTGTGATGACACATTGATTCAAAGAATAATCTTGTTTTGATGCTGATATTGGTTTGATAGGATGCCCTAGCTCTTGATTTATAGATTACGGTATGGTGATACCCCCTTGGGAGATCAATTGAGGTATTTGATCTTTGGAGTTTTGTGAAATTGATATCCCGATAGATTTGATTTGATTCGATTGGTAAGATCTAGATTCAGTTTGGTTTCAAGAAGAATTCATCCTGTATAAGACAAAGATGGTCAAAGTGTCTGGTTTCAGGAAGGATTCATCTTGTATAAGACATGATAAGAGCGTCTGGTTTCAGGAAGGATTCATCCTGTATAAGACATGATCGATCACAACGTCTGGTTTCAGGAAGGATTCATCCTGTATAAGACATGATTGATCACAATGAATGTCTAGTTTCAGGAAGGATTCATCCTGTATAAGACATGATCAGATCACAACGTCTGGTTTCAGGAAGGATTCATCCTGTATAAGACATGATTGATCACAATGAACGTCTAGTTTCAGGAAGGATTCATCCTGTATAAGACATGATCAGATCACAACGTCTGGTTTCAGGAAGGATTCATCTTGTATAAGACATGATCAGATCACAACATCTGGTTTTAGGAAGGATACATCCTATATAAGACATGATCGATCACAATGTCTGGTTTCAGGAAGGATTCATCCTGTATAAGACATGATCAGATCACAACATTTGGTTTCAGGAAGGATTCATCCTGTATAAGACATGATTAGATCACAACGTCTGGTTTCAGGAGGGATACATCTTGTATAGGACATGAATCGGAATCAGAATCAGAATTGATTATGTGAGGAAAAAAAAGAAAAATAGAGGAAGAAAAATTAGGGTGGAAGGGCTAAATGAGGAAGATATATGAAGTAGTCATGAGGTATTTGGAAAGAAGAATAAGAGATGCGAGACTACGGAGGAAAATGGGGGCAATTGAGAACTCCATGGGATTATTGAGTTTAGGATTTGATGGAATGATGGTGAGATTTTGTGCACAATAAATGTGGAGAGCCAACCTAGTTTGATGTTGCCCTGAGTGACTTGCACCATTGATTATAGAAATCAGGATGCCATGAGAAACCCAGGGCATGGATTGACTCTACAAACAAACGGGAATTTCTTGCACACAACAATGCAAGTGCTAAGAAACACTAATACAAAGTTGTGGGTTCATGCAAGGAAACCCTCAAACACACTGATACCTCTTGTACACGAGAAGGTAAGTGTTAATAAACACTAGTACCAGGTCGCCAGTTTATACAAGAAGGATCCAAAACATGCCATACTATGAAATATGCCCCAGTATGCACCTATCATAACATACCTGGATATGGAAGAACCCAGGCAGTCGTAGGGCAAAAGATGCAAGCCTATATGAAAAGATCTAACAAAATCTAACAAGTCTCTTCCTTGTGACCAAATGATACCTCTTGCCAAGAGTAGAACTAGGATGGACTTGGGATTTTTTCTCAGGACTTCTTGAAGCTTGTACAGAGGCAAAAAAGCTCAATTTCACTGGGACATTTCTTGTTCATGACTTAGGCGAAGACTCATCATCATACGCATGTTTTATTGGGAGGCGGAAAAGAAGGAATGTTGTGCATGGGTGGGCTGGATGGCAGATGATTTGTAGTATCGACATGATAGACAGTGGATCTGGTTATTTACCTTGGCACCTGCACAGAGGTTTTCACCAAGATACTTGCCCATAGCGCCACGAATTGTTTTTCTTTCTTTTTCTGATTTTTTTTTTTTTTTTCCTTAATTTTTTTGTATCATAAGGTGCCTGTTTTCCAGGTTTGCACCAAAGTGACGATTTTTTCAGGATCTTTTTTTTTTTTTTTTCATTTGTTTATTTTTTTGACAATTTAAGACTTTCTGAGGACTAAGCATAAAACCTTTTGAGGTGCATGATATTCATCGGATCATCCAAAGGATCGCCTTTAGAAGTAGCCAACTGATAAGCTCCTGATCCATATTTCGCTATGATTACATATGGTCCAAGCCAATTAGGCTCGAACTTGCCTTTCTTTTCTCTTTCTTGTAGATTTTTCTGATTCTCCATGAGGACAAGATCACCAACTTGGAATTCTCGGGTTTTGACTTTTTTATGATAACTCATGCGCAGACAGTTTTGATATACCTGGAGATGATTCAAGGCCTTGAGGCACCTTTCATCTAACAATTCTAGCTCTTGTAAGCGGGCAATTCTGTATTCTTCCTCTGGTAGGATGTTTTGTAGCGATACCCTTAGAGAGGGGATCTTGATCTCAAGGGGAAGGATAGCTCCAGAACCAAATATTAGGGAATAAGGAGTGGCACCTATGGGGGTGCGGATGGAGGTGCGGTAGGCCCACAATGAAGGATGGATTTGGAGGTGCCAATCATGGCCTGCTTCATTGATTGTCTTTTTGAGGATTTTTATTAGGGTTTTATTAGAAGCCTCAGCTTGGCCATTGCCTTGGGGATAATATGGAGTGGAGAAGCAGTGTTGGATGTTGAATTTTTGGCAGAGTTCTTTTACATCCTGGTTTTTAAATTGTTTACCATTATCTGTGATGATAACTATTGGGATGCCATATCGACAGATTAGGTAGTTCAGGATGAATTTGGATATTTGCTTGCCAGTGGTGAAAGTAAGAGGGATAGCCTCTACCCACTTGGTGAAGTATTCGGTGGCGGTGATAATGAATTTATGTCCGTTGGAAGATGAAGGGTGGATTTTCCCAATCAGATCAAGCCCCCACTGCGAGAAGGGCCATGGTGTAATGAATGGCTGCAATTCTTGTGATGGTGCATGAATCTTGTCACCATGCTGCTGGCAAGGGATGCATTTCTTCACATAGTTGTATGCATCTTCTTCCATTTTAGGCTAATAGTATCCTGTTCTCAAAAGGTTTTTAGCCAATGTGAGTCCACTTGAGTGTGCCCCACAGATGCCCTCATGTACTTCGCGTAATGCCCATTCGGCTTCTTGTTTATCTAAACACCTTAGGAGGGAACCATCAAAATGCCTTCTGAACAAGGTGTTTGCAAGGATGGTGTAACGGGCACATCAGCAGATGAAAGTTTGTTGTTGGGTTTTGGTGAGATGTGGGGGAATGGTGTTGTCTTTGAGGAAAGCAAAGGTTTCTTGGTACCAAGGGGACTCTGGACCAACGAGAACACACACCATTTTAGATTTTGGTAGGTCGTATGCCGGTATAAACAATTGCTCGACCAAGAACTTGCACTTCTGACTATGTGCTGGCATTTGAAGGAGGGAGCCAATGGTGGCCATTGCATCTGCAACCCTGTTGTTTGATCGTGGGATTTGACCAAACTTGATTGCTGTGAAATGTTGCTTAAGATCTTCAACCATGGTATGGTAGGGAAGGAGTTTATCATCTTTTGTCTGGTATTCATCATTGACTTGTTTTATGACGAGCTGGGAATCGCCATAGACTTGTAATTCCTTTATTTTCTAGTGGATAGCCAAGCGTAAACCTATGATGAGGGCCTCGTATTCTGCTATGTTATTAGTACATGCAAAGGCTATCTTGTATGATTTGGGGATGCCATCTCCTTGAGGTGTGACCAATAATGTTCCTGCCCCCGATCCATTTTGAGTGTAGGAGCCATCAAAATACAATTTCCATGTGGAGGATGTGGCAACAGTCATAATGAACTCATCTGGTAATTCTGTGAGAAGAGGATGGTTTCCTGGAAGTGGAGCTTCAACCAACTGATTTGCAATAACTTGTCACTTGATTGCCTTTCTGTCCACATATTCGATGTCAAACTCACTTAGAAGCATGACCCATTTAGTCGTTCTGCCAGTGAGAGCAGCTTTTGACAAGAGATATTTAAGTGGATCAATTCTAGCAATTAATTTTGTCTTGTTGTTTAGCATATAGTGTCGTAGTTTCTATGTGCTGAATACTAATGCCAAACATGCTCTTTCAATGGGGGTGTAGTTGAGTTCATATCCTACCAACATCCGACTGATGTAGTAAATGGCATGTTCCTTCCTTTGATCATCTGTTTGCGCCAGTAATGCCCCCAATGCCAGTGTAGTAGCACATATGTACAAAATGAGGGGTTTTCCAGGGGTAGGTGGCATCAAAACTAGAGGTGATGCTAGATATTCTTTTAATTTTTTAAAGGCCTTTTGACAGAGGCAATCCCATTTGAATTTTGTGTCTTTATGTAACAAATGTGCAAATGGATAACACTTGTCGGCTAGCTATGAAATGAAACGCCTGACAGACTAGAGTTTTCCCTGGAGACTGCGTAGTTGTCTGAGAGTTTTTGGCAGAGGCATTTCCATAATAGCTTTTACTTTTGCGGGATCAACCTCGATGCCTCTGCGGGAAACAATGAATCCTAGTAGTTTTCCCGATGTGACACCAAACACACACTTTTTAGGATTTAGCCGCAGCTTGTATTTTTCCAATCTTTCAAAGATCTGTTTTAGAATAGGGATGTGCTCTTGTCTTGTCTTGGATTTGCCTAGCAGATCATCCACATAGTCCTCCATAATTTTGTGCAAGAGGTCATGAAAAATTGTTGTCATTGCCCGTTGATATGTGGCTCCAGCATTTTTAAGGCCAAAAGGCATGACCTGGTAACAGAAAGTACCCCATGGTGTTGTGAATGTGGTTTTATACTGATCCTCATCTGCTATCCTAATTTGGTTGTATCCTGAAAACCCATTCATTAGCGATAGCATTTCATGTCCTACTGTAAGATCCACAATCATATCTATGTTTGGGAGCAGGAAATCATCTTTAGGACAAGCTATATTTAGATCTCAAAAATCTATGCAAATGCGGATGCCCCTAGCAGGTTTGCCGACAGGCACAATGTTGGAGACCCATTCAGCGTAGTCTATGGGTTTGATAAATTCTACATCTAACAACTTTTGAAGTTCTGCCTTGACCAAGAGAGCAATATGCGGGTGCATTTTGCAGAGTTTTTGTTTTACAGGTTTTGCATCTAGGCGGACGGCGAGATTGTGAACCACCAAGGCAGGATCCAACCCTGGCATATCGGAATAGGACCATGCAAAATTGATTTTAACCTCTGTAAGGAAGTTGATGAAGTCTTGTTTCTCGATTTGGTGAGGGATTTGGCAATGAGCACATTTTTCAGAATGACTTTGGTGCCCATGTTGATGCTGTCTGTTTCTTCTATCAACAAATTTGATTTGTCCTATGGAAGGTAACCAATGGTAGAGAGGTCAAATCTCTCATCATCAAGTGCCTTTTCCAGGTTTTCACTTTCAGATACACCCTTTGTTTTTATTTCTTGTTCATCCAAACGCGCCTCAGGGAGGTTTTCACCTTGTAAATCATATCTTTTTCTTTTATTATCTTTTTTGTGGATAAGGGCATTAACTTGACTACCAAAGTATCCCTTTTCGTGTAGTTGAATACTCTCAATTCTATTACCATCTTCCATATTTTGCGTTGTTAGGAGAGCAATAAGAGCATTATCATTGACGCAGATATCTAAATTGGGTTTGTCTCATTGGCCCCAGTCAGTGAGTTTAGGATGGACAAGATGCAGCTCATGTGAAGTGGGAGGAGTTACGGGGGTGATGGTATTGATGTAAGCATCGAAGAAGGTATCTTTCTCGTATTCATAAGGAATTTCGTGGAATTCCTCTTCATCAGTTCTTTCGATATCCAAAGAAGGACTAGAAGGGGCACCGGCAATAGTAATCTTAGGCACCGGGGTGTACCCCAAGCCTCTGTTGTATCTATAGGAGATAGGATTTATCGGTGCTTTTCTTCCTTTCTCCTCTAGTCCCAAACCGTGTCCTTTGTAACCCATTTTTTCAACTATGGCAAATGCTTTTGGATACATTTCTTTGGATATTCTTGTTAGATCATCGTCCTCTTCCCGGTACAACCATGAAGAGATATCTGCTTCGAGGTTCTCGTTATCAAGTGGGCCCCATTGCTAGAAGGTGGTGTTTTGGCATTGCATGATTGGTTTTGAGTCCTTTTTTAGCTCTTTTGGTTTTCCAAATGACTTAGGAGAGAGAGGGAGGTTGCCTATTAATAAGATGTCCTCCAATTTGTATTCTCCATAGCCATTGTCCAAGATCTTGATTTGATTATTTAGTTGGGATGATGTGGAGGCAACATTTGATGTGTCAGATGGAGGCATTGGAAAAGGTCTATTTAGTGGGAAATGATACAGATGCTTCCCCTCTAATAGTTTGCAATATTGAAAAGGTTAGGGATCACCTTTGATAGTGATCACTTTTCCATTATAGGGGAATTTGATGCATTGGTGATAGGTGGAGGGTACGGCCTGCAAGGAATGAATCCATGGCCTCCCGAGGAGAATGTTGTAGGTGAGATCAAGATCGAGTACTTGGCAAGGGGTTTCAATTGTAATGGGGCCCACTTGAAGAGGTAAGGTGATCACGCCCTTTGAAATTCTTTCTGCATCATCATATGCCTTTATTGTGATCCTTCCTGATGTGTCTATCAGATCCTCAGAAAGTCCCAATTGTTTTATTAATTTGTATGTACACAGATTAAGCCTGGATCCACCGTCTATAAGGATATGTTTGACCTTATGCTTGTGGATGAGAGCTTCGATGTGCAAAGGTTTATTATGGTCCTCATCTACGGGAGCATATTGGTGTTGGGAAAAATGGTGTCTCAACCTTGCATTTATGCGAGGTTACTATTTATAGTAAGTTTTCATTTGAGCACGAAATGATGCGAAACTCTCCCTGAAGCTTCTGGTTGGCTAGATAAGCATTCCGGTAAAGTTGCGTCGCAAGGTCACAGCTAGTTTTGAAGATATTAAAGTTTTCCTCTTGGAGGGGTGCAATAAAATATTTAAACTTAATTTTGGGTATTTTAGAGGCTCCTAAACGCCTTGAAAAGTGGCCATAACCGGCAAAGCCGGTTACGAGGTGATAGAGCACTTTGCGAGCTTTCCGACGCTTCAAACGGTTCATCAATCGGACACCCGGTTCTCAAGTTATGGCCTCCGGAAGTTTGTACTCCTGAAATAGGAAAACATAATTTGTATCGGATACATAAATGAGCTATAAAGGGGAGCGACACATGCTGATGTGTGCTTTAACATGTCATAGGGCGTCTAGAAGGGAGATAAGGTCGGCTACATCTTATTGGGTGGTTTTAGCCCATGGTTTTGTAATACCGTTTGACGGTTTCTTGTATTGTATCTCCTATTTATGAGGTGTGTGAGATAGAGGTTGTGTGTAAGAGTCTTATGGCTATTGAGTTGCCTCTGAATCTCTGATTAGTGGTACTACTGCGAAGAGCTTGCTCTGCAAGTATGTTGTAATCTGTTTTTGATTGCTGAATAAAATATTGAGCTGCTTTTGGAGGGTGGGGTTTTTCTCCCAAAAGGGTTTTCCCCACGTAAATCACTGTGTTGTGGTATGATTGCTATTATATCTATTTCTATTTTCTATAACTGTTGTAATGATCTGAAAAAGTTTTGCATTACCCTCCTCTCAAGGTTAGTGTAGGAAGTTGTTTCCGCTACTTAACTTCCTCACAAGTGGTATCAGAGCCCGATCACCTTTGGTTTCAATTGTGGGCAGTTGGGTTTTTTGAACTAATCCAGATTTGAGTGGGAGCTTGTGCAGAAGACACTTTTTGATCTTGTTGCAGGAATATTCAGATGGCGAGTTCATCGGGGAGAATAGAGGTGGAGAAATTTAATGGAAGTAATTTTGAGATGTGGAAGCTGAAGATGGAAGATCTGCTAATAGATCGAGATCTTTGGGATGCTGTTGATGCCAATGTCCAAAGGCCCTCAGATCCTACTGCGGCAGCTCAGTATGATGTTATGGACCGAAAAGCCAAGGGTCTAATCAGACTGTGCCTGGCAGACTCTGTTCTAATCAATGTCCATGAAGAGAACTCTGCAAAGAAGCTGTGGACTAAGCTTGGTGAGATGTATCAAGTGAAATCTTTATTAAATCAAATTTTCTTAAGAAATAAATTGTATTCCTTGAAGATGGAAGAGGGTGGACGAATTGCAGACCACCTGGAAGCATTCAATATGTTGGTGGCTCAATTAGTATCCGTCGGTGTTAAGATGGACGAGGAGGAGAAATGTCAGATCTTGCTTTGTTCTTTGCCTGATTCGTGGGATTCTCTTGTTATGGCTATCGGTAGTACTTCTGTTGTTTTGAAATTTGAAGATGTGGTGGGTGCCCTACTCGGTGAAGAGATGCGAAGGAAGGTATCCATCAGTTCAAAGGGAGCCCTAACTGTTCGTGGAAGACCTAAAGAGAAAGGCAAGAAGAATGAGAAACGCGACAAGTCCAAATCCAAAGGGAGATCGAAATCTCCTGGAAAGTCCAAAGTCATTTGCTGGAACTGCGGTAAACCGGGTCACATCCGTAAGGACTGCAAAGAAGAAAAGAAGAAGAAGAAAAAGAAAAAGTTTGATTCTGATTCTGAGTCCGACAAGGAAGATGGCGATGCATTTATTGCGGCTTTGGCGACTCATGCAGGTAATGATGCCTGGCTAATTGACTCAGGTGCATCTTTTCATATGACTTCCAATAGAGATTGGTTTTCTGAATATGAAGGATTTAATGGAGGTAAGGTGTACTTGGGTGATGATTCACCTCTAGACATTGTTGGTCGAGGTAAAGTTAGAATCAGGTTTTCTGATGGTAGAATAAAAAGGATTAATGGTGTGCTGCATATCTCTGGATTAAAACGAAACTTGTTATCTATGAGCAAACTGATAGATGCAGGTGTGCAGGTAGTGTTTTCTGAAGCAGGATGTAAGATGATTAAGGGTGCTATGGTAGTTGCTAGAGGTGTCAGGTTTGGCACTTTGTATAAGCTGGAAGCATACACTGTTGAGTGTAATAACACTTCTGTAAAAAGTGAATCTGCGGATACTTCACTGGAAGATTTGAAGGTTTCACCTTCAGCAGATGGAAATGGTTTTTGGGTACCTAAGGGTGCTCTTTCATCTGAAGCAAAGTTACCTGCAGAGAAGACTATGTTATGGCACCAGAGACTTGGTCACATTGGAGAAAAGGGTCTAAGGACCTTGAAAAATAAAAACCTTGTTGAAGGTTTGAATGACTGTAATCTTGACTTTGATTTCTGTGAGCATTGCATTTATGGAAAACAAAACCGCATTCAGTTTTACCCGAGTTCTCATAAAACTTGTGGTGTTTTGGATATTATCCATTCTGATGTGTTTGGTCCAGTAGATGTCTCTTCGATTGGAAAATCCACATATTATGTTTCATTTATTGATGATTTTAGTAGAAGGACATGGGTATATTTTCTAAAAAGTAAATCTGAAGTTTTTAGTCGTTTTAAAGAATTTAAAGCAATGGTTGAGTTGCAGACTGGAAAGAAAATAAAATGTTTGAGAACTGATAATGGCGGTGAATTTTGCTCTAATGATTTTGATAGATTTTGTAAAGACTGTGGAATTAACAGGCAGAAGACAACTCCGTATTCTTCACAGCAGAATGGAGTTGCAGAAAGAATGAACTGGACATTGATGGAGAAGGCTAGGAGTATGTTGAGTGGTGCTGGTCTCGAACAAAAATTTTGGGCTGAAGCTATTGCCACTGCTTGCTACCTGATTAATAGGTCTCCTACATCAGCTCTTGTTGATAAAACGCCTATGGAAGCATGGTCAGGTCACAAGCCTTCATTGAGACATCTTAGAGTTTTTGGTTGCAAGGCATATGCACATGTGCCAAAGGAGAAGCGAACAAAGTTGGAGAACAAGGCTGTGAAATGTATCTTCATCGGGTATAGTTATGGTGTGAAAGGATACAAGCTTTGGGACCCTGTTGCACAAAAGGTAATTCACAGTACAAGTGTTATTTTTAGAGAAATTAAGTCTCCTTCTGTTACATTGCAGCCAAAACAGACTAAAAAAGAAGATGTGATTCAACTTCCTTCTACACCTGAAAGAGTTGAATCGAGACCCCTAGATAGGCAAGAATTTGAGGAGAGCTCGTCTAGCTCTGAATCTTCAGAAGAGGAGGAAGAACCTCCAACTCATCTTGTTCGAAGGTCTACAAGACATAGACAACCACCTGAAAGGTATTCACCTGATGATTGGAGATGTATTTTTGCTCTGAATACTAGTGTGGATGAACCGAAATCTGTAGAAGAGGCATTAGGTATGAATGATGCAGAATCCTGAAAGATTGCTATGGAGGAAGAAATGGCAGCTTTGAAAAAGAATGATACATGGGATCTTGTACCATTGCCTGAAGGACGAAAACCTGTTGGTTGTAAATGGGTGTTCAAGAAAAAGATTGGTTCAGATGGAAGCATTGAGAAGTATAAAGCAAGGTTGGTTGCAAAAGGCTACTCTCAGGTTGAGGGTGTTGATTACGGTGAGATATTTTCTCCTGTTGCAAAAATGACATGCATTAGATTTTTGCTTTCTATTGCTACTGCTTATGATTTAGAGGTTGAGCAAATGGATGTGAAAACTGCTTTCCTTCATGGTGATTTGGAGGAAGATATTTATATGACACAGCCGGAGCACTATGTGGTGAAAGGCAAAAGTAATTTGGTCTGTAAATTGAAGAAATCTTTGTATGGCCTCAAACAAAGTCTTAGGATGTGGTACCAAAAATTTGATACATATGTGTTGAGTTTGGGATTTGAACATTCTAAATCAGATCACTGTGTTTATTATAAATCTTATGGTGATCATTTCTTATTCATTGCATTGTATGTTGATGATATGTTATTCATTGGTAAAGGGAAAGGTATGATTTCAGAACTAAAGTCTCAGCTCACTGCTAAATTTGAAATGAAAGATCTTGGTGCAGCAAAGCACATTCTTGGGATAGAAATTAGAAGAGATAGGGTGAACAGAAAGCTATGGCTAGGCCAGAGTAAGTATGTGAATTCAGTGTTACAGAGGTTCAACATGCAGAATTGTAGACCATTGAGTGTTCCTTTTACAGTTGGAATGAAACTATCTATTTCAGATTGTCCTACATCCCCATTGGAGATGGAAGACATGAGTAGAGTGCCTTACCAAAGTGCGGTTGGAAGCTTGATGTATGCTATGGTCTGTACTAGACCAGACATTGCCCAAGCAGTGGGAGTGCTTTCTAGATATATGTCTAATCCTCGTAGAGTTCATTGGGATGCAGTCAAAAGAGTCTTCAGATATTTGAAGGGTACTTCAGAGTATTCTTTGTGTTATCATGGTAATTCAGTTGGAGACATGACTTCCCTTGATATCCATGGTTATGTGGATTCAGATTGGGCAGGTGATATTGATAGCAAAAGATCCACCAGTGCTTATGTGTTTACTTTGTTTGGTGGTGCAATTAGTTGGATGAGTAAGCGACAGGCTGTGGTTGCTTTATCCACTACTGAAGCAGAGTATATGGCAGCTACTCATGCTTGTAAAGAGGCCATTTGGCTTAAGAGACTGTGTTCGGATATTGGAATAAAACAAGGTACAGTGACAGTTTACTGTGACAGTCAGAGTGCAATTGGCCTAGCTAAGAAACCGACATTTCATGCCCGGACCAAACATATTAATGTTCAGTATCATTTTGTTAGAGATATGGTCGAAGATGGTAGGGTGAAGCTGGTTAAGGTGGAAACTTTGATGAATGTTGCAGATGCTTTAACTAAGGCTGTGAGCACAGAGAAGTTCAGATGGTGTTCAGAGTCTATGGGCCTTATGGCCCCTAGCAATTGATTCATTGTGTTGACATTCCCTTCCGCTCCTGCAAGGTGTTCGACAAGTGGGAGATTTGTTGGGAAAAATGGTGTCTCAACCTTGCATTTATGTGAGGTTACTATTTATATTAAGTTTTCATTTGAGTACGAAATGATGCGAAACTCTCCCTGAAGCTTATGGTTGGCTAGATAAGCATTCCGGTAAAGTTGCGTCGCAAGGTCACAGCTAGTTTTGAAGATATTAAAGTTTTCGTCTTGGAAGGGTGCAATAAAATATTTAAAATTAATTTTGGGGACTTTAGAGGCTCCTAAATGCCTTCAAAATTGGCTATAACCGGCGAAGTGGGTTACGAGGTGATAGAGCACTTCGCGAGCTTTCCGGCGCTTCAAATGGTTCGTCAATCGGACACCCGGTTCTCAAGTTATGGCCTCCGGAAGTTTGTACTCCTGAAATAGGAAAAAATAATTTATATCGGATACATAAATGAGTTGTAAAGGGGAGCGACACATGTTGATGTGTGCTTTAACATGTCATAGGGCATCTAGAAGGGAGATAAGGTTGGCTACACCTTATTGGGTGGTTTTAGCCCATGGTTTTGTAATACCGTTTGACGGTTTCTTGTATTGTATCTCCTATTTATGAGGTGTGTGAGATAGAGGTTGTGTGTAAGAGTCTTATGGTTATTGAGTTGCCTCTGAATCTCTGATTAGTGGTACTCCTGCGAAGAGCTTGCTCTGCAAGTATGTTGTAATCTGTTTTTGATTGCTGAATAAAATATTGAGCTGCTTTTGGAGGGTGGGGTTTTTCTCCCGAAAGGGTTTTCCCCACGTAAATCACTGTGTTGTGGTATGATTGCTATTATATCGATTTCTATTTTCTATAACTGTTGTAATGATCTAAAAAAGTTTTGCATTACCCTCCTCTCAAGGTTAGTGTAGGAAGTTGTTTCCGCTACTTAACTTCCTTACAATTGGGAGTTAAATACAATGTGCTGCTGGGCAGCAAGGTTTCCAATGATGGTTTGAAATTGGGTGGCGTTGATGTTATCAGGAACGCGTGATTGGAGAAGGGCTTGTTCCAAAATTTCTTTATGGACCAGAGAAGTCTTGAGAAGTTCCAAAATGGAGATCTGCATGGGTGTCTTCCCAAGTTGATCAAGGAGCTCATATCGGCGGGTGGAAGACATGGGTGGGGGGTTTGGTGGGGGAGGAACTCCTTGGATGGTGACTCTTCCTCGGTGTGTAGTTGCATTACAGTCATTCTGGAAATGGGAGGTGGAAGGCGTGGCACCTTGAATGACTATTCTAGCCGGATTTGGTCTGCTTTGGGAAGAAGGAGGATTAACTCCTTGGATGGTTATGACATTAACATGATTGTCTGCAAGTTCAATGCGACTTACTAAAAAATCAAAACCAGTTACGTGATTAGCGTAGTCATAATCCATTGCATTAGATGATGAGCCTTTTTCTTTATCATGCTTTGGGAAGGGTTCCCGGTACATTTTGAGTTTGTCATTGTTATTACCAGGTTTTGCATTTGCTACCTCAATCTCAGCTCTATCAATGAGATCTTGTATGTAGATCTTCAGTTTCATACACTTTCGTGTATCATGTCCCTTGATACGATGGTATTCACAATACTCATTTTCATTATACCATCTTGGTTTAGGTTGATTGGGATCAAATGGGTGAGTGATTGAGAAAACCACTATACCTGCTTGGACAAGTTGTTGAAACACCACTTCAATAGGCTCAGCAAGAGGAGTGAAATCTCTTGGAGTCCTATTATTCGATCGGGGTGGTCATCCTTGGATTGAGACATTGTTGTGAGGTTTTTGAGATTGATTTGAATTGTTTTGATTGTTGAATTGATGAATATTGGTGGTGGATTTTGGGGGAGCGGCCACGGTTTGGACCCGCTTTGGATTAGTTACACCATCATTGACCACATTTTTATTTTTAGCCCAGAATTTTGGCTTGTCATTATCATAAGAGGAAGAACTTTGTGATGACTTCTGGTAATGTTTCAAGGTTCCTTCCTCCAACAAGACACGTTCAAGGGCGAGGCCCTTATTGGTCAATTTTTGGAAGGATTTGATACATTGAGATATTAAAGGTCTTGAAAGTTCAGGCACCAAGTTCTTTTGAAATAGTTCAATTTGATGTTGTTTAGGCATGTCCCACTGGAATTTTTTGATAAGATGTCGCCATCTTTGTAGGAAATTGGCGAAGGTTTCTCCAGGCCTTTGTTTTGTATTACATAGGTCCATCATAGAAACATCATTACCCATGTTGTATGCATAATGGGCCACAAATTTTTCTGCCAGGTCTGGAAAAGAGATAATGGAACCTCGTGGTAAAGATGAGAACCATGCCAGGGTGTCTCCCGTGAGACTCTTGGGAAAGAGTCTGCGAAGATAAAGGTCACTATAGGAGACTTCTTGGCATAAGATGTGGAATTTGCGAACATGGTCGTGGGGGTCTCCTTTGCCTTCATACTTGGTGAATTTAGGGATCTTAAATCCCAGGGGATACGGTGCAACTAATATGGATGGGTCGTAAAGACAAGGGCAAAACTCTTCAAATGAGTAAGCTTTATTTTTATTAGTCTTTTCTTTCATGTTTTTGATGATATTCTTCATGTCTTGAATTTCCTTGATGAGGTCTTGTTGTGGACTTTGATATTGATGGATTGTATTTGCCCCAAGAATTGGATGAACCAAAGAAGGTGCACCACCACCAATATATTGATATGATGAGGAGGTGGGAACGTGGGATGTGATGACCGATGTCGTTGGAGTTTGTGTGATAGTTGGTTGCGGTCTGCCAACTATTGTGACAGGATTGAATGCGGTCTGGATAAAATTTGCGACATTGTTGGGAGAAAGGGAAGTTTGTGGAATAGAAATATGTGGTTGAATAGAAGGAGGTGGTATAGAAGTTTGTTGGAGAATGGATGAGATTGGAATTGATAGTGGTATGGATGGTAAGGAGGAAGAAGGCAGGATGGAGACCATGGTGGGAGGTGTCACAGGTGGCATTGATTGGGCTTGGATGATTGATGGGGCTGCAATTGATTGAGTTTCAATAGTAGGTGTAGCACTTTGTGTGGGAGCGAGGTCTCCTTGTGGTTGTTGGACGAGAGCGGATCTATTAAATTCAGGTGGAAGTTGAGATCCATGTTCAAGAAGAGTTTTCAGAAGTGCAGTAGGATTGTGTTTAATAAACTTTTCTATCATCTCTTGGTTATAAGAATCCGCTAGGAAAGTTTGCACTTCCGGACAAAGTTCATCTTGGTTAACCATGTCAAGATTTTGGCTTTGATCTTGATCGTTTGGTTGCCCACTTTGTGTATGATCTTGCGTGGGATCTTCATATAGGACACCAATGTCTGGCATGCCATATTGTTGATCAGCCATCTTTTTCTTTTGGGATCGAGTTGCGATCATACATGATATTTGTGATGAAAAGACTTAGGAAAAATGTGATGAAATGACTTAGATGGAAGGATTTTAGAAACTTGTGATGAAAGGACTTAAGAAATTTGTGATGAAAGCACTTAAGAAATTTGTGATGAAAGGACTTAAGAAATTTGAGGATGAAAGGACTTAAGAAATTTGAGGATGACAAGACTTAAGAAATTTGTGATGAAAGGACTTAAGAAATTTGAGGATGAAAGAACTTAAGAAATTTGTGATGAAAGGACTTAAGAAATTTGAGGATGAAAGGACTTAAGAAATTTGAGGATGATTGATGAAGAAGGTATGGTAGTGATGGTTTAGAAGAAAACTTGATGACTAGGTTGTCTTTGGCATGAACACGAAGGATCTATTTAAATGGCAAGTTGTATGAAGGGATATGACCACCCTGATTTGGATGATAGTAGGTGTTTCAAAGGACAAACTTGAATGTTGACGTAGAGGATAAACTCTTAACTTCTCTCTTAGGCTTATGAAAAATGGGACGGACGAAGTTTTGACGCAATTTTGGACTTGGTGTGGGTAATGACTTAGACAATTTGTTTGTGTCTTGACAAATATTTTTGCAAAGTTTTTGGGGATAGTGATGTGTTTTTAGTCTATTCTTGGCAAGTATGTATCAAACAAAGCAAACACAATGATTAAATGCATATTATCTCAAATACACTCATGCTCATATACAACATTCTTAAGGTTGGCAAGGACAATAGTCATTGAATCCCAATTGGTTTCCCATCTACGCTTACCCAGAGCGGACACTTAGATGCTTGACCCCACTGACTCCCCTCCACGACACTCACTTCTTGGGGCAACCAAGCATCAATTCCCATGAAAACTCCTCATGGCGAAATTTGTGTCTCTACTAAGGGCCGTAAGAATATGGGCTGCTTCAGAGGTCCGACCTCCTGCACCAATGACTAGAGGGTTTTTGGCCATTATGAACAAGGTGTTTAGTAAGTCTTCCCGTTAGGAGCTACCCTTCGAAGTTGCGCAAGCACAATTGAGGCCTATAGCCCAATGAAGCACCAAGAACTTAGTAGTCACGCAAGCATGATTGAGATCTCTAGGATCCTACTAAGCACCCAATGTGAGAGTGAACTCTCATATAGCTCCAACCATTAACCCTTTCGTAGTCAATGGCCTATTTATTATAGTGAGTTGGGAACCCCAGGTCCAGGTGTACTCACTTGGGTCATTCCCCTCTTACCTTCTCAAAGAGAAAGTTGGGAGGGTAGGCCCACTAGAGGTAAACACACAATCAAACAAGAAAAGGTTGGAGGGTCTGGATTTCTAATCGTCTAGTAAGACGAGAGCATACTTTCCTACCTTTACACTTTTCTTAAAGACACATAAGACAATGGTTCATTCCATTTTAATTAATATCTAGGTGCCTAATTTAAATAAATGCACAATATTTGGTTGAATCAGCCTGCAAAACCACTTGATTAGTAGTTTGAAAAATGGAGTCTTCAAAAAGCGTCCTGCAAAACAACTTGATTAGTAGTTTGGAAAAATAGTCTTCAACAAGCGTCCTGCAAAAATCAACAAAATGACAAAAATATTAATTTTTTTTATATTTTGGGAATGAATAGAAAAACATGAATAAAAACTTTTTTACTAATGACAAATGTGGATTTGAAGAAAGCTTTGATGGGTAAATGGGGTTTGACTAGGTTTTTACCACTTTTTAAGGGATAGGCAAGCGAAAAATGGGGATTTTGGAGGAGAGATGAAGGAATGGGAAAATTTGTCCAAGAGGGACAAAGAAGCAAAAGTTGAAGATGGATAATATGGGAAAAATTTGGAGGTGATTGGATGAAAAGGGAAGAAGTTATGGAAAACCCTAAAAATAGAGAAATATGGGATTTTGGGCTTCAAAAAGTGGATTTTTGAGATAAGGCCTCTAAGGAAGAAAATGTGGAAAATGGCAATGTGGAGAATCTGGTGAAGTTTGAAGGGAAATGGAGTCAAGATAAAGAAGATATGGCGAAAAAATAGAAACCCTAGATTTAACAGAATAGACCCTAAATTTAACAGAACAGAAACCCTAAATTTAACAAAACAAAAACCCTAGATTTAACAGAACAAATTGTCGCACTAAACAAAAAAATAAAAATGTCAAAGGTCCGGATTTCTGATTGTCTAGATAGACAAGAGCATACTCTCCTACTCTTCCACTTTCCTACGGGTGGACAAATTATATTTAAACAGAGCAGATAACAAGAAATAAATAAATTAAATGCAGACTACAGTTAGCGCCTAAAATTTTCAGATAGATTAACAGAGCAGACAGTAGCACTACACAGATAGAAAAGTGTCAAAGGTCTGGATTTCTGATTGTCTAGATAGAAAAGAGCATACTCTCCTATTTTCACACTTTCCTACGGTCAGAGCATACAGTCGTGCTAAACAGAATAGAAAAGTGAAAGGTCTGGATTTCTGATTGTCTATATAAACAAGAGCATACTCTCCTACTTTCACACAGATTATACTAAAATAGAACAGACAACAAATCAAATAACAAATCAGATAACAGAGCTGTCGTGCTGCAACAAAAACAAAAACATAAAAAAAAAAAAACAGAAACAAAATAGATAAGGAGGAGCTGTCGCACAGAAATGTAGAGCCATGATTCTGGAACCTGGGAAATATATATATATATTTTTCTGCAATCGCGCTATTCTGGAACCTGCGTCTCACAACTCACAAAAACCTAAAAAAAAAACAACAACATTAGTTCTCAGGGACGTGAGTCCCACCGGGCATGCCAAAATGAAGAGGGGAGAATAGATTTGAAAGGTAAACTGATCAAAACATAAAGAAATAAACATGCAGAATGCTAAAATATCATAAAAAGACCATTCCACCTTGCTATTTTACCTTCTCCTTCGGATTGAGCTTGATGAAGTGAAGGTGCCCCTTGATAATGCTCCACTTGATGTGCTCCTTTGATTGCTAGATGTGGATGGCTCTCCAATATTGTGCAGAAATGATAAGGATGAATGATAAGGATGAGATGATCAAGTTGCCAAGATGATTTCTTGGGCTCAAAAGGGTAGTATAAGCTTACCTGGATTTCAAGATGTTTTTGAATGAAGGGATGGAACCCTATTTTATAGGAAGAGGAGAGGAAAATGGATGCTTTGGTAACCACCTCAGTGATTCATTTGATCTCTACCTCTACCTCTACCACTATTGTTGGAGTCTCCCTTCCTTTTGTTCCTCTCTTCCACCTTAGCAGCGAGCTGATGACACTTTTGGACAGTGGTAGGAGTCCATAGGCTTATCTCCTCTTGGATGTTCCACTTTAGGCCACTTAGATACCTAGCCACCTTGATAGATTCCTCTTCTTGGAATTTGGATCTAAGACGAATCTTTTGAAACTCCTTTGTGTAGGAGGCCACATCAAGGTCTTTCTGCTTCAATCCCTATCTCTTCTTATGAAGTTGGACTTCATAATCCTCTGGCAAGTAGTTCTCCTTGATCTTACTCACCATGGCCTTCCAATTTGCAATAGGTAGCTTCCCCATGCTAACTCTCTCCTCTTGCAAGTACTTCCACCATGTCGAGGCTGCTCCCCTTAGTCTTGATTTGGCAACCTTAACCTTTTGAGCTTCTGTCACACCTTCACACTCAAAGTGGTTCTCCATACCCTCAATCCATTCCATGACGGTGTCAATGTCCATCCTTCCACTGAAATGTGGCAATCCTTCAAAAGCTTTTGTATTTAAAGCCTTGATGGCCTTTACAAAAGGTTCTTCATTGATTAAGGGGTTAGGTTCAGGTATGATGTCATCTAGATCAATATCTTTCTTGCCTCTATCACTAGTGTTCGCATGCCAGAGTTCTTGTGCTCTCTGATCAACCACTCCTTGCAGCTTGTTCCTTATCTCACTCATAGCATCTTCAAGGAGTCTATTTTTCTCCCTTTGTTCTTCTACCTCCCTAGCCAGCTCTATATTAGTGACCATTATGTTCTCCCCTACTAATTCAACAGTATATAGAGACATGCACGGTCCACCAAATCTTTAACTTGCTCTGATACCAATCTAATGGGATTGGGTATGGGATAGACTAGCCTAGTCTATGTTCTTTGATCCTCTCCTTGGATCACCGGGTGTTCCAACCACACCCTAGGGTATCTAGGACTTCCCTTTCTTGTGGAATCCCCTGACCTTGCCCAATCCACCCAAAAACAACCTATGATACTTCTCCTAAGGTCTCACCTACTCACAAGCTTCAAAAACCCTCACATGGGCTAATAAGGGTTTAGCTCTTCCTACACCTTCTTAGGTCCTAGAAAGGATAGGATAGGTCTTTGACATATTTCTCCATCCATTCAGGTGCCCCCAAGATCTTTTGACCTTCCTATTTGTTACCGATCTCATTATTTTGCTTCTTTCCTACAAAATAGGGCTACAAGGAATGTGCCCAATTAGGCCTCCATTCCAGACTTTTAGGGCTCCCTCTTGCAAATGATGCCCAAACTTGTGAAACTTCCCAAAGGGACTGCTATTCATTTGGAAAATGCTCAAATATTTTCCTAGTTTTGGGCCTCCAAGTGTCTGTACACTACCCTAGGTGAATTTAGGGGTTTTTGAGGGTTTTTATGAGGGTTTTAGGCCTGCCAGGGTCACAGTGATGGTTTGCTATCTTCACCACCTTATTTGGATTAGTGGAAGCTCCTCCTTCTCACCAATGGTTCTCCACATACCCCTCTACAACTCCTCCAAAGGGTGCCTCCTTCCTTGTCCTTCCTTGCTCTCACGGACCTCTGTAACCTCAACCCTTCCTAGCCGGGCACAGTCTAGTCTCGCCTAGGAGTGGGTCTTTCAAAGGCTTTCCTGTATCTTCAAGGGCCCTTCTTTCTCTGAAATACTGTACAGGGTCTGAAATCCTATTCCCCATGGTTTCATGGTGTTTCCACAATGGGGATAGGAGTTGTCAACCCATTTACACAAAACAGTCCAAAACTGGATAGTGAAAGAGTAACTCACAAAATATTTACAGAGCACACAAAACCTGCACAATAAACCTAACCTAAATGCTCAAAATGAAAGTATAAACACAATACAAGACTCTCAACATAGTTTAGTCTGCAAAACCATCCATTTTCAATCTTTTAATGCTCCATTTGTGTCGACTGGCAACAAAAACATAGTCACAGTCAAGGTCTTTTCCCTTTGGTCGTACAATCTGACATTCAACCCCTCATTTTAGGGTTTGCAACAATATATAATGTCTTTGCCTTGGTTTATGTGCCAAGGTTAGGATTCTCCATGCCAAGCTAAGATTATGACCTATTAGGTGGAAAAGTTGCATGACAACTTTGAAACGTTGCATGACAACTTTGAAAAGTTGTCATGCAACTTTTTGCAACTTTTGAGCAACTTTTGCAATGTTGCTTTTCTTGACTTTTAGGCCTACCTTGGGCTATCCTATGGACACAACCATGCTAAAAGGACCCCAAACTCATCAATGGCACACATACCCTCTACTCCACAAGAAAACTCAACCTAGACTTGTGAACCTAGGACCTAAACTAGGACCTAAACAAGACCAATGAGCTCTTGGCTCTTATTACATTTACATGGCTTCTTAAAGAAGCAAAATCCCAACAAAATCCAAATGGAGGAAGACCTTAGAAGGGCGCTCCTACACCAGACTTACCCCTACCTCATCCAGAACTGATTGATTG
This sequence comes from Cryptomeria japonica, assembly GCF_030272615.1. Classification (NCBI taxonomy): domain Eukaryota; kingdom Viridiplantae; phylum Streptophyta; class Pinopsida; order Cupressales; family Cupressaceae; genus Cryptomeria; species Cryptomeria japonica. The sequence continues at coordinate 643,943,103 of NC_081405.1, read as the reverse complement.
AGATAACCTAGATAACCCTGAATTGGATGTCTTTTCCAATGATCACGACTTAGCCGTATATCTTAATTCCATTGAACCAATCACACCTAAGATATCTTCCACCAGTGAATCGAGTAATGATTATTGTAGTCAGGAGAGTGCCAAACTTTCCAGTCGCAAAATTGAAATAAAACAAGGCAAAAGACCTAGTGCTGAAAACCATTTCATGTTAGCACTAGATCGATCAAGAGGAAAAAGAGGACATATATGGCGGTGAAAACCTCCTCGAGGCGCCAGAAGATGGAAATTTTGACATCCTCCCTGCATATTTTCACAAGAGATTTTCTATATTCATAGAACCAATAGAAGAAAAAAACAATGGCACAATAAAGGATCATAAGATTCTTCATCCTACTGCACCATTATCAGATGAAGAAAATAAAGACTACATAGAATTATTCAAACAAAGGCAAATAAATTTTTCTTGGTCTTATGCAGACATGCCAAGAGTTGATTCAGATCTTATCATGCACCATCTCAATGTGGATCCAAAATAAAAAATAGTTAAATAAAAGCTAAGGAAGATGTATCCACATATCGCTCTTGTCAAAAATGAACTAAAGAAACCATTAGAAGTGGGTTTCATAAGACCTGTTGATTATCTAGAGTGGGTCTCAAGCATTGAACCAGTATCCAAACCGGATAAAAGCATAAGAGTGTGCACCGACTTCATAGATTTGAATAAAGCATGTCGCAAAGATGATTTCCCACTACCCAATATTGATATAATTATAGATTTATTAGCAGGACATGAGATGTTTTCCTTAATGGATGGTGTCGTGCTCTGTGAAGTGTACCTGTACCTACAAACACAATGCACACAATAAATCATTATAAGAAATGGTTAGTAAATTGAAACAATGAAAGACAAAACCATAGCTAATCGACTTATTGCCTCCTAGTAAATGCGAGTATGAAAAAAGCTCTCAGATTTGATTATGCATACTCCAGTGACTTGACTACACTTAGATGGAGGATTTGAATGAAGTAAATGCATGATCTAGCAAGAATAGCATGATTAAGCTAAGATTTAAGCTAAAATTAAGCATGATAACATTGCTAAAAATGATAAACTATTAGCTAGATGCCTATAATAACAATGCATAAGATGAGAATGAGATGGGATCAATCATGATATGAAATTGGGACCCTTTGAGCTCCAAAATGAGGTCTATTTATAAGATTTTTCTCCTTTGTCATCTCTATGGTGACAAGTGCCAAGAGGCTTCTAGAAGAGTTTAGATGAAAGGGAACACTTAGTGACAAGTGTCACAAAGGTTCTAGAAGATGTTGGATGAAAGGGGACATGGTGGTAAGTATAATGGGTTAGGTTTAGGAGTAGTAGAAGTTAGGAGAATTTAAATTTAAAAATTCAAATAATAGGCTAATTAATTTCAACAACTATAATTTATTTGTTTTAATTAATTAGGGGATTTAGAAGAAATGATTTTGGATGGAGGGAATTAATTAATTTGAATTAATTACTTAAAGGGGTGAAATGAACCTGTTTAATAAATCCTTAGATTTATTAATAAATAGATGGAAGGGGAAATCTAATCAAATTGCTTAGTGAACTCAATTAAATTGGGGGGGAGGATTAATTAAATAATTGCTTATTTAATTAATTATCTTCAGATCATTTTTAGGTGTATACATTTTGCCCCTCTTTGAAGCGAGGTGTGATGACGCATTGATTCAAAGAATAATCTCATTTTGATGATGATATTGATTTGATAGAATGCCCCAGCTCTTTATTGCTAAATCACGGTATGATGATGCCCCCTTGGGAGATCAATTGAGATAATTGATCTTTGGATTTTTTGCGAGATTGATATCCCGATAGATTTGATTTGATTTATGTAACTATGTTTGATGAAAATGCGAGTTCTTCGATTAGCTTGATTTATTAGATTGATAAGATTGAAAAATCTTGATTGATTAGATTCAGTCTGGTTTCAGGAAGGATTCATCCTGTATAAGACATGACTGATCACAACATCTGGTTTCAGGAAGGATTCATCCTGTATAAGACATGATCAGAACGTCTAGTTTCAGGAAGGATACATCCTGTATAAGACATGAATTAGAATCAGATCATCTGGTTTCAGGAAGGATTCATCTTGTATAAGATATGATAGAATTGATTAGGTTTGATTGATTGATTTGATTTGATAAGGTTGATAGATAAAGAACTAACATTTTGTTGATATCAAGTTGCTGAAATTTTGGATATGCTAATGTTGATTCTGTTGAGAGAGATAGCATAAGATTTTCTCTAGGTCAATAATATCATGAGAGAGATGAGTCATTATTCTGATTGCATATACACTTATGATGATACTGGTTGGCATATGTGTAGAATATGTTGACATGATGATATTGTGTTGTCATTGATGTCAATATGATGAAAGAGAACTGGTAACATGATGAAGAGTGAACATGATTATTGAAGGTAAGCAACTGACAAAGAGAACCGATATGATCTTGCGAACTGGCATATGTGAAAAAGTGAAGTGGTATGCTTGTCCAAGTGAACCTGTATTATGTTGTGAAATAAAACCAGTATGTCAGAACGAGAACTGGTATAAAGAATTTTTTTTATCTAGGGTTCATATGACATAACTATCGGTTGGTAGTCTCAGCTTCAGGGTTTCCGGTTGAAGTGTTTCAAGCCCGTGTGTTTCAACCGATGGAATTGTGTGATGAGTTAGCATTGTAATAGAGATCAGATCATGTTGCCACATCAGCCTCGTGCACGTGAAGGATCTTACATGAAGGAGATTTATCCTATCTACCTTGGGAATGTGCGAGGTCTCTGCAAATGGTGGAGAATGTGTGATGGGTTATCACCTCCGAGAAGCAGCGAAGAACGAATGATGGAGAATGTCTTGAGATTTGTTCAAGACCGTTGTATTCAAATGCAATGTGTTCAATGGTTAGGATTGAACCGACTAAATTTCTCAACCTAAGTGTTTAGGGTTTAGGGTTTATGCTACCGACCTATCTGTTTCCTATAAGGTCGATGTAGTGTTTCATGTTGAGTTTGTTGGCAAATGTTGTGTGTGTATCTATGTGTAGAGATATGTGATTCTTGCCAGACCAGTTGAGAGGATTGAAACCTGTATAGTGTGTGTGCAGAAGGAAGGAACCAAAGCGAATCTACATTGGCATTGAGTGCTATTACTAGATCATTGTAATACCTGTTGATCTCTAATCACTTCAACAGTTGGAAAATCCCTTAATAGGGTAGCTTTAACCAGCTTGCTGTAAATCCTTTAACGAGGTGACTCAAAGCCATTGAGTTCATAAAATCCTTTAACAAGCTAACCTCTAACAGGGTTTAACCCTTAACCGGGTATTCTAGTCATCCCTTAATCGGGTGATCCCTAACAGGATCGGTTCTTAACATAACCTATTGTAATAGTCTTTAGCCGGACTAGGCTTCTAACAGAGTGGACTTCCAAAGAGTTCAAAACAACTTGTGGGTATTCATTCCCACCGTGGTTTTTCCCAGTTGGGTTTCCACATGAAAAATATGTGTGTCATGTGTGATTTCCTTTTCATGTGATGCTTTGTTGTTTTTTGTCAAGCAGTGAATCATGTTGATCTAGCAAGTTATTATATTTCTGATGATAGATTATTTGTTTATGCATAAGGAAAAAGTGGAAATGAGGGAGTAGGTTGTATGGAAAGCTAAGAAGATTGACCGGTTCATGTCTTTCACAGTTGCACTGTGTTGAACTGGTAGTAATCTGGTTTGGACTAGTGTTAGGGATTCCGGTAATTTACAGTCTGCAATGAAACCAGTTCAGGAAAATTTTTTGTTCCTGTACTGATTCACCCCCCTCTCAGTATTGGTTTGGTACTCACTATTCATCACTGAGTTATCAATTGGTATCAGAGCATCCTCTAGGTACTCTATATTGTAAGCTTAACCGCTTGAGGGAAAGATCCTATTGTAATGGTGAAGAGGGAAGGTCCAAAGTTCAATAGAAATAACTTTAAAATATGGAAGGACAGAATGAAGATATACATCAGAAGCATGGGTGCTCAACATTGGAGCTATGTTGAGAATGTTTATGTTATCCCTACCAGTACTCTCATCGATGACCAAAAGAGAGAGATTCGGGAAAATGGGCAAGTCATGGAAGCCCTAATCAGTAGTTTATTTGACATTGAGTTTATTGATGTCCAAGATAAAGAAAATCCCGAAGAAGTATGGGATACTCTTGAGAATATCTATGGTGGTGATGAGCATGTAAAACAAGCTAAGGAAAAAAGCCTTAGAGGGAAGTTTGAAGACATGCAGATGGTTGAAGGTGAGACCATTCAACAATATGGAATAAGAATCAAAATTGTTGTTGGAGATATCAAGAGTGTAGGTGGTAAAATGGAAGATTCCACTGTTGTTAGCAAAGTTTTGATATCCTTATTACCGGTCCATGCAATAAGGGTTGCTGCTATTCAAGAGTTGAGATCAATATACAAGACTAAGGTATCCCTAGACTCCATCATTGCAAAGTTGACAGCCTATGAGCTAAATATTTTTGATGGCAGTGTTCAAAAGACAGAATCAACTTTTAGAGCATCTGCTGCACCATCCAGAAAAGGAAAAGAAGCAAGCACCAGCAGTGAACAAAGACAGAGCAGAGAAATGGATGATGAGGAGATTCTGATGGAATTTGAAGCTCTTCTTGCCAAGACACTTCCTAAGGGAACTGGCAAATACAGAGGTAAGCTTCCTTTGAAATGCTTCTCTTGTAACTGGATAGGACACATCCCTATAAACTGTCCTAAAGGTGATAGCCAGGACAAACCGTAAAGGTTCAAGAAATTCAAATGAGAAAACCAGAGAAACTGTTTTGTAGTAGTTGATGAAGGTGTCACAGATGAGGAATTAGAAGATGAAGAAAATCAAGATATTGTGTTTGTTGCAGTCAAGGAGGATGTGTCAGACAAAAAGGCTCTTGTCTCCCTCTTTGATAATTCCAATTAGTGGATCATTGATAGTGGTTGTTCTCACCATATGACTGGTGACCGGAGCAAGTTTATATCTCTGGAAGAGTATGATGGTGGGGTGGTTCATTTTGGTAATGATGCACCATGTATGGTCAAAGGCAGAGGGTCCATCTCTCTAATGTTGACAATGTGTATTGGGAGGAAGGTCTCAGACACAATCTATTGAGTGTTGCCCATCTAAATGACAGTGGACTCACTCTGGAATTCAAAAATGGAGTCTGCAAAATCAAAAGAAAGAATGGTGAATTGATGCCCACCGATATGCAGACCAAAGGTAATTGATTTTAGCTGAATGCAAATATAAGTACATGTCTTATGGCTAATTTTGATGATAGCTAGATATGGCATAGGAGACTCTTCCATGTAAACTTTGATAAGATAGTAAAGGCCAGTAAGATCAAAGCAGTTAGAGGACTTCCGATGCTGAGAAAACCAGAAAATCCTTTGTGCAGAGAATGTCAATTGGGGAAAATATCTTCTTCAACCTTCAAAGGTAAATGTTTCACTGCTGACAACTTACTTGATCTTGTGCATACTGATTTGTGTGATCCTATGAAAACTAGAAGTGTGCAGGGAGATAGGTATTTTATGATTCTTATAGATGATTTCTCAAGAATGATGTGGGTCACATTCTTGAAGGACAATTCTGAAGCCTTTGGAAAGTTCAAAGTTTTCAGAGCACTGGTAGAAAAGGAAAGTGGTAGAAGAATGAAATGCCTTAGAATTGATCAAGGAGGGGAATTCACTTCTGGTGAATTCAACAAATATTATGAAGAGAATGGTACAAGGAGGCAACTATGTGCCCCCCAAACTCCATAGAAGAATGGCCTAGCAGAGAGAAACAACTGGACTATGGTTGAATCAGCTAGAACTATGTTGATCAAAGGAAAGGTCGCTCACACCTTTTGGAGAGAAGTGGTGAGCACTGCAGTCTACACAATGAACCGGGTACTCATCAAGAAAGGAAAGGATAAGACTCCTTATGAGTATTGGACCGGTAAGACACCAGTGGTAAGCTACTTCAGAGTGTTTGGTAGTAAATGTTATATCAAGAGGAGTGAACATCAAAGCAAGTTGATGCTAAATGTGATTAGGGAATATTCCTCGGGTATTCCACTAAGAGCAAAGCTCTCAAATGTTTCAACAATAGGACTCAGAGAATTGTTGAAAGCATCAATGTTAGGGTTGATGAAAACTCTGAGAAATTAGAGGAAACCGATAGAGAGCATGTAGGAGATGAACCTGTAGTAACCTTCTGGGAACCGGTTGCAAATCAGCCCAGTACCAACAATTGTGCTCCTACACTGGTAGATGCTGATGAAGATGAGGATGATGAAGAAAAGTAAGAGCAAGCTATTAAGAACATACCTAGGTATGTCAAACTTAATCATGATCCAAAGCAAATCATAGGAGACAAAGATGCAGGAATTCTTACAAGAAGTAAGGTCAGAGAAAGCTCATGTATGATCTCTGAATTTGAGCCTAAATCATTCAAAGAGGAACATAAAGATGACGACTAGATCAAGGCAATGGAGGAGGAACTTGACCAGATAGAAAAGAATGGTACCTGGTCTTTGGTACCCAGACCGAAGCATAAAAATGTCATTGGAACCAAATGGGTTTTCAGAAATAAGCTAAATGAGGATGGCACAGTGGTAAGGAACAAAGCCAAACTAGTATGTAAAGGATATGCCCAAGAAGAAGGAGATGACTATTGTGAAACCTTTGCTCCAGTAGCAAGATTGGAAGGAGTTCGTATGCTTCTTGCATATGCAACTCTTAAAGGATTCAAGGTATACCAAATGGACATAAAATCTACATTTTTAAATGGAATACTTGAAGAGGACGTGTATATAGAGCAACCAAATGGGTTTTCCCTATCAGAAGATAGTAACATGGTGTGTAGGCTACATAAAGCCTTATATGGACTGAAGCAGGCACCAAGAGCATGGTATGAATGCTTGCATTCCCATCTTGTGAAGATTGGATTTGAAAGAACAAGTGAAGATAGCAATATCTACTTGAAATCAGAAGGAGATCAGATTCTGATCTACGAAGTATTTATTGATGACATAATCTTTGGTGGAGATGATAGGATGAGTCATGACTTTGCAGATGAGATAAAAAAGGAGTTTGAAATGTCACTCATAGGGGAAATTAAGTTCTTCATTGGACTGCAGATTCAGCAAATAAAAAATGGAATCTTTATTACTCAGTCCAGGTATGTCAAAGAGGTTTTGAATACCTTTGGCCTGTACGACAGTAAACCAGTTGGTACGCCAATGGTGATTAATTGTAAACTATCAAAAGAGGATGACTCAGCATTGGTAAATGAGAAGGAGTACCAATCAATGATTGGTAAGTTGCATTATGTAGTGCATAGCAGACGGGACATTGCACATGCAATGGGTATTATCGCTCGGTTTCAGAAAAGCCCAAGAGAATCCCACTTGGTAGCAGTCAAGCGGATTCTTAGATATCTGAAGGGAACTATTGACTATGGGTTATGGTATCTGTACAATAATGATTTCAACCTGAAAGTGTTCACAGATGCTGATTGGGCTGGTAATGTAGATGACCGAAAGAGCACAACCGATGGTGCATTCTTTCTCAGTGGAAGACTGGTCTCACGGATGAGTAAAAAGCAAAGTTGTATCTCTTAGTTTACAATAGAAGCGGAGTATGTTGCAGCTTTTATGAACTGCACCCAGACTATTTGGATGAAGCATATATTGAATGGCTTCAAAGTTTATGTATCTGAACTGGTAAGTATATTCTGTGACAATACAAGTGCAATTAACATATCCAAGAATTCGGTTTTACATGCTAGAACCAAGAACTTTGAACTTAAGTATCATTTCTTGAGGGAAAAGGTTCAGAACAAAGAGGTGGTATTGGAACATGTTTCCAGTAAGGATGAGTTAGTAGACAAATTAACCAAGCCTCTATTGAAGGCTACTTTTGCCTATTTGAGAGGTGAGCTAGGGGTGTTGCCCCTTCAAGAGGTAATCTAAAGGTTTGTGCTCCACATCAGTCTGATCTTACTTTGCTATATCTTTTCAGGATTGATGTGTTGAAGGATGCTACTCCTCAGGGGGAGCAACATAGTGGAACATGGTAGCTTGTGCCTCCACTTTGGCATTGTTGTCAAAGGGGGAGAAGATGTGAAGTGGAAAAGATATCTGTAGTATTAAGCAGAAGATGTGATGCAAAAAGAGAGATATCTTTGTATATTGCCATCAATGCCAAAGGGGGAGATTGTTGGCATATGTTTAGAATATGTTGACATGATGATATTGTGTTGTCATTGATGTCAATATGATAAAAGAGAACCGGTAACATGATGAAGAGTGAATAGTATTATTGAAGGTAAGAAACTAACAAAGAGAACCGGTATGATGTTCTGAACCAGAAGTGATATGTTAGAACAAGAACCGGTATAAGGAATGTTTTGTATCTAGGGTTCATATGGCATAACTACCGGTTGGTAGTCTCAGCTTCAGGGTTTCTGGTTGAAGTGTTTCGAGAGTGTGTGTTTCAACCGATGGTATTGTGTGATGAGTTAGCATTGTAATAGAGATCAGATCATGTTGCCACGTCAGCCTCGTGTACGTGAAGGATCTTACATGAAGGAGATTAATCCTATCTACCTCGAGAATGTGCGAGGTCTCTACAAACAGTGGAGAATACGTGATGGGTTATCACCTCCGAGAAGTGGTGAAGAAGGAACGATGGAGAATGTCTTGAGATCTATTCAAGACCATTGTATTCAAATGCAATGTGTTCAATGGTTAGGATTGAACCGACTAAATTTCTCAACCTAAGTGTTTAGGGTTTAGGGTTTATGCTACCAACCTATCTGTTTCCTATAAGGTTGATGTGGTGTTTCATGCCGAGTTTGCTGGCAAATGTTGTGTGTGTATCTATGTGCAGAGATACGTGATTCTTTCCAGACTAGTTGAGAAAATTGATACCTGCATAGTGTGTGTGCATAAGGAAGGAACCAAAGCGGATCTACATTGGCATTGAGTGCTATTACCAGATCATTGTAATACCTGTTGATCTCTAATCACTTCAATAGTTGGAAAATCCCTTAACAGGGTAGCTTTAACCAGCTTGCTGTAAATCCTTTAACAGGGTAACTCAAAGCCATTGAGTTCATAAAATCCTTTAACAAGGTAACCTCTAATAGGGTGTAACCCTTAATGGGGTATTCTAGTCATCCCTTAACCTAGTGATCCCTAACAGGATTGGTTCCTAATAGAACCTGTTGTAACAGTCTTTAACCAGACTAGGCTTCTAACAGAGCGGACTTCTAACGAGTTCAAAACAGCTTGTGGGTATTCATCCCCACCGTGGTTTTTCCCAATTGGGTTTCCACGTGAAAAATATGTGTGTCATGTATGATGTCCTTTTCATGTGATGCTTTGTTGTTTTCTATCAAGTGGTGAATCATGTTGATCTAGTAAGTTATTATATTTTTGATGATAGATTATTTGTTTATGCATAAGGAAAAAGTGGAAATGAGGGAGTAGGTTGTATGGAAAGCTAAGAAGATTGACCGGTTCATGTCTTTCACAGTTGCACTATTTTTTACCGGTAGTAATCTGGTTTGGACTGGTATTAGGGATTGCTAGTAATTTATTGTCTGCAATCAAACCGGTTCAAGAAAAGTTTTTGTGCCTTTACTGATTCACCCCCCCTCTCAGTACCGGTTTGGTACTCACTATTCATCACTGAGTTATCAATACTTTGATGATTCCTACGATAGAGTTAACCTTAGGTAAAAGGATTTTGTAGGATCCCATGCAATAATGAAATGCAAGCTAAAATGCAAATCAAAATGCATTGGAACGCGAAGCTATTACCGGTCTTGTCACTGGATTATTTTGCATTTTTCTCATCATTGAGCTTTTGAAATGTGGGAAGTGAGTGAAAAAATCGATGGTATAATTAAACTATGATGACCTGAGAACTACTTTCTTGGATTTTGATATAGTAAGTTTACACAAGCATTGATGTATAATTGAACCGATATGACCTGAATTTTGTTTGCGTAAAACGGGCAGTATTAATCATTTCAATACGCAAATCGGAAATGTCTTCAATGATATTTTGATGATCATGTCCCGAGACAAATTTGCACATATTAATGATTAATTTTCAGAAAACAGACAAGAAAAATATCATGTTTCTTCCTTGTTCCTCTAGTCAATGACATCCTGGAGTCACTCAGAAATCATGATAGCGAAAAGCAATTTAGAAAAGTTGAACAATCATGTTAAAATCATTATCCAAAAGATATATTGTCCACTGAAAAGTGTGTGATGTGCTTTGATTGATTTCGTGATAGCTTGATAGTTGATAGTTTGATCTTGTGTTCAACGTTGGATGTGTCTCAGTTTTCGCTCGATAAGAGTTGTCTAACTGTTTGGTCTACTTGTTTGATTAAGCTCAAAATGATCAAGAATTTTGCCCCAAGCCTAGAAACAAAGTCGTTATGATATATCCAATGATCCAAACCATGGCAAGAAACCACCTGGGATGTTTGCATATGTACAAAGGCTTATGATGGTCAGTGCTGATGGAAAATGAATGCAAGCGGAAAAATGCATGAACTAATAGATGGAAGAGCTAGAGGACAGATAGTGCCTATTTTGCCAGGTTTGCACCATCTGTTTTTATTGCACTTTTTCTGATATTTGATTTTTTTTTTCTTCTTTTCTTTTTCTGTTTCACTTTTTAGGATTTTTTCTGATTTTTCAAACATAGAATTTCTTCAGGTGCATGCTATTGATGGGTTCTTCGAGTTGATCTCTATCCTGTGTTGATAGCTAATATGCTCTTGATCCAAATACTGTTGTGACCAAAAATGGACCTAACCAGTTTGGTTCAAATTTTCCTTTCTTTTCTCGATCTGCCTGGTTGCATGGATTTTCCTTTAGCACTAGTTCTCCCACTTGAAAGATTTGTGGTTTGACCTTATGATTATAGCTCCGACACATTCTTTGCTGATATACCTTTAGATGATCAAAGGCATTTTGTCTTCGTTCATGGATTAATTCTAACTCTTGTAGTCTAGATACTCTTTGTTCTTCATCTGGGATGAGACCTTTTAGTGATACACGTAGAGAAGGTATCTCTACTTTGATTGGCAATATGGCTTCTAATCCATATACAAGAGAGAAAGGTGTGGCACCTATCGATGTGCAAATACTGGGTTGGTAAGTCCATAGAGCAAGGTTCAGTTGAATATGCCAATCTTTCCCGACATCATTCACTATCTTTTTTAAGGATTTTCAGATAGTTTTGTTAGATGCTTCTTCCTACCCATTTCCCTCTGGATAATATGGTGTGGAGAATCTGTGCTGGATTTTGAACTTCTCACATAGCTCTTGTACATCCTGATTCTTGAATGGTCACCCATTATCAATGATAATGGTCATTGGTATTCTATAGCGACAGATGATATAGTTCAAGATAAATGCAACAATTTGTTTTCCTGTGATATTTATGAGAGGTACCGCTTCAACCCATTTTGTAAAATATTTTGTAGCTACAAGAATGAATTTGTGTCCATTAGATGAGGAAGGATTTATCTTTCCTACTAGATCAAGTCCCCATTGACAAAAAGGCCAAGATGTTGCTAAAGCATGAAGTTCTTGTGCTGGTGCATGGATCAAGTTCCCATGGATTTGACATTGTTTGCATGTTCTTGCTATCTTAAAAGAATCTCGTTCCATAGTCGGCCAATAATAGCCCAAGCATATGAGTTTTTTCAAAAGGGTAAGACCACTTGAATGAGTGCCACAAATGCCATTATGGACTTCATGTAAGGCCTTCTCAGATTCTTCCTGTTCGAGAAATCGTAAGAGAGTACCGTCTAGACCTCATTTATACAGGGTATCCGCGATGAGAGTAAAATGAGAGGATTGGCAAATAAAGTTTCTCTTTTGGTTTTTTGATAAGTCAGGAGGTAAGATGTTGTCTTTCAGGTATGTGTAAGTTTGGCCATAGTGGGAGGAATCATGTCCAATAATTTGATAGATGGTTCGGGAATTAGGACAATTAAAGGCGGGATGAAACAACTCTTCAACCAGGAATTCATAACACTGTTGATTTTCCTATGTCTGTAATAAAGAAGCAAGTGCAGCCATGGCATTTGCTGCTTTGTTGTAATTTCTAGGAATCTGCTCAAAAGTGATTTCAACAAAGTACTTCTTGAAATCATCCACCATCTTTTTGTAAGGCATCAACTTTTCATCTTTTGTTTGATAGTCATCATTGATTTGATGAATGACAAGCTGAGAGTTTCAAAAGACTTGAAGTTGTTTTATGTTCCATTCTACAGCCATTTGATGAATAGAATGCCTGATTTTGATTTATGTTGTGTTCCTCTATTCATGTTTGCTCTTGATCCATGTTGTATTCCATTATTGATGTTTTCTCTTGGTCCATGTTGTGTTCCATTATTGATGTTTGCTCTTGGAATAATATTCGGGTGATGTATTGTAAGATATGGATCGAACCCTGGAATGTCTGTATATGAACAGATAAAATTGACTTGCCATCTTTTGAAAGATTCAAAATATTTATGCCTTGCTAGTTCTGATAAAGAGATTGTTGCTGGATGTAGATCAGTTGTGTCAATGATAACTACCTCTCCTGGTTCTATTAGGATAGATGACTTCTCTTGATAAAATTCTGGTAAAGTGTCAAATCTCCCATCTTCCGGTGCCTGGAGGAGGTTTTCACCATTAGATGCGTCCTTTGTTTTTACTTTTTTCCAGTCTACTGTTGCCAATAAATGGTTTTTCAGCATTAGACCTGATATTGTTTTCTTGATTTTCAATTTTGCGACTAGGAGATTTGACATCCATTTAACTTGAAGATACGTTAGCGAAATGCCTGGTGAAAGTTGTTGTGGGTTTGATTTCATCAAGATATAAGGATATGTCATGGTCATTAGGTAAGGTATCAATGTTAGTATGTCCTTCATTTTCCTAGTCCATAGGTTCATGATAGCTTAAGGATAAAGGATCTTCAGGTTGAATACTTTCAAAGATATTAGGGGTCATGATAGAGATGTCAGAGCTTTCAGTATGTGTGTCGATGTCTAGAACAATACTCTCATCAGAATGACCTCATATAAGAAAATGTTGATCGTCCTCGGTTAAGTCCATGTCAGCCACATGTGATTCTGATTCAAGTAGGCTAGTTCCAAACGTTTGTTCTGCATACATGTGAACTATATCGACTTCTACATCTTCTTCTTCCCTTTCAATTTCAAATTGCTCTTGTTTGTTTTTACATGATAGCAAATATTCTCCGTTTCCCCAATCTTTTAGCTGCATTTGTTCTTCCATGTTTGACAAAATTGTTGCAAATGATTGTTCCTTGGATTGTGTGCTTGAAGTTGCTACCTCTCTATTATGTGAAACAATGACCTCTTGAGCTGATTTTAGATTATTACAACACTGCAATGGACTTGAGTCTGCTGATACTGTGATTTCCTATCCTTTGTAGGGAAAGTTTAAGCACTGATGACCTATTGATGGTATAGCTTGTATATCCTATATCCATGGCCTCCCCAAGAGTATTTTATATGGTAGGTCCAAGTCTAGAACTTGGCATGTTGTGTCTTTTTGTAGAGGTCCCACTCTAATAGGTAATATCACAATTCCCTTGGAGTAATGTTCTTCACTAGATGCTTTGATTTTTATCCTTTTCAAGGGATCAACTACCTCTTCTGAATATCCTAGAGCACGAACAAGACTCAAAGAGCATATGTTCAAGCCAACTCCCCCATCTATCAGGACATGTTTAACAAGCATTCTATGAATGAGGACTTCAATTTGCAAGGAAGCACTATGGGGATATTGCAATGAATCAATGCTTGGATATAAAGGAGATGAGCTTTGAATAGGATCCTCTGGAATAGGTTTGATGGCAATTTGGGATATCCCTTGGGAAACTTCAGCTCTGGATGCATTATTTGGCAAGGATGCTATGGAAGGTTCTTGCAAGCTTTAAAGAGGTGTAGGAATAGATGCCTTTGGAGAGTCAATTTGCTTATGGATGGATGGATCATTGTTAGATATAGGTGTACGGTTTTGATCTTCTTTAGCCAAATCCTTTAGGGATCTCTTTAAGAGGTGCATAAAAGAACCACCTTTCTTTTGAGATGTATTTAAATCCTTGTGAGGTTTTAACATAGTTTGATTTTGAACTTGTTTGATTTCTTTGATATATTGGTTTGTTACTTGTATTTTGCTTTGGTATGTCATATTGATATGATTTTCAGCTATTTCAAATGTTTCTATTTCCATTTCAGGGATTTAATTGTCTAAAAGTCATTTTGATAAGTGATCAACGATCAATGTCAAGGAAATAGAGTGATATGACACTAAAAGAGAATTCAAGCGTTTAAAAGTTTGCAAGTTTTTCAATCCTTGGTTTAGGAGTGCAATGGTGATGATTTGATAAGAACTAAGTCCAGGAGGAATGATATATCCTACGATGTGGGACGAGATTATCCTGACCAAACGTTTTAGTTTCATGATAAAGTATGATTGATCCTGATGAGAAACTATGTTTGAGTGATCAGTTTACCAAAGAGGGTGATAATGCACTTTAAGATGTTTAGATTTTGAACTTGTTGGAGGTGACCACTTGAAAATCTTGAGGTGTATATTTTCTAAAGTCTAATTTTGATGGGTGATAACTTGACCAAGAAAACCAAGCAGACAATCTAAGCACAGATTGACCGATAACTTATGCTTACTGCAAATTGATCAGGCAAAAATGATAAATCTAAAACAGGCATGCAGGACACAGCTCTGGACTGATAGATGCATAGTTTCGTATGATAGATTATGCAGCTTAGGATGACACAAGATACAAAGCCATACGACAAAACAAAGTTTTTCATGTAAAAAATAGAGGCTCATACGACACACTTTTATGAAACATACAACAAAACAACTGACTCGTACAACACAAGATAGATGATAGTACGACAAATGATTTTATGTAAACAAGCTCGTATGATAGAGATTATGACTCGTGCTATAGAGAATTAAAGCTCGTACAACAAGTTGCAGAGAGTGATAAAAAGTGTTTGTTTTGCTGATTTTGATCTTTGAATTTTGATGATGTTTTGCTCATGTTTTCCAGTTTTTAGGTGTCTGATTTTCTCATTTAGGGATGAATACACAACAAACACATGATGTGATAAATGACTCCAATCAAGCTAAACCATAAGGAAGTTGGATGAGAATGAAAACCTTTGCTTGCTGACTTAGGTACACACCCAATAGCTAATCAGAATACGGTCGCTGAGTCTCACGCAATGGATTCTCAATGTCGTATTATCCGACTCCAAACGCTAATGGGTGCACGATATGGCAAGTGTCTTGGGAGAATTACTATCTCTCTTGCATAAAGATTATCACCCTTTCAGAGGTGAATTAGGTAGCTTCTATTTTAACTGGTACTAGTAAGGGATCCGTTCGGTGCATCGGGGTATAAACTCAATTAAGAGGTTTCCCAACCTTGAAAACCAAGGTTTGATATACCCGAAGGTATGAAGGAGAGCTATTCCTGAGCACTGTCGTTGCTTTGATTTTCATAAAAAACACATTTATTTTATAGTGGGTTGGATTACTTGGTGTTAGTCATTCCCACTTAGGTCATTCCCCTCTCACCGGCCTTAAGGGCTAAGAGTTAATAACTCCTTGGGAGGGCAGGCCTGCTAAAGAGATGCACTAATGAAAGCAAAAGATGAGTCTAGCTTTCTGATCACCTAAGAAAGGTGAGAGCATACTCGCCTATCATCAAAGACACACAAGACATGATAGTTCATTTCTTTAAGCCCAAATTGAAGTGTGCCTAAAAATCTTAAAGAATACACAAACTTTTTGTTGAATCCTTAGGCAACCTGCAAAATAGATTCATTAATAGTCATGATTGTGTTTTGAATTTGTCTTTGACAACCGTTTTGCAGAAAAGAGTTAGGCTGCAAAAATCTCATAAATAAAACAAGATTATCATTAGTGATCCGAATTATGAAATTTTCAGAAAAAAACTATATGAAATTTTATCCTAACTTCAAATAGGCATAACTTTATGCTTGGGAATCAAAATTATGATCCGTTTAAATCGTTGGAAAGGTCTCCAAGAGTTGTGGATGAGATTTTGAAAGAGCATGCCTAGCCAGCCTCTTTCGACACTTTCAAGGGCTAAAAATGACCAGAAGGCCTTCAAAAATGCAAATTACCAACGTATAGACAAACTTGAAAATTCTAATTTGCAGTTTATCAAAAAATCACATAACTAGAGACTCGTACGACATGCTTTTCCAGTTAGTATGACAAAACTTTAGATTTCGTACAGTAATACAAACAGACTTGTACGACACAGGATTTAATAAGTAGAAATTTGTACGAAACATAATTAGCTCTAGTACGACAGTGAAAATTAACTCGTACGACACAAGATTTATTAGGAAATTAACTTGTACGACATGAATTTATACCTGATACGACAAGGAAAATGGACTCGTACGAGTCAGGATGAAGTGTCATCTTGGGCTAAAAGGGAGTTCGTATGAGCTGAAAAGGCAACTCGTATGAATATCTGAACTAGAGCTGGACAGAGATGAAGTTTGTTGAAGATTAAGAGGTTGAAAATGATGATTTTGGCCCCACGGTGGGCACCAAAATGTCGTGCTCTATGAAGTGTACTTGGACCTACAAACACAATGCACTCAATAAATCATTATAAGCAATGATTAGTAAATTGAAACAATGAAAGACAAAACCATAGCTAATCGACTTATTGCATCCTAGTAAATGCGAGTATGAAAAATGCTCTCAGATCTGATTATGCATACTCCAGTGACTTGACTACACTTAGATGGAGGATTTGGATGAATAAAATGCATGATCTACAAAGAATAGCATGATTAAGCTACATGAATGATTGATCTAGCATGATTAAGCTAAGATTTAAGCTAAAATTGAACATGATAACATTGCTAAAACTGATAAACTATAAGCTAGATGCCTATAATAACAATGCATAAGATGAGAATGAGATGGGATCAATCATGATATGAAATTGGGACCCTTTGAGCTCCAAAATGAGGTCTATTTATAGGATTTCCCAAGGCTAGGGGTGATGTGGCAAGAATCAACGGTCAAGACTGATTTGAAGATATCAATGGTTAAATTGGAGGAGGATGGTAAAGGGGGTTGGATTAAAGGGAACATATGTCATCTCTATGGTGACAAGTGTCAAGAGGCTTCTAGAAGAGTTTAGATGAAAGGGAACACTTAGTGACAAGTGTCACAAAGGTTCTAAAAGATGTTGGATGAAAGGGGACATGGTGGTAGGTAGAATGGGTTAGGTTTAGGAATGGTTAGGTTTAGGAGTGGTAGAAGTTAGGAGAATTTGAATTTAAAAATTCAAATAATAGGCTAATTAATTTCAACAACTCATAATTGATTTGTTTTAATTAATTAGGGGATTTAGAAGAAATGATTTTGGATGGAGGGAATTAATTAATTAAAGGGATGAAATGAACCTATTTAATAAATCCTTAGATTTATTAATAAGTAGATGAAAGGGAAATTTAATAAAATTGCTTAGTGAATTCAATTAAATTGGGGAGGAGGACTAATTAAATAATTGCTTATTTAATTAGTTATCTTCAGACCATTTTTAGGTGTATATAGATGGATTCTTGGTGTACAATCAAATAAGAATCGCCCCTGAAGATCAAAAAAAGACAACATTCACTTGTGCATGGGGTATCTACTGCTGGAATGTCATACCATTTGGGCTTAAAAATGCAAGAACAACTTATCAGAGAGCCATGACAACAATTTTCCATGATATCATGCATACATTTATGGAAAATTATGTAGATGACATACTTGCAAAATCTCATACAAGGAAAGAACATTTTAACATCTTGGACAAGATTTTTAATAGGCTTGAACAATATCAGTTGAGATTAAATCAAAAGAAATGTGCATTTGGAGTTACGTTTGGAAAACATCTTGGGTACATTATATCAGCTCATGGAATTGAAGTAGATGCTGAAAACATTAAAGCTATCATGGAGATGGAGTCACCTAATAACATAAGTCAATTGCCTTCTTTAAAAGGGAGATTGCAATCGATAAGAAGATTTGTTTCCCAACTAGCAGATAGATGTCATCCCTTTACTCACCTATTACACAAGAAGGTTCCATTCAAATGGGATCATACGTGTGAGGAAGCCTTTATTCAAATCAAGGAATATCTAGTAAATCCCCCAGTACTGGTATCACCGATCAAAGGGAAACCTGTTGGAATCCAATAAAACTGAGAGGGGGGGGGGGTGAATCAGTGTTATAATGAAAATAACAATTTTAGCCTTATTATAACATGCATACCCCAACCGGTATATCAATACATACAGAATTGAAAGAAGTAAAGCAACCAATAAGCCAATCACATAAATAAACAGCATAACACACATAATTATCCATGGAAAACCTCAAAGAGGAAAAACCACAGTGGGATTTGTGACCCACAATATCAATCCACTGGCCATATGAAGAGATATTACAAAATATAAGGGGCATGCACTTGCAGGAAGACTTACAGCCTAGAGCACATTGCTCAATCAAAAGGAGCCTCACTGTCTACATATAAATATAGACTACAAACTGGAGAAGTGTTGAACTACAAAAGATAACATCTTCTATGTCAGAATACAATTCCGGTTAAGCTCTATTTGTTCAAATCTAAAACCCTAAACCCTTTGCTGGAATAACCCTTACATAAATATCATCATATACATAATCTCTCTAATATATTTTGCATCATATCACATCCATACTTCTATCATCGTATCTATATCAAAATGATCTAATCCAACTGACCTATATATCGTATACAACTTATCATGCCTTATGTCGGCTTACAAAGATTATTACAATATCAAATTACATGTCGGCTAGCTAACATAAATACATGAATATCAAAAATAATTGCCACTGTCGGATCCAAAAGATGTCGGCCTCCAATATTGATAGCCATTATTCTTAACCATGTCGACCTGCATTGCCGGTAACCAAATAAATCCTTCTATCCGTCGGTGCCAGCGTCGATGTAGTGTCTGTGAAGTGCTTGCCGGTACACAACTGAACCAAAACATGAAGCCAAAACAAAATATCATGTTGGCATCAATGAAAACATAGTGAAACCAACCAATTGAGTGTCAATTTCCAACAAAACCCTTTTTGCTTTACATCTCAACAATAAATGTATCACTAGGAGCTCTCTTAGAGCAACATGATGAAGAAGGCCAGTGTAGTGTCTGTGAAGTGCCTGGCGGTACACAACTGAACCAAAACATGAAACCGAAACAAAATATCACATTTCCATCAATGACAACATAGTGAAACCAACCAATTGAGTGTCAATTGCCAACAATCTCCTCATTTGGCATTGATGGCAACACTCATGTGAAAAATGGTCAAGGTTTCATTTGCCGATTTCATCCTGCCTACTCCCCTTGAGCTGAATATTCATCAATGCAAAATATTCCATACTCCATGTCTCACCCTAATGTATACAACTCCTCTTTTCTTTTTCACATATATATCACTCCCCCTTTGACATCAATGCCATTAAAATTTCAAAAGAATGTCAAAGATCCAAAACTGTACAATGATTATCCCAAAAATATCTTACTGAAGCTTAACAAATTTGAAAATTTCTGGATATGCCTTCTCCAATAGCTCAAGATAAGTATCCCAACCAGATTTGAAGGTGTCGTAAATAGATACAAGTCCTTTCAGTATATGTGCAAAGGAATCTTTCTCATTTAGCTTTGTCGGTGTGGGTTTCCTAACCATATCCATACATTCCTTCTTATGTACACTAAGTGAATCCAATCGGGAAATCACCAAGCCTCTAAGACTTCTAGCTCTTCTTATGATTTCATCTTTTTCTTTCTCAAGAACAGAAATTTGGGCTTCCAAAACCAAAATTTGACCATCAATGGATGTAGTTAATGAAGTCAATCCATCAAAAGAATTATCTATGCTTGTAATTTTCTCCTAAAATTGCTTAATCTTCTTATCCACATTAACTATAAGTATATCTGTGTTAAGACATACCCTATATATATTTGTACACTTCTTCAAAGAATTATCTATCAGTTTTAATTTTTCATCAATCTTCTTCTTCTCAGATTCAATCACCTAATCAAATGCAGATCTTTTAGCCTAAGTGAATCTCTCCAATGCTTTCCAGTTTGAAATCTACTACAAGGATTGAAAATCCTTTGAAATATGATAAGTAATTGTCTTAAGCTTCCAGATGGGCTCGCTTCCCTATCAATCTTGCAATCCAGGACTAGTCTATGTAAAACGGTGATAGACTGATCAATAATCCCTTTATCCGTAGATCCCTCCTTCATTAATTTATTTGCAACCATTATCATGAACTCAGTAGGACTCATCTTAGTTATGTTTTTCTTTACAACCTACGAGGTGTCAATTGACAACAATGATGGACTTCTTACCAGTACCCTGTTAGATTTTCCTTTCTTCTCCTCTGATGATTTATCCTTAATAGCTTCCTCACTTGCACCAGTGGCTTCGCCACTTGGTGCAGTCTCTGTAACTGTCAGTTCCTCTCTAGGAACTATAACCTCAACCTGTACATTTGTATCTTGTGCATTAGTATCCTATAAAATATCAATCTTTTCACTCTCTGTATTAGTCGGTGCCTCAATATTTGACTGTACACTTGTATCTACCGAGGGCTTAATTTCCACTATCTTAATGTTTTTCAAAATTGAGGGTGAAGTACCCATAATACCCTTTCCTTTCAACATGAGTGTTTGTTGTGTCTATCTTTGATTCCGGAGAAGTAAAGAAACCTCTATTTTCCTCAAAGAACTTAGCCCATGCCTTTTGGGTCTCCTTTAATATCTCATTTACCCTTCCCATCATAAGACAGGTCATCCTATGTTTGTTGTTAAAGACTTTTATATCTACAACCTCAAGTGTCTTATCCATTTCCTCTGGAGTAATGGAAACACAAATAGATAACAATTCTTGATTTTTTATGTGTTTGTCTTCTTGTATTGTTGATAGCCTCCTAGCATCTAACATATCATTTAGTTCTGTCACTATTTTGTTCTCAAATTCTATCAAGGCTTTCTTATAAATATCTAAATATAACAAAACTGCTTCCTCTATCTCTCTTTGTTCAACATTATCTAAAAGATCATAGTAAAACTGTACATTCTTTAACATGCCATCCTTAGTGATTTCATCTACTAACTCTGCACAAGTTTTTAGTGGTATGATAGTTTCATTACCAGTTTGAATAGCCATGTCAATGTCATTCTTCTTCTTCCTTTTTGTAGTACCGGATGGAGCTGAAGTGGTTACTTTTGGTGTTTGCTTCTGTGTCGGTGACTTGAATGTAACCTTCCTGACCGATTGACTTTTAGCTTCTACCTTTGTTTCCTCTGTTTTCTTCCTTACAACCCTCTTGAAAGCCAAGGGTGTATCATCCTCAGATTCAGACTCTGTTGTAATAGGCTCGATGTGTACTTCTGGATCCTTCCTCTTCTTGCCTTTCTCTGGGACAACATCAATTAATGCTTTGATGTCTTGTGAAACCTTCTCAACAAACTTGCTTGCCTTTCCTTCTTTCTTCCCTCTCTTCTTCCAATTGAGCTCTGTTTCAACCTCTTGTGTTTTTTGTTTTGCAGTACCACAAGGATTCTCAACCTCATCAATAGGTGCATCCATCAACATTTTTGCATAAGCCTTAAGGATCTATGCATCAACTTCATAGCCCATTTCCTCAATCCAAATCTTTCGGGGCTTAACTGCTTCCATAAGTGTTTCATCCTTTTTAGCATGAATCATATGTCGGTTGAGTATTTTTCAACAATATGCTTAGGAACCCTTTCCCTAGATTTCATAGACTTCTGGAGTCCCTTAAAATAACCCCATACTTTATCATCTCTCTGACTGCCTAAAGTAGAAATTGACTATTTCAATTGTCTCCCTACCGAGATATCAAATGCCCATTGCCTCTTCCTAAAACTGGAAGTGTCATTCATGAAAAATAACATTAAGTAGACAATTAAGTTGCCATGTCGGAAAGTCCCTTTCTTTACACCTTTAATATTTCCCAGGTTTATTAACAATTCATCTAACATCCAATCGCATAGATCCAATTTCTCATTTTCTCTCATCATTTTGTAAGTTGCGAAAACGTAGGAATTGGAAACAGAATTCAGTTGGTTTGACTGAGTTACCTTATAACCGATGATCATGCTACTTTCTGTGTCGGTAATAGTGCTTATTCTCATAGATCTTTTGTCAGATGTCGTGCTGGTGATATTGTTGACATAATCAATCAAAACCTTCTTGTCTGGATGTTGCCCAACCTATGGTAAACTAGTGATTGCCCTGATGGCTTCCTTGGTAATCTTGTAAGGTCTATCTAACTAGATAAACTCTCCATGTACTCTGCTTAAAACATACCTTATGATTTCTTCTTCAAATTCTAGAATGTCCAGAATGTCAGTAAACCCCAAGTCTTCAATGTTCTTGTAAGTTGGTTTGATCTTTCTAGAATCTCCCATAAGCTCACTCATGTACATGCTCTTTATATCAGATGTCTCCAAATCCTCAATGTGACAGTGTATGTATGCCCTAATATCTTCGACATAAACAACTCCCTCTGGAAAACGAGAAAATGCTCCAACCGAATCTTCTAGGGTATCCACATGCAGATACCGCTTGAAAGTTGGCCTAGGATGGTCCTTGACCTCTTGATTAAATATAAATACCTGTTGATCACTTCCATGATTAAATATAAATACCTGTTGATCACTTCCGGTGAAAACCCTTAACAAACTCTTCTAGTCGTCAGTGAAATCACTCAAGAAAATATCTGATCACACTGAATAGCCTTTGATCGCTCTGAATCTCTCTTAATCACATTGAATTGCTCTGAATGAAAGGTGATCAATAATGAAGTGAATTCAACCTTTTATCCTCCAAGGAAAACCCTAATCTTTCATTGACATCAATGACTGTCGATAAAAGATACCGGATCTCGAACAGAACACCTCAATGTTGGATAAGAATTTCCAATGTCTGGAACATCTTCTAGAACCTCTTCTCGGGGTATATGCAGTATCTTCATGAATTTTTCCTATCCCTAAGGCATTTGCCTTAGTTACCGATTGAGCTACCTATCGGTGCAGGAGCAACCTCCTCTGCTGGATAAGTAACCTGTGCATTTCCATCTGCTAATTGTTCTTCAGTCTTCATGACCCATCTCTGAATATGATCTTGTCAGATTTCACTAACCTTTTCTTCCCCTTTCTCATTTGATCCTCCACTACCAACCGGTGGATTTCTATTTCTACATAATTTAGCAATATGTCCAACCTCATTACATGCATAACATGTAACATTGTTCCTTTGAATTTCTTTGCTAAAACCGGTGAAATTTCTTGACTTGCACTGATTATCCATATGTCCAAATTTTCCACATGCATAGCATTTAACATTCATTTTGCAATCTTCTGTCTTATGACCATACTTATTGCATTTAGAACATTTACCGGGAGTAGAATTAGGGTTGTGATTTTCTCTGTTTCTACATTGCCTAGCCATGTGACCAAATCAATTGCAAACAAAACATATACTATTAAATTTATAAGCATTAAACTGCCTTACCCTTGCCTCATAGTTTTGATCTTCATTAGCAGTACTAGAACTCTGTCCTTGCTCAAATCCAAGTCTACTGGAATCTCCAATCAGCCTTTGTCTCTTCAATAACTCATCTAGTTGTGCTGAACTAATCTTGAATTTCTCTTTGTACTCTCTTGCAGTAGTTAGACCATCTCTCAAAATTATCATTTCTCTCTCAAGCTCTTGTTCATTACTCTGGGATTGTACTAAATCAATTCTCAACATATCATTCTCTGAACCAACCTACCACATTCTTCAAATTTGTTCTTCAGGGATACAACAATATTTTCTTCCTTTTTCTTTCAGTCCTCAATCTCTTTAGACATTCTCAAAGTTATAGATTGTATTTCATTTCTCATAACCGTGTTCTCTTGACTCAATTTATGACATTGTTCATTAAGTGCATCTTTTTCTTCATCATCCTAACTTTGCAAAAGTTCCTTCCTCCTATCTTGAATAGATGATAGCCTCTCCTGTAGGACAAGAATGAATTCCTTAGAAGAATTCAATTCATCTTGTAGCTTCAAGTTCTTCAACCTTTCAACATCATAATCTTCAAGTGCCATCTCAAGTTGCTTCTCCAATCCCATGTCCATGGATTCCAAATATCCCTCAAGCTGTTAAAATTCCTCTGAGGTACAAAGCTCTGATACCCATTGTTGGAATCCAATAACACTGAGAGGGGGGGGATGAATCAGTGTTATACTAGGAAGAACAATTTTAGCCTTATTATAACATGCATACACCAACCAGTATATGAGTACATAGATAATTGAAAGAAGTAAAACAACTAATAAGCCAAACACATAAATGAACACCATAACACACATAATTCTATGTGGAAAATATCAAAGAGGAAAAACCATAGCGGGATTTGTGACCCACAATATCAATCCATTGGCCATATGAAGAGATATTACAAAATAAAAGGGGCCTACACTTGTAGGAAGGCTTATAGCCTAGAGCACACTGCTCGATCACAAAAGGAGCCCCACTGACTACATACAAATCCAGAATACAATTCGAAGAAGTGTTGAACTGCAAAAGATAACATCTTCTATGCCAGAATACAGTTCTAGTTAAGCTATGTTTGTTCTAGTCTGAAACCCTAAACCATTTTCCAGAGTAACCATTACATAAATATCCTCACATACATAATCTCTCTGATATATTTCGTATCATATCACATCCATACTTCCATCACCATATCTATATCAAAATGATCTAGTCCAATTGACCTATATACCCTATATAACTTATCATGCCTTATGTTGGCTTACAAAGATTATTACAATATCAAATTACATGTTGGCTAGATAACTGTAAAGCGGAAAAATCGAACCCTAGTCATTCTCCCCTCCCCAACTCCAAGGAGAGAGAAGGGGGAGTCACTAGGGTTGATGGTTTTCACTTAGGGGAGACTTTACATTCAAAAGAGGGGTTGAAACCCACAAGATCCAATCCCACGCAATGCAAGATTGGATTCTATATGAGTTTCAAGGGTTAAGACATCAAGGATACCCTCTTTTGTAAAGAATGTAGATAGAAAGATTGAACTAGGAATGCATGTAAAGCAAGAAAGATTCGCTTATAAATAGAGATAGGGATATGGGATGAAGCTGTGGACCTGGAATTAGCAGTAAAATTTCGAGACGGTGCTGTTTTGCAAATTTGAGCGAAAGTTGACGGGACGATGGCGCCCGGTGTGCACACGGTCCTCCGAAAAATCTGCAAAACAAAGGGGGATCTGTTCGTCTATGCGAAGGTGTAATATATGTAGTATATTGTATGTTGTATGTGATCTCCTCTTCAATGGTTGAATCCTTGTCTTGAATGCAACACTTAGCCTTGAATGGAGACTTAGAATGCTCAATTGCTTGAAGGAATGCTTGAATGCTTGAATGTTTGAATATTTGAATATCGTTTCCGCCTTTTGCTTGCATATATCTTCTTTTTCCGACCTCCTCAAATGGGAGAGGAAATGTAGTTTATATACTTGTCAATTAGGGCTGATAGACTGATTATCCCGACCTTAGGCCGACCAGGAAACATTATTTTCCAATTTGCAAACTTAAAGACCCAAAGCCCCATAAGAGACCGGGCCCAAAATAGGGCCAGGGACCAGGGCGCTGGGCGCCATGGTCCTGGAGGACCAGGGCACTGGGTGCCCTAGTCCTGAAGGACCAGGGTGCTGGGCGCCATGGTCCCACCTCTAGGGATAGCAGGGTGCAAGGAGGATCAGGCCAGGGTGCTGAAAAATGTAGTTTTTGATGTCATGAACAAGTTTCGGGGTCTCCATTCAGGTTCCGTGTTGCATCGCCATCATGAAGACCCAAATGCAGTCGAAATTGCAAGTGTCACAATTTTAGGATGCTACATTTAGCCCCCACTTTAGCGGGAGTATAAGCGTACGCTCATACTTCCGGTAAAGTACAAGGAAACAACATTGAAAAACTTTCACCACGTCAAGGAGGCAAGATACACCAAGCCCCCAGTGGACTAAGGATCTTACGACTTCGATTGACAAAGTAAAAG
Source organism: Cryptomeria japonica (assembly GCF_030272615.1). Classification (NCBI taxonomy): domain Eukaryota; kingdom Viridiplantae; phylum Streptophyta; class Pinopsida; order Cupressales; family Cupressaceae; genus Cryptomeria; species Cryptomeria japonica. The sequence goes on along the minus strand of NC_081405.1, from coordinate 643,916,719 downwards.
GGAAGATCATGAGGGAGAACCATGACTGTCAGTAGTAAGGTTCCCTCACTATGAGTCATGCAAGAAAGATATCAAAAATTTTCAAGGCAAAGCTAAATTTGTGAAGAAATTTTCAAGTATCTTGAAAAGATATGAACGGGATGTATGCCCCCCTACGTTAAAGTGATCACACACGCCTCACTGGGGGTGATTGCTTTAAGCTAGTGATACATATAAGAAATGAGAAAGGAGCATGTTATCGCAAGGATTTAGCCCCCAAGTGTGAGATAAGCCCAAGGATAATAGACACAAAACACAAAGCACAAGGTGACTTCGCTTTCCTCGGGGTCAGTATGCTGTATGATAATTCATGTATATCATATGTATGTATGCATAATTGTTCTTCATTCCCCAATCAAGGAAGGTCACCTAGAAGAAGGGAACACATGTGTCTTTTGAGTCAACATGAGAGAGACCAAAAGAGATCTCAATGTTTTGCATCGTCCTCAAGTAGACAACACTAAGAACAACAAATAGAAGAATGAGAATAACACATAGAAGAAGTAACAAAAGAGAGGAGGAGAGAGTCTGCTATGCTAATGAACTAGTCTAGCATGTCATCTACCCCCCGATCTTGCTAATCAATATTTCGGGAAGGTAGGAAACACGCTAGAGGAGGAACATCCAACACAACAGATGGAGCTATCACAAGATCCAAACAAGGGCTATGTTCATACCCCAAGCCACAGTGTTCTTGTCTAGGAGCTAGGATAAGTGCTTTAGAAAATTCATTAGATAGATGGTTATCAACATCAACATATTCATATTCACTATCAGAATGAACAGGAGTAACATTTTCATCATGAATAACATTTTCATCTATATCATCATCAAGATTTATAAAAATAGGATCTTTAACTCGCACCGGATCAAGACCATCATGCACCTTATGTTTAGGAGATTTCGGCTCAATCGTCAGCTGAGGAGAAAATGGAATAATATTAGTTGAAGGTGTTTTTGGGGATTGCAAAGTTTGAGAAGCAACTGCCTGAGCTCTAAGACGATGCTTTCATCGGCGTTCACGTGCAGAATGATTTCGTCTAGTCTTAGTAGGAAGTTGAGAAGAGTGAGGAGGAGGAATGTTCTCATCCTTATCACTTGGGTGTTTAGGTTGTGGTTTCTTAGGTTGAATAATAGGAGAAGAGGAAGGTCTCTTCTCTCCATAAGAGGAAGGAGGAGGAACTGCTCCATACAAAGGAGGAATATTCGGTTTAGGAAGTAGACCAAGTCCATCATGACGAGGAGGTATAGGTCTACTTTTAGGAATTTTATTAGATATAGGCATAGTCACATTCATAGGAATGGGTTGGGAATCTTCTTGAGGAAAGACATTAGTTTTATCTTTCAAAGGAAGAACTTCCTTCTCAAGAACGATAGGAATGTCAAGTTTGGGTGTTCTAGGTTCACTTAGAGATAGGATCATATCTTTCTTCCACTTTTGATAAGATTTAAAAAGATGATCACTTCGCGAAGGAAGAGATTGGAATTGTTTAGGCCAAAAGTAATCAATAGGAACACTAGAAGTTCTTTCAGCTGGTTTAAAGAGACTATGATTGACAGTAACAACTTCACCATTATGGGGAAATTTCAAACACTTGTGAATAGGAGAAGCAATTAGCTTTCATGGAAGATAGCCAAGGATAGCCTAGCTTCACATGAAATTGTTCGGATGATGGAATAATAGCAAAGTCCACATCAAGGGATTTGTTATGGACCTCAATAGGTAATGTAATAGAACCAATTGCAGGAGAAGAAAATGCATCAAATAGTTTCACAACCACATTTGTTTCATCATAGATCACTTGATTCAATTGCAAAGTAAAAAGAAATTCTTCAGTAATGATATTAACCATACAAGAAGGATCAATAAGCACTCCACGGCAAGGTGTATTCTTGACTTTTGCAACTATATATAAAGGACCATCATGTGCCCTGATAGTTTCACTGGAATCAAATGTGATGGAAGGTTCTCTAGGGATTTTCTATTGTTCCACAAAGTTAATCACATTCGGAGTCATAGACACAAGACTATCAGGTGAGAAAGAGGAATCATTAGTCTCAACCACATTAGAGGTATGAGAAGGTAATGGATCAGTAAAAATCTGAAGATTTTGGTTAGGAGGAGCTATAGATGTGTTTCCTTTATCATTCACACCAGAAACAAAGATAGTATTATTATCAATCAAATCTTGAATTTTACCCTTTAAAGCAAAACATTTTTCAGTATCATGCCTAGGATGACGATGAAATTGACAAAAATATTTGTTATCAAAATAGGGTGAATTAATCTTTGCAGGGTCTATTTGCCTTATAGCAGGAAGAGTAAGCACATTTTGTTCCAATAACTTATTCATAATACTATGCAATGATTCATTCAAAGGAGTGAACTTTCTTTCTTTCTTGAAAAACTTAGAAATAGGAGGCACACCTGATGCCGCATTCACATTGTTGTTGATGATGTTTTCATTGAATTTAATGGACTCTCTATTCGGTTTAAACTTCCCAAATGGTTGTTGACTACTATCACCCTTATCACTCGGAGCCATAGGATTTGCTTGTTCCATTTGACTCACAGTCAATTGATAATTGTGAAGAGTTGCGCACAACTGTTGGAAAGAAGTAAACTTAGAAAACATAAGTTTTTCTCTAATATCTTTTTGTAAATTAGAAATAAAGATTCTTTGAATATCATTGTCAGGCACTGGAAAAGAAATTTGAGCATACAAATGCTTATATCTACCAATGAAATCAGTCACTTTTTCTTTAACACCTTGTTTACAATGCATTAAATCAATCAAAGTAACTTTAGGACTTATATTGTTTTGAAATTGTTGAATGAAAGCATTTGCAAGTTGTTCGAAAGAAGTAATAGAATAAGAAAGCAACGAGCAATACCATTGTAGGGCTTTATCTCTTAATGTTCTAGTAAACAGTTTTGCCAGCAACCTTTGGTCATAAGCAAAATCAGTGCATATTGTTTCAAAGGTCTTAACATGTGTTAGAGGATCACCCTTACCATTATAAAGCTCCAAATGCGGAATTTCAACATGTTTAGGGGGGATAGCTCGAACAATGTCAAGAGAAAGTGGGCTCGCAACATCAAATGTGGGCACACTAAACTTAGATTGATTCATAGAGGCAATTTGTTGCTGTAAAGAAGAGACAGTTTGTGCAAGATTGTTAATGGTCGCTTCAGTCGAAGAGTTCATATTAGACATGTTAGATTGTGATGGAGGTGTTATGTTATTTAAAGAAGGTAGAGAGTAAGGTGGTGGGACCCTATGATAGTTAGTCATAGGAGATGATTGGAAAGGAGGAACACTACAAGGAGGAATGGAAGGGTTAAATGAATTGCCCCCTTGCATCATGTTCATTTGTGGAGATATAATAGGGACACTCATTGAAGGAATGAATGAAGAAGTCGGATTGAATGGAAGAAGAGGGTTGATTGAAGAAGAAGGATTGCCCCCATGACTAGTGATCATAGGAGGAATGTCTTGTATTGAAGTAGTCATTATGTTTGATGTAAAAGTAGGTATACTAGCAATAGGAGTTGTCAAAGGAATAGAATGATTAACTTGAGTAGGAGGTTGTGTATAACCTAAGGTTTCGGCACAACTTTTCATCGGCATCACATTCGAATCCACAATGTGTGCAATACCACGCAAAATATCAATTCCATTCTTATCACTTTGAACCATACATTTTAGACCCTCAATTAATGAAAGAGCTTCACTATCAGGGTATTCTTGAGACATCCATTGTCGAAAATCATCAAATTGGTTATCCAATTTTGAAAGTTGTTCTACAGAAACCTCATGGAGAGCTTCTTCATCATTTAGCGGATTAGAGGAATTACCCATGTCCTCGTTAAAAAGGCCATTCAAATTAGGTTCCATCTCCTTGGTAATTACACCTTGGAAAGACTTAATTCTAATTCTTCATCTAACGGGAATAGTGTAAGTAGGGCTTATTGTTGTAAAACTCATGCACTAAAGAGAGAGAGAAGATTTTGAATTTTAGAGGTAGCAAATTTCAATAAAATCAGCCAATCTCCTAGATTAAAGCTGTTAAATACAGTCAGGACAATCTCCCGAAATTTCGAAAAAAATGTCCAGGACCGTGGCGAACGGAGTGCACACGGTCCTCGCAACTTTTTTTGAAATTTTCAGGGATGAAAGTTATGATCATTTTAAAGCTAATCTGAAAAAATTGAGTGATTTTACGATCTGTAGATAGGCCAAATTAAAGTTGCAATCTCAAAATTGAACCCTACCAAGATTGTTGAAAAATGTAAAATTTGAATTTTGAAAAAGAGGGGGAAACTGAAATTTTGAATTTTATGATTTTAGAGGGAATACTAAAAGCAATGCAAGTTTTGAAATTTTAAAAATTGACTTGATTTCATGCAAAATTTGAATTTGAAAGTGGAAATCAAAAGTTGTTGCAATTAAACACTTGATTTCAAAAGTCACAAATTGTAAAGATTTGAATAAAGTACTGAAATTTCGAATGAATGCTAACACACTTTTCAGATTTAGGACAGTAAGAAACACAATTTTGATACAAATTTCAATTTCAACAATTTTTGAATGATTAGAAGCCTCAATCCAAGCAATCGCTAGACCAACTTTGACTTTAATGTTGAAAGTGTTAAAATTGATAAAATTAGCCAAAATTCTGGATTTTAGCAGAAAAATACAGTAAGATCTAGCTCCCGAAATTTCGGAAAAAATGTTGGGGACGATGGTGCTCGGGGTGCACACGGTTCTCGCAACTTTTTTCCAAATTTTCAGAGATGAAATATATTGTGATTTTATTGCGGAATCCAAAGTTGCAGCCGATTTGGAAGTGTTTTGATTAGTGAAATTATCAGTCAAAGGTTGAATCAAGAAGGTCTTAAAAATTAGGGTTTTGACATTTAACCACTTAATTTTCAGAATTAAAGCACAAATATGAATTGACAATTTGCAATAGAAGGGTAGATCTGAAACAAGCATTAACAATTAAACATTTCACAAGTTTAATTACTTCAAAAGAAAATTTTAGGGTTTTTTTATGCAATTAACCTCTAAAATTTGCAAAAGATCAAACATGGAAATATAATTGGGAAAGCAAAATTTTCAGATCTAACCATGAATAATCAGAATGAGGATGTTCACGTCGGGTTCACCAAAATGTAAAGCGAAAAAATCGAACCCTAGTCGTTCTCCCCTCCCCAACTCCAAGGAGAGAGAAGGGGGAGTCACTAGGGTTGATGGTTTTCACTTAGGGGAGACTTTACATTCAAAAGAGGGGTTGAAACCGACAAGATCCAATCCCACGCAATGCAAGATTGGATTCTATATGAGTTTCAAGGGTTAAGACATCAAGGATACCCTCTTTTGTAAAGAATGTAGATAGAAAGATTGGACTAGGAATGCATGTAAAGCAAGAAAGATTCACTTATAAACAGAGATAGGGATATGGGATGAAGCTGCGGACCTGGAATTAGCAGTAAAATGTTGAGATGGTGTTGTTCTGCAAATTTGAGCAAAAGTTGATAGGACGATGGCGCCTGGCGTGCACACGGTCCTCCGAAAAATCCGCAAAACGAAGGGGGATATGTTTGTCTATGCGAAGGTGTAATGTATGTAGTATATTGTATGTTGTATGTGATCTCCTCTTCAATGGTTGAATCCTTGTCTTGAATGCAACACTTAGCCTTGAATGGAGACTTAGAATGCTCAATTGCTTGAAGGAATGCTTGAATGCTTGAATGTTTGAATATTTGAATATCGTTTTCGCCTTTTGCTTGCATATATCTTCTTTTTCCGACCTCCTCAAATGGGAGAGGAAATGTAGTTTATATACTTGTCAATTAGGGCTGATAGACTGATTTTCCCGACCTTAGGCCAACCAGGAAACATTATTTTCCAATTTGCAAACTTAAAGACCCGAAGCCCCATAAGAGACCGGGCCCAAAATAGGGCCAGGGACCAGGGCGCTGGGCGCCATGGTCCTGGGGGACTAGGGCACTGGGCGCCATGGTCCCACCTCCAGGGACAGCAGGTGCAAGGAGGATCAGGCCAGGGTGCTAAAAAATGCAGTTTTTGATGTCATGAACAAGTTTCGAGGTCTCCATTCAGGTTCTGTGTTGCATCGCCATCGTGAAGACCCAAATGTAGTCGAAATTGCAAGTGTCGCAATTTTAGGACGCTACAATAACTTAAATACATGAATATCAAAAGCAATTTTTGATTTCGTATCCAAAAGATGTCGGCCTCCAATACCAATAACCATAATTCTTAACCATGTCGGCCTGCATTGCCAGTAACCAAATAAATCCTTCTATACGCCGGTGCCAGTGCCAATGTAGTGTTTGTGAAGTGCCTGTTGGTACACAACTAAACCAAAACACGAAGCCAGAACAAAATATCATGTTGGCATCAATGATAACATAGTGAAACTAGCCAATTGAGTGTCAATTGCCAACAAAACCCTTTTTGCTTTACATCTCAACAACAAATGTATCACTAGGAGCTCTCTTAGAGAAGCATGATGAAGAAGGAAAAGAAAGAGCAGTATATTACGTTAGTTGAGAAGACATGTCTAGCAGTTGTATTTGCAACTCAGAAATTGCAACACTATATGCTAACTCATTCTGTAAAATTGATAGCAAAAATAGATCCACTGTAATATTTGCTAAGCAAGTCAACTTTGATAGGAAGATTGGCTAAATGGGTTATGATACTAAGTAAGTTTGATATAGAATATATTGATCAGAAAGCTATCAAAGGACAAGTCATTGCTGATCAATTGGCTAAAGTACCCCTATAAGATGACAAACCATTGCATATTGAATTTCCTGATGCAAACATTCTAACAATTAGCATAAATTTTTGGGAGTTGTACTTTGATGGCTCCTATACACAACATGGATCAGGTGCAAGAATCTTGTTCATAACACCTCAAGGCCACACAATTCCAAAATCATACAGAGTGCAGTTCCCATGCACAAACAACACTACAGAATATGAGGCATTGGTTATTGGGATCAAAATGACCATTGAATGAAACATCAAGGAATTGCATGTTTATGGTGATTCACAACTCATCATCAACTAGATAAATGATGATTATCAAGCAAAAGATGACAAGTAGATGCCCTATAAATAGCTAGTTGAAGAATTCAAAGAGCACTTTGAAGAAATATCATTCGCTCAGATCCCATGGAATGAGAATAAAGCAACAAATGCAATGGCTACAATACCATCTCTTTTACAGAATCAAGAAAATAAACAACGTTACGAATTCTTCATGGAAGATATCTTGAATCCTACTATTGAATCCAAAAATACCCACATGATTTGCCATATATTTGGAATCGATCAATCTTTATATAGCCAAACTTATCGATACTTAAAAGAGAACATCCTTCCTCTTGACCTATCCCACAATCAAAAGAGAATTTTTATCCGTCAGTCATCTCGATATACTATCATTGTTGATACCTTATATAGATGGGGTCTAGATAGCACTCTACTAAGATGTCTTGAACAAGAAGAATCTGAGAAAGTTCTTAACAAAGTCCACACAGGTATTTGTGGCATGCACTCAAGTGGTTTAACACTAGCTAAGAAACTTATTCGATTAGGTTACTATTGGCCTACTATGGAGAGAGATTCATTTACATATGCCAAGAAATGCAAGCAATGTCAGATTCATGGGAATCTCATTCATGCACAAATACAAGAACTACATCCTATGGCAGGATCATGTCCATTTTCCCAACGGGGTCTTGATCTAGTGGGTAAGATAAATCCTTCATCTTCTAATGAAAATAAGTTCATTTTGACTTCTACTAAGTATTTCACTAAATGGATTGAAGCAGTGCCTTTGACAAAGGTGACAGGAAAGCAAATAGCATTATTTATCATGAATTACATAATATGTTGCTATGGAGTCCCTATGACCATCATTACTAATAATGGGAGGCCATTTAAAAATCAAGACATAAAGGAACTATGTGAGCGATTTCATATCCAACGTAGGTTTTCTACACCATATTATCTACAGGGAAATGGTCAAGCTGAGGCATCAAATAAGACAATCATAAAGATCTTGAAGAAAACAGTCAATGAAGCTAGTAAAGACTGACATATTCAGCTAAATCATGCTCTATGGGCACACTGAAACAGCATTCACACACCAATGGGGGAAACTCCGTATTTCTTAGTCTATGGATCAGAAGCCATATTACCAGTAGAAGTAGAGATACCTTCTCTACGAGTATCCTTGAAAGGTCTTATTCTAGAAGAAGAAGAAGAAGAAGTCTCTAGACTTCAAGAACTTGAGCTGATTTAGGAGCATTAACAAAATACTTTAGATCATTTGAAAGCATACCAATAGAGAATGGCGAGAAGTTACAACCACAGAGTTAAGCCACATATTTTTCAGCTTGGAGATCTAGTTCTAAGAGAAAATCCATGAAATCAACAGGATCGAGAAAATAAAGGTAAATTTGAGCCAAACTGGTTAAGTCCCTTTGTCGTAGTAGAAGCATATGGTTCGGGAGCATACAAATTATCTACACCAGAAGGGGATTGGTTCGATGATCCAATCAATACTATGCATCTGAAGAAATTCTATGCTTAAAAGTATTAGCAAAAAATACCACAAAAATAGTTAAAAAGTAGAAAAAGACTAAAAATCAGAAAAGCAACAAAAATCCCTAAAAATCATAAAAGGAGAAAAATATAAAAATAGTGTAAAACTACGAAAATAGTTTAAAAAAAAGTTCAAATATGAAAAAAATGCAATAGATTTAGATGGTGAAAAACTGGTAAACATGCACTATCTAAAAGTGGGCTCTTCCATCTATGAGATTGTTGTGCCCATCTATCCATCCTATCATATCCATCTATCTTCGCATATCTATCTTATCCTTTGCATCCATTTCTTTGAACCATTGGCAAGAAATATGCATTTTATCAAATAGTTATCAATCTTTGATATACTTATCGTAGTCACTATCTTGGATTTTATCATAATCAATCAATCTACAGTTGTATCCCACCATGGTTTGGTACATCCGTAATAAGGTTTGTTTCCGTTGGGGGCAAAATCCTAAACTCTTTTTGCTAAGGGAATCTTTAAATCTTTGAAAATCCAAAAAACATTTGAAAAACTTAGAAAAACCAAAAACACCTAGGGTTTTGAAACAAATGATGAACAACAAGGCAATGAAGATCAAGGCCTTTGTAAAAACTGGATTGTGCAACTCATAATACAAAGATTCAACTAGCAAGTAATGAAGGATTATCAAGGATCATTCATCAAGATGATTATATCAGTTAATGACCATGAGAACATATGTATGACTCATAAGATTCAGTGTTTATATCTTGATTTTCGCTAATCATGTGTCCTATGAAACTCAATGATGTCCATGACTAGAGGAGATATGATGGGGCATGATTATTTTCCTTGTTTGGTATATGTGGTTTATCTCTTAGTAAGGTATGTACTTGTCTAAGGATATGATTGACAAAAGATCATGGAGGACGTTTCGAGCAGCTTGAATCATTATGTCAAGTTGCTTGTATAAACTTGCTATATCAAAATCTATTTAAGAAACACTCAAGTTGACTTGAATCATTATGTCAAGTTGCTTGTATTTTCTTACAACATTTAAAATCTCAATGATGAAATCAAGCACTGTTACAAGAAAGCATGTGAAGAATGGCAGTATCATCTAAGTTAGATCATTCTAAATTAGTTCATTATCATCTGCATTATAAACATTCATTGTCAGTTGCATTATAAGCATTTCATTTCAGATCAACGGTCAAAAATAAAGATTGAGTATATTTGGACAAACAAAAAAAATAATTGCATTAGATTGCATTTAATTAATTAGGTTCATTTCATCTTTTAAATCATTAGGTTTGCATTCATAATCATTTGCATTCATCGTATCATTGTTAGTTAGATTCATTTCTCATTATCATTATTTGCATCTATTTATAATTAGTTTCATTTAGAATCATTTAATTGTATTTGTGCATTTACAATCATTAACCATATTATTATTCTATCATTATTTATATATCTCATCATTTAATCATTATAATCATTTACATTTACATCCATAATTATCAAAATAAAAAATCAAATGCTTTTCAAGTAAATCATTTCATCATCTTATCATCAGATGCATATACATCAAGGAATATAACTAAACATCCATTTCATATTTTCATCATTTTTCATATATATCATGTCATGCATATATAAATATCATCATCACATCATATAGATCATTATCATATCATCAAGATAACATCATGGAATATAAAGGAAGGGAAAGATCATCATTGCATCATCCTTGTAATCAATGCATATAGGTCATCACCATCATAATAGAATGCATAATAAACCATGAATCATAGCCATCATATAGAGTCCATGTTTTCATATCATCATAAAACAATAAAAATTCCAAGTATACAATCATATCAAAGAAATAATCAATAACATACAAATCTCTCAGAATATCAAATCAAGTCTCATGGCTGCCCTATACCAATCCCGCCTGACTCTATTAGTCTCTATGGTTGTGGGCGAGACAATCCTCCAGATGGCCCTACTCCTCAATCCCTACTCCTTCTTCGAGGCCCCATAACCCCACCACTTTTGGTATCCATCATGTTGGATACAGGAGTAGTAACATAGCTCCCTACTCTCTGGCTCTTAGAGACCAGATCCTCATATCATTGCCACCAATACATTGTCTCCTTCCCAGCCCGATATAACGCTCTAACAATATCAGCTAATAGAGTGCCATAACCAACCTATTGAATATGATCAAGAGTAGCCTATGTATCCCGGTATCTCCTAGCAGCTCTGTCTCTCTCAACGGTGAGCGTTTGAACATGTGCCTTGAGCTGATCTATCTGTTCTCTAAGGTCATCTATACTATCATATTATGGCGCATCTTGTTGAGGTATATCTTGCATAACATCATCACCACCTCCCTCTCCCCCTGCTGGAGTTTCCACCCGAGTAGCTCTCATAATCCGCTGTCGAATGAGGGGCACATGATCCTCTGAATCCTCCTCCCCCTCGTCCCAAACACCATGAGGTGTAATCACCCTTGGATCTAGATGGATCTGACCAAAATCAATCCCTCTCCCTTGAAATCTGTCCAATCCTTCACCTTTGCCTAGTCTTGGAGAGGGAAATCCTCTCGTTGCTCCAAACCCTCTTCTGCCTGCATCTCTCCCTGCCATAGGAAATGTCCTCCCAACTCTCCCAACTTGTCCAAAATTTCCTCCTCAGACTCTCACTCGGCCTCCCCTCCATCCTCGTCTCCCTCCTCTCCCATCTCCACCCTCATCTCCCCCATCTCCCCCAACCTCTCGTGCAGCTCTAAGCTCTCGTCTCCATCTTCGTCATCGAATAATAGGATCATTTGAATCATCCTCCTCATATCCTGAGCTAGGAGGAGGGTCTATAGGATTACTAATGCGGGAAAAGGGGTGTGTAACAAGGTACTAACCATAATTTGTATTAATCCTTGTATCCAAAATGTGTGATCTCAAATAATATGCTACAATAGGAACAACCAAAAACTCTGCATATGCTATCTCAAAAGATAATGAAGGGCCCCAATCTCACCTATCCTTGTATCATCGTGCATACATGGTGACACCAGAAGCCATGTGCTAAATAATACCAAACTATCTCAAAATGCAGCCAAATAATTGTCTGTTAATGATATGAGTATGACCGATCAAATACCTACTCTGCAAAATCAATGGAAACATCCGAGTGTCCTCCAACCAAGGCTCACAATCAATATATGGCATCCACAACATAGTGTCCATAGAATCTAAAACCAATTGCCAATACTCAAGCTTACCCAGCTTAGGATGAGTAATGATACCTCTGTACAAATATACATATGGTTGGCCATCACTGCGAACTCTATCATGAATAGGCCGAGTAACAACAATGTGCTCCTAGCACCAGACCTGAAGTAGTATGCATCCAGACGAGAGACTAGCTCCGCCATCATAAACAACCTGATGTAGATCATGATATAAATGTACAAGTATACACACACCCCATGCATACAGAGTACAATGTTGCACCATTCTTTGCAAGATCCCTCCCCATCCAATGACAAAACCTCGAGATCTCCTATCAGGACAAATAAATCCACCAATCAAACCTGCAAGAACCACTGGGAGAGTCTCATAATGCATGATCATGTCCTCCCAATGAGTTTCTCCTCCATCAAAGCTCTCATCACCAAAAACTGTCTTGCATGCCTTGGTCCCACCAAGATCCTGATAGTCATACTAGACAAGCTCGCCAATAACAGGGATGTGGAGGATCCTATAGAAATCCTCGAGCATCACACTAATCTCACCAGTGGGTAGGTGAAATGTGTTATGCTCACTGTGCCATCTCTCAGCTAATGCAATCAATAGGACCCTATTATGTGTAATATCAGGCATGTGTAATATGTGACGTAATCCACAAACATCAATATGTCTAATCTCATCCTGAGTCAACTCTGGGACTAAATGGCACATAGCCGAGAATTTTTCCCGACACTGGAGAACATCTAGTTTCTCCTGTTTAATTAGACAAGTTTGTCTATCAATCATCTATTCTATCAATCAAATCAACATTCAATCAAATCTTTTCTATCAAGCAAATCAAGCTATCAATCAAGTGATCAACAAATTAAGATTTTAATCAAAGACTAAATAGGTCTCTTCAAGCTTCTAATCAATCATCAATCAGGAAAACAAATATCAATCCCTATTGATCAAAATGTTTGTCAATCAAATCAATCAATAAACTATCTTATCAATCAATCAATCATTTATCCTATTGATCAAATTTATCAAACCCTCTATCAATCAAACATCAATCGTCTATCAATCTATCCAATTACCCATCTAATTTCATCAAATTGAATTTTAACATTGTCAAAATAAAATTTTTTTGATTTTAACTAATTGTGTTGTCTGCCTAAACAAAAGCACTAACTTAATGGGCACAGGTGTTAAATATATCAAAAGCACTAACCAATTTATCATTTGCATGAACACATTGCACAAAAGCGTTAATTCTATCAAATGCGCTAATATATTTATCAAATGCACAAACTTAATGAGCATAGGTGAGAATCAAGCAACTGCGCTAAAATTCCTAGCAAAGGCGAGAACAAACATGATGAAAGCGCTAAACTAACAGAAGCACTAACCAAAACAACGTATGCGCTAATCTACAGTGCAAAAGCGTGAAAACAATGTGCCGAAAATCAAAAAAAAATTAAACAACCCTAAAACGTGTAGAAAATTTGAAAACTTGTACGGAAATTCAAAAACAAGGTCAGGATAGGTCACTCAACAGGTCTCTGGTATCGGTGAATGCACTCCAATCGATAACTCTCGAACGAGATCACCATTTTGCCAACTCAACACTCCAATTTCTTTTCTCTCCAAAAGCTGACAATTTTGCAAATGAGGATAAAATTGACCTAGGTTAATTTTATTATTACCTTTTTTACTATTAAAGGGGTAATTAATTCTTTCAAAAGTGGGGAAATTTTATTTGTTTTTCAAAAATGAATTTAATTTAGAGGCCTATTTTCAAATCTTTTTCAATCGATTATCGTGAGATCAATCGCTCAATCAATTTTTTTCAACAATTGCATGATCAATCTCCCGAGGGGGCACAGAATCAGGGTTTTTATCTTTGTTAGGCACATTATCGAGACTTGATTTAATCTTTGAAACAATGTTGTCTCGAAATCATTTCAAAGAGGGGCAAAATGTATACACATAAAATTGGCTATGAGTAATTAAATAAATATTTTATATTTATTTACTAATTATTCTTCTATTAAATAGTTAATTTGAAAAGATTAATTTATTTAATTCATTTCATATTCTTCTATTAAATAATTGATTAAAATATTTTATTAATTAATTCATATTCCTTTCTTCTAATCAATTAATTAAATATCTAATATTTAATTATTCTTTTATCTACTATCCTATGGTCTCATCAATTAAATAATTTCTTAATTATTTAATCTCCCTTTTCCAACTCCCCTCATCTCCACATCACTTCTTCTTTGCCAACTCATCCATCATGTGGCTAAAGATATTAATATTTAATTAATATCAATATGCATCATTATCTTCAACATTCATTCTATTCTTCAAATAATGTGTACATACACACATTCCTCAACCTCCCTATATTCTCTCCAACCTTCCTACATCTTTGGAGGAAGTTGAGTCCACTTGTCCTCTTATCCCTAAATCTTCTCCAACTATCCTATATTCTCTCAATCCTCATACTTAGTCAAGGTGAGATGAATGGCACTTGGCTTCTCCTTCCACCTTTTCCTCCATCATGTAGGTGTAGGAGGAACATCTTCTACCTTTCTCTCTCACATCTCAACCTCTTGCTCATAGCCATCCAAATTGCAAGATTCAATCATGACCCTTGATCTTTGCCACCTAAGATTATGCACTCAACAATCTATAAATAGAGGTCTCCTAAGCCATTTTTAAAACTAATAGCTATTCACATAGTCTTCATTTTGCATCCGTGACTTTTGAGTTTAAAGCAATTTAGCATTTTAGGAGTTTAATCATAGCATATCATTATCTTTTCATATTAGCTTAATATCATTTAGCATATAAATCAACAACCAGATATCTATCCATTCTTCATATGCCATCTTGGAAGCTACCAGTGCTTGTTTGAGAGAAAAATCATTTGCAACCAAGAGCAATGGGGTTAGGACACAATGAGACATAATTCATGAATGTATAACAATTTCATTTTCTTTTCTATTTCATGTTGTTTCATTGGTTGAAACTTGACTTATCTTTGCATGATAGACTAATGAGTTTGCAGGTTTAATCTCTAAGGTAAAACTTAAGTGGATATAGGAAGAATACTTAGATTTAGACTTAGATCAGGATGGAGGTTTTGAGGAAGAGCAAGTAGATATTATGGCGAAATGAAGTATTGTACAAACCCAATCTAAACTAAAAAATCCATACATAGAATTAAAAAAGAAAAGGGGTACTAAATCGAATAAAGAAAAAATAGAAATTGCAGCTAGTGATAAGGGACAAAGAAAGTTGAGAAACACGAAGGAGATCATCCTTCCCAAGGAGGCATGAAGATAATAAACTAGAATGTTAGGGGCATAAATTCCCCTAGCAAGTGGTGCTTAGTTAAGCATCAAATAGACCTAAGAAAAGTAGATATGGTGTTTCTTTAGGAAACAAAGTGGGACAAGGAGGAATCTCAAAATAGAATGAGAATATGGAGACAATGGGAAGGATACTTTGTATAATCGAATCGGGCTTCTGGTGGATTAGGGGTGATTTGGAATCCATTAGCAATAAAATATTCATTGATCAAGGAGAATTAGAATTGGATGGTGGTTAAATGTAGAACTTTAAGTAATAGAAAAATTTTGGTACTAAATGTCTATGGGCTAACTTAAACATTCGATAAGAGAAATTTATGGCAGGAACTAAAACAATGGTTTGGGATGCAGAATAGGGATAAAGTTGTCATTGGAGGAGACTTAAATGCATTAGACAATACAAAAAAGCAAGGTGGGATGAAAATATCTCTAGGGTGCAACATGATTTTCAAGATTTTGTTGTTGAAGAAACTTAAGGGATATCCCAACTAGGAATGGGAAATTTACCTGGACGAACAGGAGGAAAAGCTTCAAGTTAATATAGCAAAGAAATTAGATTGGTTACTTTTTTATGGAGAGTGGGAGAATCAAACTAACACCTTTGAAGCAACTATATTATAGTTCGCAAGTTCTGACCATTATCCAGTCCAATTGATCATTAATGAAAAATTTCCTAAAGGTGGCAATCCATTCAGATTTGAAAATATGTGGCTTTGAGGTAGTGAGATACATGGGTTAATCAAGTCATGGTAGAATGAAGTTAGAGTTGGTAATAATTACAAGATGTATCTATTTAGTAAAAAAAAATTACACACTAAGAATAAATTGAAGGTATGGAACAAGGATCACTTCAAAAACATTTTTACAGAGAAGGCTCTAGTAGAGGAGGAGCTAGGCAAACTAAATGAGAAAATAATTGAAAGAGGAATGGAAAAGGAGGACTTTGAGTTGGAACAGTGTCTAAATCAGAGCTAAATGAAATATTGGCTAAGGAAGAAATGTATTGATGTCAAAAATCAAGAGAAGTCTACTAAATAGAGGGTGATAAGAATACAAAGTATTTCCAAAAAACAATAGCGGAAAATAGGAGTAGAAAAAGGATTATAGAGATAGAATGAGTGATAACTCAATGATGAGAAAATAGTACCAAACTAGTATTGAGAGGGGGGGGGTGAATCAGTACAAAAAAAATACAGTCCTAAACCAGTTCAACGGGGATTACTCCAAATGACTAGCAAACAGTGGCACCGGTTTGAAACAGAGTGCAACCAGTAAAACCCACAACAATTAAAACAATCATAAACCGGTTACTCACTTGGCTTTCCACTTAACTTAGAACTACACTACCATTTCACCCTTATGTATGAACAGGTAATCTATCATCATATCTTCACAACAGCTAGTTCAACATGTTTCATTGACAGGCATAAACCACAGAACCATCATATGCTTAACAGGTAATAACAAAGCATCACAAGATAAAAGCATCACACATGACACACATATTTTTCACGTGGAAACCCAACTGGGAAAACCACGGTGGGGATGAATACCCACAAGCTTGTTTTTGAACTCTTTGCAAGTCTGCTCTGTTAGGAGCCTTGTCCTGTTAAAGACAAATACAATAGGTTCTGTTAGGAACCGATCTTGTTAGGGATCACCCAGTTAAGGGATGGCTACAATACCCAGTTAAGGGTTAAACCTTGTTACAGGTTACCTTGTTAGAGGATTTCAAGAACTCAATAGCTAAAGGATTTCCAGAGCTCTCTAGCTTTCTAGATCTCAATAACTTTGAGTTACCCTGTTAAGGGATTTACAGCATGCCGGTTAAGGCTACCCTGTTAGGGGATTTTCCAACTGTTGACGTGGTTAGAGATCAACAGGTATTTCAATGATCTGGTAACAACACTCAATGCCAATGCAGATCTGCTTAAGCTCCTCTTCACCTTCCGCACTTACACTCTGTAGGTATCACTTCTCTCCTCTAGTCTGCCAAGAATCACGTATCCCTTCTCTTGGATACTCACACAACTTTTGCCAACAACCTCCGAAAGAGTCACAACAACATCGACCTTATAGGACAACAGACAGGTTGGTAGCATAAACCCTAAACCCTAGACCTGTTAGGTTAAGGAATTCAAACGGTTCAATCCTAACCGTTGATCATACTGTATTGAATGCAACACTCTTGATCCAATCTCAAGACATTCTCCATCGTTTGTTTTCCACCAATTTCATGGCAGCTGATAACCCATCACACATTATCACCTTTTACAGACTTCGGACATTCCTGAGATAGATAGGAACAATCTCCTTTATGCAAGATCCTTCATGCGCACAAGGCTGATGTGGCAACATGATCTGTTCTTCATTACAATGCTAACTCATCACACAATGTCACCGGTTGAGCCATACAGGCCTGAAGCACTTCAACCGAAAACCCTGAAGTTGAGACTACCAACCAGTAGTCATACAATGCTTCCATGTGCCGGTTCACCTTGAACAAGCACACCACTTCACTTTGGCACAAATGCCGGTTCACATGCCAGTTCATACCTCTTCAACATATTGACATCAATGACAACATACAATGTCATTATGTCCACATATTGGTTCACATAATGCCAACAATATCCCCCTTTGGCATTGATGGCAATATACAAAGATATCTCTCCGCTCTCTTTGCTTCACATTTTCTCCCCCAATTTCTATAGATATCTTCTCCACTTGACATCTTCTCCCCCTTTGACAACAATGCCAAAGTGGAGGCACAAGATTCCCTGTTCCATTATGCTGCTCCCCCTGAGGAGTAGCATCCTTCAACACATCAATCCTGAAGAAAGATTTGACTATGCAATACATGACTGATGTGGAGCATATACCCTTAGTTCACCTCCTGAAGGGGTAGTACCCCTAATTCACCTCTTAAGTGTGTAAATGTAGTCTTTGGGAGAGGATTGGTGAATATGTCTGCTAACTGCTCCTTACTAGACACATGCTCCAGTGCAATCTCTTTGTTCTAAACCTTTTCCCTCAAGAAATGATACTTAAGCTCAAAGTGCTTGGTTCTAGAATGTAAAACCGGAATCTTTGAAATATTGATAGCACTTGTGTTATCATAGAATATACTTACCAGTTCAGGTGCAGGGATTTTGAAGCCTTTCAATACATGCTTCATCCAAATTGTCTGAGTGCAGTTCATGAAAGCTGCAACATACTCTGCTTCCACTGTAGACTGAGAGATACAACTCTGCTTTTTACTCATCCATGAGACCAGTCTACCACCAAGGAAGAATGCACCACCGATTGTGCTCTTCCGGTCATCTACATTACCAGCCCAATCAGCATCTATGAACACTTTCAAGTTGAAGTCCTTGATATATGGATACCACAATCCATAGTCAGCAGTCCCCTTTAGATACCTAAGAATCCGCTTGACTGCAACCAAGTGGGATTCTCTTGGACTTTTCTGGAACCTTGCAGTAATGCCAACTGCATGTGCAATATCCGGTTTGCTATGCACTACATAGTGCAATTTACCAATCATTGATCGGTATTCCTTCTCATCAACCAATGCTGAGTCATCCTCTTTGGATAGTTTACAACCAGTCACTATCGGTGTACCAACCAGTTTGCTATCTTCCATACCAAAGGTCTTCAACACCTCTTTGACATACTTGGATTGAGTGATAAAGATTCCATCCTTAATCTGTTGGATCTATAGTCCAATGAAGAACTTAATCTCCCCTATGAGTGACATTTCAAACTCTTCCTTCATCTCATCAGCAAACTCATGACTCATCTTGTCATCTCCACCAAAGATAATGTCATCAACAAATACCTCACAGATCAGGATCTGATCTCCTTCAGACTTCAAGTAGATATTACTATCTTCACTTGTTCTCACAAATCCAATCTTCACAAGATGGGAATGAAGGCACTCATACCATGCCCTAGGTGCTTGCTTTAGACCATATAAGGCTTTATGTAGCACACATACCATGTCACTCTCTTCAGATAGGGAAAACCCATCTGGTTGCTCAATATACACCTCCTCTTCAAGTGCACCATTTAGGAATGAAAATTTTACATCCATTTGATGTACTTTGAAGCCTTTAAAAGTTGCATATGCAAGAAGCATATGAACTCCTTCCAATTTGGCTACAGGAGCAAAGGTTTCTCCATAGTCTTCTCCCTCTTCTTAAGCATATCCTTTGCACACCAATCTAGCTTTGTTCCTAATCATTGTACCATCCTCATTCAGCTTGTTTCTAAACACCCATTTGGTGCCAATGACATTTTTATACTCCAGTCTGGGTACCAAGGACCATGTACCATTTTTCTCTATCTAGTCAAGTTCCTCTTCCATTGCCTTGATCCAGTCTTCATCTTTATGAGCCTCTTTGAATGATTTAGGCTCAAATTTAGAGATCATACATGAGTTTTCTCTGATCTTTCTTCTTGTAAGGATTCCTACATCCTTATCTCCTATGATTTGCTTAGGATCATGATTCAGCTTGACATACCAAGGAATAGTCTTGATTGGTTCTTCTTGCTTTTCCTCTTCATCCTCATCTTCATCAGTATCAGCATTCATCGGTTCAGGAACACTGTTACTAGTACTTGGTTGACTGACAACCGGTTCCTAGAAGGTTGCAACCGGCTCATTTACAGCTTGCTCACTGTTGGTTTCCTCCAGTTTCTCAGAGGTTTCATCAACTCTCACATTGATACTTTCCATAATTCTTTGAGTCCTATTGTTGAAACACTTGAGAGCTTTACTCTTGGTGGAATATCCTAGGAATATTCCCTCATCACATTTTGCATCAAATTTGCTCTGGTGTTCACTCCTCTTGATGTAACATTTGCTACCAAACACTCTAAAGTAGCTAACCATAGGTGTCTTACCGGTCCAGTACTCATAAGGAGTTTTATCCTTACCTTTCTTGATGAGTACCCGGTTCATTGTGTAGACTGCAGTGCTCACCGCTTCTCTCCAAAAGGTGTGAGCTACCTTTCCTTGGATCAACATGGTTCTAGCTGCTTCAACCATAGTCCAGTTATTCCTCTCTGCTAGGCCATTCTTTGTAGAGTCCGGGGGGTAGACAGTTGCCTCTTGATGCCAAATTCTTCACAATACTTGTTGAATTCACTGGAAGTGAATTCCCCTCCTTGATCAGTTCTGAGACACTTGATCCTTTTACCACTTTCCTTCTCCACTAATGCTCTGAAAGCTTTGAACTTCACAAAGGCTTCAGACTTGTCTTTCAAGAATGTGACCCACATCATTCTTGAGTAGTCATCAGTGAGAATCATGAAGTACCTATCACCTTGCACACTTCTAGTTTTCATAGGACCACACAAATTAGTATGCACAAGATCAAGCAAGTTGTCAGCAGTGAAAGATTTACCTTTAAAGGTTGAGGAAGACATTTTCCCCAATTGACACTCTCTACACAAGGTATTATCCGGTTTTCTTAGCACCGGCAACCCTCTAACTGCCTTGATCTTACTAGCCTTCACAATGTTATCAAATTTTACATGGCAGAGTCTCCTATGCCATATCCAACTATCATCAAACTTAGCCATAAGAAATGTACTTATATTTGCATTCAGATGAAATAGGCTACCTTTGGTCTGCATGCCATTGGCCACAAATTCACCATCTTTTCCTTTGATTTTGCAAACTCCATTCTTGAATTCCAGAGTGAGGCCACTGTCATTCAGCTAGGCAACACTCAAAAGGTTGTGTCTGAGACCATCAACCTAGTACACATTGTCAGCACTGCTCTTTCCATTCAGAGAGATGGACCCTCTACCTTTGACCATGCATGGTGCATCATTGCCAAAGTGAACCACACCTCCATCATACTCCTCCAAGGATAGAAACTTTCTCCGGTCACTAGTCATATGGTGAGAACAGCCACTGTCAATGATCCACTCATTGAAATTATCAAACTGGGAGACAAGAGCCTTCTTGTCTAACACATCTTCTTTGACATCAACAAACACAATATCTTCATTTTCTTCATCCTCTAATTCTTCATCTGTGACACCTTCATCAACTACCATAAAATAGTTTCTCCTGTTTCCTCCTTTGAATTTCCTGAACCTTTCTGATTTGTCCTTGTTATTGCCATTAGGATAGTTTATAGCAATATGTCCTATCCGGTTACAAGAAAATCATTTCAAAGGTAGCTTAACTTTGTATTTATCGGTTCCTTTAGGAAGCTTCCTGGCAAGGAGAGCTTCAAATGCCATCAGAATCTCCTCATCATCCATTTCTTTGCTCTGTCTAGGTTCGCCACTAGTGCTATTCTTTTCCTTTTCTGGATGGTATAGCAGAGGCTTTAAAAGCCGATTCAGTCTTTTGAACACTGCCATCAAAACTATTTAGCTCATAGGCTGTCAACTTGGCTATGATGGAGTCCAAGGATACCTTAGTCTTGTCTATTGATCTCAGCTCTTGAATAGAAGCAACCCTTATTGCATAGACCGGCAATAGGGATCTCAGGACTTTGCTTACCACAGTGGAATCTTCTATTTTACCACCTCCACTCTTGATTTCTCCAACAACTTTTTTGATTCTTATTCCATACTGCTGAATGGTCTCACCTTCAACCATCCGCATATCTTCAAACTTCCCTCTCAGGCTTTCTTCCTTAGCCTGTTTTACATGTTCATCACCACCATAGATATTTTCAAGAGCATCCCATACCTCTTTGGGATTTACCTTGTCCTGAACATCAATAAACTCAAAGTCAGATAGACTACTAATAAGGGCTTCCATGACTTGCCCATTTTCTTGTATCTCTCTCTTTTGGTTATCGGTGAGAGTACCGGTGGGGACAACATAGACATTCTCAACATAACTCCAGTGTTGAGCACCCATGCTCTGATGAATATCTTCATCCTATCTTTCCATATACCGAAATTTTTCCTGTTAAACTTTGGACCTTCCCTCTTCATCATTTGACTCGGATCTTTACCTCAAGCGGTTAAGCTTACAACACAGAGGACTTGGAGGACACTCTGATACCAATTGATAACTCAATGATGAGCAAATAGTACCAAACCAGTACTGAGAAGGGGGGGTGAATCAGTACAGACAAAATACAGTCCTAAACTGGTTCAACAAGGATTACTCCAAATGACTGGCAAATAGTGACACCGGTTTGAAACAGAGTGCAACCGATAAAACCCAGAAAAACTAAAACAATCATAAACCGGTTACTCACTTGGCTTTCCACTTAACTCAGAACTACACTACCATTTCACCCTTATGTATGAACAGGTAATCTATCATCATATCTTCACAATAGCTAGTTCAACATGTTTTATTGACAGGCATAAAACACAGAACCGTCATATGCTTAACAGGTAATAACAAAGCATCACAAGATAAAAGCATCACACATGACACACATATTTTTCACATGGAAACCCAACTGGGAAAAACCAAGATGGGGGTGAATACCCACAAGCTTGTTGTTGAACTCTTTGGCAGTCCGCTCTATTAGGAGCCTTGTCCTGTTATAGACAGATACAATAGGTTCTGTTAGGAACCAATCCTATTAGGGATCACCTGGTTAAGGGATGGCTACAATACCTAGTTAAGGGTTAAACCTTGTTACAGGTTACCTTGTTAGAGGATTTCAAGAACTCAATAGCTAAAGGATTTCCAGAGCTCTCTAGCTTTCCAGATCTCAATAACTTTGAGTTACCCTGTTAAGGGATTTATAGCAAGCCAGTTAAGGCTACCCTATTAGGGGATTTTCCAATTGTTGAGGTGGTTAGAGATCAACAGGTATTTCAATGATCTGGTAATAGCACTCAATGTCAATGCAGATCCGCTTAAGCTCCTCTTCACCTTCCGCACTTACACTCTGTAGGTATCACTTCTCTCCTCTGGTCTTCCAAGAATCACGTATCCCTTCTCTTGGATACTCACACACAACTTTTGCCAACAACCTCTGAAAGAGTCACAACATCAACCTTATAAGACAATAGACAGGTCGGTAGCATAAACCCTAAACCCTAGACCTGTTAGGTTAAGGAATTCAAACGATTCAATCCTGACCATTGATCATACTGTATTGAATGCAACAGTCTTGATCCAATCTCAAGACATTCTCCATCATTTGTTTTCCACCGTTTTCATGGCGGTTGATGACCCATCACACGTTATCACCTTTTACAGACTTCGCACATTCCCGAGATAGATAGGAACAATCTCCTTTATGCAAGATCCTTCACGCACACAAGGCTGATGTGGCAACATGATCTGTTCTTCATTACAATGCTAACTCATCACACAATGTCACCGGTTGAGCCATACAGGCTTGAAGCACTTCAACCAGAAACCCTGAAGTTGAGACTACCAACCAGTAGTCATACAATGCTTCCATGTACCAATTCCCATAACCATATGTCGGTTCACCTTGAACAAGCACACCACTTCACTTTGGCACAAATGTCGGTTCACATGCCAGTTCATACCTCTTCAACATATTGACATCAATGACAACATACAATGTCATTATGTCCACAGATCAGTTCGGTTCACATAATGCCAACAATGAGAAGATGGTTTGAAAACACAGTTAATGGAGGTAGTCAACCAAGAGCCAATGCAATACTTCCAATCTATACTAAATCAAGCTGATGTTGATCATGGTAGGGAATGAGAGAATTTCCTAAATCATATCCTAGCTTTAATTAGTAAAGAAGACAATGTGGAGCTCTATAAGCCTATCAGTGTGGAAGAAATAAAAAAGGATACCTTGCAACTTGGCTCGAACAAAGCCCCAAGACCAGATGGTTTTCCTGTAAAATTCTATCAAGATTTCTAGGATATAATTAGTGATGATATGCATCAAGGTGTTGAGGAGTCTAGAAGAAGAAAAACAATGCTTGGAACCCTCAACCATACTTTCATAGCGCTAGTCCCAAAGAAAAAAGAGACACTACATTTTGGTGACTTTTGGCCCATTGAACTTTGCAACACAACATATAAAGTTACAACCAAGATTATTGTGAATCAATTGAAGAAAGTGTTAAACATAGTTATTTCGGATGAGAAAAGTGGATTTTCCCTAGGAAGATCAATTGTTGAAGGGATTATTATAGCACATGAGGCTATACATGTTGCGAGGATAATAAGGACCCCTAATATGGTGATTGAATTGAAAATTTTAAAAGCCTATGATCTTGTAGATAGGCAATTATTATTAAGTGTTCTCAGGAAATTTAGGTTTGGAAGCAAATGGATTGAGTAGATTGGGAGTTGCATAAATACACCAAAGTTTTCAGTACTAGTGAATGTTGTGGCACAAGGTTACTTTGGATCCTCCAGAGGCATTCAACAGGGTGACCCATTGTCCCCTTTCCTTTTCATCATAATGATTGAAGCCTTGGGGAGAAGCATAACACACCTTAGAATGGAAGGTCAGTGCAAGGGGATTGAAATAAAGCCTGGTATAGATGTGGCAACACATCATCAATTCTTTGATGACACTATCTTATTTGGGAAACCAACAAGAGTGGAAGCCAGAGATATCAAGAATTTATTAAATGACTATAGTAAGGCCTTTGCAAAGAGCATCGATTGGAGGAATTTTGAATTATTCTTTCTAAATGTACAACCAAGATTACAAATGGAGATCGCAAGGATTTTGGGATTGAGGACAGCCAACCTTCTAGAAAGATTTTAAGGGATGCCATTATTTGGTGGCTCTAACAAAAAATGCTACTGAGAGAGTTTAATCAATAGTTGCAAAAGGAAAATGGAGATGTGGAAAGGGAAGTGGTTGACCTCACTAGAAATGATTTTGATGTTGAAAGCTATTTTGATAACGATACTAGTGTACTCCATGTCTTGCATGAAGATTCCCAAATTGGTGGAAGATATCCTCATTCAGCTCATGAGATGCTTTTTTTGGAATGAGCCTAAGGAAACACATAAGATATCATTATTATCCTAGGACAAGATATGTAAACCACAAGGAGATAAAGGAGTGGGTGTGAGGAAATTCCACATTACAATGGGAACAAAATTAATTTGGAACATGTATTGCAACAAAGAGAAGAGATGGGTGTAGATTCTGAGGAGGAAATATTTGGATTCAAATGAGCCACTTAGAATACTCAATATATGTGATCCACCAAGAGGATCTGCAATTTGGAACTTTATTCTTAAATGCAGGGAGGTTATAACAAAGTACATAATGTGGGAAGTCAATGATGGTGGGAGTTCTTCCTTTTGGGAAGAATCCTAGGAGGGCCATCTGCCACTCAATTCCATCCCACATCTAGAAGTAATTAAGGAGGATACAATTAGAATATCGGAGTAGAAGTTATGTAATTATGAAAATGTGGTTAGAATAATTGGATTAGTGAGATGGAAATGGAAATCTTTGGATAATATCAATGCACCTCAAGATCAAAAAACTACCTTGAGTGAAATACTAAAAGACAGATGTGTGGTATGATAGGATAGAAAGATGTAATTAGGTGGTGTGCCTTGACAAATGGAGAGTACAAGGTCAAAATAGGATATAGGATCAAGGAGGATATTTTGGAAGACTAGAAATTGAAGAAGGAATTACTATGGGGGAAGTCTTTCCTTTCAAAGGCAGGAAATTTTTCATGGTTGGCTATTCAAAACATAATACTAACTCAAGACAAACTGGCAAACATTAGAATTGTTGGGCTGGGTAGATGTACGCTTTATAAAAGCCATGATTAAGATGCAAATAATCTTTTATTGATGCCCATATACGAAGAGCTATTAGAAACACTTTATACACAAGATAGACCTGCAAGGACCGCTACCATAAAGTCTGAGAGAATGGTTTTGTATGTGACCAAGACAAAAAAAGAAAATTCTGTTTGCAAACCTATGTCAGGTCATTCCTTCAATAGTAGTGTGAGAGGTTTGGAAATAACAAAACATAAGGATTTTCAAATAGCAAGACATGCCAAGGGATACACTTATCAAGAATATTGAAGACTCAATAATAGAATTGGTGAACTTTGCTACCAAAATGAAGTCTACTAGCAATAATGTTTTCACTTGTTGCAATAATAAAATGGTTAGAGTTTTCAGTGGATTAGTGATTCCCAAAATGGCAAGTGATAATGGTAAAAATTGGAAAGTGAACCTACAAAATGATGTGAGATGGTGTTCTCCTAAGTATGGTTGGGTTAAAGTGAGTTTTGATGGTGCTTCGAAAGGAAATCCTAGCCCAAAAAGGAACTGGTTATGTTGTCTAAGACAAGGTTGGGGTGGTAGTTGTTGAGCATGTGGAGTATAGAGGTATTTTCTAAAATAATATTGCAAATTTTTGAGAAGCATTGATGGGGCTAGAACTGGGTAAGGAAATAGGAGCAAGGAAGATTCACCTTGAGGGAGACTTGATGATCACAGTCAATGCAATCCATAAAAATGACACACCCAATTGGAAGCTAAACAGATGGATTTTACCTATCAAAATTTTAATTTAAGACTTAGAGGACTTGAAAATTAGCTACATATTTAGAGAACGTAATGAAAATGTTGATGACTTGGCGAAGAGAGAAACATGTGGTGACAATGGATGAGTTGGCAAGCACAGTGGAATAATAAATTTACATAGTATGGCCTGGATAGGTAGGCTGGCACACCTTGGAGATAGAGACTTAAATGGTGACATGATTTAATATCTCTCCTAATCAAAGCGTGTGAATTTTTTAAGAATGAAGCCTAGGAGAGGTTGAATCATTGTAGGTGGATTGCGTTTGAGATTTGATTATAGAAATCCATAGTGTTATTTGTTAATGGTTTGGTACATTTGCATGATGAGATGTGCAAATCCTAGGAGTCAAGCTAGGTGGATGATGAATTTGAATCCATGGGAGGACAATGCACTTAATTCTATGGGCGATGAATGATATAGTGCACATGCTTTAATGAGACTATTAGGATGACAACATGCGAATGAGGCGACATGAATTTCATTTTTGTGGATGCATTTAGTAAGGAGGTGAGAGGTCTATATCAAACACATCAAAGACTTTTCTTTTCCATTTTGGAGACTAAAAGATGGACACGTCTATCCTTCTAGAGGCCACTAAGGCACAAATGGCATTTTTGGGCGAGATAACTAACAAGCGGTTGGGGGCAATGATGGTGAATAATCACCCATATATTAAACGTGCAGTGAAGGCAGTGCTAGGATTGGAGTTCATCTTGGCTCATCATAGGTATAGAGTTAGCTAAGACATCCTTGACTTTTTCTTGACAATTCTCATGTATATGGGTATCTCAAATGAATGGGCGAAAAAGATCACACTAATGGTGTTCAAACACACATTCCTTGGGGAGATTGATGCATCCATTGATGATGTAGATAGAAATATTCTAATCCTCTCCCTCAAAATTATTACATGGCTAAGGATGGTGGGGTAGAGGTGTGCAAATTCCCAATTGTGAGAATGTTGGAACTAGATATATTGATGGGTTAATTGGGGGAGATTGATCAGAGTATGATTTTTTTACTTTATTTGGCTAAAACCAAGAAGCCAATGAGTCCATACTAGGAATGGGATTACCTAACAACAGAGGGACTAATGGAAGAGGAATAAACTTATGAGGAGGATGTCACTGAGATAGTGGGTGTTTTGGTTCTGGGACATGGAGAGGAGTGGATGCCATAGGATGAGCGAGATGTGGAGGATATTGTAAACTTTGCAACCCATGTCAACTGTGCCCAAGAATGTTTGATTATCAAGTGGCCATGGATGTGAGGAAGGCAAGGATTAGAGTGAAACAACAAGAAGTTGTTGCTAAGAAGTTGCATGGTCGAGTGGAGTCTCGATGGTGGGCGGTGAGGTCCTTTGGGTGGCTAGTGTTTAGGGTCTAGAAATGGTACCTTTTGACACATTAGTTTTTAGTTAGTTATATTGTCTATGTGGTAAATATATGGTCAGGATAAGTATGTAAGGATCTCCATTTTTGTATTTTGTGGCTATAAGTCTTGATAGTAAGTTGGTTATGCAGCTACTAGTGATATGGGTCAGAACAGTGGTTGTGGTGTTTTCTACCAATGGACAAACTTGACATAAACTCTTTTCTTTAATTAATATAATGGGTGTTGGCCCTACCCAACTATTTATCTACCAAAAAAAAGTAGCAGCAAAACAAGGGTGCTAACCCTATATACAAATAGCCCAAAGGCAACTTTAACAAGCCATTAACAATGCCAAAAGTCAAAACAAAATATAAAAAGTACTTAAAATAGTAGTAAAATACAAGTCTATAGCAATAACAAAGTTTAAACTATTAAAATGATCAACATCAAAAAAAGACCACCATCAAGTGATTATGCAAACAGATTGCTCCAATCCTCCGTGAGGAATTCAAACAAATCTTTATAATTGACTTCCTTTTCAACATCCTTCCCAATTAGTTTCTTCTATAGTAGACACAGGGTGGTGGTCAAACTATGCATCACCTTTGAATTGAATTTGGAGATACTCCCCATATTTTTCTCCAGTACTTTCACCATCACTCTAAGGATAGCCAGGTTCGTAGTGGTAGCATCACATTTGGCACAAGAATGAGTCTCCTCAAGTAGGAAAGTCTTCTCAGCTAAGCAATCAACCTCCTCCAAGTGGGTGTCCTCCCTTAGGTTCAAAGCCTCTGAATTGGTGGTCTCCTAGAGGGTAGTGGTAGTTTTCCTTGAATAACTATCATCCTTAGAGTTCTCATTCTCCTTCTCCACCTCAAGATCTTCACATGTTTTCTCCATTTTGTGGGATATTTTCCTTTCTCCAAAGCCCTTCCCACTAGCTTGTTGGACCTTCAAAGGTTGGAATTACCAACCTCTTTGTCCTAGGTGTGTTGACATATGTGCATAATATGTTGACATGATGATATTGTGTTGTCATTGATGTCAATATGCTCAAAGAGAACCGGTATGATGTTGTGAACCGACATATGTAAAAAAGTGAAGCGGCATGCTTGTTCAAGTGAACCGGTATGATGTTGTGAATCAAAACCGGTATGTCAGACCGAGAACCGGTATAAGGAATTTTTTGTATCTAGGGTTCATATGGCATAACTACCAGTTGGTAGTCTCAGCTTTAGGGTTTCCAATTGAAGTGTTTCGAGCATGTGTGTTTCAACCGATGGCATTGTGTGATGAGTTAGCATTATAATAGAGATCAGATCGTGATTGCCACATCAGCCTCATGCACGTGAAGGATCTTGCATGAAGGAGATTGATCCTATCTACCTCGGGAATGTGTGAAGTCTCTGCAAACGGTGGAGAACGTGTGATGGGTTATCACCTCCAAGGAGTGGCAAAGAACGAAAGATGGAGAATGTCTTGAGATCTGTTCAAGATCATTATATTCAAATGAATAATGTTTAATGGTCAAGATTGAACCGACTAAATTTCTCAACCTAAGTGTTTAGGGTTTAGGGTTTATGCTACCGACCTATCTGTTTCCTATAAGGTTGATGTGATGTTTTATACTGAGGTTGTTGGCAAATGTTATGTGTGTATCTATGTGCAGAGATATGTGATACTTGCCAGACCAGTTGAGAGGATTGATACCTGCATAGTGTGTGTGCAGAAGGAAAGAACTAAAGTGGATCTACTTTGGCATTGAGTGCTATTACCAGATCATTGTAATACCTGTTGATCTCTAATCACTTCAACAGTTGAAAAATCCCTTAACAGGGTAGCTTTAACCAGCTTGCTATAAATCATTTAACACGGTGAATCAAAGCCATTGAGTTCATAAAATCCTCTAACAAGGAACCTCTAACAGGGTTTAACCCTTAACCGGCTATTCTAGCCATCCCTTAACTGGGTGATCCCTAACAGGATTGGTTCCTAACAGAACCTTTTGTAACAGTCTTTAACCGGACTAGGCTTCTAACAAAGCGGACTTCTAAAGAGTTCAAAATAGCTTGTGGGTACTCATCCCCACCGTGGTTTTTCCCAGTTGGGTTTCCACGTGAAAAATATGTGTGTCATATGTGATGCTTTGTTGTTTTTTGTCAAGCGGTGAATCCTATTGATCTAGCTAGTTATTGTATCTATGATGATAGATTATCTATTTATGCATAAGAACAAAGTGGAAATGAGGGAGTAGGTTGTATGAAGAGTTAAGAAGATTGACCAGTTCATGTCTTTCACAGTTACACTGTGTTTAACCGGTAGCAATCTGGTTTGGACCGGTGTTAGGGATTGACAGTAGTTTTTAGTCTGCAATCAAACTGGTTCAGGAAAAGTTTTTGTGCCTATACTGATTCACCCCCCCCCTCTCAGTACCAATTTGGTACTCACTTTTCATCATTGAGTTATCAATTGGTATTAGAGCGTCCTCCAGATCCTCTATGTTGTAAGCTTAACTGCTTGAGGGAAAGATCCTATTGTAATGATGAAGAGGGAAGGTCCAAAGTTCAACAGAAATAACTTTAAAATATGGAAGGACATAATGAAGATATACATCAGAAGCATGGGTGCTCAACATTGGAGCTATGTTGAGAATGTTTATGTTATCCCTATCGGTATTCTCACCGATGACCAAAAGAGAGAGATTCAGGAGAATGGGCAAGTCATGGAAGCCCTAATCAGTAACTTATCTGACATTGAGTTTATTGATGTCCAGGATAAAGACAATCCCAAAGAAGTATGGGATACTCTTGAGAATATCTATGGCAGTGATGAGAATGTAAAACAAGCTACGGAAGAAATCCTTAGAGGGAAGTTTGAAGACATGCGGATGGTTGAAGGTGAGACCATTCAACAATATTGAATACGAATCAAAACCATTGTTGGAGATACCAAGAGTGCAGGTAGTAAAATAGAAGATTCTACTGTTGTCAACAAAGTTTTGAGATCCTTATTACCGGTCTATACAATAAGGGTTGTTGCTATTCAAGAGTTGAGATCAATAGACAAGACTAAGGTATTCCTAGAATCCATCATTGCAAAGTTGATAGCCTATGAGCTAAATAGTTTTGATGACAGTGTTCAAAAGACCGAATCAGCTTTTAGAGCATCTGCTGCACCATCCAGAAAAAGGAAAAGAAGCAAGCACCAGCGGTGAACCAAGACAGAGCACAGAAATGGATGATGAGGAGATTCTAATGGAATTTGAAGCTCTTCTTGCCAAGAGACTTGAACCGGAAAATACAGAGGTAAGATTCCTTTGAAATGTTTCTCTTGTAACCAGATAGGACACATCGCTATAAACTGTCCTAATGGTGATAGCAAGGACAAACTAGAAAGGTTCAAGAAATTCAAAGGAGGAAACTGGAGAAATTGTTTTGTAGCAGTTGATGAAGGTGTCACAGATGAGGAATCAGAAGATGAAGAAAATGAAGATATTGTGTTTGTTTCAGTCAAAGAGGATGTGTCAGACAAAAAGGCTCTTGTCTCCCACTTTGATCATTCCAATGAGTGGATTATCGACAATGGTTGTTCTCACCATATGACTGGTGACCAGAGAAAGTTTATATCTCTGGAAGAGTATGATGGAGGGGTGGTTCATTTTGGTAATGATGCACCATGTATGGTCAAAGGCAAAGGGTCCATCTCTCTAAATGGAAAGAGCAGTGCTGAAAATGTGTATTGGGTGGAAGGTCTCAGACACAATCTATTGAGTGTTGCCCAGCTAAATGATAGTGGACTCACTCTAGAATTCAAAAATGGAGTCTACAAAATCAAAGGAAAGAATGGTGAACTGATGGCCACCGATATACAGACCAAAGGTAACTTATTTCAGTGGAATGTAAGTATAAGTACATGTCTTATGGCTAAGTTTGATGATAGCTAGATATGGCATAGGAGACTCTTCCATGTAAACTTTGATAGAATAGTAAAGGCCAATAAGATCAAGGCAGTTAGAGGACTGCCGATGCTGAGAAAACCATAAAATCCTTTGTGCAGAGAATGTCAACTGGGGAAAATGTATTCCTCAACCTTCAAAGGTAAATCTTTCACTACTGACAACTTACTTGATCTTGTGCATACTGATTTGTGTGGTCCTATAAAAACTAGGAGTGTGCAGGGAGATAGGTATTTTATGATTCTTACAGATGATTGCTCAAGAATGATGTGGGTCACATTCTTGAAGGACAAGTCTGAAGCCTTTGGAAAGTTCAAAGCTTTTAGAGCATTGGTAGAAAAGGAAAGTGGTAGAAGAATCAAATGCCTTAGAACTGATCAAGGAGGGGAATTCACTTCCGGTGAATTCAACAAATATTGTGAAGAGAATGGCATCAAGAGGCAACTATCTGCCCCCCAGACTCCACAGTAGAATGGCCTAGCAGAGAGAAACAACCGGACTATGGTTGAAGTGGCTAGAACTATGTTGATCCAAGGAAAGGTTGCTCACACCTTTTGGAGAGAAGCAGTGAGCACTGCAATCTACACAATGAACCAGGTACTCATAAAGAAAGGAAAGGATAAGACTCCTTATGATTACTGGATTGGTAAGACACCAGTGGTAAGCTACTTCAGAGTGTTTGGTAGTAAATGTTATATCAAGAGGAGTGAACATCAGAGCAAGTTTGATGCTAAATGTGATGAGGGAATATTCCTAGGGTATTCCACTAAGAGAAAAGCTCTCAAACGTTTCAACAATAGGACTCAGAGAATTGTTGAAAGCATCAATGTTAGGGTTGATGAAAACCCTAAAAAATCAAAGGAAACTGATAGAGAGCATGTAGGAGATGAACTAGTAGTAATCTTCTAGGAACTAGTTGCTAATCAGCCCAATACCAGTAACTATGGTCCTACACCGGTAGATGTTGATGCTGATGAAGATGAGGATGATGAAGAAAAGAAAGAGGAAGTTGTTAAGAACATACCTAGGCATGTCAAACTTAATCATGATCCAAAGTAGATCATAGGAGACAAAGATGCAGGAGTTCTTACAGAAGAAAGGTCAGAGAAAGCTCATGTATGATATCTGAATTTGAGTCTAAATCATTCAAAGAGGCACATAAAGATGAAGACTAGATCAAGGCAATGGAGGAGGAACTTGACCAGATAGAAAAGAATGGTACATGGTCTTTGGTACCTAGACCAGAGCATGAAAATGTCATTGGAGCGAAATGGGTTTTCAGAAATAAGCTAAATGAGGATGGCACAATGGTAAGGAACAAAGCCAAACTAGTATGTAAAGGATATGCCCAAGAAGAAGGAGAAGACTATGGTGAAACCTTTGCTCTAGTAGCAAGATGGGAAGGAGTTCGTATGCTTCTTGCATATGCGACTTTTAAAGGATTCAAGGTATACCAAATGGACATAAAATTTGCATTTTTAAATGGAATACTTGAAGAGGAAGTGTATATAGAGAAACCAGATGGGTTTGCCCTATCAGAAGATAGTGACATGGTGTGTAGGCTACATAAAGCCTTATATGGACTGAATCAGGCACCAAGAGCATGGTATGAATGCTTGCACTCTCATCTTGTGAAGATAGGATTTGAAAGAACAAGTGAAGATAGCAATATCTACTTGAAATCAAAAGGAGATGAGATTCTGATTTGCGAAGTATTTGTTGATGACATAATCTTTGGTGGAGATGACAGGATGAGTCGTGACTTTGCAAATGAGATGAAAAAGGAGTTTGAAATGTCACTCATAGGGGAAATTAAGTTCTTCATTGGACTGCAGATTCAGAAAATGAAAAATGGAATCTTTATTACTCAGTCCAAGTATGTCAAAGATGTTTTGAAGACCTTTGGCATGGAAGACAGTAAACCGGTTGGTACACCAATGGTGACCGATTGTAAACTATCAAAAGAGGGTGACTCAGCATTGGTAAATGAGAAGGAATACCGATCAATGATTGGTAAGTTGCATTATGTAGTGCATAGCAGATCGGACATTGCAAATGCAGTGGGTATTACCGCTCGGTTTCAGCAAAGCCCAAGAGAATCCCACTTGGTAGCAGTCAAGTGGATTCTTAGATATCTGAAGGGAACTATTGACTATGGGTTATGGTATCCATACAATAATGATTTCAACCTAAAAGTGTTCATAGATGCTGATTGGGCTAGTAATTTAGATGACTGGAAGAGCACAACCAGTGGTACATTCTTTCTCGATGGAAGACTGGTCTCATGGATGAGTAAAAAGCAGAGTTGTATCTCTCAGTCTACAGCAGAAGTGGAGTATGTTGTAGCTTTTATGAACTGCACCTAGACTATTTGGATGAAGCATGTATTGAATGGCTTCAAAGTTCCTGTATCTGAACCGGTAAGTATATTCTGTGACAATACAAGTGCAATTAATATATCCAAGAATTCAGTTTTACATGCTAGAACCAAGCATTTTGAACTCAAGTAATTTTTTTTTGAGGGAAAAGGTTTAGAACAAAGAGGTGGTATTGGAACATGTTTCCAGTAAGGAGCAGTTAGCAGACATATTCACCAAGCCTCTACTCAAGGCCACTTTTGCCTATCTGAGAGGTGAGCTAGGGGTGTTGTCCCTTCAAGAGGTAAACTAAAGGCTTGTGCTCTACATCGGTCAGATCTTACTTTGCTATAGCTTTTTAGGATTGATCTGTTGAAGGATGCTACTCCTCAGGGGGAGCCACATAATAGAATAGGGAAGCTTGTGCCTCCACTTTGGTATTGTTGTCAAAGGGGGAGAAGATGTGAAGCAGTATGAAAAAGATATTTGCAGTATTAAGGAGAAGATGTGATGCAGAAAGAGAGATATATTTGTATATTGCCATCAATGCCAAAAAGGGGAGATTGTTGGCATATGTGCAGAATATGTTGACATGATGATATTGTGTTGTCATTGATGTCAATATGCTCAAAGAGAACCGGTGTGATGTTGTGAACCGACATATGTGAAAAAGTGAAGCGGTATGCTTGTTCAAGTGAACCGGTATGATGTTGTGAACCGAAACCATTATATCAGACTAAGAACCAGTATAAGGAATGTTTTCAATCTAGGGTTCATATGACATAACTACCGGTTGGTAGTCTCAGCTTCAGGGTTTCCGGTTGAAGTGTTTTGAGCATGTGTGTTTCAACTGATGACATTGTGTGATGAGTTAGCATTGTAATAGAGATCAGATCGTGATTGCCACTTCAACCTCATGCACGTGAAGGATCTTGCATGAAGGAGATTGATCCTATCGACCTTGGGAATGTGTGAAGTCTCTTCAAATGGTGGAGAATGCATGATGGGTTATCACCTCCAAGGAGCAGCGAAGAATGAATGATGGAGAATGTCTTGAGATCTGTTCAAGACCATTGTATTCAAATGAATAATGTTCAATGGTCAGGATTGAACCGACTAAATTTCTCAACCTAAGTGTTTAGGGTTTAGGGTTTATGCTACCGACCTATCTATTTCCTATAAGGTCGATGTGATGTTTCATGCTGAGGTTGTTGGCAAATGTTAAGTGTGTATCTATGTGCAGAGATACGTGATTCTTTCCAGACCAGTTGAGAGGATTGATACCTACATAGTGTGTGTGCAGAAGGAAGGAACTAAAGTGGATCTACTTTGGCATTGAGTGCTATTACTAGATCATTGTAATACCTATTGATCTCTAATCACTTCAACAATTGAAAAATCCCTTAACAGGGTAGCTTTAACCAACTTGCTGTTGTAATACCCTAAAAATGGTCATCTAAACCATGAGCCCCTAATCTTGACAGCATCACCAAGGTCCTAACCAAAGGCAATTAAAATAAATCTTGAGCACACAATTAATTCTAAAATCATCAAATGTCACATGGAAAAATTAATCAATTAATATTAATTAAATATTTATTACAATTAATTAAATCATTCCAAGTAAACCATTTTAAACAATTATCTTAATTAAATACCTTTTGCATATTTAATTAAATAAATCAATTTGCCATTATATCATCAAAAAGAGGAATTAATTTAAATAAATCAATTGAGCACAAATCTTCAAAAATGGAAATAAATGAAAAAAAAGGAATTAATTGATTAAAATTTGAGAAAAGAAATCAATTGGAGATAATCTTGAAAAACAAATTAAAAATTGATAAATAATCTCAAAGAAAGCAATTAAAACAATTAAATATTAAAATTGAATGAAATAGAGAATAAATCAATTTTTTCCTGATTTTATCTTAATTTTAGTTCAATTTCCTTTAAAACTAAGAAAAGCATCCAATCACTTCAATTCACCTAGATTGTGCTTCCTCTTGGAAAATCTTGACCACTCATCATCATTTGATCTCAACCTTTGGTTTCTTTTTGAATTTTCTATAAATTCAGGCTCTCATCTCTCATTCAAAAAATCCTAGAGGCTGGAGAATATATTGTTATTATGTTGATTTTGCTCTAGGTTCATTGAGAATATTACATACATATTTAGATCATTTATCTCATTTATTGCTTAAATGTTGATAGATTAATCTTGCATCCATCTAGCATTAATATCATGCTCGTATAGATTAAAATCCTTTGTCTTGGTGTTGTCTAGTCACTGGTATTGCTTATAATCTGAGAGCAATCTTATACTCACATCTTTTAGAAGGAAATGGGTCGATTTGTTATGGTTTATTATTCTGCAATGTTGTTTGTGCAAGGGAAGAGAATCTTATAAGCTTTCGGAATTGAGTATTTCTAGGGAGTAATAAATAGTATCCCGGCACCAGAACCATGTTGAGTGAAAAACCCATCAAAGAACATCTTCCATGATTGTTCAGTAAGGTGCATGATTGATTCATCTAGGAATTCTATATGCAAAGGTTGACTTTCTTCAAGTGGAGCATCGGCAAGTTGGTCTGCAATAATCCATTCTTTGATGGTTGTGCGTTCCACATATTCAATGTCAAATTCTATAAGGACCATGACCCATTTGGCCAGTCTTCCTGTAAGCATTGCTTTATTGAGAAGATACTTGAGTGGATCAATCTTGGCTATTACCTTAATAGAGTGTGCCAACATATAATGCCTTAATTTTTGTGATGCAAAGACCAAAGCTAAGCATGCCTTCTCTATTATAGTATAATTCATTTCATATGACACCAATGTTCTGCTGATGTAATAGATAGCTCATTCCTTTTTATTGTCATCTTGTTGTGCCAGAAGTGCCCCCAGTGAAGTATCCGTAGTTGATATGTATAGGATCAGTGGCTTACCTTGAATCAGTGGCATTAATATGGTTGGATTAGAAATATATTCTTTGATTTGTTGTAAATTTCGTTCACAATCTTTATCACAGGTGTACTAAATCCCTTTCCTTAATACCTTTGTGAAGGGTTGAGCTTTGTCTACTAGCTGAGATATGAAATGTCTTATTGACTGAAGACGACCTTGTAAACTTCTCATCTGACTGATATTCTTGGATGGAGGCATTTCCATTATACCTTGGACCTTTTCGGGGTCAACCTCAATTCCTTTTCTGGATACTATGTACCCAAGCAATTTTCCTGATGTTACCCCAAATGCACATTTCTTTGGATTTAAGCAGAGCTTGAATCTTTCCATTCGATCTAATATGAGGCCTAGCTCTTGAATGTGTGTATATCTCTTCATAGTCTTTACGAGGGTGTCATCAACATAATCTTCCATGTTTTTATGCATCATATCATGGAAAATAGTGGTTACTGCTCTTTGGTAAGTTGCTCCTACGTTCTTTAGACCAAACGGCATGACATTCCAGCAGAAGGTTCCCCATGCACATGTGAAAGTTGTCTTCTCTTGATCTTCAGGTGCTATCTCGATCTGATTGTAACCAGAGAATCCATCCATTAATGAATACATCTCATATCTAGCAGTCATATCTACTATCATGTCAATGTTGGGCAATGGAAAATCATCTTTCAGACATGCTTTGTTGAGATCCCTAAAGTCTGTGCAAACTCTAATAGATTTGTCTACCTTTGATACAGGTACTATATTTGATATCTATTTTGCGTAGTCTATAGCTCTGATAAATCCAACTTTTAGCAATTTCTCTAGTTCAACTTTGACTAGCAGTGCTACATGAGGATGCATCTTTCGGAGTTTTTGTTTGACTGGTTTAACTCCTGGCATAATAGAGAGATGATGCATGATGAGATCAAGATCTAGTCCTGGCATATCTGAGTATGTCCATGCAAAGTTGATCTTCTTTTCTAGAAAAAGGTTGCTGATATCCTTTACCTCTTCTATTGATAGTGATTGAGCTAAATGAATGATGTTTAGTGTCTCTTGACTCCCAATGTTCACTGGCTGAGTTGGCTCAATCAATATGGAAGATCTCTCCTGGAAGTGACTCGGCAGTATATCAAGTATCTCACCTTTAGGTGCCTCAGAGAGGTTTTCACCTTTAGGTTCGTCCTTTATTTTCTCTTTTTTAGAGTTTGACACCACCACAATGTGGTTTTCGCCATCAGATCTTTTATTCTTATTTTTCTTGTTTTTGCGACTAAGATACCTAATATCTGCTTCAGTCATGTTTTCATTATGTTCGCTGGTGGAAGAGTACATGGGTTCAATTGCATTGAGATAGTAGGCTAGTGTATAGTCATTGGGAAAGGTAGGTACATTCAAGGGTTGGTTATAAAGGGTGCAATCAATCAGTTCTAGATGCATTAAGGATAAGGTTGGAATAGGCTCAAGGGAGTTCACGGTACTATCATCATGGCTTTGGACCGACCAGTCGAGTTCCAGAAGACTACCTTGCATATGTGTCTCGAGACCAGGAAGAGTTACGACATGATTATCGAAATTCATGTTAGTATTTATTGGACCTAACCTAACTGACCTACTTCTAGCGTCATCACCTACTTCAGACTAGACTACATATCATGGTATAACAGTAGATAGTATCTCATCATTCATGACAGAGTAGTCATAATGCGTTGTTGAATAGTTGTTGTCATACATAGAGCTCCTGTCTGAGTCATCAGAGTTATAGGATGAAGTTGCTAACTCATCTTCAAGTGGCTTAGTGAAGGCATATATAGTATCAACACCCACATCCTTGATGTTGCAAGTTCCTTCATGATTTGGTTCATTGGTTGCTTGCATTTGACACACTTGTGGACATGACTTTGACGGTTCTGTTAACCCTTGTCATCTGTTCCATTTAGCTTCTTCTATACTGATGACTGGTTCTCTTGTTGTAGCTTCTAGTTCTTCTTGTGTGATTCCATACTTGATTTGTCCTATCTCATTAGAAGGATTGGTAGGTGAAGGACTTGCTTGTGTCCTTTCTTTCTCCCATTGTCAGTCATAGTCTTCATGTCATTTTAATCTGATTTCTTCTATTTCCTTTTGTATTCTTAGGCGTATCAATTCTTGTGCATCATTTGTAATATCACTGGGTTCTTCAAGCATTTCTGTAGTAGATGTATTTGAGATGTGATTTGGATCCCATTCATACTCATTTGAATCAGTTTTTGAGTCATCTACTTGTTGTCTACCAGTATATGTGACCAGAATGTTCAACAGTGCAAACAATTCTCTGATTCTGTATATTTTGTCTCTCATATCCTCTAGGGCATCTACTTCCTATGGTATTATAGCTGATATAACTGGAACCTAATTTCCATTTGTTTCCTCTCCCTCATTGGGCAATTCTTTTTGTTCACCATCACATTCCTCCTGAGTTTGTTAGTATCAATTTCTTATGTTGTTAAAGTTAGTACCTTTTTCTTCCACTTACATTGATGGTGAGATGTGTGCTTCTGATCTGATGACTTTCTTGGATCATATCCCAGTCTAGCTTTATCATTGGTAGACTTAGTTTGTAACTGAATAGGTTCAACAATACGTGTTTGACATTTGCCAAGAGGACCAGTACCTAAATATCCCATGCATTGAAGCAACTTATAGCCTGGACCATATTGTGTCGAACAAATCTCACAATGTCGTATTACTTTATCTGCACTGTCTTCTTTGAAGAGCGATTTAAGGACATCATATCCTTCTATTTCACCTGCAAGAGAAGTAGAGGACTGTATAAAGTTACCATCATAAATGACTTTTGGAGTTGAAGTTTGTGGCCTCATACCCTCTGATGGTTTTCCTGACTGTCTTGGTGACAAAGGAAGAGACGTTAGTGAGAGTATAGACTCTATCTTGTAACCATCCATGCCAATGTTTGTGATTCTCAATATCTTTTCCAAATCCTTCAATAGAAATTCCAAACTTTTAGCTGCAGAAGCTGCTCTATTATTAGGAACAAAAGCATCAGCACCCTGTGTTAATGCATTACAGGTATAACTTGTATCGACACAAATACTGACTTCTACTCCATTATAAGGAAACTTCAGGCATTGATGGTACATAGATGGTACTGCTTTCCTTTCATGAATCCATGGCCTACCCAGTAAGATGTTGTATGAAAGATGAAGATCCAGGACTTGAAAAATGACATCTCTCTCCACAGGTCCTACTCTGATTGGTAATGATACCAGTCCCTTAGAAGTTCTTTCTTCTTCATCATAAGCCTTGATTGTTATCTTCTTTCTTGGATCAATAACATTTTCAAAGAATCCCAGCTGTGTTAATAGAATGTAAGTACAAATATTCAACCCAGCGCCTCCATCTATCAAAACACATTTAACATAGTGTTTGTGGATCATGGCTTCAATGTGTAATGGCTGGTTATGTGGATGACTCACTGAGTTATCATCTTCTTCAGAGAACATGAGGTAATGAGGGAAGGTTAGGTGACCTACCATAGATTGAAACCAATCTACGTCTAAATCTTTAGGGACACTGGTGGTAAGTAGAGCCTTGTCCAGGACCTCTTTATGAGCATAAGAGATCTTAAGCAGTTCTAAAATGGAGATTTGAGCATTGGTTCTCTTCAATTGTTCGACAATACTATAACCAGGAGAAGACGAGGAAGTTGGTTGTTTCGATTTAGCCATGATTGTGTCTATTTGGCAGTTTTGATGTTGTTTGATCAAAAGTTGGGAGACTAGTTCCTAGGAGAGAAATCTTCCTTTGAGCGCAAGTCATGACATTAGCAATCTGTGTTTGACTTTGATGATCCTGGACTATGATCACATTGCAATATTCAAGTTGAACAAATTCAATCATGTTGATCACATTATCATGATTAGTGTAAGTATAATTGACTCTAGCTCCTCCCTTGGATTTTGAGGATTCTCCTTGTTCATAATTGGGTAAGGGATCTTTAAAAGCCTTATGATCAGCATTAGTCATGTGACTTCCAACAATGATCTTTCCTACATCAATGAGATCTTGGATTTCATGTCAGAGTTTCATGCACTTGTTTATGTTGTGTCCCTTGTTCCGATGATAGTCGCAGTATTCATTTTCTCTCCACCATTTGGGTCTAATTTCTGGGTCATATGGTTTGGAATTGTCTGGAAATGCTATCAAATTATTTGCCAATAAATTTTTAAGAGCCAATTCATATGACTCATCTAGAGGAGTAAAATCTCATTTAGGCTTTGAGACCCAAGGCTTGTCTTTAAACCACTCTCTTGTTTTCTTTGGAGGATTTTCCGTTGTAGTTTCAGCTGCCTTGAGTGCTTGTGTGCCACTGGCCAAGTTAAATATTATGGATTTTGTTTTTGCTTGGACATTATCTACCACTCCATCACTAATGACATTCTTGTTGTTGTCTTTGCCATATTTCCAGTATTTGCTCTTTTCTTTAGAGCTAGAAACTTGCAATGTTTCTTTCCAAAGTGGTATATCTCCCTTTTTGATAAGCACGTCTTCCATTCTGAGGGCATTATCTACCATTTTGTTGAATGAAGGGTGTACTTGCATCTGGACACTATATTTCAACTCAGGGACTAAGTTGTTGACAAAAATATCCATTTTCTCAAGATCTGGGATGGTCTGTGAATATCTAGAGAACATCTTTCTCCATCGTTGGAGGAAAGTGAGAAAGGGTTCTCCTGTCTTTTGTCTGGTATTGCAAAGTTCTATCATAGTGACTGGGTGACGAATGTTGTATGAGTATTGTTGTAAAAATAGTTGGATTAGTTCTTCAAACATTTTTATTCCTTTGGGTAGGCTTGTGAACCATTCCATTGCTTGACCTCCTAAACTCCTTGGGAAAAGGTGCATGAGGTACGTTTGATCGTGCATGAATTCCATACAAGCGGCACAAAACTCTCAGACATGATCTTGAGGATCTGAGGTACCATCATGCTTGTCAAATTTTGGTATCTCAACTCATGAAGGAAATGGAGACATGTAAAGATTTTTGTCAAATGAGAATGAGCATATTGTATCTAAAGAATATTGTTTCAGCATTTTATCTTTGTTTTCTATTCTTGTGACTGCAGTTTGTAATGCTTGCATTTGTTTACTCATTTTCCCCCATGGTGTCTCTTTCTCTTTAGCAACGAGGGCCTCCACATTATTACCAGTAGGGAGTTTGGCACCTTGTTTCGCTAATTCTAGGAAATAGTCTTCTTTTTCCCTAGCCATGATGACTTTCATCATTTTCCGGAATTCTTTATTATTCTGGCATCTATGTACTTCATCTTTAGGAGGTCCAGGAAGCTCAGATTCAGTTGATGAATAGCTATTAGTGGCATGATTGTTGAAATCTTCGTGAGTGTTTCATTTACTAGCTTCTCTTTCTTGCCTTTCTCTAGACATGGTGGGAGATAAGGGCTGACCAAAGATTGATATATCGTACACTGGTATCTGTGACGAGGATGGTTTATTGTAAAAGGGGTTTTCTTTGAAGAATGGATTCTCTTTTGAAAAAAGTGTTTCTTTTTCTTTGTCTCTTTTGCTACGAGAATTTTTGGTTTGAACAGACATTTCTAACCGACAGGACCAAGAGTGAGATGTGTTCCAGAAGTCAAGATCAAATTGTAGCTAGTAGTTTGTTTAACGTAGTAATTAAGAGAAGTAACTTAAGATTTGGTCTGGTTTCAGGAACGATCTATCCTGTGTAAGACGTTATCCAAGTTAACTTAGGCTTGATAAGATTTTTGTTTGAACTAGCTTAGAGATGATCGACAAAATCGTGCAACGCAACTACAGAGGTACACTATCAAGGTTGTTTATGCTTATGAGGATGATAACCAGTTTTAGGCTTGTTGTAGACTGTTTTGGACATGTTTGACTGTTCTGGACTAGCAAAATTAGAGACTCGTATGATAGTAAAACAATTTAAGGACGACAACAATTTTGTTCCATACGAGTTGCTGCCTAGTATTGTACGACAAATGGGTAGGTCCCGGACGACAAATGATTCTGTTCAGTTTTGTCTCATACAACACAGGATTTGGCTTGAAACGACAGACTGTTGGGTTTCGTACGATACAAGATTGGACTTAGGATGACAATTTAGTATACTCGTACGACACAGGATTTGGTGCAGGACAACAATTCAGCAGACTCGTACGACTGTTCACAAAGCAGAGACTAGAAATTTTGAGTTTTTCAATGGCTGGGTATGACAACTCAGTATGACCAATTCTAAGATGGATTGATTTTTGACCAGGATGGACTAGTTTTGTGACACGGATAGAGTTTATCACTAAGTTATTGATTGTTTTCTCCAATTTTAGTATTTCAGTTTCAGTTTCAGGGATGGAAACACAGAAAACACGCAGTATGAATAGTAACTCCAATCTCAGCACGCTAACCCTATGGAAGTTGGCTTAGAGAAGAAAACCTTTTCTTACTGACTTAGGTACACACCCAATAGCTAATCAGAATATGGTCGTTGAGTCTCACGCAATGGATTCTCAACATCGTATAAGCCGACTCCAAATGCTAATGGGGGCACGATATGGCAAGTGTCTTGGGAGAGTTACTATCTCTCTTGCACAAAGATTATCAACCTTTCGGAGGTGAATCAGGTAGCTTCTATTTTATAGTTCTTAATCAAGAATTCCATTTGAAATTACCCCTTGAAGTCACGCAAGCATGATTGAGGCCTACAGCCCGACAAGGTACCGAAACAAGCTGTAGTCACGTAAACGCGATTGAGACTATGAGGCCC
Source organism: Cryptomeria japonica (assembly GCF_030272615.1). Taxonomy (NCBI): domain Eukaryota; kingdom Viridiplantae; phylum Streptophyta; class Pinopsida; order Cupressales; family Cupressaceae; genus Cryptomeria; species Cryptomeria japonica. The sequence continues at coordinate 643,872,489 of NC_081405.1, read as the reverse complement.
TACAAAATGCCCTATATGAGAGATCTCAAAGAGAAAACTCAAATAATCCCATCCTCTGAGACTTTAATCATCAGAGACCTATTTATTATAGTGAGTTGGAATGCTCAGGTCCAGTTGTACTCACTTGGGTCATTCTCATAGAGTGATTACTTTTTCCCACTGTGATAGGCCCGCTAAAGGTACACAAATCTCAAAACTTAGAAAAAAGCCTCGAGGGTCTAGATTTCTGATTGTCTATAAAAGACAAGAGCATACTCTCCTACCTCTCAGATTTTTTTGAAAACACAAAGCACAGATTTGTTCATTAACCAGATAGCAAGTTAGGTGCCTAAAAAAAAAGTGAACTTAAAGAATACACGATATTTGGTCGATTTTCTTTAGGCAACCTGCAAAAACAATGCATCAGTAATGTTGTTTTTATTCTTTGATAGGCGTATGTTTGATTTGATAGATTCTTTGACAAGCATCCTGCAAGAAATTGGTTAGGCTATAAAAATCTCAGACAGACAGAAGATAATCCAGGGTCAGTGTTAGCATCATCAAAATTTAAGCAAAAAATCCTGAAAGGTAATTTGTTTTTAATCTATCAGAAAACATAATCATATGACAATATTCACAAAACAGAATGACAGAATAGGTTTTATCATACGAGTTATAAACCAGCATAGAACGACAAAAAGATAGCATATGCAATATGTCGTACGAGTTATAAATAAGCATCGAATGACAAACTATAAGAAAATTAGTATGTCGTGTTACGATTCGTACGATAATTTGAAGGATATGATCTTTTTTTCGTATGATAAACTACAAGCATCAATATAATGTCGTATGATGCAGTGGAACTGCTCATACGATATTTCACAGAGGCTGTACAGATGAAACCTGCAGGATTAAAAAAAAATGATTTTGAGGCCGAAAAAGTAGTTTTCTGCCCCATGGTGGGCACCAAAAATGTGTGCGTGAAAAGTGGACCTGTATCTGTAAGCACAACACTTCAATTAAGTCACTACATGCATGGTTAATCAGATATAATCAATGAATAATAAACCATAACAAATCAACCCATTGCCTTCTAAAAGATGCGAGTATAAAATTGCTCTCAGATTATAAGCAATACCAGTGACTAGACAACACCAAGATGAAGGATTTTAATCTATATGAGCATGATATTAATGCTAGATGGATGCAAGATTAATCTAACAAGATTTAAGCAATAAATGAGATAAATGATCTAAATATGTATGCAATAGCTATAAATCCTTTGACAGGGTGACTCAAAGCCATTGAGTTCATAAAATCCTCTAACAAGGTAACCTCTAACAGGGTTTAACCCTTAATCGAGTATTCTAGCCATCCCTTAACCGGGTGATCCCTAACAGGATCGGTTCCTAACAAAACCTGTTGTAACAGTCTTTAACCGGACTAGGCTTCTTGATAACTCAATGATGAACCACTAGTACCAAACCGGTACTGAGAGGGGGGGGTGAATCAGTACATACACAAATACAGTCCAAAACTGGTTTGACAGCAAACACTCACAATGACTGATAAACAGAGATACCGGTAAAACAGAGTGCAACCGGTAACATCCAGTATAGCTCAGTCAGTCATGAACCGATCACTCACTAAGCTTTTCTCTTAGCTCAATACCACATTATCATAATATTCACATGCATGAACTAGTAGACTTAACCATCAAATCTTCACAACAGTGAGTTCAATATGTTTTATAGACAAGCATAAAACATAGAACCTTCATGTGCATAACAGATAAACAAAGCATCACAAGACAAAAGCATTTCACATGACACACATATTTTTCATGTGGAAACCCAACTGGGAAAAACCACGGTGGGGATGAATACCCACAAGCTGCTTTTTGAACTCTTTAGAAGTCCACTCTGTTAGGAGCCTTGTCCGGTTAAGAACATTACAATAGGTTCTGGTAGGAACCGATCCTGTTAGGGATCACCCGGTTAAGGGATACCCGGTTAAGGGTTAAACCTAGTAGGGTCACCTTGTTAGAGGATTTTAAGAACTCAATAGCTGAAGGGATCTCCTAAGCTTCTCTAGCTTCTCAGAACTCATTAGCTTCGAGTTACCCAGTTAAGGGATTTACAGCAAGCCAGTTAAGACCACGGGATTTAAGGGATTTTGAATCAAGCCAGTTAAGGCTACCCTGTTAGGGGATTTTACAACTGTTGAAGTGGTTAGAGATCAATAGGTATTACAATGATCTATTAACAGCACTTAATACTAATACAGATCCGCTTAGGCTCCTCTTTTCCTTCTGCACATTCACTTTGCAGGTATCTCTTCTCTCCTATGGTCTGGAAAGAATCTCGTATCACTTTCGTTGGATACACACTCACAACTTTTGCCAACAACTTCAGACAGAAATCTAACATCGACCTTATAGGGAACATACAGGTTGGTAGCAAAAACTTTAAACCCTAAACTTGTTAGGTTGAGCAATTCAAACGGTTCGATCCTGACCGTTGAAACATACTGCATTAAATGCACCAGTCTTGAGTTGATCTCAAGACATTCTCCATCGTCCATTATCCACCATTTTCATGGTGGCTGATAACCCATCACGCGTTATCACCATTTGACAGACTTCGCACATTCCCGAGGTAGATAGGAATAGTCTTCTTCATGCAAGATCCTTCACGCGCATAGATCTTACGTGGCAACATGATCTGTCCTCCATCATACTGCTAACTCATCACACAAAGATCACCGATTGAGTTACACAGACTTGAGATACTCCAACCAAAAACCCCGAAGTGGAAGCTTCCTTACCAACTGGTAGTCATACAGTGCTTCCATGTGCCGGTTCCCATGACTGCATGCTGGTTCACTTTGAACAAATGTGCCGCTTCACTTTGGCATATACCGGTTCACACTATGTCTCATATTGACATCAATGACAACATACAATATCATTATGTCTTCATACCAGTTTACATAAGGCTCATGCCGGTTCACATAATGCCAACAATCTCCCCCTTTGGCATTGATGGCAATATACAAAAGATATCTTCTCTGCTTCACATCTTCTCCCCATTTGCTGTAGATATTGTTTCGCTTCACTTCTTCTCCCCCTTTGACAACAATGCCAAAGTGGAGGTACAATCATCACTGCTTCCTCATGCTGCTCCCCCTGAGGAGGAGCATCCTTAAACACACCAATCAACCAAAGATTTGTCTATCCAGTATCTGACTGATGTGGAACAACCACTTTTAGTTCACCTCCTGAAGGGGCAATACCCCTAATTCACCTCTCAAATGCACAAATGTTGTCTTTGGGAGAGGCTTGGTGAATATGTCTACTAACTGCTCCTTACTGGACACATGCTCCAGGGCAATCTCTTTATTCTGAACCTTTTCCCTCAAGAAATGATACTTAAGCTCAAAATGCTTGGTTCTAGAATGTAAAACCAAATTCTTTGATATATTGATAGCACTTGTGTTATCACAGAATATACTTACTGGTTCAGATATAAGGATCTTGAAGCCTTCAAGTACATGCTTCATCCAGATTGTCTGAGTGCAGTTCATGAAAGCTGCAACATACTCTGCTTCCACTGTAGACTGAGAGATGCAACTCTGCTTTTTACTCATCCATGAGACCAATCTACCACCAAGAAAGAATGCACCACCGGTTGTGCTCTTCTGGTCATCACATTACCGGCCCAATCAGCATCTGTGAATACTTTCAGATTGAAATTATTGCTGCATGGGTACCACAATCCATAGTCAATTGTTCCCTTCAGATACCTAAGAATCCGCTTGACTGCACTCAAGTGAGATTCTCTTGGACTCTTCTGGAACCTTGCAGTGGTGCCAACTACATGTGCAATATCTGGTCTGCTATGCACTACTGTAAAGCGGAAAAATCGAACCCTAGTTGTTCTCCCCTCCCCAACTCCAAGGAGAGAGAAGGGAGAGTCACTAGGGTTGATGGTTTTCACTTAGGAGAGACTTTACATTCAAAAGAGGGGTTGAAACCCACAAGATCCAATCCCACGCAATGCAAGATTGGATTCTAAATGAGTTTCAAGGGTTAAGACATCAAGGATACCCTCTTTTGTAAAGAATGTAGATAGAAAGATTGAACTAGGAATGCATGTAAAGTAGGAAAGATTCACTTATAAACAGAGATAGGGATATGGGATGAAGTTGCGGACCTGGAATTAGTAGTAAAATGTCGAGACGGTGTTGTTCTGCAAATTTGAGCGAAATTTGACAGGACGATGGCGCCCGGCGTGCACACGGTCCTCCGAAAAATCCGCGAAACGAAGGGGGATCTGTTCGTCTTTGCACAAGGATTCCAGATCTTCAATTACAGCCGCATACCTGCAACCTACACACAGAAAAGAGAGGACGATTGGGGGGTTAGGGATGAGGGGTTTGCCTTTAGGTCAAACCCCGGTTTTGGAATTAACCAAGAAATGAGAATGCTGTAAATGTAAATGTTTGTAATGTAAACAAGTACTGATACCTTGTTGTAAGAATGTTTGTATTCTTACATACGAAGGTGTAATGTATCTAGTATGTTGTATGTTGTATGTGATCTCCTCTTCAATGGTTGAATCCTTGTCTTGAATGCAACACTTAGCCTTGAATGGAGACTTAGAATGCTCAATTGCTTGAAGGAATGCTTGAATGCTTGAATGCTTGAATGTTTGAATGTTTGAATATCGCTTCCGCGTCTTGTACACATATGTCCTTCCTTCTCCAAAATGGGAGAGGAAATGTAGTTTATATACTTGTCAATTAGGGTTGAAAGACTGATTTTTCTGACCTTAGGCCGACCTGGGAAGATTATTTTCCAATTTGCAAACATAAAGACCCGAAGCCCCATAAGAGACCGGGCCCAAAATAGGGCCAGGGACCAGGGCGTTGGGCGCCATGGTCTCACATCCCGGGACAGCAGGGTGCAAGGAGGGATCAGGCCAGGGTGCTAAAAAATGCAATTTTTGATGTCATGAACAAGTTTCGGGGTCTCCATTCAGGTTCCATGTTGCATCGCCATCGTGAAGACCCAAATGCGGTCGAAATTGCAAGTGTCGCAATTTTAAGACGCTACAACTACATAATGCAACTTACCAATCATTGATCGGTATTCCTTCTCATCAACTAGTGCGGAATCATCCTCCTTTGTCAATTTGCAACCGGTCACCATCAGTGTACCAACCGGTTTGCTATCTTCCATGCCAAAAGTCTTCAACATCTCTTTGACATATTTGGACTGAGTGATGAAGATTCCATCTTTCATCTACTGGATCTGTAGTCCAATGAAGAACTTAATCTCCCCTATGAGTGACATTTCAAACTCTTTCTTCATCTCATTAGCAAACTCATGACTCATCTTGTCATCTCCACCAAAGATGATGTCATCAACAAAAACTTCACAGATCAGGATCTGATCTTCTTCAGACTTCAAGTAGATATTGCTATCTTCACTTGTTCTCTAAAATCCAATCTTCACAAGATGGGAATGTAGGCGCTCATACCATGCCCTCGGTGCTGGCTTTAGACCATATAATGCTTTGTGTAGCCTACATACCATGTCACTATCTTTAGATAGGGTAAACCCATCTGGTTGCTCAATATATACCTCCTCTTCAAGTACACCATTTAGGAATGCAGATTTTACATCCATTTGATATACCTTGAATCTCTTAAAAGTTGCATATGCAAGAAGCATACGAACTCCTTCCAATCTGGCTACAGGAACAAAGGTTTCCCCATAGTCTTCACCTTCTTCTTGAGCATATCCTTTGCATACCAGTCTGGCTTTATTCCTAATCATTGTGCAATCCTCATTCAACTTATTTCTGAACACCCATTTGGTGCCAATGACATTTTTATGCTCTGGTATGGGTACCAAGGACCATGTACCATTTTTCTCTATCTGGTCAAGTTCTTCTCACATTGCCTTGATCCAGTCTTCATCATTATGAGCCTCTTTGAATGATTTAGGCTCAAATTCAGAGATCATATATAAGTTTTCTCTGATCTTTCTTCTGGTAAGGATTCCTGCATCCTTATCACCTATGATCTGCTTGGGATCATGATTCAACTTGACATACCGAGCAATGGTCTTAATTGGTTCTTCTTGCTTTTCTTCTTCATCCTTATCTTCATCAGTATCAACATTCACCGATTTAGGAACACTATTACTGGTGCTCGGTTGACTAACAACCGGTTCCCAGAAGGTTACAATCGATTCATTTACAACTTGCTCACTGCCGGTTTTCTCAGTCTTCTCAGAGGATTCATCAACTCTTACATTGATGCTTTCCATAATTCTCTGAGTCCTATTGTTGTAGCACTTGAAAGCTTTACTCTTGGTGGAATATCCTAGAAATATTCCTTCATCACATTTAGCTTCAAATTTGCCCTGATGTTCACTCCTCTTGATGTAACATTTGCTACCAAAGACCTTAAAATAGTTTACCACAGGGGTCTTACCGGTCCAATACTCATAAGGAGTTTTGTCCTTGCCCTTTTTGATGAGTACCCAGTTCATAGTGTAAACTGCAATGCTCACCGCTTCTCTCCAAAAGGTGTGAGCAACCTTTCCTTGGATCAACATAGTTCTAGCTGCTTCAACCACAGTCCGGTTATTCCTCTTTGCTAGGCCATTCTGCTATGGAGTCCGAGGGGCAGACAACTGTCTCTTGATGCCAAATTCTTCACAGTACTTATTTAATTCACTGGAAGTGAATTCCCCTCCTTGATCAGTTCTGAGACACTTGATCCTTTTACCGCTTTCCTTTTCCACTAATGCTCTAAAAGCTTTGAATTTCCCAAAAGCTTCAGACTTGTCTTTCAAGAATGTGACCCACATCATTCTTGAGCAGTCATCAGTGAGAATCATGAAGTACCTATCACCCTCCACACTTCTAGTTTTCATAGGACCACATAAATCAATATGCACAAGATCAAGCAAGTTGTCAGCAGTGAAAGATTTACCTTTAAAAGTTGAGGAAGACATTTTCCCTAATTGACATTCTCTACACAAGGTATTATTCGGTTTGCTCAACACCGACAACCCTCTAATTGCCTTGATCTTACTAGCCTTCACAATGTTGTCAAAGTTCACATGGCAGAATCTCCTATGCCATATCTAGCTACCATCAAGCTTAGCCATAAGACATGTACTTATATTAGCATTTAGATGAAATAGGTTACCTTTAGTCTGCATGCTGGTGGCTACCAATTTACCATCTTTACCTTTGATTCTGCAAACTCCATCTTGAATTGCAGAGTGAGTCCACTATCATTTAACTAGGCAACACTTAGAAGGTTGTGTCTGAGACCATCAACCCAATACACATTGTCAGCACTACTCTTTCCATTCAAGGAGATGGACCCTCTGCCTTTGACCATGCATGGTGCATCATTTCCAAAGCAAACCACACCACCATCATACTCTTCTAATGATAGAAACTTGCTCCGATCACCAGTCATATGGTGAGAGCAGCCACTATCAATGATCCACTCATTGGAATCATCAAACCGGGAGACAAGAGCCTTCTTGTCTGTCAAATCTTCCTTTACAACAATGAACACAATGTCTTCATTCTCTTCATCTTCTGATTCCTCATCTGTGACACCTTCATCAACTGCCACAAAACAATTTCTCTAGTTTCCTCCTTTGAATTTCTTGAACCTTTCCGGTTTGTCCTTGTTGTCACTATTAGGACAGTTCATAGAAATATGTCCTATCCGGTTGCAGGAGAAACATTTCAAAGGTAGCTTACCTTTGTATTTACCAGTTCCTTTTGGGAATCTCCTGGCTAGAAGAGCTTCAAATTCCATCAAAAACTCTTCATCCTTCATTTCTCTGTTCTGACTAGGTTCCCCACTAGTGCTAGCCTCTTTTCCTTTCCTGGATGGTATAGCATAAGCTTTAAAAGATGATTCTAACTTTTGAACACTACCATCGAAGCTATTCAGCTCATAGGTTGTCAACTTGGCTATGATGGAGTCCAAGGATGCCTTAGACTTGTTTATTGATCTCAACTCCTGAATAGCAGCAACCCTTATTGCATAGACCGGCAACAGGGATCTCAGGACTTTACTTCCCACAGTGGAATCTTCTATTTTGCCACCTGCACTCTTTATTTCTCCAACAACTGTTTTAATTCTTATTCCATAGTGCTGAATGGTCTCTCCTTCAACCATTCTCATGTCTTCAAACTTTCCTCTCAAGCTCTTTTCCTTAGCCTGTTTTACATGCTCATCACCACCATAGATATTTTCAAGAGCATCCCATACTTCTTTGGGATTTGCCTTGTCCTAAACATCAATAAACTCAATGTCAGATAGACTACTGATGAGGGCTTCCATGACTTGCCCATTTTCTTGTATCTCTCTCTTTTGGTCATCGATGAGAGTACCGGTAGGAACAACATATATATTTTCAACATAACTCCAGTGTTGAACACCCATGCTTTTGCTGAATATCTTCATCCTATCTTTCCATATACCAAAGTTTTCCCTATTGAACTTTGGACCTTCCCTCTTCATCATTTGGCTAGGATCTTTTCCTCAAGCGGTTAAGCTTACAACACAGAGGACCTGGAGTGCTCTGATACCAATTGATAACTCAATGATGAACCACTAGTACCAAACCGGTACTGAGAGGGGGGGGTGAATCAGTACATACACAAATGCAGTCCAAAACAGGTTTGACAGCAAACACTCACAATGACTGATAAACAGAGATATCGGTAAAACAGAGTGCAACTGGTAACATCCAGTATAGCTCAGCCAGTCATGAACTGGTCACTCACTAAGCTTTTCTCTTAGCTCAATACCACATTATCATAATATTCACATGCATGAACTAGTAGACTCAACCATCAAATCTTCACAACAGTGAGTTCAATATGTTTTATAGATAGGCATAAAACATAGAACCTCCATGTGCATAACAGATAAACAAAGCATCACAAGACAAAAGCATTTCACATGACACACATATTTTTCACGTGGAAACCCAATTGGGAAAAACCACGGTGGGGATGAATACCCACAAGCTGCTTTTTGAACTCTTTAGAAGTCCACTCTGTTAGGAGCCTTGTCCGGTTAAGAACATTACAATAGGTTCTGGTAGGAACCGATCTTGTTAGGGATCACCCAGTTAAGGGATACCCGGTTAAGGGTTAAACCCGATAGGGTCACCTTGTTAGAGGATTTTAAGAGCTCAATAGCTGAAAGGATCTCCTAAGATTCTCTAGCTTCTCAGAACTCATTAGCTTCGAGTTATCCAGTTAAGGGATTTACAGCAAACCGGTTAAGACCACCCGATTTAAGGGATTTTGAATCAAGCCAGTTAAGGCTACCCTGTTAGGGGATTTTACAACTGTTGAAGTGGTTAGAGATCAACAGGTATTACAATGATCTATTAACAGCACTTAATACTAATACAGATCCGCTTAGGCTCCTCTTTTCCTTCTGCACATTCACTTTGCAGGTATCTCCTCTCTCCTATGGTCTAGCAAGAATCTTGTATCACTTTCATTGGATACACACTCACAACTTTTGCCAACAACTTTAGACAAAAATCTAACATCGACCTTATAGGGAACATACAGGTTGGTAACAAAAACCTTAAACCCTAAACTTGTTAGGTTGAGCAATTCAAACGGTTCGATCCTGACCGTTGAAACATACTGCATTAAATGCACTAGTCTTGAGTTGATCTCAAGACATTCTCCATCGTCCATTATCCACCGTTTTCATGGTGGCTGATAACCCATCACGCGTTATCACCATTTGACAGACTTCGCACATTCCCGAGGTAGATAGGAATAGTCTTCTTCATGCAAGATCCTTCACGTGCACAGAGCTTACGTGGTAACACGATCTGTCCTCCATCATACTACTAACTCATCACACAAAGATCACCGATTGAGTCACACAGACTTGAGATACTCCAATCAGAAACCCCGAAGTGGAAGTTGCCTTACCAACTGGTAGTCATACAGTGCTTCCATGTGCCGATTCCCATGACTGCATGCCGGTTCACGTTGAACAAATGTGCCACTTCACTTTGGCATATACTGGTTCACACTATGTCTCATATTGACATCAATGACAACATACAATATCATTATGTCTTCATACTAGTTTACATAAGGCTCATGCCGGTTCACATAATGCCAACACTTCTAACAAAGTGGACATCTAAAGAGTTCTAAACAACTTGTGGGTACTCATCCCCACCGTGGTTTTTCCCAGTTGGGTTTCCACGTGAAAAATATGTGTGTCATATGTGATGTCTTTTTCATGTGATGCTTTGTTGTTTTCTGTCAAGCAGTGAATCATGTTGATCCAACTAGTTATTGTATCTCTGATGATAGATTATTTGTTTATGCATAAGAATAAAGTGGAAATGAGGGAGTAGGTTGTATGAAGAGTTAAGAAGATTGACCGGTTCATGTCTTTCACAGTTGCACTGTGTTTAACCAGTAGCAATCTGGTTTGGACCGGTGTTAGGGATTGCCAGTAGTTTTTAGTCTGCAATCAAACCGGTTCAGGAAAAGTTTTTGTGCCTGTACTAATTCACCCCCCCCCCCCCCCTCTCAGTACCGGTTTGGTACTCACTTTTCATCATTGAGTTATCAAGGTGAACTCCCCATCACTGTCAATTTCCTCAATACGAGGATGTTCTTGATTTTTTTTTTTGGTTGAGGGTGTGGATTTCTCTTCTTTTGTTGAGCTTGAGGGAATATCATAATGTTTTAGGTCACAAAGACTGACCACGACAAGATTATGACTTGAAGGAGGAGTATTGTGGGTAGTTTTAGTCCCCTAAGGGGTAGCTAGGCTAAAACTAGCCAAAGTGGTCAAATGTGAAGGGGTTTTACTAGCATATGAGATCCTTAGATGCTTCTTCTTACTATTCTAGCTAAAAGGGGAGTCCAAAATAGTAGTTGTAGGCGGGAGTCAATGCTGACTATCATCTGTGATAATGATGGGCCTAGGTGAGAATAGGGCTAGGTGAAATTGGTAAAATTGAAAGACGAGCCCTTGATGGAGTAGAATAGGCTATATCCTTGATAGAGTTATCGAGGGAGTTAAGCAAAAAAAATGGGAAATAGATTAAATCATGATGATTGAAATGGTTGAGAAGAGGGAGGTGCCAATAGTAATAGACTTTGAATCTTCCCCCAAGAGTGAAAAATTTCATAATCATTATGCATATGTGGTTCTAGGGTGATGAGTGCTCCTCACAATCAAACCCTCCATGCAACTTCACAATCTTTTCCCCTTCTTTAAAGAAGAGATCCAAGCTATTGTTACTTTCTTTGTTTTTTCCATTTCCTTTCTATGATGGGTAACCCCTTTGTCATCTTAGCGATGACATCCCACCTAGCAAAACTCTACGATTTTCCTAGGAAGTAGGAAACTGGATGGAAAGGTTCTCATCAAACCCATTCATGCTTTCAATAAATTGATCAACCCCACTCTCTGAGCAAATATGCCAGGCAGTCCCATCATCCTTAAACTTAGCATGGGTGCTCGGTTCAATTCTCCCTCTGTCACCTCCCATATTCATAACAATATTGAAACTAGTCTTTGTCAAACTACCATGTCTCAAGAGACCACAAACAATTAACAATTTTTTTTTCTAGATAAACTTGTAGTAGATGGGATGTATGTTGTAGTAATAATAAATATAAGTATTGTTAAAATGAGTAGTGATTGTTTGTTTATATCTATTAATATTCAAGTGAAAAATACTATATTAGATGCCATTTATATATTAGTTGGCAAGACAAGGAATAGAAGGAACGACTTCTTAAAAATAAGGTTTTAAATATAACAAATTGAGAGTATATATTGTTCATTAAAAAGTAAAAAATTGTTTAGTTATACATTAAAAGTTGTATGCTTTAAATCATCAAGTATGTATTTAATATTAGAGACTTAATATAATGTTGACAATGTTGTCTTATGTGTTTGGAAAGAGTTTCATAGAATGTACAAACTCAAATTATTCAAAGTGATGACACAAATTTAGTATTTTATATTTAAAACATAGTACTTTAAGATATACTATTTATGTGGAATGAATTAGATTGATCTTTGTCCTAGTTATTGACTACTATTACTCATATTTTTTATATAAGATGATAATGTACATATTTTTGTGTAATGCCAGATGTCTAGTTAATGATAGTGAATGCCACACTATTATATAAGGTAGAAGACCACACTCTAACTTTGCACCCCTTGAGCTCATAAATAATATGTTAATTTTTTTGAAAACTTGAGCACAACTTTCTAGGCGAATTAAACACTTGAGCTATTTATTGGGGTTTTGGATATTTAATTAGCTACATTATGAAACATATGATGAATTATCAGCTTATGTATCGTCATGTACTTGATTGTTTCTTTGATATAACTTTTATAAATAGATACTTTTGAGTACCAACATAATAACTACTAATACTTAATTACATAAGGGAGGGGACCTAATAATTGAACACGTTCCAATAGTCGGGACAATATTTGTTGATTTAATGTCTAATATTTTTAATACTATGTAACATTAGTAGTTGCGACTTTAAAGTTGTTAGCATTGATCATGAATACTCATAATTGATATGAAACGTATCCCTTAGATCTGAAATGGACCAAATCACATAATGCCACATTGCAAACAATAAAAGTATCTTAATACATAACTATTATAATTTATTGCACAACTATTAGTACTCCTTAGATCTAAAAAGCAACAAATCATGTGATGCCACATCATGCACAATAAAATATTGCTTTATGCATAGCTATTAGGGGAAGCATACAAGTAGCCGCTATAGCTAACTTTGTGTGCTCACATATCTTAAACGGTACATCATATTTCAACAAAAAATTTGTTGTCTCTATATGTGACTTAACTACTTATATCCTAGCTATTGTTTTAGCTTTTGGGTAGTAAGAACACACACTGTGGGATTCATTATGCACACAAGGGTCAAAAAGTGGTAATTTCAAAGTGTCTGATACCTACTTAAAGATGCTCTATTAACCATACACTACAACCACCTAAAAAATGGCCAATACTTATGCACAAATGCCTAGTAGTCGTGCACTATGGGTACCAATGAAGTTGCACAACTCCTCCAATTAAAGCCCAAAAATTAGAACTACAAGAGATAATGTGAGCTATTGGTACATGTGAAATTTATCAATGGACTTTTAGTTATCATTTTGTTGGTTTCTTTAAAGTTAGTAATTGTGAGATTGAGTAAGCAAGGAATGAATGGTAATTGGAACATGGGCAATAACTAGGGGAAAGGACCCATTAGTTGAGCATGTACCAATTGTTGTGAGGGTTGTTGATACCTTTTGTTCCAAAAATTGAACAAATAAAACCTATTGTTTGAAACAAAAAATATCAATTTTTGTTAGGAAATGTACCAACAATTGTTAGGAAATGTACCAATAGTTGTTAAGAAATGTACTAATATTGTAAAAAGTAACCAATCAGGGGATGTCATATCAGGGGCACAACTATTGGGGTCTCTTTTGCATGCCTATTGGTCTCACTTTTTAGGGGCGCTGTTTTGGACACCTTGGCAAAAAGCATGCTGATGTGGCATCATATTTGATGATGTGGCCCTGAAACCTTAGTTATAAGCAAGGGACTTGGCAAGTAAGCTGCTGTAAAAAAATCAGAGTGATTTGGAATTTCCAAGTAAGATTTTGAGAAGCGCGAAGTTAGGGTGCACAACTACTGAATCCTTTCCCCTAGTGCTCGTCCCCTATAACTTAATATACAACTACCAATCTACCTTAATTTTAAGTCTTTTATAACTCAACAAAAAACATGCATCATAGATAATGATATGAACCTTTAATTTTAATTATAAATGTAATATTACCAATCAAAACACCATAAAAAATTAAGAATGATTTAAAATTCCAACCAAAAAAAATGTTACCCTAAATCAATTTATTCAGATGATGTTTTCTATCCAAATTCCCGTATACACCTCAGGAAAAGATGTTTTTGCTATGTAATTTATTTGGCCTTCAAGGGTGTTTAACCGGTGGTAAATCTCCTTTCAATATTTTTCTCTCTTTATTTTCAGAAAATTTCTGACCGTCCGATGTGTGGAAATCTGTCGTACGATATGTGATAGCGACGCTTCAGATATTTTTTTTATACAGTTGGCTAAAACTGATGAGTATCCATCCGGGCCTACCGTACAACAGATCTGGGGAAGACTGCAGTGGTATACTCATTGTGTATACAGCACCTCGTGTCTCTAGGGAATCTGGCCGACAAACTGACACGAGCCATAATTTTTATGTAATTTTTAAAAATAAATATGAATGATTTCAACGTCACTTATCTTCTCATTAAATTAAGTTTATAATAAGGCCCGTTTTGTACTGTAAAAAAAACACAAACCTTTTGTTAATTTTCTTGTGTCCTTACATTGTATATTTTAATTCCACAATAGTCAAGAAGAAGGAAACATGGTTATACCACTAATAGACTTGAAGCCCCATGTTTTGCAAATGGTTCGTTGCTAGTAAGTTTAAGAGTAAAATTTTAGAACATAATATTTTGTTTATATTTGAAATGTTGAGGAAATAAATCTACGCAAAGAAGCTATACCACTAATAGACTTGAAGCCCCATGTTTTGCAAATGGTTCGTTGCTAGTAAGTTTAAGAGTAAAATTTTAGAACATAATATTTTGTTTATATTTGAAATGTTGAGGAAATAAATCTACGCAAAGAAGCTATGCACATCATTTTTATGGACTGTAGAAATTACATGTTATATATATATATATATATATATATATAACATGTAATATATATATATATAACATGTAATTTCTACAGTCCATAAAAATGATGTGCATAGCTTCTTTGCGTGGTTAATGTAATATTATGAATCGTTAGCACCATTTTTAGTTGATGTACATGTCTTTCTCTCTTCTCTTTTTCATTATATTATAAAATCTAACTATTTTATGAATTGTATATACTTGGTAGCTCCTAAATAACATTTAGAAGCATAACATAAATTAAAATAGGCAATTTCCTTTTGACAAAGAAATTTGCTTGCAATAGAAAAAACATTAGTCCTTGCAACTTAGCAAATTTCTTCTCAATCTTTGTTGTCGTCTAGTCCTGCATTTTTTTTTGAGAGTGGTGAGATATAACAAAAGAGATCCCCCAATACCTAATTATTTTATTAGGATCATTCCATGCCCAACCAATCTTGTCAAACCAATTAGGAGAGGATTCATTTCAACAAACAAACATAAAATTCTTTGTATATAGTTATAAGACCCAAAGGTAATGTAGTACAATTCCTACTTATTCCTTAAATTCATAAAATTATTCTCACCAATCATAAAAAATATAAAGGTATTGTCATCAACTCCTTGACATTAGGCAATCCAAGTCCTTTCACTAGGGGACCTAAGGAAGATTCTTTTAGAAATAACCAGAACAACCATAGGGAATTCCATGAAAATGATCAACAAATATAAATATGCCATACAAGTGATAAACTAATCACCATGTGGAACACTAAACTAGAAATGCACAACTCTACAAGATTAGCTACTATGTGTGAATAAATTTAACACAAATAACTAAATATCTATGTTATCCACTAGCATATATATCTTCAATAATCTATATAAAATACACTAAGAGATATCCTTCTCAAGGCACCTATTGCACTTTTATGAGAGAAGTTAATTTAAAAATAAGTGCCTCAAGAAGGATTCATCTCAACATATATATATATATATATATATATATATATATATATATATATATATATATATATATATATATATATATATATATATATATATATATATATAATTAAAGATCTACACATCCATAATGCAACATGTAAGACATTAAAAGAATTAGGATTATAGGGACATGGTTATGGTTAGAATTAAAATTAGTGTTAGTTTTAGGATTGGGGTTAGGGTTAGTGTCAGAGTTAGGTTTAGTTTATGGTTAGGGATATGATTAAAGTTACAATTAATTTTAGAGTTAGGTCTAGGTTTAGGGTTAGGGTTACAATTAGAATTAGTTTTAGTTTTGAAATCAAAGGTAGGGTTAGAGATCGATTTATAGTTAGGGTTAGGGTTATAAATAATGTTAGTGCTAGGGTTAGAGCTAGAGTTAGAATTAGTGTTAGTTTTAGGGTTGGAATTATGGTTAGGGTAAGAGTTATAGTTGTAACTTTAAAAATAATCCTAATGTAAATGCTAATTCTAACCCAAATTATAGCCTTCATCCTAACTCTAATTGGTCCCTAATTGTCATTATAATCATAATCCTTGCCTTAATTATAATCATAGTTTTAAACCTAATGAAAACCTAATCCTAACTAAACCTTGATTGAACCCAAACCCTAATTAAAACCCAATCTTATCAATTTTTTTCTCAGTCTTTCTTGTCATCCAGTCCCACCTTTATTTTAGAGAGTGGTGAGATATAAAAAAAGAGATCCCCCAATACCTAGCTATTTTATTAGGATCATTCCTTGCCCAACCAATCATGTCAAGCCAATTAGCAGAGGATTCATTTCAACTAACAAACATAAAATTCTTGTTATATAACTTAAGACCCAAAGGTAATGTATTTCAATTCCAACTTACTCCTTAAATTCATAAAGTTATTCTCATCAATCATAAACAATATGAAAGTATCATCAATACATTGAATATCAATCAACTCCTTGACATTAGGCAATCCAAGTCCTTTTACTAGGGACCTAAGGAAGATTCTTTTAGAAATAACCAAAACAACCATAGGGAATTTCATGGAAATGCTAACAAATAGAAATATTTCATGTGAATGTTAGGCTAATCACCATGCATATGGCATAGTAATCTGGAAATGCACAACTCTACAAGATTAGCTACAAGGTGTGAATATATTCAACGCAAATCACAAAATATCGACGCTATCCACTAGCATATATATCTTTAATAATATATATATAAAATACACCGAGAGATATCCTTCTCAAGACACCTTTTGCACTTTTATGAGAGAAAATGATTTAAAAATATGTGCCTCGAGGAGGAAATATCTCAATGTATTTTATATAGATTATTAAAGATATACATCCTATTAGCATCTATAATACAACATGTAAGACATTAAATGAATTAAGATTATGGTTAGGGTGAGGGTTAGTGTTATGGTTAGAGTTAAAATTGGTGTTAATTTTAGAGCTTGAGTAAAGGTTAGGATTAGAGTTATGATTAGTGTTAGAGTTAAGTTTAGCTTATGGTTGAGGATAGGATTATAGTTACAATTAATGTTAGAGTTAGGTCTAGGTATAGGATTAGGATTACAATTAGAATTAGTTTTAGTTTTAAAATTAGAGTTAGGGTTAGAGATAGATTTAGAGTTAGGTATAGGGTTAAAAATAATGTTAGTGTTAGGGTTAGAGTTATAGTTAGAATTGGTGTTAGTTTTAGGGTTGGAATTATGGTTAGGGTTAGGGTTACTGTTGTAACCTTAGAAATAATCCTAATGTAAATGTTGATTCTAACCCAAACTATAGCTTTCATCCTAATTGTAATTGAACTCTACTTGTAATTATAATCATAATCATAACTTTGATTATAATAATAATCCTAACCATAATGAACCATAACCTTAAAACTAATCCTAACTAAACCTTAATTGAACCCTAACCTTGATTAAAACTTAAACCTAGCCTTATTAAACCCTAACCTTATTTGAATCATAACCCTAATCCTAATTGAACACTAGTTCAGTAACTAAATTTTGAATCTAACCTTTATTAAACCCTAACCATAATTTAATCCTAACCATAACCTGTAATTTCCCTTGTGGTATCTTCTCTAATTTGCATTTAATTGAGTCATTTATGCTTCTGGTTCTTATGGTCTTGATTGGAAATATATGATAAAAATATTGTTGTTCAAGACTTAAATCAAGGATGGCTTCAAGCAAGGAGCTCAATTAGTAGTTTTTATATGAATATGAGATACTCTAACATATACCAATATTAACATCCTTATTTGATGCAATTTGCAATATACATTTCCAAGAGAAATTGATTCTGAAATTTAATATAGATTCAACATACAAGATGGTCTGATGATTATATATGCAAAGTATTTTAAGGCTACTGTGTTTCACCACTTTCATAACCGATACAAGAATATGACATCAGACCTTCTATTGATAAGATCATTGTGCTTGAATTATTCCTTTATCACCATGCAATTGGATAGCTAAGATTTTGATGAAATAATCAGAATTTTGTACTCTGGTCACTCTTCTTATTATCTCTCTTTGAAATCATGCAATATTTGGCATTGTCTCTACAATTTCCTCTCTTTATTCATGTGTCTTTTACCTTGTAATGGGATGGGTTGATGCCCTCTCTTAAACGGATGTCTAAGGCTCTCCCTGAACTCTTCCAAATTTGGTATGGATGTAAGTAAAAACCAAAAGTCCATACCTTTTAGAGAACCCAGGATCCTCTCCTTATACCCTTTGAAAGGGCAGGATGTGAGGAGTTGTATCTCCCACATCCATGTCTTTTGTAAAAAACTTAATTTAATCACATGTCTTCCACCTAATTGGGTATTTTGCTAACAACATCACTAAGAACTAATTAACTTTGATTGACCTGATTTCTCCCTTATTGGTCAATGATAGCCTTCATCTTGATTATTTAATGTGTGTAATGTTCTTGGATTGCCAATCCTTAGGATGAAAGTATTTTCCTTGGTTGATTTGTTTTAATGATCAAATTGGGTCATTTAAAGTAACTTTGAACCCTATTAAATCCCAATCATAACTGAAATCTAACCCTAACTTTGAACCTAATTAACTTCCAACCCTAACTTATTCCTAACTTATAGTTTCTTGTAATTTTAAAACATCTTTACATTCTCCAATTCAATTTCAAATATGTTTAATAATATTTTACATTCATTATCCTTGTAAAATTACATAGCATTTTTAATGTTTCTATAATTTACATAGAAAATATTTTTAGTTAATAGTCTAATTAATTATCTCCAAGTTTAATTCTAATGTTATTGGATTTAATAACTTATTTTAAGTTTCTTATAGACACACATTAATAATCTCAACTAAATAATGTGATTAACATATATGAGATTTATTTTGTATGTTTTTTTAAAAATTCTAAAGGGACTTGGATCCCTCTCCCTTTGTATATATAATTAACAAAAAATATCTAAAATTATTAGAAGATATCCATTAATAGGGCTCATACATAATATTTTTGTAGCTTGAAAATGTAATAAGCCTATATAGAAAATCAAAATCAACCTCCATATGCACTATAGTATATGAAAAGAAAGGAAATACACTTTTATTTTAGATAAATCACTTCATCCATGAGAGTCTATAAGTTTTTTAGCTTTGTAGGTCCATTATTCAACAACCAACCATTCTAATGAGGTATATTATATATTTTTTATCTATTCAAAATTGTGACTATCTTGATGTTGGACCATATTGAATGGAGCATTTAAATTTTTAATATCCAACCTTACAGGTTAGTCAACTTCATCCATAACCAAATATCTTTTCAATTTCTCCACTTCATCTATAATTTTTGAAAATCAGCCTCTAGTTCCTTAGAATAACACATGGATATTAATCCTCTAAAATCTCAATTTATCACATGTAAATCCTAGCTAGCAAAATAGTTTACAAACTTAAGAACTTGGCTCAAATAGACTACCTCTATATTCCACCCTTATATAATGGCATGCCAAAACTTTCACTTTGTTTTAATCCTTGATGAAATCTAGAAAATTAGAGATAAATCTATAAGAGATGTTAAGATTTATCCTATTTAAATTCTTGAAAGTCAACCTCTAAGACTTATTTTATAGCCATCTCAATGCACAATTTCAAATCACAAATATTTTCCCTAATTAAATATTAGTGATATATCCTTTGAGAGAATCCTAGTATTTTCTCCACGCAAGAGAAACTTGGGCTCCATGGTGACTGCATAAGATGACAAAAATAACACAATATTTTTGATATACTTTATGTACATTTATTTTTAAAAGGCAACTATCCTTACTTTTTTTATATAATTTATGTATTTATTTTATAAAAGGCAACTATCCTTAATTTTTTTACTAACTTGTCACCTCACAAAAATTGCCACATGGATAGCTTAAGAACAATTGTTTTTTATTAAGGAAGTAGCAAGACAAGGGTACTGACCCTTTAAACAACATCCCATAGGTAGTAAAGAGAAACAACAAAATAGGGGTATGAACCCCGGAGAAACCAAGGTCAGATAGGTGAAAAGAACCTATCAAACCTGTAACAACCCAAAACTCAACTCAAGGATGGGAAGAAGTGTCCAAGACAAGACAAAGAGGGGTTTGGGGGAGGGGGGAGACTTCCCCTTTTGCCTCCGACAAACCACGGTCCAAGCAATACTATCATCAAGATCATAAAAAGAAGGATCAGGTAGGGAAGGCTCCGCAGAATTACGATCAACAATGACATTAAGCTACTACTGCTAAACAACAACAGGTTGTTGTAATAGAACAACATCAGGAGCATATTTTGCCGGATTGGATCAATGATGTAGAGGAGTAGCAGGTGCAAGAGCTTAGGAACATAGGAGGCCATGTTAGTAGCAGCAAGAGGTTCAAAAGAATCTTCAACATCAGTAAAAGGCACAACCTCATCCCAGAAGGAGTCATAATCCACATATGAGGAGTCACCAGAATCATAAGCATTAATTGTCAAGTGATCAACATTAGCGTTCTTCCACCAAGTGGTAGAACCTTTGTGGTGAGAGAGAGAACAATCTAAAGCTAAGTGACCCATTGAGAAGCATATTTGATAGCAAAAAGGAAGGTCATCATAATCCAACAATTTATTCCATGGCATATCCCCAACCATAAGAACCGCATCCCCATGGAGAGGTGTGGAGATGTCAATATCGATTAAAATGCAAGAAAAGGTAGAGTGACCCATGGAAGACGTGGCATCATCAACCTTCAAAAATTGACCAATAGAGTTATTGATGGCCTCATAGCAGGAGTGTTCCCAGAAATGAAGAGAAAGATTAGGTAGGCGAACCCATACTGGACACACATTAAGTGGTTCGGTAAGGGGGTTAAAGGAAGTTGTACAAGGTTTGATAGAGAGAGAGAGTGATCTCGCCAAGCCCACAATTTTCCCAACACCAAATCATGATCATGGGAAGAAGCAAATGAAGCAATGAAAAACCTTTAGCACAAGGAAAAAGATCAATGCTATGGGCAACAAGAGGTTTCCAAGAATCACTCACCTAGCGGTGGAGATTCGAGAGAGAAGGCCAAAATCCCATAAATCTGCATACAATCTCCTGACCATAGACCACCACAAGAGAGGTCTTGGCACAAGGAAGAGGGTGAATGCCTTTGGGGGGATAAGCAACAAATTTGTTCACGCGAGCAAAGCTATGCCCACCAGCAAAAGACGGTCTGAAAGGAACCTTACGATCTGCAACATGATCTCCATTGGATGCACCAATGGTACCAGATGGAGTAACTCCAACACCCACGACATCTCCATTAGTAAAACACCTCAGATTGGAGTTCCCACACAACCCACAGAGGGGGAATGCAAACCAACCACAACAACATCACCCACACAACCCACAAGGAGGGAGTAGAAAAAACACCAGGAACATCACCCACTCAACCAATAGGGAGGGGATGTGAACCACCCATGACATCACTAGGAGGACACTCCCCAACAGACAAAGGCATAGGAGCAGAGTGCACAACAAACAAGTTACAAATGAGGAGAGAAGACATGTTCAAAATTGATGTTGTTAACTTGAGAAAGGATTGTTATATAATGGATGAGGAAATGCAATAAGACATTATAATTATTGTAGAACAAAGAATATTTAATTGTCCCAACCAGAAGCTAAATCTTGCCAACTATCCATGGATTCAACTAAAGTTCTAGTTTTTTATTAGAATACATTTCTTCATTTTTTAAATAATCAAGAAAACTATAAGCCTTTCTAAATTAATGTTGAAAGGAATAAGTAGACAAAGAAACTAGAATAAGCTACGTCGGTACAGAATATTATCTAATTTTAATTGGAGGATTTATGTTTGTTGAGTGAATTGAAAATGACCATGAACTTACACCACAATAATAAACAAATGGATTCAACTTTGTGTTAATACCATCTTTTAGTATTTTAGAGGTACCTTTAACAAGCTTTTCCAAAGAATCTTTAATCACATATTGAACCTCAAAATCTCCTAGATTCCCTTTAGAAGACTAATCAAATTTGTTTCTAAAGAATTTCAGAAAGGGAGAATTCCATTTCATCTTATCTTTCCCTTGAAACCAATGCCTCATGAATGAGAGAGGTTAATTTTATATAATATAATTAGAGTATGGTAGTGTAATAGTGTATCCCACTTCTGGGACATCTTGATTTTTGCTTGAAATCACATATTTTTTAGAAATTTTAATGATTCAAGCCTTGATATGTTCTATTTAAAGGTTTTAAATTAAAAAGGGTTATATCAAACTTTCTTGGATAGTACCCCTCCACTCTTAAATCATACTCACAATGGAGTATCCTTCGCACATATCAAAATGCCAACAAAAAATCACTTTTTATTTAACTTTTAAGGGATCAAATGAAATCATTTAGAAATTATGTTTTGTACTTGTATGTAGTCATCATTATTATAATCTTTCAAAAAAGTATAATTTTGAATATATTTAATTTTATTATTATATATTTTTATTTCAATGTTCTACTTTGACCAATGAGTGGGACATGGACTGGAATACTAAGAGGGGGGGGGGTGTGAATCAGTATTCCCTTATAAGAAAATTAAAACTGACCTTCTGAAACTTAGCTTATTATCAATTAACCTCAACCCAAAAGAATTGCATGCAACATAAGAGATACACAACCATAAGAGAGACACCAGATTTTTATACATGGAAAACCCAAATGGGAAAAACCACGGAGAGGGTTAACTCTCAAGATAATATAACAAGTTATATGAGATTACAAGGCTCACTGCTAGAGGGCTCACTTCTCGTAATACAACAACTTATTGCTGAAAGGCTCACTGCCAAGAGATAAAGACAAAAATGAATTGAGAAAATCACATCTACATATGTATAGGTTTAGTTCTTGATAAGCTTAGATATCTAAACAACTACTTGCAGTAGATCTGGTTAACAATCTTTGCAACTCTAACACAATCTGCCTGCACCAATTCTGCCTTTCTTCTTCAATACACGCAACACACTCAACAATGCAACACATGAACATTCTCACTCACACTCATTCATCCTTCAAAGCCACACCGATCAAATGATAATACACACACACACACACACACACACACACCAAGTCAGCCTTAAGAATACTTCTTCATCTATCTTTCACATGGTTTCCTTCAATGATATTCCAATGGTCAGATCACATGCTACAAGAACCATAGCAAAAGAAAAATAGAAAAACATTCAAGGTCGGCTAGACTCAAAATGATCATATCCTCAAACTTCCGCAAGCATGTTTCAGAAGCACAAAAACACGATCCAACTTGACATAAAGAAATTAAGGTCATGGACAACGTATTTCCAAAAGATCATCATCAGAAACCAAAATGAGGAGGAATGCAGAGCACCACAATCACTATTGAACACTATCATCACTGAATACACTTCTGGAGCACAAATTTTGAAGCACCAAATCAATTGCTATGTAATGCCCACCAAAATACCCTATAGAGAAATAAACATATTCTAACCACAAATAGAGATAAATTTTTTTTTGAAACATCTACTAATCAACATATACAACTGTGATTAACTACCATATACATATTTGATTTAACATTTACTATCCATGAGATTGCAGAGAACATCATGAACATAACCAAAGCATCATGTAACACAATTGGAATAAAGATAACATACAACTAACATCCTATTACAAATTTTCTTTCCTACATTCATCCCTAGGGTATTTCAATGTCACTACTTACTAGCAACATCTTAATAACATACTATGATATTTCCATTTATCCTAAATCTTTGAGTTCATTTTATAGCACCAAACCAAATGTTACTAATTACCATTATTACATCTAGCACATTATGAATCCATATACCATCTCTAAGGATGGGTCTAGATCATTTCCTTAAGAATTACATATCATCAAGACTACTAATCACATGCATATTCATGAATCATAACAACAAGTATTAACCTTTCCTTATCACATGATTCTATTTAGGTTTACATATAATAAGTCTATCTCATTCCCATACATAATGAACATTCCATAATATAGACCATATAATATACAATCATATTATTACATTCCAAGATCGTAGTCTCACAACAATATTTTGTATGATATTATAAGATACAAGAGTACATAATCCATTTCCACATTTAACAAGTCATCATGATACAATGTTATCTCTAGTACATAGAAATCAGGCTTAATATGTAATGAAGAACCATTGATTCCATGCAAATCTACAACTACTGATTCATTTCCATATCCCAAGAACAACTAACACTAATGAATACCATCTTTCAAATCAAGGCATACATGATCATTATCATATTCATTACTATCCACAAGATATACACAAGACATTGTAGTCATATCACTTAAACAATTAACTCCTTTCTAATCAAGGAATTATATACACAATGAATATCCATTTACAACAATCTTATCCAATATATCTCATTCTAAATTCAATCTACCACAAGTCTTATTAAACATGTTCTCAAGATATTGATTACATAGTCTTCTTTACAACTACATCCTTTTTGAGTTACGTACCACATGTTAACAATCCTAATTAAATAGATTATGCCCCAAGATCCATCCAGATGATGAGATAATGTAAATCCATGTCCACGCATGCAAAACCCAATGAATAACATCCCAATGGAAAAAGGCATCAAACCACCCAACCATGTGGAACCACCCCTTGCGCTAAGAGATGACATGGGGTTTGAACTCAAACTCGAGACCTAGAATGACACCTACTAACGAAGGGACTCAACATGACGCAACAAATATATACAACATAACCATAACCAAATCACACCACATGGCTAAAAACAAATCAAAGAACTCTTCTAGAGGCATAGCAACAAATCAAGGCATAAGGACTATGGTCATATGTAGAAGTGGAGTGTCATCACATGCTATCCTCACAAAGAAGAGAATATGGCCAACCTTGATAGACACGTCTGTAGACATATAAAAATGACCATACTCCTAAATGAATATTTTATGTTCATTCCTCTATTTTAGTTAAATCTAATTTAACTAAATCACCTACATTCCTCTATTTAATTAAGTAAATTATTCAATTTATTTAGTTAAATTCACTTAAGCCCTTTATGTCATTTAATTGAATAAATCATTTTATTTAATTAAAACCCTTCTTCTTACCTTTTAATTAAATTTACATCTAATTAATAGTTTACCCCAAATTGAAATCTAATTTATTCAATTTCCCAAATTGCAACCAAATTGAAATAAAGTAATTTATTTTAATTAATTCTATTTTCCCTCACCCACTTGCATTTTCCTACATCTCCCACTTGCATCCTAAACCCTATTCCTAATTTCTTCTAGAATCCATCTAATCCTAATCAATTAACCCCAAACCCAAACATTATCCCTTTTCCCTAAATTTGAGAAGGTCACTTCTCAAATTTGGAGTAAAGTCTTCAAAAGGCATTAAAGCCTTTATCCATTCAACAAGCTAACTTGTTGAATACCCCCAAATTTGGAAGGACTCTTACAAATTTGTCCCCAAAGTCTTTAAACCATTGATGGTTAACTAACCCTTAGTGGCATGGTTAGAGACTTTTTGACTAACTTAACCTCCATCTAACCCAAGGGTCTCATCAAGCATTTATTGCTTTGACCATGGTTATTCCTTTAAGCTTTGCACAAGAGTTTACCCCTTGGCTAAAAGCTTTATCCAATGGATAACCCTAACCTTACCTTAACCCTTACCTCCTAGGGTAACCATGAGGTCTTCTCAAGCATTTAATGCTTCTTACCTCTCCTCTCAACCAGCATTATGTTGACAATTGTCACCATTTCATTGGTAAAAATTGAAAACATGGATTGACAACTTTCAAAATTGACCCTTGATTAACTCTTTCAATCCTGATCATCCATTGCCCTATTTTCACTATAAATAGAGCTCTCATTCCTCCATTTTAAAGATCCATGAAAGCTTTTAATATCTCATTTATGCTCAATTTTATTAGCACATCTAGCTTCTCTTTGTAATAGGAATTAATCTAATAAGCATTTTAGACTATTTCCTTTATCATTAGCTTAACTCATAAACTAGTATATCATGTTAGGATAGTATTGCTACTAATCTTGTCATCTTATAATCTAGTTTATTGCATTTGTAGAATCATGCATAGATAGGATGCATTTTCATAACTAAATCAATCATAAGCATCCCTTGTTCTTGCATTTGTTATCCCTAAGCCACTTTGCTCAGTGATCTGAGAGCAAAGACATTGGCTTGAGGGACCTTGTGAGATAGAGAACCATGGAACAAACCTTGGGAAGTTGAGTCATTCTTCATGACTCCATAACTTGCACCAAGAAGTCTTGTGGGTGTGTGGACAAGCCTCTTTGAACTTCATTTTTTTTACATTTTAAGTTTCATCGCCCCGCTTTTCCCGCATACATTTCTGGCACCCATCGTGGGGACTACCCCATTAATCAAATCAGTTTTTAAAAATAAACACTTGTGCAGGTACGTGGGAAATGAGAATCAGCGCGTAGGGAACATCCCTTAGCGCATCTGGTCTATCATTTAGCGCATCTGGCTCACTGTTTGGCGTGTGGGACTCATTTCCCAGCACGTGAAGATCATACTTTAGCGCATCATCCTCACTAACATTTTCTTGTAGGTCTCAGAACAAAAGAATAATAGCTTAGCGCATCTAGAAAACAACTTAGTGCATCAGGTCTATCCGATAGCACATCCTGGCTATACAGTAGCGCATATAGTTTGTTCTGTAGCGCATCACAGACAAAGGCAAAACCAAAAACTGTAACCGAATGTAAAAATTAGACTTGTTGAAGTCCACAAAAACCCACAGATTTTCTAACAATTTTACTTGGTATTTTGCAGGGTTTTAACAAATTTCTTGCAGATAGGAGCTTAATTTTAAGATCATTAAATAGTTTAGGTTTTTACTAACTTAGTTAAGTTAGTTGAGATATAAACTTTTTTTGATTCTTGTTAAAATTGAACTCACTTTTGTTTGGGCTTTAAAAAGAACCACAAAACAAATGTTTTCTTGCTTTTCTAGGAGAGAAAATTTTCAAATTGGGTTTTTTTTAAAAAAGAGAACAAATTAAAAAATTTTCAAGTTTTGCAAACAAATGGATTAAAAATAACTTCACCATCCTTTGGTGTATAAAAGGATCCATTTTAGGTTTTAGCAAAGTAAAGAACCACACAAAGTCCCAAAAGTCTTTTTGCAACTAAAGAGGGAAGATATTCCCCTTTTGATCGATTTCTTTTGTTGACGAAAATTGTGTTCATTTTGTTGACCAAGTTCTTTATTTTATTTTTTTTAGATCAGAAAATCATTGCCTTGAAAAGTTAAAAAGAACACCATGTTTTCATGGAGCAACATCTCCATATAGGATTAGCAAATCATTGCTATGAAGGGCTAAAAAGAACTTGTGTGCTTTGTCTTGAAAGTGAAAGGTATATGCTCTCCCGTTAATTGGGTGATCAAAAAGCCAAACCACTCTTAAAGCTTTCTTTAATTCAAGCAATAAATCCTTTAGCAGGCCTGCCTTCCCGAGGGGTTGAAAAACTCTTAAAGCCATTTTTGGCCGGTGTGAAGGGAACGACCTAAGTGGGAAACAACTTTGAAGCCAAGTGTTCCAACCCACTATAATCAAAAGTGGAAAGTGATGAAATTTCTTTTCAATGGTTGCGCGCAATGATTAGCCTTCCCCCAGTATCTTTACTATACATAAAGCCTTTGTTCTAAAGGTTGGGAAGCCTCCTGAGGGAGTTTATCACTGACGGTCGAACAGGAAGCTTGATTACGAACCTTAGCATAGAAACTTTGAGCCGAGTCAGTAACCAGATATTTGCACTATCATAGTGCAAGGGTGGGGAAGAATCCGCCCCCAAGATCGCTCACCATATATCTCCCAAGATAACCACTCAATTGTGAAGCAATTCACTTTGGGTTAATTTCTGGCAAAAGGCAAAAAAATGGGTGCCCCCTAGGGGGTGACATGACTGTTTGAGCTGATGGAATATCGAGACTAGTGGGCTATGATATTGCTTATGACCCTTGAATAAAGAGTCTGATTGAAATGCATGTTATATCTAAACCTGTTGAAATATTGGGGATTTGAACACATCCTCACAAAACATACACTTATTGTTTAGATTAAGCAAAATGGTTGTCTCTTTGGTGTTGTGCTTTCATTTGTTATTTCATAAAATCATCTATCAACACTAAAAACTCAAGGCAAAATTCCCAAATTGCAAAAAAACAACCAAGTCAATATATTTCAGGGCAGTTTAGCATGTAAGAGCAACTTCTTAGCGTGTAGGAACCATCTTTTAGCACATTAAATCTTCTCTTTAGTGCGTCAAGTCTTAGCAGTAGTGCTTCACCAGAATCTAAAAGCAAGCAGTGGCAGTTAGCGCATTTTGAAAATAGTTTAGCACTTTGAAGCATCAGCTTAGCGCGTAGAGGTCAAACTTTAGCACGTAGGGTTTAACTGTTAGCGCATAGGTGGCCCATATTGGCGCATAACCTTTTGAACCAAAGTTGAAGCAATATTAAACAGTATTAACCAGTTAGCACGTATCAAGGGGCAGCGTAGCGCGTGGAGTCTTTTCGCTAGCGCATAGAGAAATTTTTATAGCGCATTGCGTCTCTGTTCTAGCGCATAGTCAAAACCAGAAAAACAGGGGGCAAAACAAAGGTCAATTTTGAAAATTTTGAAAACAATTTCGAAAGCTTTCCTTCATTAGCCTAAACTTCATCAATCAGAAAACCAAAAACAGAGTATCAAAAGTTGTTTCTACAAGCAAATTTCCATCAAGCAAAGTTGTCTGAAAATCTGAAACTATTCACAAGATAAACATATCTCTCCTATCAAAATCAGGAAACATCATCACAAGTGGCAAACAGGTCCTTTAAATCAAACGAATTTTTATCCCAAAACACACTTGTTTAAAACTCTAAGTTGTCAAATCGAGTTTCCATATCGAGAAAGCTCGTATTCCATATCATTTGATGCACTTTGTCATGAGGGGGCATCTAAACCTTCACTTTGATAAAGTAAGACTTAAGTTTCCAAAAAAGCTAAACTAAATCCAAAACAAATCAAAGGACACCATTGATCGCTTGTGCATGACTAATCCTCATATTCTGAGAAGAAAGAATATTTATCATAACACTAAGTTGAAGAAACAGCAACCAAGTCCTTCAAAACTTGCCAAAAGAAATAAATTTTTATACATCAATTGTCAACTCTTCAAATCTCATCGAACATTCCTTCGTCATATATGATTATATCTTCAAAACAAAACAAACGAAATTGACAAGGAACCATTGAGGAGTAGAGCATTCTGTCAAAAGTTTGCATTCAGCCAACAAATAAATCGTGGAGGAAAGATCAATCCAGCATTCTTTCCCGACGAATGCATCACTTATAACATACCAAGGTTGCCACCACCAACCCCCGAATATTTCTAAATACCAACTATCACTCGCTCTCAACGAAACAAACAAAGCAAAATGCAACCAGAATCCAGCATGAATTGGAGATTATCAAATCCTTTCAAGCGTCCAGATCTAGAGGACACCAAAATTTCTGAAGAACTTCTTCAAGAATGTCAAGAGAGCACTTCGTTTCAAAAACTTGTGGAAAGACTCATGGAAAATGACAAGGAAAAATACCCACTCATGCTCACAAGCAAAGGAGTTAAACTTCCTAAAGACTTTGACACAGACATTTTTAGAACAAGATCTCAACATTATGAATATCAAGAACAACAAAGAGAGGAAGAAACACGTGACCCTAAGCAAGATACCCCTGAGCAAAATATCCCTGAGCAAAAATATACCTGAGCAATACATCCCCAAGCAAAACATACCGTTCCATACACCATTTCAGCCTAGAATTAATGCAAGGGAAGAATTCTTCCCTCGACAAAATGATGCACCTTTGATTGCTCTTACTCAACAAATGCAATATTACAAAGACAAATGCACGACATGCAACAAGGGATGATAGTATGATATTCATTAACTGAAATTTGTCCTTATCCATTTGACAAAAGATTGAACATGATACCTTTTCCTCCAAACTCAGACGTTCCCAAATTTGACTAATATGATGGGAAAAGTGATCCCCATGATCATGTTCGTGAATTCTATACAATGAGTTTGGAATTTTCTCATGATGATACCTATTTGATGAGGTTATTCCCAAGAAGCTTGGGCGGACAAACGATGGAATGGTTATCCAAAATCACACCTCCTGTCAGATCATTCGATGAACTAGTCAACAAATTCATAACTCAATATTCCTATAACATTCAACATGCTATCACCATGTTAGACGCCTGTAACACCAAACAGAAAAACAATGAAACATTCATGGTATTCCTTCAATGTTGGCAGCGTATGGTTTCAAAATATCCTTGTGATGTACCCGAAAAGGAAAAGATGGAAATTTTCATCGACAACTTGAATAGTGAGATGAGTTACAGACTCAAGCTCCAATGCATACCATCTTTTGCTAAATTGATTGAGAATGGCATCCAAGTAGAAGAAGCATGTGTCAAAAAAGGAATGTTGAATTTTTTCAAAGAAGGAACAAGTTCATCCAATTACAACAACCAAAACAACAACAACTTGGACAAATCTAGATTCTGGACAAGAAACAAAAACAATGGAAATGAATCAAATGATCCAAAATCAAAGCAGCCCATGCTCACATTATCAGGTAATCCTCAAGCTACAAAAAATGCTAAAGGTGCTAACCCAGGAACTAACACTTATGCACTAAATACCAATCAAAATCAACTCAACACAAACAACACCAACAATACCCAAAACAATAACACCAATAGGGGACCTAATCCAAACTCATGGGGTAATGCAAACAAATTTCCAAAATGCATTTATACACCACTAGGGAAATCACTGGAGTCAGTATTCAGAGAACTCCTGGCAAACAAAATTATCTCTTTACCAGCAGTCAACAACTTTGAACCACAAATCAAACTACCCTGGTGGAAAGACTCACACTTTTGTGATTTTCATCGCAAAAAAGGTCGTCAAACAAATGATTGCATGAGGCTAAAAAACATTGTTCAGGACATGATCAATAGAGGTGATTTAATGGTCGATGGCCTCAAGACAAATGGTGACCACAGAGATTTCAAGAATGCTTTTCCAAACTACAACAAGGATGGAGCTTCAACCTCAAACAATACACATGGAGCTCGTATCAATCACATATACAATGACACCATTAATCACATATCAGTTGAGGACAATCAAGTCAATGTTATCACAATCAAAGACAAGCATGAACATGAATCCGTCAACATAACAACCAGAGCTCAAAAATATGTCTTGAAGGGGCATATGTCAACAAAAAACACCGTACCCAAAATTCAATATGATCTAGTCAGTCAACTGCATAAAACTCCTGCTCAAATATCTATACTGGAATTGTTAAAACTTTCACCAAAACACAAAGACATATTGGAACAAGCATTATTAGAAACAAATGTACCTCAAGATCTGGATGCTGACAAATTCCAAGCCATGGTGGCTCATATGATAGGGCCTCATAACCTCACTTTTTCTGAGCATGATAATATCTCATTGAGCTATCCACACAATACTCCAATCCATATTGAAGTCATGGTCTATAAACACCGAGTTAAACAAGTATTAATAGACGGAGGAGCTGGACTTAATATTTGTACCTTAAAACTTATCCGTGCATTAGGATTCTCTGAGGAGTCTATTGATCCATGCAAAAAGATCACTATAAAGGCATATGATGATGAAGAAAGATCATCCAAAGGAACAGTGGTGTTGCCAATTCAAGTAGGACCGATACAAAAGGATACTATGTGCTAGGTCTTAGACATAGACCTCACATACAATATCTTATTAGGTCGACCTTGGATACATGAAATGAAAGCGGTACCCTCCACTTATCACCAGTGTGTTAAATTCCCCTACAATGGGCAGGAGGTTTCTATATCAGCTAACCATAATCCATTTAAGCATTGTAATGCTATGGGGGCAGCCCAAGACAGCTTGGTTCCACATAATAGAGAGAAACAAAATTCCTCAGCACCAAATCTTCAACAAGAAAAGTCTAAATTATTATCTATAGATTTCAAGCAGAAAATAAAAATCAAAGAACAAGGCATGGGAGAATGCTCTTTGGAACCCATGTGTTTGGCCAACTTACCAACATCACCTAGATCTCATGGATTACCTACAACAACAACACATCAAGCAACTCAACCCATCACCAAGTTTGATGGCACATTTATCCAACTCAGCACTCTAGCACATGAATCCGAGGAAAAGGACATCCTTAGTTGGATATACAAAGATGAGGAAGAAGACAGAGCAGCTACTATGGAAGTAGCTATACCAACACACTTGTAAGGAAAAGGCTACTTAATCATGCAACAAATGGGATACAATGGCAAAGGACCTATTGGTAAGCGTCAGGAAGGTGTCATTGAACCATTAGATCCTCCTTCACAATTCAGTAAAGACAAAAGAGGATTAGGCTTTGAACTCACTCTATTACCAAAGAAAGCACCACACAAACATAAAAAATCTCAATGGAAAGCTAAGAAGAAGTACAAGGAAGATTCCTGGCAGGAGGCACTATTTGAGTCAGCTGAGACAATACGCAAAGAACGTGAACATCAAGAAAGAAAGCACTATCAAGAGAAGCCCATCATTCAAAGCAAGGCAACCTTTACATAAGTACATCATATTCAAGAACTAATATCCATCAAAAGGGAATCAACTCCTGATTGTATCATTCCTCCTCGAGAAGAGACAGTATATGAACAAATGCAAAAAGTGGAAGCAGGATCTGACATAGAATCAGAGAAAACTATCAAACTTGTATCAATCATAAAAGGCCTATTCTCACCCTACAACATACCAGTTCACAGCACTGATAGAATCTGGGATGACACCTCTGAGACTGATTCCAATGAATATGAATGGGGTAGCTATTCTAACATTACTGAAGATATTTATGCAAAAGACAGTAGTACACCCATCTCTCAAGAAGAACATGACACAGAATCTAGACCACTTGAATTTGGTCCACAAAATATCTATGATGCCAAGGAAAATGAGTAGCAACATTATGCACAAGTCTATACGGAAGATGATACCATCGAAGACCTTGACGAGATCCTTAACTTCTTTAACACCCAGGCCAACCACGATGATACTTCCATCCTGACACTTATAGTAGTCGAACTTGATCCACCTAATGACTCCTTACCACTTGTCTTTCCTGACCTCATAGATTAGGACAAACCTGAAACTCATGATATACCAATTTTCCCAAATGACAAATCCATTATCCATTACTTATGTACCGTTAACCCATAAAAAAACTCTACCAGTGAACAAAGTAACGATGTATGCAACCAGGGGAGTGCCAAGTCTCTCAGTCGTAAAAATGAGCAAACTAAAAGATCTACTGCTGAAAACCAGTCAATGGTAGCAATATATCACACAAAAGTAAAAATAAAGGATGCATATGAGGGTGAAAACCTTTTTAAGGCACCTAAAGATGGGAGACTTGACACTCTTCCTGAGCATTATCATGAACGATCACCCATATTGATTGAGCTCACTCAATCAATCAACATTGGTACTACAGAAGTAGCCAAAAATATACACCTTGTAGAATCTCTGACAGAGGAAGAAAGATCAGAATTTATTAAATTTTTTAAAGAAAAGCAAATCAACTTTGCTTGGTCATATGCAGATATGCCTAGGATTGATCCATAATTAATCATGCATCACTTGTCCATTGCTCCAGGAGCTAAGCCAGTCAAGCAAAAACTAAGAAATATGAATCCACATGTAGCACTCATGGTCAAAGCTGAACTAAAGAAACTGTTAGACGTCGGATTTATCCGGCCTATTGACTATTCTAAATGGATTTCCAACATTGTACTAGTATCAAAACCAGATGGCAGTATCAAAATCTGCACTGATTTTAGAGATGTCAACAAAGTCTATCCAAAGGATGACTTTCCTTTGCCCAGTATTGACATAATTGTAGACCTCGCAATAGGCCATGCAATGCTATCAATAATGGATGGTTTTTCAGGCTATAATCAAATAAAGATAGCCTCAAAGGATCAAGATGGAACATCATTTACCTGTCAGTGGGGAACGTACGGTTGGAATGTCATGCCTTTTGGCTTAAAGAATGTAGGAGCAACTTATCAACGAGCAATGACAACAATCTTTCATGACATGATGCATACCTTCATGGAAGACTATGTAGATGATTTACTAGCTAAATCCTTCACCAGAGCAGAACATCTAAGCATCTTAGAAAAGATTTTTGCTAGATTGCAAAAATTCCAAGTCAGGCTCAACCCTAAGAAGTGTGTCTTTGGGGTTACATCAGGCAAATTACTAGGCTACATAGTTTCAGCTAAAGGTATTGAAGTGGATCCAGCAAAGGTACAAGCCATTATGGAGATGCCACCACCAAAGAACATCAGCCAGCTTAGATCTCTACAAGGACGACTCCAATCAATCAAGCGATTCATCGCTCAACTAGCAGATAAAAGTCTCTCATTCAATCATTTTCTACATAAAAATGTACCGTTCAGATGGGAAGCCAAATGTGTTGAATCCTTTTATCAAATCAAGCAGTATCTAATGAACCCACCAGTTCTAGTACCACCAATAGTAGGGAAGCCACTCATCCTCTACATTTCAACAACAGACATATCACTGGGGGCATTGTTAGCACAAGAGGATCAACAAGGCAAGGAGTGAGCTATCTATTATATCAGTAGGACATTGAACATATATGAACTCAACTATACATTCATTGAGAAAGCTTGTCTAATAGTGGTATTTGCCTCTCAAAAATTCTAACACTACATGTTAGCTCACACAATTAAGCTAGTTGCAAAAATTGATCCTCTAAAATATTTACTCAGTAACGCAACTCTTACAGACAGATTGGCTAAGTGGGTCATGATCCTTAGTGAATTTGATATCCACTACATAGAGCGAAGAGATATCAAAGGAAAAGAAATTGCAAATCAACTAGCAGAAGCACCACTATCGGGAAAACAAACTATGGAGATCGAATTTCCAGACAGAGACGTTCTTGCTATCTCTACCAAACAATGGACCTTATATTTTGATGGATCCTACATGCAACATGGCTCAGGTGCTGGCATTCTGTTCATCATTCTTGAAGGACACACTATACCAAGATCATATAGGCTTATGTTTCCATGCACAAATAACATTGCTGAATATGAGGTATTGGTTATAGGCATCAAAATGTCCGTAGAATGGAGGATCACAGAATTAAAAGTCTACGAAGATTCACAACTAGTCAACAATCAAATCAACAATGACTATCAGACAAAGGACGAAAAGTTGCTACCCTACAAGAGAATGGTGGATGATTTCAAACAATATTTTGTACACGTCACCTTCAAGCAAATACCAAGGTTGGACAAAAGAGCAGCCGATGCCATGGCTACTATCGCTTCACTACTACAAATTCCAGAACAACAGAGTCATTACGAGTTTCTGGTAGAGCAACTGTTCTCCCCAGCCTATGATCATTTGGAATCCCATGTTATCTATGCCTTGACTAGTTCCGACTCTCCGTTATATGGACCGATATACGACTACCTTAAGAACAATATCCTATCCATTGACCTGTCTCGAAACCAAAAATGTAACTTTATCTGACAAGCTGCCCATTATACTCTTACTGCTGATACTTTGTACCGTCGAGGTCTAGATGGTACTCTTCTTTGTTGTCTTGATCGTAATGAATCCGACTCCGCTTTACATGAGCTTCATGAAGGTATCTGTGGCACACATTCAAGTGTTACTACTCTTGCTAAAAAGCTTCTAAGAATGGGATATTACTGGCCAACAATGGAAAAATACTCTTATTATTTTGCGAAGAAGTGTCCTAAATGCCAAATCCATGGCAATCTTTTACACGCACCAGCACAGGAACTGCAACCATTCACAACATCCTGGCCCTTTTGCCAGTGGGGAGTGGACTTGGTTGGCAAAATTCATCCTTCATCTTCAAATGGATACAAGTTCATTATAACTACAACATAATACTTTACCAAATGGATTGAAGCAGTCCCCATGACCACAGTGACTGGGAAACAAATTGCCTCTTTTATCCTTAATTATCTGATCTGCAGATATGTCATTCCAAGTTACATCATCACAGATAATGGACGACCTTTCAAAAACCAAGATGTGCAAGAACTATGTGAAAAATTCAAAATCCAACACCATTTTTCTACACCTTACTATCCGCAGGGAAATGGTCAAGCAGAAGCATCCAACAAGACAATATTGAAAATCTTAAAGAAAACAGTGAATGATGCAGGCAAAGATTGGCATGTACAACTCAATCCAACACTTTGGGCATACAAAAATAGCATCCGCACGCCAACGGGAGCTACACCATATTCATTGGTATATGGATCTAAAGAAATTTTACCCTTAGAGGTAGAAATTCCATCTCTTAGAGTCTCTTTAAAAGGCCTAATTCCAGATGAAGAGTATCGCGTTAACCGACTGCAAGAGCTCGAGCTTCTAGATGAAAGACATCAACATGCCTACACTCATCTCAAAGCATATCACCAACGTATGTGCAGGAGCTACAACCACAAGGTCATTCCCAGAATTTTTTAAATTGGTGACCTAGTACTCAAAGAAAATCCTAGAAATCAGCAAGATCGGGAAAATAAAGGGAAATTTGAACCTAACTGGTTAGGTCCCTATGTCATTATATCAGCTTATGGATCAAGTGCCTATTAGCTAACAACTTCAAAAGGAGATGTGCTCAATGAACCAACTAACAACATCCATATGAAGAAATACTACACTTGAGTAATCTAATGCATGGAAAAGTCAAAAATCAAAAATATCAAAAAATCAAGAAAAAGGTAAATAAAAAGGTACAATAAAAGCAATTGGTGAAAACCTGGCAACATGCGCTATTGTGAGAGGACAACTCCTCTATCTTTATCCATATCATTATATCCATAGTAAAGCACTATCGACCATCACCCGACATTTTTATCACAATATCCATCCAAGACATACTTAGCGTAGTCACTATCCTGGTTTATCCGCATATCCTTTCACCACATCTCACCATGGCTTGGTAATCACTATACAATCCACATTTAGAAGCACACTTGACTAGGGGCAGTATAAACTTGCAGCACATTCAAGTCATCAAAACTTGTCGCAAACTCAAAACATCATATCCAGCAAACAACACTCGCACAATCGCAAAGCAAAACATTGATCGCTTAACAGGATTCACAAAATATGATTGATGATTTTCTGAAGTATCAAATGTTGCATCTTGCATAAAGTTTTGGCTATTTTTGCACTTGAACTTTTGAATTGTCGGATCCTCTAAATTTTCTCAACAATACTTCAAAGCTAGAGAACGTCGTGGGGACTCCAATATTTTCTTAGTTTTCTATCTGTGAGGCGATCATCTATACTGTGTAAATACTTGTCTCGAGACGTGATTCACAACATATCACTGAAGACATGATTCCACTTTACGCATACAAATGATTTAATCTTATCCGCTTCTACGCAATCTGCACGCAGGTCGTCCTAGTTCAATTATACCTTGACACTCATGCTATCATGCAAAATAAAAAACCATGAAAATTTTTCTCAGGTCATTATGGTTCAATTATACCATTATGCTTGTATAAATTTTCAACATATCCCAAAATTAATCAATGCTCAATGATGATACATACAAAGAAAGCAAACAATATGTGGCTATACAGGGATGGCAAGTATAGAATGAGGATGCTCAAAATCAATTAGTTGCATATCATTTTATAATTAGTTGCATATCATTTTAAATTTGGCATAAGTATCACATCATATCATTATCATACATCTTATTTTCAAGATACATCTCACAGCATATCATTATCATACATCTCATTTTCAAGATACATCTCACAGCATATCATTATCATACATCTCATTTTCAAGATACATCTCACAACATATCATTATATTACATCTCATTTTCAAGATACATCTCACAGCATATCATTATCATACATCTCATTTTCAAAATACATCTCACAACATCATGCATTATCACATCATATTCATCACATATCACATCACATACAAGAATTGCACCATCATAGAATAAACAAAAGCATGTAGAAAACATAATCCATAGCACATCACATGAGGATCAAAGAAAATGGTGTCGTATATATATCTCAAAAAATGATAAATCTATAAAATCTGTCATATCTATGCCAATACAACAAAATGATCAAAATACAATAGAGACAACGTCTCTCAAGTATGACTATCTCCTGAAGGAGATGGTCTCGTTGCAGATGTCCCAGTACCTGGATCTCCAGGTGGATCCTGTCTAGGAGGCCCTGTCACGCCTCTTCTCTCTATCCTCGACCCAGTATCTTGAGATCGACTCGATCTCGATGCTATAAAACTCTGCACTCAGTGCTCCCTGGGCACCACATCCTCATAATGATGTCGATAGTACTCCGCTTCCTTAGCTCTCAAAGCCAACTCTCTCAAGGTGCCTCTCACAGGGCCACCTGTTGCAGCTCTCTGCAAACTCGCTGCAAGCTCCTCTGCTCGACCCTGATGCTCTATCTGAGTATCTCGCTCTGTGGTCAGCTAAGTAATCTGATGTTGATGCACCAACAACTGTGTCTGCAACTGCTGCACTGACAACTGTAGAGATCTAATCTACGCATCCTCCAGATGCATCGGAATCCGCATCTGCAAGGGTACCTATGAAGGGGTACCCCCTATCCCTCTACCTGTCCTCAGTGCTGGTGGAGGTAGCACATCTGACCTCCTCCTCTAGGTCGATCATTTGACGTAATCATACCCTCCCACTGCTGCTATCACCTCCCCAACCCTCTCCTCACCCCCAGCTTTGATAGCCAAACCTCCTCTCTTTCTATCCATCATAGCCCACCGCACAACTCTCTCTGCCCGTATCCCCCTATCACCACCATCTCCACCCCTATCTCCTCTCCTCCCCCTATCCACCATCTCCGCCATCACCTCCTCCTCCATCACCACCTCCCTCATCTACCTCCTCATCGTCATCAAAAGTCAGAATCATCTCAGCTGGATCTGATATCCTGGCCACTGCACGCGCTGCGAACAGTCCTGCGAACTTGTCAGTCATCCCTGCATCCACTATCTCAGGGGCATAATCCCAAATCTGGCTGACTAAATGAAAGAACTCCTCCATGGCCA
The DNA here is from genome assembly GCF_030272615.1 of Cryptomeria japonica. NCBI lineage: Eukaryota > Viridiplantae > Streptophyta > Pinopsida > Cupressales > Cupressaceae > Cryptomeria > Cryptomeria japonica. Next base: position 643,832,766 of record NC_081405.1, on the reverse strand, counting down.
CCGCACTATTGATCATAGGTCCCCAATCCAGAATGTCTTGTCTCTGTCGAGCATATAGGCATGCTCCCTATGGAATCCCCTGTTGTCGACCATATTGCCGCAACACCCGACTATGCATAAACCTATCAATAACAAAGGGCGTCCACCCTATCAAATATCTGGTCATATAAATGTAGGGCATCTCCATCCCATCCTCTACCTATACCTCACAACCTGTATATGGTCGCTGGACGACCGCATCAATATCATCTAAAACTCTCCCCCAGTGCTCTAGTTTACCTAGCTTACGCTGGACAACTATCCCTCTATATCCATATGCATACGCACACCCAACAGGCCTATCTCTATCCGCCAGTGGCCTAGCTACGGGAATATGCTCCCACGACCATACCTGTAGCAGTGTCACTCCAGCTGATAAACTGCCATACCTTAAGTATATCACTTGATGTAAATCCCTGTATAAGTGGGTCAGCATAGCCGACCCCCATGCAAATCAGTGACCCTGCATCACCATATCCTCCAGAACCAATCCCCACCCCACTGCTAGTCCCTTCGACCTACAGTTGGGACATAAGAAACCACCTATGAAACCTGCCAGCACTGATGGTAGAGGAGCGTAATCCAAATCCAAGAACTCCTGCCAGGGGATCTCATACCCGCAAACAGTATCATCCTACAAGATCTGGCGAAGTGCCTCAGTCCCACCCTCCTCAGTCTTCTCATAGGGTAGAAATACACTTGCCATAGGAATCCGTAGAATCCAGTAACAATCCTTAGGCGTCACTATAATCTCACCTGTCGCCAAATGGAAGGTGTTCGTATCACTGTGCCACCTCTCCACCAATGTTGTCAATAAACCCCGATTCACAATAAACCGAGGCATATCTAACAATGAGGTCAGGCCACACCTCTCAATAATGTCTCTATCTACCTGTGTCAATCGGGGTATCAATGACCACGGTCTCGGAAATCGCTCACGTGACTGAACCACTCCAAGACGCTCCCGTCAAAAAGCAAAACAAGTCCAATATTAGTTTCCTCATCAAAACATAGATACCAAAATCAAATTCATATCAAAACTTGAAACTTTGACAATCTAATTCAAGTTCCACATCATATCGATTCATATCAACTTGCAACACAACTCAAGTTTCACAATCATATCAACTTGTAACACAACTCAAGTTTCATATCAACTTGTAACACAACTCAAGTTTCACATTCATATCAACTTGTAAAACAACTCAAGTTTCACATCCATATCAACTTGTAAAACAACTCAAGTTCCACAATCAATGCAACTTGTAAAACAACTCAAGCTCCACAATTCATATAAAAAACATTCATATCAAAAAACACAACATATCAAATCCGCATCAAATCTATATCAACTTGAAAAATCGCAAATCAAATCAAGTTATATCAGAACTCATATTGGACAACTCATACGCAGATCGACAATTTGCACCTATCCTGGTAGAGCTAGCATCAACCTACCAATTTTCTTCATTCACAAATCACACTATACCAAAATTTTTCCCTATGTGCTAACCAATCTTGTCTACGCGCTAAACTGCTTATCATGCGCTACCCTATCCTCGCTAAGCACTACTAAATCTACCCTATGCGCTAGCCAAAACTTATGTGCTACCCTTTTCTTCCAAAGCTCCACCTAACCTAACCCTAAGCGCTAAACTACCATATGCGCTATTCTATTTTGCTCTTGCGCTAAATATCTATCCCTATGCGCAAGGTCATACCTACGCGCTATCTAGCCCTACCCATGCGACCTCCTAGAAACCCTATGCGCTCGGTATCTCCTATGCGCTACCCATTTTACCCTTTGCGCTACCCTGTGATACCGGTGCGCTAACCTAACCCTAAGCGCTACCGTAACCTGTCGATGTGCTACCCTACACTTTTCAGACGCTACCCTATTTGATTAAACCCTATGCACTATGAAACCTATCGTATGCGCTATTTCTTGACCCTAACGCGGTAAACCGCAAAATCCGCGTGACAAAATTGAAAACATGATAAAAAATGACAAAATAAAAAATCCAAAAGGGATCAAAAAGGTTGACTTACTAGTGGTCCATATGCGACAGGCCTCCGATACCTCCGAACACGCTCGAATCGATGCGAAGCATAAGGAACCGACATGTTGACTTCTCTCCAAAAATCACTTTCTCCAAGGTCAACAAGCACAAATGAGAGAAAAGAAATCACTTTTTCCCTTTATATAGGGTAAATCAAAATTAGGGTTACATGGAGGGACATAAAAATTGCTCGCGGTGTCTCCTACCACCCTACCAAATGGCAATATCGGGAGATGAATCAAATTACCACATTCAACATAGACAAAAATTTACAATGCAATGAAATTTATAAAAATTATCTAAATCAAATCAAATTTTCAAAATTTTTGATTCATCTCCGGAGGGGGCATTATCAACATCATTTATCAAATCTGGGGCATGACATGAAAATCTCAAAATGGCATAAAAATTGATCATAACTAAATCATGACGACACATCATTTTCTTTGAATCAACATGTGCACACACGTCACTTCAAAGAGGGGCAAAATGTAGACGTATAAAAATGACCATATTCCTAAATGAATGTTTTATGTTCATTCCTCTATTTTAGTTAAATCTAATTTAACTAAATCACCTACATTCCTCTATTCAATGAAGTAAATTATTCAATTTATTTAGTTAAATTCACTTAAGCCCTTTATGTCATTTAATTGAATAAATCATTTTATTTAATTAAAACCCTTCTTACCTTTTAATTAAATTTACATCTAATTAATAGTTTACCCCAAATTGAATAAATCTAATTTATTCAATTTCCCAAATTGCAACCAAATTGAAATAAAGTAATGATGCCCTCCTAAATGACACAAAGTTAGTTCTTGATCAAACAACACAAAATCACACAAGATGTTAGAGTTAATCAATCAAAAACCAAAACATACGAAGGCATTCCAAAGGAGACACTAAAAACATGCTAAATATATCTAACTAAAGAAGTAAGACAATGAGATATCTCCAACTATCTCTTAACATGATATTAGTTTTTTCTCCCTTGTTCCTCTCCTCTCCAAGTTCCAAAATAGTGTAGCTCTCAGCAGCTTTTTGCACTATGGATGCTTATGGAGGATTGAGATTGTAGAATAGCTCTAAACATGAAATGAAAAGCTATTTTAATGCTAAAATGATGTGTTTTAACCAGAAGACAATATTTAGTTATGCTATGCTAAATGCTCTCTAAAATGGCTATAGTCTAAATGCTTACAAGTTTTCAGGATCTGGATTATGAAGGAATGGGCTCTATTTATAGGAAAAATGGAGCAATGGATGGCCAGGATTGAAAGGTTTAATCAAGGGTCAAGCTTGAAAGTTGGGGATCCATGTGCACAATTGGCACCAATAAAATAATGACAAGTGTCAACACAGGATTGGGTTGAAAGAAGAGGTTGGAGGCATTAAAGGCCTGAGAAGACCTCATGGTTATCTAAAGGCTAAGGGTCAAGCCTAAATTAGGATTACCCACTAGATTAGGAGTTAATCCAAGGATAAACCTTTGTGCAAATGATTAAGAGATAATCATGGTCAAAGTATTAAATATTTGATGAGACCTTTGTGGTTGGATAGAGGTTGAGTCAAACAAATGTTTTAACCATGTGGGAGGGTTGAATTAACCATTAATGGTTATTGGAGACTTTGGGGAATTAAGTGGTTGAAAGTTGGAAGCCTTTAATGGTTTTCAAAGACTTTGAGGAATTAAGTGGTTGAAAGTTGGAAGCCTTCAATGGTTATCAAAGACTTTGGGCCATTTGAGAAGTGACTCCATTTTGCTTAGGAATGTGACAATATTTAGGGGATGGATTAGGCTAATTAGGAAGGGGTTAGAAGAATCTAGAAGGTGATTAAATTTTGCAAGTGGATTTGGTGGGTGAGGGAAAATAGGATTTTATTAAAATAAAAATTCATTTATTCCAATAAATGTGTGCAAGTTGCATTTGTAGGAAAATGCAAGTGAGGGGGGTTTTAAAATGATTTAAATAAATGTTTTATTTAATTTATTTAAAAGAGAAATAGGGGGATTTAATTAAATAAAAAGATTTTATTTATTTAATTGATTTGAATTTGGTTTAATGAATTAATTAAAATAAATTGAATAATTTATTTAATTAATAGAAGAATGTTTGGAGATGAATTAATTAAATATTAATTTAATTAACTGGTGGCTAGTGGATTTTTAATCAAATAAATACGAAATATTCATTTAATTAAAATGGACAGATTTATGTGACTACATTTGCCCCTCTTTGAGACGGTGCGGTTTATCGCGTCGTTTCAAAGAAAGAAAAACTGGTGTGAAGAAATGCCCCATAAAATGTAAATTTAATGGGTGGTATGCCCCCTCGAGAGATGGGCCGAAAAATTTCGAAAAATCGGGCGATCTCTCGAAAAAGAATGAAAATTGGCAAGGTGATAGAAGGGAAGAAGTGAGGTATATTGGTGAAAAATAGAAGAAATCGGGGGAAACATGGAGAAATGGGGGGCTCGGGAAGTTCACGGGGACCACGGTGATGAGCGGGGCGAAGTTACGGTGACGGCGGGGGGTATAAATGGGGTGAAAGGGGGTAAAATAGGATCATTTGTGACCGCGACCAATTGAAAACTAGAGCTCTGACAGTGACATTTGGCGGAGCAAGGAGGAGCGAAGATGCCGTTTCCGATTACCGAGCACCGATTTGAGCGAGTGCGACGATTCCAGCGCCCAGCCGACTATGGACCAGCGGTACGCAAATTCGAAAACTTCCTTTTCAGGCATTTTTAATACGTTTTTAGCTGAGTCCAAGTCAAGTCGGAGCAAGAGCGCTGGAATTAGGTTTTTAGCGCTTTTGCTCCATGAATTAGCGCTATTGTGCCGCAATAGCGCTTTTGTAGGCTAGTTTTAGCGCTGTTGAATGTATTTAGCGCTTTTGTAGGCAAGTTTGAGCGCTTTTGATAAATTAGCGCTACGGTAGAGTCAATTGAGCGCTATTGATGTGTAATAGCGCTATTGTATAGCGGTTTTAGCGCTTTTGATTAATGAGCGCTATGGTGTAGTTAATTGAGCGCTATTGACCGGAATAGCGCTATTGTGTAGCTGTTTTAGCGCTTTTGTTTTGGTAGCGCTATTGTAAGGCTTTTTGAGCGCTATTGAGGTTGTTGTAGCGCTATTGTTCATAATGAGCGCTTTTGGAGTTTAAATAGCGCGTTTGCTTGAGGATACAAGATGCCCTAGTTTCGGACAAAATAAAATTCCGGATGCCTAACGATTGATGGATGGTGAGGTGAAGTGGGAGTTGTTTTGAACCATAGCAGCCCGATGAGACTTAGGTCATTTGTTAGGATAAATGTATGTTGAAGTCTAGGCGGCCATGATTGCTTACCTGTTGAGACCCGAAGATACTTGATCAAAGTATCTGATGATAGTCTAGGTTTAAACTTTAAGAAAGTTTGATAACAAAACAACTGATGGTGTTTGGATGAATGTTTATGTGCAGGAGGATCTACGCGTGTTGCAGTTACGCGAGCGCCACCCCGCGACACAGGGGTTGCGAGATCGTTTGACTCAGCTAGAGATAGATTGTATTGCGGCTACTGGGCTCTATGAGGTGATGCATATGCCCGTGATTCGGATGAATCACGGCCTGATTACAGCATTAGCAGAGCGATGGCACAGTGAGACTTGCACGTTCCATCTGGCTCAAGGAGAGATGACGGTGACTTTGGAGGACGTGTGGCGTATTCTTCGGATTCTGATTCGAGGGCAGCTGGTGACATATGATCGATCTTGGGGGACGGTGGCCTGTCAGAGGATATTTGATGAGGATGTATACATTGATGATGGGTCGATCGCATGGGAGGATATAGCGGCACTATATGAGCCCCTTCCAGCAGTATTGTCAGGGATCGTGGGAGGGCTTCTGTGTCCAGACAGGCGGTCACATGGATTGGCGATCGGATGGGGACAGGTGATTGAGATGATGGTGACAGAGGGGACTCGATATGCCTGGGGGCCGTGCGTGCTAGCGCACATGTACCAGGAGCTGCACGAGGTAGTGTACCGGGGGAGAGGTTCGCTTGCAGTAGGCATGACGCTGCTGCATGTGTGGGCATGGGAGCATCTACCAGTGACTCGACCAGTGAGTCTGAGATTCCGAGCCGTGGACCAGCCCTATATGTTTATGTATAGTGGTATGATGAGCCAGCCCCACTTGGGGAAGCTAGAGTGGTGGAGGCGAGCATTAGATGATTTAGATGCAGTGATATGGCGGCCATACTTGGAGTGTGAGCCATGGGAGGATGATGCAGAGGCACTGCCGTATTGCTTTATGACCCGATTCCTCATTGGGAGGACCTCTTATCACGTAGAGAGACAGGTGCCAGGACGGGTTATGAGGCAGTTTGGACGGCAGCAGGGTCTGCCGAGCGGATCAGGGGAGTATGCACGAGTGATCCGAGAGCGGTATGCATGGGGTCCAGTGCTACCGTATGATCAGGCACTAGCAGAGTTTCAGACACTACAGGTGAGGCCATGGGACTTACGACCGAGGGTCGTGGATGCAGGGGTGACAGCAGAGTATACACAGTATCAGTCGACGCACCCGATGCTACGGATATCAGACCCGGCAGAGTCGATCCCGGCGTTTGAGGATGAGAGGGGACGGGGACGAGGACGGAGAGCAGGAGGTCGAGGAGGAGGAGGAGGAGGAGGAGGTGGAGATGGAGGTGGCGGAGGAGATGGAGGTGGGGGAGGATTTGCAGGAGATGGAGGAGGAGGTGGAGGAGGTTTGGGGATGCCGAGGCAGCGGAGAGGGAGAGGTGGACTACCACTTCAGATATCACAGGGACCTTTGATGCAGGGAGGAGTGTAGCTGAGTGGGAGGGGGATGGAGAGAGAGATCCCGATGGCTACAGGTGCAAGGGAGGGTGGTGCAGGGGAGGGACCTAGTGGAGGGGGTGATACAGGTGCTGCAGCCATGGACATGGGGGAGGGAGCTACTGGGGATCTGCGGGAGTATATGATAGGTTATTTGCAGACCCGGGTGGAGAGATTAGAGGCGGAGGTAGCAGCTAGAGATGTGCAGCTATTTGCACGTGAGTCAGAGCTGACAGTGGTGCTGCGGGAGAGAGATACTACGGTGGAGAGATTGGCGGAGCTGCAGGAGAGAGTGCGGACTGGTGCACAGGGGCCTTCAGGGGAGATTATGAGGGAGATGTGGCGAGCACAGGCCGAGATAGAGTACTGGCGAGGTTTATATGAGCAGGTTGTGCCATTCAGTCAGCGAGCTCTCAGTTATACCCAGATGCGACAGACGAGATCCGAGCGATCACAGAGGATGCAGAGTAGTGGGGGAGTGATGGGTCCGTTGAGGCGGGATAGATCAGGAGATGCAGGAGGGAGTGGGGGTTCGATGAGGCCTCCACGAAGAGATGGATCAGGTGGTGCCGGTACCAGTGGTGGAGTAGGTAGGGGTGGTGGTGGTGGTACAACATCTGGCCAGAGCGGCATTTGAGAGAGCATTTTTGCATACATATATTGTATCATTGTCTATTTTTGGATTGTATCTTGGATGGCTCTTTGGTAGCCGATTTTGTAGACTTCATTGTACTCTGATATATGAGATGATATATATGAGGAGATCCCATATTTGTGATGATATGCATGTGATGATGTATGGATGTTTATGTATGTTTATGATTTATGGCGTAGATGTATATGTGGTCATGTATGCATTTGATGAGATGTTTCTTTTATGCATGTTTTTATGATGATTTATGATGTGAGATACTGACATATGAATGCAGGATGATATGTTTATTAATGTATTTGATTTGTGATGTAATGCTTTATGTATGGAATGCCATGATGAGGATATATGCTTATGCTTGATGCATGAACAGGATTTTTGATGTTTCCTATTGCAAGGTAATGATGAGATGATTTATGATGTGAGATGTTTGAATGAATGATGTTATGTATGGATATGCATCTAGATGTGTTTTAGATGAATGTAATATGGATAAACAAAATGTAAAGTACAAATGTTTATATGATGATGCCTAAATGAATGCAGATGGATAAACAAATGTAAAGTGCAAGTGTTTATATGATAATGTGTTTTAAATGCATACGTAAAATGGATATATGAAATGGTATGAACCAATGTTTTGTAAACAAATGGTCTGATGAATCTAAAATGCATTAAATATGAAAGTGGGATGATACTATAACTAATATTTGTAATAACTGTACCTTAATACAATTAAAAAGAGGATAATGAATGCGATGTGAAATGAATCCTAAAATGAACATAATAAGATGTTTATTAATGAATGAATGAATGCATTTTGTATCTAAATGGATAAATGGATGTGTGTAATAATAAGTTGATAAGATGATAATGGATAATTTACACTGGATGAAATGTTTAGTAAATGATTTAAAACAACCAAAGACAATTTGATCATGAATGAATCTAATTATTTATGATTGATGCAATGATGAAAATGATTTTTAATGAAAACTAATGTCAATAATGAACTAGATGCAATGTTTTAAGTTTAAAAATGACATGAATGGACATAATGCAAGATGTACCTAAATGCAATGATGATATTGTCATGAGGAATGCAAGGTTTTTTTTTGCATGATGCACTGATGATGTATCAGAGTACTCGGTCGTGATTGTATCCAAGACCAGCTTAATTTTCTCATTTTTGCATATAAAACCTCTATATGAATAAGTGAACGGATGGGTGATATGCAACGGAATGCAATATATAAACAGATGAGATGAAATGGCGATCCATAGTGCTCTATTTTCATCATTGAGCTTTAAAATGTTGGAAGAGAATACAAGCATCTTGACACAATAATTCAAGATGACCTGAGTATTTCTTTCATGGATTTTAATATAGCAAGTTAATACAAACGACTTGATATAAGGGTCAAGTCGACCAGAGTATTGCTTGCGGAACAGACAAGGATTATCTCCTTTCGTGCATGACGTGGATCGTCCTCCTTGATCTTAGGCTGATCAGATCCTGAGACAAGTTCATACCGTACTAAGAAAATAAAACCTTTATCCAATTTGGAGGAAGAGGAACCAAAGAATGAGCATTGTACCTGCAACCAAACAGTATATATACATAAGGAATAAAGAATAAGGATCCTTGGTAATGGTTCATGTCCATATGGTCGAGGTATACGCTGTAGTCAGCAAGCCGTAGTGATCTATGACTGCATTTTGCATAAGATCACGTAGCTTGGTGAACTTCCCACGTAGACACCATTAGTACATGCCCCAGAACTTCATCGGAAATAATGCGCAAACGATACAAAACAATGCTGAAAGATCCCGATACAGATAAACGATTGTACTCACGAATCAACCAAGCATTTGATAGCTTAACATAATTTTCTTGTCAAAGAAAACGTCATTTTGTCTTTGTTTTGGTAAGGAAGGATGCATCCTTGTTTTAAAGACAGTTTGGATTTGTTGATGTCGATTGTTTTGGTTTGATTGGTAAATGGTCATTTGTGTGAGTATTTTGTCAATGTTTGTTTTGTATCTGATCGGATAGATATGTACAAGGTGTTGTCATGTTTTTGGGTGATTTTCGATGGTTTTTCCGATGTTTTTGGATTTTGTGTAATAGTTTTTGAATGTTTGTGGATTTTGTGAGTCATTTTTGAATGTTTTTGGATTTTGTGAGTCATTTTTGAATGTTTTTGGATTTTGTATTGTTTTTGAATGTTTTTGATATTTTCTAGGACATTTTTGAATGTTTTTGATATTTTTGATGATTGCCTGAATGAAGAGCGTAATGACATATAAGACAATGTAGAATCCACTTCCATCATGAGGGTAAGGGTATTGCCCCCAGTTTGTAGACCTGACTATGAAAAGGTGGGATGCTAGACGCATGGAGTACTTTCTTAATTGCAAATCAAATAACGAGCCATGGTTGGGATGGATGGATGTATGTGTGCATGAATGTGATCGCAATGAGCCTGAAAGATACTGGAGCCATTGCCTTTACGAGTGGCGCCTGTTTGCCAGGTTTTCACCACCGCACTTACCCAAGGTGCCACCGGAGTGTTTGTTCACCGTTTGGATGCATGATTTTTCTTTACTTTTTTTGAATGTTTTTGTATTTTCTTCAGGACATTTTCTGAATGTTTTTGAGATTTTCTTGATATGTAGGGGAGCCTGATGCTCTGTATACCTTAGGTATAAAACCGTTTGAGGTGCATGCTGTTGATTGGATCTGCGAGTGGTTCTCCGTCTGATGTAGCCAACTGATATGCCCCGGACCCGAATACAGCAGTGACAACATATGGGCCCAACCAATTTGATTCAAAATTGCCTTGATGTTCTCTATTTGGTTGGTTGCGAGGATTTTCTCGAAGAACAAGATCACCTACCTCAAATGTATGAGATCTAACTCGGTGATTGTAACTTCTACTCATGCACTGCTGATAGGCTTTGAGGTGATTGTATGCAGCTTCTCATTTCTCATCAAGTAACTCTAAGTCCTGAAGGCGTGAGACTCTGTATGCTTCATCATCTATGAGATTGTGCAAGGAAACCCGTAGTGACGGTATCTCGACCTCAATAGGTAAGATAGCCTTTGCACCATAGACCAATGAATAAGGAGTTACACCTGTAGGGGTTCGAATGCTAGTTCGATATGCCCATAATGCTGGATTCAATTGAACATGCCAATCACGACCGGCATCATTGACTGTTTTCTTGAGGATCCTTAATATGTTCTTATTGGATGCTTCAGCCTGACCATTGCCTTGTGGGTAATAGGGGGTGGAAAAGCGGTGTTGGATATGAAATTTCTCACAAAGTTCACGGACATCCTGATTTTTGAAAGGAAGACCGTTATCTGTGATGATGGACATGGGCACACCATACCGGCAGATGATGTAGTTGAGGATGAATGAGGCGATCTGCTTGCCGGTGACTTGGGTAAGTGGAACAGCTTCGATCCACTTTGTGAAATATTCGGTGGCGGTAATAATGAATTTATGGCCGTTAGATGAAGATGGATGAATTTTACCCACAAGGTCAAGGCCCCATTGACAGAAAGGCCATGGTGTTGTGATTGGTTGTAGTTCCTGTGCTGGTGCATGTATCAGGTCGCCATGAACTTGACATTTCTTGCATTTCCTGACAAAATAGTAGGAATCCTTTTCCATAGAGGGCCAATAGTATCCAGCTCGCATGATCTTTTTGGCTAGTGATGGACCACTTGAGTGAGTCCCGCAAATTCCTTCATGTACCTCTTCCAAAGCCTTTGTTATCTCATCTTGTTCCAGACATCGAAGGAGAGTACCATCAAGACTACGTCGGTATAGGGTTTCGGCAATAATGGTATATCGAGCAGTTTGGCGAATGAAGGTTTTTCGTTGGTTATTCGATTGGTTGGGTGGAAGGGTGTGATCACGGAGATAGGTGTAGAACTCACCGTACCATGGGGATTCAGAACCAACAAGGCGACATATCATTTCAGATTCAGGGATATCATAAGCGGGGATCCAAAGCTGTTCTACCAAGAACTCGTAGCGTGTTGAATTTTGTGGAAGATCTAGGAGAGATGTGATAGTAGCCATAGCGTCAGCAGCTCGATTCTGATCTCTTGGTATCTGCTCAAAAGTGATAGTAGTAAATGATGTCTTTAGAGTGTCCACCATTTGCTTGTATGGCATGAGTTTATCATCCTTGGTCTGATACTCATCTGTTGCTTGTCGAATGACCAGTTGCGAGTCACCATATACTTGTAGTTCTTTTAATTTCCATTGTATGGCTAATCTGAGTCCTGTGATCAAGGCCTCATACTCTGCTATGTTGTTTGTGCATGGAAATGTGAGCCTGTAAGACTTCGGGATGCTATCACCTTGAGGTGTGATAAACAGAATGCCTGCCCCCGAGCCGTGCCTAGTGTATGAACCATCAAAATATAATTTCCATGACTGTGCTTCTGTAATCATGAATATCTCTTCATCTGGAAAATTGGAAATGAGAGGATGATCACCTATGAGAGGTGCATCGGCCAACTGATCTGCAATAACCTGACCTTTGATAGCTTTACGGTCCACATACTCGATGTCAAATTCACTTAGAATCATCACCCATTTGGCTAAGCGACCTGTCAATGCTGCTTTGCTAAGTAAATACTTGAGTGGATCAATCTTTGCAATGAGTTGCACCTTGTGTGTTAATAGATAGTGCCTCAGTTTAGTGGCTGCCAAGATTACTGCTAGGCAAGCTCGCTCAATAGGTGTGTAATTGAGTTCATAGCCCACCAGTGTGCGAGAGATGTAGTATACAGCACACTCTTTACCTTCTGCATTATGTTGTGCTAGTAGTACACCCAATGCTGTATTTGTTGCTGAAATATAGAGTAACAACGGTCTACTTGGATCTGGTGGCATCAACAATGGTGGATTCATGAGATAGTCTTTAAGTTCCTGAAATGCTTGCTGGCATTTGTCATCCCATTGAAAGCGGATGTTCTTGTGTAGTAGGTGTGTGAATGGGTGACATTTATCAGCCAATTGTGCAATGAATCTTTGGATGGATTGAAGCCGCCCTTGTAATGTCCTTAGCTGACTGATATTCTTTGGAGGTGGCATGTCCATGATTGCTTTTACTTTTGCTGGATCGACCTCAATGCCTTTGCTGGAGACAATGTATCCTAGAAGCTTCCCGGAGGTCACTCCGAAGACACATTTCTTTGGGTTGAGTCGAACATGATATTGTTCCAGTCTATCAAAGATTTGATCTAAGATATGGAGATGTCCTTCTCTTGTGAGTGATTTTGCTAGTAAGTCATCCACATAATCTTCCATCATAGTATGCATCATGTCATGGAAGATGGTGGTCATTGCTCTTTGATAGGTGGCTCCTGCATTCTTTAGACCGAAAGGCATTACATTCCAGCAATATGTGCCCCATGGACATGTGAAGGCTATCTTATGTTGATCCTCTGGTGCGATCTTTATTTGATTGTATCCTGAAAAGCCATCCATGAGTGAAAGCATGGCATGTCCTGCTGTCAGATCCACTATGATGTCGATATTTGGTAGAGGGAAGTCATCCTTAGGACATGCCTTATTCAGATCTCTGAAGTCTGTACAAATGCGGATGCCCCCTTTTGGTTTGCCAACTGGCACGATGTTGGAGATCCATTCTGCATAATCAATTGGCCTAATGAAACCAACATCTAGGAGTTTCTTGAGTTCTGTTTTGACTAGCACTGCAATCTGGGGATGCATCTTATGAAGCTTCTGCTTGATAGGTTTGGCTCCTTCTGCTACTGTGAGATGATGCATGACTAAATCAGGATCAAGCCCAGGCATGTCTGCATATGACCATGCAAAGTTGATCTGACGCTTCTGGAAGAACTCTATAAACTTAGGTTGTTCCTCTGGAGTGAGAAGAGATGCCAGATGTATGATATGAGGGTTTTCAGGAGTCCCTACATTGTATTCTTTAGTCTCCTCAATGAGAATCGTCGATCGTTCCTGTTGTGTACTAGCAGGGAGAATGTCAAACCCTTCATCCTCAGGCGCCTCAGAGAGGTTTTCACCATTGGATACGCTCTTTCTTTTTACTTTTGTCGGATCAAACAGTGCCACAGTGTGGTTTTCACTGGAAGATCCATGTTTTATGGTTATATTTTTGCAGCTGAAGGGTTTGGCATCCGCCCCGAAGTATGCTGCGCTATTAAGTTGAATGGCGAATCCAGCTTTGTGATCCCCACTTGGTAGATTATCCCTTAATTCCAAAAAGTCAATGATAGCCTCATCGTTCTGGAAGAGGTCAAGACATGGGGGATTTGGTTGGTTCCATTCAATGAGTTCAGGGTGGATAATGGGCATTACTTCATCGATTAGGTTAAGTGCAGGAGATGTATCCGTGAGGGTTAAGACAGTGTGGTGAAGGTCGTTGATGGTACTCTCCTTGTCAGAATCAGGCGTAGGATGAGACGTAGGGTCTGTGGAAGATGTTTCCAACTCAGGTACCCAAGTGGTCTTTATCTGTGCTTCTCCGTAAACAAGGATGTCTTTGTGGGGTGGAGGTGGTGATGTGTCTTCCTCATCTGAAGTGTTAAGTTGCACTGAATCGAACTCCCACTCATGTGAGTCGGTCTCTGAATCACTTTCCAGCATCTGATTGCTATACCATACTGGGATGTCTTTGGAGTTGAACACGGCAGGTGTGATTGGTTTATATATCTTTGTGGTGATCGGTGCTGCAGGAATTGTGATGGGGATTAAAGGATTTGTCACTGGAAGTATCGGCAGTGTTGATTTAGTGGTTTCTATTGGAATGGCTGGTGCCATAGATGCTGTTGCGGGTTTTGATACAGTTGTGGCTGCAAATGATTTTATTGATGTGATGGCTGCCGCGGATGGGATTACTGGTTCGATTGGTGGGATGTTTGGCATTGGTGATGGTTGCGGTGGAGTTGTGAGCCTTGATGGGGTAGTGGGGATATGGCTTGATGGTGCTTTGATTATGAAAGGTGTCCTCTTTGTCGTAGGTGGGCAAAATGGTTTGCTGGGTTTTCCTTTGAATCTGAGTTTAGGCAGGACTTCTTTTTCAAAGCCTAGGCCTGTATTACCTTTGGGCTTGAATTCTGGCAGCAGCAGTTCATGTCGTCCTTGTTTGCAGGATCCCAAAGCACTCTGACCATCATATCCCATTCTTTGCATAATGAGGAGGCCTTTGCCATATTGTTCTGTAGGAAGTGTAACTTGCGGTTTGTCAGTGGTGATGGGATCTTTGTAGATCCAGTCCGCTAGGTCCTCATCTTGTGTCTCTTCCTCTTGAATCTTTCCAAGGATGAAAGGCGTCAAGGTACATGCGGGTATGATTAGTGGTTGCTGGAGTAACTGTTGTGGTTTACCATGTGTTCGAGGAGAAGTGGGCATTTGTCCCACACAAAAGAGTTGACTCAAGTTGTATTCTCCAGGACCTTCCTCTGTGACTTTCATTTTAAGCTTTTCTTGCTTGGGTATAGGGGTGTTTGAATTGGCAAGAGAGGCGGGACTTACATATGATGTGGAGGAAATGGCTTCTCTATTATTAGGAACAGTAATTTCTGGTTGATGGCTGATATTATGACAAAATGCAAAGGGATTTGCATCGCCCAGGATGGTGATCTCTGTACCATTATGTGGGAACTTGATACATTGATGGTAGGTAGATGGAACGGCTTGCATGGCATGTATCCAAGGTCTCCCTAATAATAGATTATATGGCAGAGGAAGGTCCAGAACCTGACAGATGATGTGCTTTACCACAGGGCCCACTCGGATTGGTAGCACCACAGCTCCTTTGGATGAACGCTCTGCATCATCATAGGCCTTGATGGTGATCTTCTTGCGAGGATCCACTGATTCTATTGCATATCCCAATGTTGTGACCAACTGTAGTGTACAAATGTTTAGGCCTGCTCCATTATCGATCAAGACTCGCTTGATCCTGTGTTGGTTGACAAAGCCTTCAATGTGGAGTGAGGCGTTATGAGGTTGTTGGAAGGAAGAGTTGTCACTTTCGGAAAAAGTGAGACAAGGTGATGACTTTAGATTTCCAACCATGGCTTGAAATTGGTCCGTGTTCAGGTTTGCAGGGACTGACGCCTCTTGGAGTGCTTGATCCAAGATTGTTTTATGAGAGGGTGACAGACGCAAAAGCTCCAAGATGGATATAAGCGCAGGGGTTTTGTCTAATTGTTCCACAAGATTGTACTGCTTTGGGATGGAGGTGGTGCCTTGTGGAGCTGCCTTTATGGTGACCTTGCCACGACGTGTAACAACATTGCAATTTGAGGTGGGATTTTTGAAGGTGATAGTTGCAATTTGTTCACTGGCATCATACAGGTGATTGACAGTGTAATTATACGCAGCCTGCGTATAATCAGTGGTATCAGGACCTCGTCTAGAAGTGGAAGGACCCCTTTGATCTTGTGATGGAAGTGGATTCTTGAACATCTGATGATCATTATTGGTTGTTTTTGGGTCATGTCCTTCAATTTCAATTTCTCCTCGGTCAATAAGATCCTGAATGAGATCTTTCAATCGATGACAATTACTTGTCTTATGTCCTCTTCCTTGATGGAACTCACAATGTTCAGTATCTCTCCACCATGCCGGTTTGACTTGAGGCTCATAATTTGATAACTTAGGTAGAGTGATCAAATTCTGAGAAATGAGTTGTCGCATCACTGTTTCAATGGGTTCCCCTAGGGGAGTGTATGTGTGTTTTTGTTTTTGTGGACGAGGTCTTGGTTCATCATGAGATGTGATGCGACCTTGATTAAGAGGAACATTTGTGTTATTTTGAGGTGGACGATTTTGTCCTGCAAATCGAACCACAGGTTGTGCATTTTGGATAGTTCGAGCATCCACAACTCCATCGTTGACGACATTTTTATTCTTGTTCCAGAAGTTCGGTTTATCGCTATTGAAGCGCGGGCGAGGACCATCTTTGGTTTCATTAAAGATTTTGATGAGTCCTTTTTTGATGAGTGCCCTTTCACATTTTATACCCTTGGTGATCATATCGTTAAAAGAATCTGTATCTTTGACATCCAGGTGAAATTCCATTTCTTTGTTTAAGTTGGAAATGAAAATTTCCACTAGTTCTCGTTCAGGTAACTGAAGAGAACGTCTGCTAGACATTTGGCGCCATCGTTGCAGGAATACTGAGAATAATTCACCTGGTTTTTGTTTGGTGTTGCATAGATCAGCCATGGTGATGTCGCGTTCAATATTATAAGAGTAATGAGATAGGAACTTCTGGATGAGTTCCTCAAATGTTCTTATGCCACCTGGTAGTCGGGAAAACCATGATGTGGTTGTTCCTCCCAAGCTTTGGGGAAAAAGGTGCATTAAGTATGTGTCTTCATATGCAACTTCGAGACAAGCGGAATGAAATTCTCGGACATGATCGCGGGGATCTCCCTTTCCTCTATATTTTTTGAATTTTGGTGTTTCGAACCCGCGTGGAAAGGGTGGCATATAAAGATTCCTATCAAATGGATAGGGACAGATGTCGTTAAGTGAGAATTGACTGGTCTTAACACCACTATGAAGTTGTTGGGCGAGATTCTCGACTTGTTGCCGCAACATCTCCATTTCATTTGGAGGAGGAGGTGGTGGGTTACCTCGAGGGATGTTATATCTGATGTGATTTCTACCTCTTTCCTCCTCATGGCGACTTTGTCTTTCTGATGCTTGTCTTAATTGGGCAAGATCAAAGTCCGAGGGGAGTTTGGCTCCTTCTTGAGTGAGTCTTAAAAAGTGAGCATCCGCATTGCTCCTTAATATTTCATCAAATAATCTGTTAAAATGAGGGTTATGCTGAACCCTTTCGATTGTTGAAGGAGTGGGAGTACTTGGGTTTTCGTCATTCACATTTCCTCCAAGTGCTTCTTGAAATTCATTGAGGTTGTCCTCTTCTTCCTCAATTTCTATTTCTCGTTGCCTTGATCGTGATCGGGTTTGAGCCATTTTGTTTGCAAGTTTGTTTTTGAAGTTGATTGAAGATGATGATGAGTTGTTTGATGAAGGATGGATGTTTTAGTGGATTGGTGGTATGTAGGTCTCTAGCACTCTAAAGGTAAATGTAACCAGAATTCTTTCTTTGAATTGCTTGTTTGTTTTGATGATTTTTGGATGTGATAAGGTGTAGAGAAATCTGAGATGTGTTACAGATTTTGACTACCTAGCAATGAGAGGATTCACTCATGAACTAGTTTTAACCTGCGTAGATGTGTCTCTTAGGATGAGCTTATCCTAGATGTAGAAACAATCTAAAAGTGATGTGATGTGTTTTGATTTCAAGCAATATCTAAAAAGGGATCTTGGGACAAGAACCTCTGAATGTTTTGAGAGTTGGGATGGTTTGATGATGGAGTAATGATGTATGAATGAGATGATGGATGTTTTGTTTTCAACTTTAATAAAAACTTTGTGTCACAAATGGGACAAACTCTTCTTCTTCCCTTTCAGGGGTTGGTGGCACTTCTCGAGCTGTGTTGTAGGTGATACAGATGTTTGGGAAGAAATTGGGATTAATCTTTCCTCCTTGATTTTTGTGATAACTCAGAGCTCTATATTGCATAAAAGCTCTGTGGTTCAATGATTCTGAATCAAACTCGTTTGTTTTACCTTGAAGGTATAGACGCATGCGATGTAGAAAGACTCTATGTGAGACAAAGATTTGTCGATTGATATAGAAGAATTTCCTTCTTTTGATTAAAGCCTTTGAGCTCAATGGTCTTCTTTTCAAGGTAATATTCTGATGACACTTCTTCTTTCGCAAGATGTGAAGAATGGTCATAAAAGTTGTGACTCTATGTTGTTTGCACTTTTGTTTTTGATATTTTTGGTTGTGTTGACAGATGTTGGATGAATACTTTGTTTTTGGGATTGATTTTCTGATTTTTCTTTGACAAGAAAAACAAAGCAAGCACACAAACACAAGATTGTAGCCTCAAAGGCACAAATGAGTATGGGTCTAGATCAACCCAATCCTTGGACTTGTTTCTGACCCTTCCTTTAGATTCATTTTAAGGTGTAATTCCAAAGCCTGAAGTCGGCTCAATTTGCACTAGGTCTGTAAAACGAACACACTTCAAACACTCTTTATCCCTAAGGTCAAATGGCCAGTTGTGATAAATTTAGCCCACATCTTGATATTTCTTCGACTTTGGTACTACATACCTTATGAATCCTGCCATGGCAGGTAAGGATGTGATATAATAAGTCTTGCACGAGCATAACAAATAGATGATCCCTATGATGGGGGAGTCGCCACTTTTATCAAGCCACAAGTGACTTTTCAAAAAGCTCTGTTTCTACTCAAGGAAATATGTATGGTGAGTATCTTGGGAGCAAAACCATCTATGCTCTTGCACTAAATTATACCTCAAATATCCTCAATCAATAGAACAGGTGGGCTACTACTTAAAGGTGTTTAGTCATGTTCGATGGCTTTGGACATAAGTTCATTCTGCAGTGACTCACTTAAGAGCCTTGTAACTGGTGGTGGGGCCCATTTGTCCTTTCGGCCAGTTACACTATAGGAACAGCTATACCCAAGGCTACAGCTTTCGCTCTCACCTGATTTCTATAGTGGCTCGAAGGATTTACCGCTCGAGGTCGTTCCCAAGAGTATCGATCCCTTGGCAGGCCTCTCTTAAAAAAATAAAATTTTGAGTGTTACTAACACTTTTCTCTTGCACCTAGGACCACGAGAGCCAAGGGAGAGGATAGTGTGTGTTAGAAGTAGGTCCACTCGACTAACTGTTTTGCACAAGCGTGCCAAATACGGAAAACACTTGTTCTTTTTAGTCCAGCACTTGCAATGTGATTTAACTATTTGGAGATGTTGCTCCAACAACCATGGTGTTCATTTTTAGTTTCAAAGCAATATGTTTTGTAATCTAGAATTGAGAAATCCTGGTCAACTTAATGGAAAACACGTTTTTGCTTGAAGGAAAATTTGTTTTTGTCAAAAAATCAAGACAAGTGGATTGTTCTTTTTACTGCACCAAAAATTTGAAGTGTGGATTGTGATTTTTAAGTCTCAATTGATGCAAGAAATAAAGTTTGTTTGGTTGATTTTAAGCACCAAAACAAAAATGTATCCCTAACTAGAAAAACAATGAAACTATTTTTTTGTGTTTTTAAGTTCTTTTTAAGCACTAAATAAAAAATTTTGTGATTTTTGTTGTGTTGTTAACCTGCACAAAGAAAAGAAATAAGTTAAGAAAATTAATGCTCACAGGGGGGGGCTTCCACAAGCCTAATTTTTTATTTTTCGGTTACAAGTCCATTTGGGCGACACTTTGTCGCAATAGCGCTATTCTGTGTTTTTACAGAAGCGCTGATTAATACAAAAGCGCTAGTCTGCGTGAGCAGAAGCGCTAATTTAAATAGTAGCGCTTAAAGAAAAGAAAATCCCGAGAAGACAAAAGCGCTAGAATTGTGTCAATAGCGCTGAAACGGTGACAATAGCGCTGGAATGTTGTCAATAGTGCTGAAACATTTTCAATAGCGCTACTTTATAGTCAATAGCGCTAAAAGAAATTTTTCAATAGCGCTAAAACGCGTTCAATAGCGCCGAAGCGCGACCTGTGTGGCAATTTCAACAAGAAAAAAAAATGTTAATTTCAAAAATGAAGATCAGAAGGTTGCGTGTTCGATTCACGTCGGGTTCACCAAATGATGCCCTCCTAAATGACACAAAGTTAGTTCTTGATCAAACAACACAAAATCACACAAGATGTTAGAGTTAATCAATCAAAAACCAAAACATACGAAGGCATTCCAAAGGAGACACTAAAAACATGCTAAATATATCTAACTAAAGAAGTAAGACAATGAGATATCTCCAACTATCTCTTAACATGATATTAGTTCTTTCTCCCTTGTTCCTCTCCTCTCCAAGTTCCAAAATAGTGTAGCTCTCAGCAGCTTTTTGCACTATGGATGCTTATGGAGGATTGAGATTGTAGAATAGCTCTAAACATGAAATGAAAAGCTATTTTAATGCTAAAATGATGTGTTTTAACCAGAAGACAATATTTAGTTATGCTATGCTAAATGCTCTCTAAAATGGCTATAGTCTAAATGCTTACAAGTTTTCAGGATCTGGATTATGAAGGAATGGGCTCTATTTATAGGAAAAATGGAGCAATGGATGGCCAGGATTGAAAGGTTTAATCAAGGGTCAAGCTTGAAAGTTGGGGATCCATGTGCACAATTGGCACCAATAAAATAATGACAAGTGTCAACACAGGATTGGGTTGAAAGAAGAGGTTGGAGGCATTAAAGGCCTAAGAAGACCTCATGGTTATCTAAAGGCTAAGGGTCAAGCCTAAATTAGGATTACCCACTGGATTAGGAGTTAATCCAAGGATAAACCTTTGTGCAAATGATTAAGAGATAATCATGGTCAAAGTATTAAATGCTTGATGAGACCTTTGTGGTTGGATAGAGGTTGAGTCAAACAAATGTTTTAACCATGTGGGAGGGTTGAATTAACCATTAATGGTTATTGGAGACTTTGGGGAATTAAGTGGTTGAAAGTTGGAAGCCTTTAATGGTTTTCAAAGACTTTGAGGAATTAAGTGGTTGAAAGTTGGAAGCCTTCAATGGTTATCAAAGACTTTGGGCCATTTGAGAAGTGACTCCATTTTGCTTAGGAATGTGACAATATTTAGGGGATGGATTAGGCTAATTAGGAAGGGGTTAGAAGAATCTAGAAGGTGATTAGATTTTGCAAGTGGATTTGGTGGGTGAGGGAAAATAGGATTTTATTAAAATAAAAATTCATTTATTCCAATAAATGTGTGCAAGTTGCATTTGTAGGAAAATGCAAGTGGGGGGGGTTTTTAAATGATTTAAATAAACGTTTTATTTAATTTATTTAAAAGAGGAATAGGGGGATTTAATTAAATAAAAAGATTTTATTTATTTAATTGATTTGAATTTGGTTTAATGAATTAATTAAAATAAATTGAATAATTTATTTAATTAATAGAAGAATGTTTGGAGATGAATTAATTAAATATTAATTTAATTAACTGGTGGCTAGTGGATTTTTAATCAAATAAATACGAAATATTTATTTAATTAAAATGGACAGATTTATGTGACTACAAGTAATTTATTTTAATTAATTCTATTTTCCCTCACCCACTTGCATTTTCCTACATCTCCCACTTGCATCCTAAACCCTATTCCTAATTTCTTCTAGAATCCATCTAATCCTAATCAATTAACCCCAAACCCATCCATTATCCCTTTTCCCTAAATTTGAAAAGGTCACTTCTCAAATTTGGAGTAAAGTCTTCAAAAGGCATTAAAGCCTTTATCCATTCAACAAGCTAACTTGTTGAATACCCCCAAATTTGGAAGGACTCTTACAAATTTGTCCCAAAAGTCTTCAAACCATTGATGGTTAACTAACCCTTAGTGGCATGGTTAGAGACTTTTTGACTAACTTAACCTCCATCTAACCCAAGGGTCTCATCAAGCATTTATTGCTTTGACCATGGTTATTCCTTTAAGCTTTGCACAAGAGTTTACCCCTTGGCTAAAAGCTTTATCCAATGGATAACCCTAACCTAACCTAAACCTTTACCTCCTAGGGTAACCATGAGGTCTTCTCAAGCATTTAATGCTTCTTACCTCTCCTCTCAACCAACATTATGTTGACAATTGTCACCATTTCATTGGTGAAAATTGAAAACATGGATTGACAACTTTCAAACTTGACCCTTGATTAACTCTTTCAATCCTGATCATCCATTGCCCTATTTTCACTATAAATAGAGCTCTCATTCCTCCATTTTAAAGATCCATGGAAGATTTTAGTATCTTATTTATGCTCAATCTTATTAACACATCTAGCTTCTCTTTGTAATAGGAATTAATCTAATAAGCATTTTAGACTATTTCCTTTATCATTAGCTTAACTCATAAACTAGTATATCATGTTAGGATAGTATTGCTACTAATCTTGTCATCTTATAATCTAGTTTATTGCATTTGTAGAATCATGCATAGATAGGATGCATTTTCATAACGAAATCAATCATAAGCATCCCTCGTTCTTGCATTTGTCATTCCTAAGCCACTTTACTCAGTGATTTGAGAGCAAAGGCATTGGCTTGAGGGACCTTGTGAGATAGAGAACCATGGAACCAACCCTGGGAAGTTGAGTCATTCTTCATGACTATATAACTTGCACCAAGAAGTCTTGTGGGTGTGTGGACAAGCCTCTTTGAACTTCATTTTTTTTACATTTTAAGTTTCATCACCCCGCTTTTCCCACATACAACGTCAGTACATGCTATCCTCACAAAGAAGGTAAATATACACCCATAGTAGACATGCATGCTATCCTCACATAGAAGAGTAATCCATACTCCTGATATACATAGAAGCTACTCTCACACAAAAGGGTAAAATCAATCCTTGATAGACATGTGGAGCAATCTCAACCTATGTGAGAACAAGGGAGATTAGATTTCCTTCTCAATGGCCTCAATCCAATTATTATTATTATCTTATTAAGTTAATCCCAACCCAATCAATTTGATTAATAATGTTATCACTTGTTAAGATCAAGAAAACTTTCAATTTGCCTTGGCGGTCTAGGTGCTAAACAACCTATCTCACATGATCGCCGTCATCACATGAAAGCCCACTCCCTATAACATATGCCAAGACCTTAGGGTAGTGTTTCCCTCATATTTGGCATACCTATTATTTGAATTTCAAATTGTTCCTAAGGTCAGAAAGAGGACTAATGAGTGTTTATGTATAGGTAATGAGCACGTTGCCCAAGGTCATTACTAGTCAGAATCCGAAAAAATGGAAAAATCTTGAGAACTATCACAATTTGAGGGAAATCGCTTGACAGTCATGATCTAAACATCATTTTATGTCATGTGGCCAACTTTCACCTGAACCCAGTTCATACTTTGTCATATTTTAAACTTTCCATTTTTGGTGTCTGTTGCCCCCAAAATGATTAAATATCTCATCCTAGGATTCGTCATGAGGTGTAAATAATCATGTTGACCTTTTTCCCTTTCATTGATACGTGTTTCAAATTTCAGGACCTAACTCCCTACCATTTGAAAGTTATGCCATTTTTCATTGGCCAAAGTAATATATTTGAAATATTTAAATTATTTCTCAAATAATAATTTAATATTTTAAATTATTTTAATATGTCTGATCTTTTGTGCTTAAAAAGTTTTTCAAAAGCATCGGTTGCACTCTTCCTTGTTTCCTCGTGGTGATCAATGGTTTCTAAGGTCTAAAGGATAGTTCGTGAAGCTCAAGGTTAGAAATGCTCAGTTTTTTAGCATTCTTAACTTCTTTTTTTAACCTTTGCCAAAAAGGTTAGAAATGCTCACTTTTTGAGCATTTCTAACCCATATTTCTAACCTATCCCCAAAAGGCTAAGAATGCTCAAAATTTGAGCATTTCTAACCCCATTTCTTAACCTTTCGGGCCCCACTTTGTCAAGAAGGTTAGAAATGCTCAATTTTCGAGCATTCTTAACCTCTTATTGATTTTATCAAAGAAAGGAAAGATATTAAAGAAAATCAATAAGTAAAAGAAGGATTCAAATACCAGGTTATGAATGTTCATCAAATGTATTGAAGAGAGGAAATGGTTTCATCAAAGATTGAAGTTGCAGTTGCTAACGAAATACACATACCAACGTGGAGTCAAGATTTCATCACGCATTGCATTGGTAAAATCTCTAACTCAGTCTAGCGTCCTCCTTGCCTATGCTAAAATGGAAACTCTAAAGCAAGGTGTAGATCAAGCATAGATGAGCACATGAGAAGTTAGCAAAATATTTCAAATACATGTCATTTCATTGAGTGTAGCGGTTGCAAAGATGAGTAGAAAATATATTTTGATGAAAAAGCTCTATAGTTTGGCAGCTATTAATGATGGTGTTATTGCAAAATGTAGAAGTAAGGAAAAAGAAAACAGACTCTTTGATCAAGCAAGTGCATGTAAATTGTTTGACGAAATGCATTAAAGAGATGTCACCTCATCACGACAAGCAAGGATCGCAGAATGCACACAAAATGAATTTCCTGAAAAAGCTTTCAAATCTTTCAAGGTAATGTAATTAGCAGGTGTAAGGCCAAATTCCACAACCGTTGAAAGCATCCTTTCTGTCTGTAATGGTGATCGCTCGAATGGTGGTCAACCTATTTCCTCTCAGGCTAATAGGTCAACTCCAAATCTTGGTTTTTTTAACCTTCTTAGTTGCGAGAGTTACGATTATTAAGGGTAAAATCTAGTATTAGTTCATGATTGAAATTTGTTTGCACCTGCCACAATTTCATTGTGATATGGCTACTGGCCCCTCACCTCTCATCCTGAGCTGAACTGAGACCGATTGGTTCCATAGATGGTGCACCCTTCAATACGCATAAGTTGAAGAATCTCTGAGAGCAAGCTGATATGCATGTTGTGGATATGGGAGGTTCGATTTTAAAAAGGACTGATATTTGATACTTGTTGAATAGAAAGCACTGGCAAATCACAGAAAATGGAAGGAGCCAATTGCTAAAGAACAGACCACGCACGTGAATAGTTTGACAGAATTCCTCAAATAAATATGGTCTCATGAAATCCGATGATTGCTAGATATCCACAAAATGCAGACCGTGGGCATAAGGAGAGTGCAGACAACGCATGCGAACTGTGTTGGTAGGTTTGAAGGCAACATAACGTAACACACATGAATGGTTTGGCAAAATGTTTTCAAAGAATGCCATGTCCATGGTGATGGTACACAATGTTGGAAGCATAGATATAGTGCGTTAATTGTTTGACAAAATCCCTCACAGCCATGTGGTCTCAGGGCATGAAATGATTGATATAATTCCCCAAAGTAATGTGGTCTCTTGGCATAATGATAATACGTTTTATTTTCATGACTGTTTCTAGCATCCTCCTTGCCAACGATAAGAGGAAATCAATTACTCCACGACGTTATCTCAAATACGTTTTAAAAACAAATGATATGGATTTTCAATCAAGTTGCAAAGATAATTTCCATCAGATTTTGTTGATGCAACCACTCCAATAGCCAGATATCACAAATCAGGGTGAAAGTTGAGGCGAATAATCAAAACAAGATTTATGTTGCAATGGGAAATGTCTTGATATCAGAAGGCTTTCAACATATGGAGAAAACACATGAAATGTTTTGACAAAGTTATCAATCCTCTTTAAAATAGTGTTGTGTGGGTATTATTTTTGTTTTGGCATAATGAAATATAAATTCCATAGCCCCGATTATGCTCCCATTCTTAAATGTTCGCATTCAGATATTGGAGATACCAAGTTGGGAAATGTAAATCTTGCAGACTTTTGAAAAACAATGGAACAGGAAGATAAGACTTTGACAACCCAGAGATTATTAGATAGTGGACTAGCTCACGCAGCAGGATATCCCACATCGGTGCAATGTCCAAAGTTAGTTTTGGAATGCATGAAAGCATTTAATCCAGAGACAAAATAAATTAAGATGGCAGAAGGTAGCGTGGTCGCCAAACTTGATCCAGTTTCCATTGCTATAACTTTCAGGTTACCAGTTCACAGAGGTAAACAGGGAATATGCTGAAAGTTATTTTATTGACAATGAAACCCAGTACTTGAATAGCATAGCCAGAAAATGGTTAGCAAAGCCAAGGAAAGGAAAAACATAGCTTCCTAAAATAAGTCACAGGTCTCTGCTGATGGAAGATATCGCTAATATGGTGATTTTCTTGAATCGGGTCATGGGAAATGAAGACTCAAATGACTTGGAAGGATGGATGTTCTTATTCATTAATATCATATGTGAGGGCATACAGTTCATTAATTGGGTTGAGATTATCAGCGATAATCTTTGCGATCAGTTACTCAAACTAAAGGACAATCATAACTTCTACATGACATCGTACCTCTTCTATGCTATTGCTGGGATGAAGAAATGGCCAGGATTAAATGTTGAAGGCATTTATGATGATATGACCCAAATCTACAATTATCATCCACAATTGCAGCTGGAGGAAAGTTATCATCACTTCAAGAGGATTAATGATGCTTTCACTATGTTGACAGTAAGAGAACTGTAGGGTAATATTGAACTCAGAATATCCTCAGAAGCAGCAGCATTGATTCAGAAATTTCGTAGTTATTTTATATAGTTTCTGAGGTTCACATACATTCAGATAGGCGGTTATGATGGCTGCCCTCTCATGTTGCCAAGGTTTGTTGAAGATAAGTTGGTTCTCATCGAGGTTTGCCAACAAATTGCACAAGTCAACAAAATTTGCTGGAATAAAAGAAAGGGTATTATTTCTTTTCCCATTGGACTTGGTTATTATAGTTGTGAGAGCCATTTAGATGCACAAAGTATCGAGAGGTCTATAGCAAAGATTCACCCGTATCCTTATGAGATGAGATTTCCCTTTGATAGCAAAGGATATGCTACAGGAGAGTTAGAGCTTGGTGCTAGATTTGAACACTTTCCTGATATGGAGGATTTTTGGCAAGACTGTGAAGATGATTTTGAAGTGCGGAAAAGAGATTGGATGAGATTTTCTATCAGGCAAATAATTGATTATAGAATTGAAATAAATGTAAATGGAATTGAGGATGACGAATCTGATTTGATCGACGGTTTTTACTTTGAAAAGATTCAGCTTCTTCCACTTCCACCCATCAATTGGTCAATTTCAGAAATAAGGAGTATTCAAGAAAGATCAGCTTATGTGGTTCGAAGGACTCTCAAATGGGTTAAAGGCAAAAGGATTGAGTCTACGACAACTAGACCTTCAACTAATTCCTGAAAGGATAGTAATGGGGCACAAGGAAATTCTTCCATTCCAACTAATTTGCAAAGATCTAATCTAGAGATGGGTTCACACCAAAATGTTTCCAAAGGAGGTGACGATGGAGAAGATCCAAAAGAAGGAAAGGATATTGCCAAGGCATGTGAAGTGAGCTCTATCATGAAAAAGAAGAGATCAAAGACAAAGGGAAAAGCAATGAATCTTGTCCAAGAGATTGAAGATGAATTAGAAATCGCTTCACACCAACATCCTCCCAATATGGAGAGTCAGCAATTTCCTTCTGTCTCACCAACTATCATTATTTCTTCACCCCAATAGGATGATTTTGCTATTCATAAGGAAGTTGAAATAAATGATGCTCAAGCTAAAATTCAATCTCTGCCCTTCCCAAATAATTTAGCATCTTTAACCTCTGCATATGTGAACAATCAAGAATCATTGCCATCATCCTCATCATTCTGGTTACAGTAGAGTTTACAGAATAAAAAGAGAAATGTCTAGCTGGTAACCCCTAGTTTTGATGCAGTCGCGAATGTACTTCATAGGACAGCTAAATCCAAGAAAATGAAAGTTGCATCCAGATTGGGGATTAATCCATCCTCAGGAAACTTATGTGTTGAAATAGCTCAGCCAATTGTTGAAAAAGATATAAATGAAGCTAATGAGGCTGATTTTAGTATGACACAGCTGGATCTTGGTCCTACAACACATGAGGGAGTTGTTCATAATTTTCAGATTTCAGCAACTATCCTTATCGATAAAGCAAATAAAGATAAGGAAAAAAAGGATCAACTTAAGCAGCAAATTCAAGTTCTTTCATCTTACATCAAATCTATTGTGGATTCTTCAGATACACAATTGGAATCAGTTTCAACTTCTACGTTGACACACACTGGAGGAATTATTGAGAAAAAGGTAATGGAAGATATACACAAATGCAGGAAATAGAGTAGAATGCTAGAAGATTGGATTAATCAAATGAAATCCGAAGCACAAGGTTTTATTGAGAAGGCCAAAGATATTCACACTAAGTTGGATGCACATGAACAGGAAATTGCAGTAGAATTGAAGAATGCTAAAGAGCAAGAGATGTCTTGGCAGGATACTTTACAGGAATTCCAAAAGATGGCAAAAACAGACATGAATGTACTCATTGCTGAGAAGGTCTTCTCTCATAAAGAAGAAAATCAGTCACATACATGGTGAAGAAGTATAAGTTGGAAAATCAAGAATATCAAGCAATGCTTGGATGAATACCAAAAACTCTTGATAGCTTGTGAACAGATAAAGATGAAGATTAAAGAAGATACAATGAATATCATTGGTGATGTATCGATAAAAGAGCAATTTCAGCAAATGGACAAGCAACTGCTCTTAACCAAGTTTCATGACAAAATTAATTCTGAGTTAACAGATGTACAGGTATCAGATGCAAATAAGATGAAGAGACTCAGTGTTGTTTTAGTTGCCTTAGAAGCATGTGATATGTCTTCATATTTTTGGGATTTGGTCAATATTCAAGATAATCAAGCAATTGCCAAACTAAAAATGGATAATGTGATCATTCCCAGGTACAAGTTCATGGTGGACGCACTCAAAGCATACAAGTCATTCAAAGCCAAAGTACCAATTCAACAGAAGAAAATAATCAGTTAGCATACTTTTTGGAATGTCAAAAGTGACATCATGTTCACATCTTTGTATATTTTATTTTGTTATGTGATACATGATTAGTCTTCAGTTTATTGCTGATTTTCCATAGCATAGAGTCAAGGTTAATAGGTTGACTATTTCCGCGCATAAATGTGCTAGTTATTAACTTATTGTAATTTGCGCAGAAATGAGTTAGTTACTAACTTAGAATCAAGTTAGTTATGAAGTAGTTATTTGAAGAGACTATAAATGCTAGAAACGTAGATGAAAAAAGGACTTTTTTTTGGATTTTATGATTTTGGGATAGCTGAAAATTTTGGATTGTATTATTTCATCATTTTTTAATACAAGGCAAATTGGGAGTGCTCCTATGATTGTTAAGTGTTCATTTGCTTGATGTTATGTGATTGTCGTATGATATTGCTATAGCAAGCTTGCAAATTACTTTCCCAGTTTCATGAAGACAATGGTCATATAACGTTACTAGTTTCTTTGGTATCTCAGAAATATATAAACGTTATGCAAGTTAAATGTGTTGTATCACTCTCTCCTCATGTGTACTCTAGAGTTGATAGTGACAGGTTTAAAAGTCAATGGAATCCAAGTGACAATCGTATGTTTGTTGTGAGGATTCCTTCTAAATCCATTTGTAGTAATTTTATGTTTTCATTCGCAAGGTTAATTATCCTCAAAAATACAAATACACCTATCATATGAGGGAGCTGCCCCTCTCAAACGCAGAGGAAGATCGTGTCCCACAAAATGATCTCTCCAACTATTGGGAGCTTTTTGTCACTCCTCCATTGGGCACATAGTAAAAGATTTCAAAGTGACAAATTTGTTTACCAACAGGTAGAAAAACATCCAGTAACACCATAAACACATAATGAAGGCTCACAAGAGACATAAAAGTTCTCATAACAAATATGAGAACAAACTGAACATAATAAGATACATAAGGCCACATACAAGGCATTATAAGGCCACATACAAGGCAATAGCCTTTACCAACTCATAACAATAAAAGAGCCAAAGCATGATAATAATCGATAAGTAAATCCAAATAAATTTAAAATCCTCAAAAGTGAGGCAAAACACTTCCCACTAGAGCCATGATATCAATCCTCAACAGCAAGGAATTCTCCCTCTTGCTGGAGCAATACAACACATATGCAATCTCCTTAATGGTAGGGCTCAAACCCACTTACCAGAGCATAAAATATCATAAGAAAATATAAATTAAACCATCCACATCATTGATAACTCAAATAAATCATGCAAAGCCTTTGGAAGGACCCCAAAATCAAACCGACAAAATCTAGATCACAAAAGCCCTAAATTCTGTAAATTGCCACAGTCTAGCGCATTCAAAACACACTCTGGCGCATTTAACACACATAATGGTGCCTTTGATAAGTTATGTGGCACCTTTGATAAATTTTGTGGTGCATTTGATGAATTATGTGGCGCCTTTGAAACAAAGAGCAAAATTGGTATAAAATGAACCTAGAACTTGACGAAAATGCCCAATTTGGCTCTTGGGTTCGCAAATAGACTAATTTACCCACCCAAAAGGTACGGAAGGAGGAAAATAACAGTAAGAAAGAATTCTAAACAAATATCATAACCATATAAGAGAATTCAACAAGGTTACATGATCATATTCGCACTCAGAAGTGCACAGGAGAGTACCTAGCTCTCACAATGGCAAAAAGAGACACAACAAGGAAATAATGGAAGCAAAGAAGCAATAAAAGGTCTTTCCCAATCCGTTAACATGACTTAATATTCTCACAAGAGAGAATAAACAAATATTGCAATCACAAGTGATCAAAACCAAACACCCGATAACCACAAATTTCCCCAAAATGACAAATCGCAGTCACAAAGTTTGGGAGTTGCAGAATACAACTAGGAATTACAACACAAAATCCAAACATATGGAATATAATTTATAACACAAGGATCTAAGAATAAGAATTGAACAAAGTAAGACACAAGGAATGTACTCCCAACAATCACATCCAAATTTTCCAAACTATAAAATACATTAATAAATCCCTTTCTCCAAATATTCCCCCAGGTGTAAAATTGATTCTTAAAATCAAATCTAAACTCCCCAACAATATATAAACAAATTCCAGAAGACAATCTTTGAGCAAACACAAAGCAGACAATTTCTTTCCGGAAATCAAATTCGAAAGATGAAGAAGCCAATCCGGAAATCACCATCCAACACGCCGAGCAAATCCAATCTTCAACCAAGCTCCCAATCAAACTCAGAAAACCAAAATGTAACTTGAAAACTTTCAGATGGTAACTCGACAACATTCACATAATGCTCAATAAATAAAAATCAAAACTCCAAACTATAGAGAAATTTCAACCAATCATAAAATTCGAGGAAACAATATAATATACCTACCATACATAGTTTTGAGGAAAATATTATTTAATTATATTAATTGCTTACCCATTAAAAAATAACCAATCGAATACAAGGGTAGGTAAACTTACATTATATTTGTTTATATACAATATTAATGTAACAATATAGTTACAAATAGATCATTAACAATGGTAAATGATTAAATAGCCAAATTAAATAATAATTCTATAATAAAGCAATAAATCAATAATAAAACTATATTAAATCAAATAAATTAATCTTCAACAATAAATTAATAATTAAATAAATCAATAAAAATAAATCATAAACAAATAATAAATAAACCATTAAACAATAAATCAAAATAAATCAATTAAATTAAATTAAATTAATCTCAATTGATTAAATACAACTCTCAAAAATATTTTTTTTTTTTTTTATCGATAACAGGTTAAGATTTATATTGCTTGAAAGGAAAGTATACATGCCTTCAGCTGCTCAACAACATACCACAAAATGGGGTCTCGCCCCTACAATAACAAAAAGAACCCGAGACAGAAACCACACCAACAAAGCCTACCATACCAGATACATTCCTTACAACAAGGAATCTAGACCCAAAAAACCGACAACCTACAAGAGACCAACCTACCAGAACTAGCCAAGGGTTTCCTCCCTGGAGAAGTTGGGAATGGCCTGACTGGGTCCTGCCTTAGATAGCTCCATCCCGACCCCGACACCTATCGTGGTTCCTGGTCATCCGCCTCGTAGCTTACTGCGATCCACCGCCATCGCATTCTTCCACGGGATTTGGTGACACACCAACGGCCACCCATCTTCGCCAATCAGAACCTGTGACTTCACCAGGGTCTGCTTGTCACGCAATTTTGCTCACTCCATCGGTCCCAACTTCCGCACAAAGTCCACAATTTCCCGCCACCCATTCCTTGCATCCTCCATCTAGGATTCCACCGAGCGAGAAGTCGACCACACCACCAGAGGCTGCACTATTTCATTTCCCCCGCCTAAGCGCCTCCACGACCCTTGCTCCATTCTCAAACCCATTCCAATCTCCTCTCGTGCCACCACCTCTACTAGGCCACCCGACCATTTTGGTCTCAAAACTAGGGATGCCACCCGCAACACCTCCTCCTTTGAACCTCACACCATCAGAGCCAAAGCCATGAACAGGGACGAAACATCCAAATTTGTTCGTGGGCGATAGTGAGTGTCTAGGAATTCTTCCCCAAACATCAGGCAAACAACCCTCCAAAAATATTCCTCATCCACCCTAAAAACATTCATCAGGAAGTTGCTTGAGATTGTGCCTTGAAATGCAGGCATTTGGCCCTCTGTAAGCAGCGATAAATTGGCTTCCATCCTTTCCCTAACTCACAGCCAAAACACAGCACTCGCAAGAGCCAATACACTCCTCTGCACAATGCCAAAAAAGAAAACGAGGGCCTAAATTAACAATCCGCAACCACTCCAAACATTAATTTCATTGCACACACCACCTCATTCCATGCATCATTAGCAAACCAAAAATCCATACACTGACATCATTACACCTACGCTGCCATTACGTAACTTGTTGTCAGTGCGATGAACACAAACCATGTGAACCATCCCCACCCCTCCATCATGCGTATCTAAAATAGATCACGCAAATCTCAACACCACATCTCAGGTTCCCTTTACAAACACAAAGCACCTTCATCCAAAATCTAAGGGACCCAAATCCTAAGTTCAAAGAAATAAAAATGATCAACCAAGGAACCATTTGCACCTACATTCGAAAGCCTACCAGCCTCAGCATTCGCTTCCCTTAGAACATGCAATACCTTAAAATCCTTAAACCCATTCAGCGGGTTATTCATCCTTCTGATATGTTTATCCAGGTGCCAAGCCTCCATCCATCCCCTAGTAATACCATTCACCACTATCTAGGAATCCTCTTCAAGATGAAGTTTTTTCACCTCCAATTTTTTCGCCAAAAGAATTGCTTCAATTGCCGGCTGACACTCATCTTCGTTGTTAGTACCATCCACCAATCTCTTTTCTCCAAGAGCAAGAATACTACCATTCTCATCATGAGCTATGACCCTAGTCCCGGAGATCCCAAGATTCCCCCTAGATGCCCGTCAAAGTTATTCTTGGTCCATCCCCTGTCTGGCGGAATCCACACCTAACTTTTATCACCCATCCTAGGAGGATAAACCCTCAAAAGCCCATTAGCAGGCCTAAATTTGATCAAAGGCCAACCCACCAGGATACTAGCATCAAACTGAGTGAAAGGGGTCTTTTCCAAATTAACCTGGGAAGCAGCATTAGAGACTAATTCCAAAATTTCCTTCTCCAACCTTATTAGAAAATGCCCCATTGGTTCTGTTTTATCCTCAAAGAGTCTTCAATTCTGTTCTTTCCAAACTTCCCATATTTCTGTTGAAGGCATGACCTTCCAAATTGCAGCAAAAGTTGACGATTTGTACAAAGTTGGCCATGATTCTAGCCAATCACGCATATTCCCTGCCAATGGCCCCTTCCAACTCAGCCTGTGCAACCCAAAGTGCCATGCTTCCTGGGAAAATTCACATCTCACAAGGAGATGATCCACATCTACATCCTCCTTCTTGCAAAGCACACAACAAAACGGACCCACAAACCCCATTCTTTTAAGTCTATCCCGAGTCAGAATCCGATTGTTGCCCACCAGCCAAGAGAACGTGCCTGCTTTGGGCAGACAAGCATTGTTCCAACATACCTTTGCTTCCCAATCCACCTTCCTGACATTTGCCTCCAACAAGGCGTACCCTAGCTTGATAGAATAAATTCCACTCTTCGCACCACACCAAATGATTTCATCTTCCTCCCTAGAACTCATCACCTCTCTGCTTGCTAGGATATTCCTCAACGTCCTTCGATCAACCTCCTCCAAATCCAAATCACTAGGATCCTTCCAAGTCATTCGTTGTCCGATCGAATGAATCTTGGACCAGAAAATCGCTCACTTTGTCTCCCCAATGTTGGATGGTCTTTTGAACAATCCACTGAGGAGCCTTGACATCCAAGGATGGACATCCGTCCCAAGAATCTTGCCAAAAACTAGCCTTATGGCCATCTCCAATTCGCCAAGTCAGATGATTGGTAACTTCTACAATTCACAAGAAAGTTCCAAAGGGTAGATCCTCTCAGGGGATTTTCAACTGTTAGAATCCTCTCCCTATCTCCATTGTCCAAGTACTTAGCCTGAAGAATACGTACCCATCTCTGCTCCAGCTTACTATACATCTGCCAAACCAACTTCACCCCCATAGCTTCATTGATTAACTTTCAGTCATGGAGCCTCGCACCTCCACCCCCTTTTGGTTTACAAACTCTATCCCAAGCCATTAAAGGAATTTTGTCCTGATCCTGTTTACTGTTCCACAAAAATTTCCTCATTTTCTGTTGAATATTCTTAATGATCATGCCTGGAAGTTTAAACCAAGCCATGGAGAAAATTTGCATTGCCGAAATTACTAATTTCAATATTAAAATGCGGCTAGCCAACATGAGCCATTTACTTTTCCAGCCCTCCATTTTTTCTTTACAACCATCAAGTAGTCCTTTCCAAATCTCTGTCTTACTCGCTCCAGCAAAGAGCGGCATACCAAGAAACTTCCCAAGGAGCTATCCAATTCTCATACCAAAGAGTCTGGCAATGGCCCTCTGAGTACCAACTTAAGTGTGAAAAATGAATATCTCTGACTTTTGCCAATTTACCTCATGTCCAATGGCCCGACGATATCTATCAAGCACTTGTTTCATCACCGTTGCTTCTTGCATGGAAGCCACACCAAAAAGGAAAGAATCATCAGCAAACTAAGAATATGTAGTCATTTCCACCCCTCTAGCAATCTCAATACCTTTCCACATCCCCAGAGATCACTTTCATGCTATTGATCGACCTAAAACTTCTGCCAACAAGATGAAAAGAAAGGGGGAGATGGGATCCCCCTGGCAAATACCTCGCGAGGTAGGAAAAAAACCTTGGGGGCTGCCATTAACTAAAACCGAAACATTGAACTGTATAATCATACTAGAAATCCACTTAATCCAGCACTTACTAAAGCTGAACTTGGCTAGCACAGCCAAAAGAAAGGACCTGTCAACTTTGTCGTAGGCTTTTCAGATGTCAAGCTTCAACATCATTCTTCTCTGTCTGCTCTTCATGGCCATATGAATCACCTCATGAGCCACAATAATCCCATAAACAATGTTCCTCCCTAGGGTGAAACAGCTTTGTTCACAAGAAATAAGTTTTTCCAAGATCAATTTGAGTCTATTGGCAGCAATTTTTGAAATGATTTTGTAAATAGTATTACACAGCGAGATCGAGCGGAATTCCTCAAAGCCCACTGGTTTATCTTTCTTTGGGATAAGCACCACGAGAGTACAATTATGACATTAATAAATTAATAAAATAATTAATAAATAATCAAATAAATAACCAAAACTCATACTATAGGATAAATTAAATTAGACATTAATAAATTATATTATCCCATTAGTTAATTAAATAAATACTAATCATGCACTCACATCACCACAAGAATCCCAACAAAAGGGAAACATCGACACAAGACTCTAACCACTGACTTACGCCACAACACAACTGACAAGGTGAACGACTAAGCCTTGAGTGAGTGAGGGAAACTCATGCCATCTCCGACAACTTGCCATTAGGATAGGACACGCTTAGACCTGTGAGACCAAGTGGAGTCGATGTCTGGTACCTGCAATCCTACAACCACCACGAAGATCAATACAATACATATACAACATATATCATTATGATAAATAGGCAAGTGAAAAGAGAATCACAATGTCATATCATGCTCACAATGAGTGATATGACATCATCTCTAATCACAAAGACACTAGAAGACAATCACAACATCGTTGCATCAACTCAGCCATCATAATCATAGAGTAGGGTTAGCGTAATCATAACGTCATCAACATCCCATAAGAAATATGATCCATCTTGAATAATGAATACATATAAACCATCAAATATAGATCGATCATCATCCATTACAATCATGGAATATGGTTAGTACACAGAATGATACAATCAAATCACCATTAAGTAGACTAAGCTAGATCAATAAAATCCTTTGATGTACAAAAGATAAGATGAATCAAGGAGGGACACTACATGCTACAACTAAATTCAAAACTAGGTCAACATGAAAACATATCCACATACTGGAAACACACATTTATGAAGCAACACCCTTCTAGAAAATACATATGCAACAACTGCAACATATCTACATCAATTGTAACACATCTTCAACTTAACATATCAACAAGGTTCTTCATCTTCATACATACATACCTATCTTCCACTGTTTTGCAATACCTTCATACACAAATATCACTTCTCTGCAACACCTTTACACTATACACTAACTTACTATATCCAGACGAATCCGGATCACCGGTTTTGATATCAATGACAACCAAAAATATATTTCTAACAATCTCTCCCTTTATCATTGATGACAAAATACTTATAACCACTTTTCTCCCCCTTAGAAACATATTTCTATTCTTTGCATTATCTACACATGTGTTCAATATCTCTTCCCCTCAGAAAATGTCTATAAAACTTGAAAAGTATGGTGGTGGTTCTATTAGATTTGGAGATGATTAGACTATATGATGGTGGTTCTATTAGATTTGGAGATGATCATAATGCACACAATGTTGGAATATGTTCTATTACTTTTGATGGAAAACATAACTCTAACAAAGTTTACTATGAGAAAGGATTACATCATAATATCTTGAGTGTTGAGAGATTGGAGATGTTTGGGGAGAGATGAGTTATGAATCTGAATTTGTGTTTGTCATTGATGAATGTTGTCATCAATGAAAAAGGGGAGATTATTTCAAATGTGAAGTTGATAGTGTGTTAGTATGGTTGTCATTGATGTCAACATACTGATTCTACGTTTTAGTGATTGGTTTTTCCTTTGCATTTCTAATATGTTTTAGTTGTGGTCATGAGGTTTTGGTATGTTGTTGGAAGTTGCTTTGGGATGTCATGCTTAAGATTTAGTGCTTTGGAAGTGTTCTTGTTGATGTTCGACAATGTTTGTAGCTTTCTGCATTTCTCTGTATTTATGGTTCTGATAATAATATTTTGGATTTAAGCTACTCATGTCTTTATCTTTGTTATCCTGATTTGGGACATGATGATGTGCTCTAGAGTTGTGGTTCATTCTAGGTCCAGTTGACCTTGAATGTTTTCGGTTTTTCTCTAGTGATTGTGGCGTATGGATAATGTGTTGTTTTGATCGATGAAGTGTATTGTGGTGCGGTCCACTTCTCATTCCTTTCACCACAAGAATATTTAGTGTAGACCCATTTCAAATTGTGTTCTTGTGAATGGTCACTAGTACATTCGGGTCAAAATTTCGACGGCAAATCATCGGAAGTCTGACGCATTTTTGTCGCACTACCGACAAAAAAAGTCATCGAAAACTTTTTGTCGGAAGTTCCGACTATCCTTGTGGTCATCGCAATTCCGACATCAGCCCCATCCTTTCCGACGATTGCCATTGATACTCATACCCAGAAAGAATATCGTCTCAATCTCAGGCTACCATCGGAATTCCGACATCAAAGCATAAAAATACCGACAGAGGAGTGTCGTCAGATGCACAGAATCCTCGTCGGAACTCTCCTGGAGGCCGTTGTAATTTTAACCCTTTGGTGTCAGAATTACGACGGCCTCTAGGAGAGCTCCGACAAGGATGTTGTGCTTCCGACGGCACTCCTCTATCAGAATTTTTACGCTTTGATGTCAGAATTCTGACAGTAGGCCAATTTTTCAGAAAAAAAAAATTTATAGAAAAAGATTGGCATTGGTATCTCTATTCTATCTCTCTTCTCTATCCCTCTCTACTATCTCTCTTCTCTCTCCCCTCTCTAGGTCTCTTTCTCCATCCCTCTCTTCTTCTCTCCCTCTCTACTTCTCTTTCTCTACCCTCTCCAGGTCATTATCTCTTCCTCTCACCCTCTCTCTCTCTCTCACCTCTAGTCTGTGCATATGAGCCTTTCAAACCCACTCAGGGGTAAAATAGCCCTAAGTTGGCCTTATTTTGAGGAAAAATACAAATGTTTAAAGGATAAAATCAGTAATTTTCTATATTGCTGACCCCAATCTATGCAAACCTTCTTGTTATTTGTGCCTAAATTTGTGCATGACAGGAGTCCAAACCCACTCAGCAAGAGAAGAGCACCTTAAGTCAACTAGAAGGAAGGTAAATTCATGAATTTAA
This sequence comes from Cryptomeria japonica, assembly GCF_030272615.1. NCBI lineage: Eukaryota > Viridiplantae > Streptophyta > Pinopsida > Cupressales > Cupressaceae > Cryptomeria > Cryptomeria japonica. The sequence goes on along the minus strand of NC_081405.1, from coordinate 643,793,899 downwards.
TAAACAATTATTGGGTTGGCCGACCTATGGAGGTGAAATGAAGGCAAAGGTAAAAAGGAAGCATATAAAACAAAGATCAAATGCTCATCAAATTCAATTTGCAACCAATTAAGAGGAGAAGAATTAGGGAGCAGGTCTATGAATTAGGGTATAAAATCAAATTAAATTTATTTGTGATGCATTATTTGTTTTTCATTTCATTCACGATATGTTCTTTCTTGCTTTCAGGATGTCATGAGGACTTCATTACAAGGAAAAGAACACCTTACCCAGCACGTAGAGCATGCCAAAATCATGCTTCAATGCAAGGATGAAGACACTTGATGAAAGGAGGCTTCAAGGCATGAAAGAGGACATTGGCATCATGGAGGGTTTTCACATCAATATCAACACCAAGATTCATGAGTTTAGGATGGCAACATGAGGAGCTAAACCTATTCAAAGCTTTCAACAATGCAATACAAAGGAAGGAGCATCTCAAGGTGCAAGGACAATGTCAAATGATGATCAAGATATTATGAGGATTCAACAAGGAAGAAACAGAAGACTATCTTGCATTCCCTTCAAAAATCCAAGAATAGCAATCAGTAGAATAAGGAGAAATCAATAAGGATTTCTTTAAAATGAAGGGATCTACAACACGATAGGCCATATGTAAGACATCAATCACCAATGATCAAGGTATTCAAGTCAGAGTTACAAAGGTGATCAAGGTTGGATAGATCAAGAATAAGTGGGTTCTACATCAAGCCTAGGCATTACAAAGTCTATATCAAACATATTCACCAAGGTGAATTACCCCACAAAGAGGTAGATTTTTGAATCTCAAAGAGGATTTCATCAAAGCAAGCCATTAGTCAAGTATATGCACCATGAAGTTGAAGCAAGCATCATCGGTATGGAGATGCAACAAAAGGAGGACCAAGCATCATCAAACATATACTTCATTAAGCACATGGTCACATAAAAGGATCAAGAACTATCAGGAAGATGGAAGGACACAAACATGATCAAGTAGATAGTTTTAGAAGAATTAATCAAAAGCTAAGGACTTGATCATCTAGATGATACAATTTGGGAATATGTCCCACCACCTTCATCATGTTGAGAAAACTAGATAACATTGAGTATCAAGAGATATTGCTCAATCACATAAGCTTTGTGATGATCGACTTGGCAAGTTGAGTTGGCATCCAATCATCGTCAACCTAATCAAGTGAAGCCACATTGACATGTCCAAGTTCATCGTACTTGATTCATCTAATGAATGAGCTAGTGACACATTGCAATGCATCAAAGTTTGTTCAAGCATACCTAACCTATTTCCTCATTGGTTAGAATTCAAGGTGGACATGTGTCATATTCAATGTAATTATTTAATTGGCTAGAATGGAGTTTGTTATAACAAGCCCTAATTAGGGTTTCACTATATTATCTCGACTGTTGATTTGATAGTCAATCTGGGTCATTCATTATAATGGGGGTCTATAAAAGGCCTAGCCTTTTCATTTGTAAAGGTTAATAGTTGCTAGTCAACAATTAATAGTTCATAGATAGCAGTTAGATAGCAAGTATAGTAGAGTAGGAAGAAAGAAGGAATTGTTGCCAATACTTGTTGATTTTAATACATGATCTTCATTGAAGCATGGTGGATTTCTACGTGTAATTTCTACATGTTGCATGGCTTCTTGTTACTTCTTAAGTTTAGATAAATTTCATATATTGCAATGGAGAAATGTGATGATTTCTTGATGGAATTCCTGTTCATACTATTTGTAATTTGTTGGTTGTAAGTTGCAATGTACGGTTAGTCTGAACTTCATTAAGCATAAGTTGAATTGTGAATGTTCACTTAAATTGTGCTAGTTTTGGGTATTCGAATGAATGTTCATGATATGAAAACCCTTCGTTATTCCTTAGAAGATTGCATTAGTTTTGTGTACTTGTTTCTGCATGGCAAAGCAAAGCTTGATTATGGAATTCGTCTATCAAATCATCATCCTTTATTGTCACTATTCTTAGGATTAAATTAGATCTCTAAACCCTTTATCTCTTTTGTCTTTTATTTTCCAAGCAAGTTAGTGTAAAGTCCAAGTTTCGGTAGAGTTCAAGAAAAATGTAAGCCCCCTTGTAATTCCAGCAAAATCACACCATATTCACTAAGTCTATCCCATGCAATTAAGTTGCATAGTTCGTATTGTAAACCTTGGAGTTGCTTTGATTGATCACTTTGTTTAGCATTCAAAGTTTCTTTGTTCAAGAGATGATAGAATACCTTGGTATTTTAGTGTTCGCGGTGCATAAAAAAAAATCAATAGGTGGTTCTAGATGAAAGATAGTTGTGGGTTTGCATGCATGTTTAGTGCATGATTCAAGGAGGTTGTTTGCAACTTTCTCGTTGAGGAGATGTTGGTATGCAATCATTAGTCCCTCATCATCTCTACAATATTTTCTTGATGGATTCCTTGACTAGTGGAATTGTTTGGCAAATCGGATTTGGAGTTGATTTGGTGTCTTTGTCTTGAGATCCATATGGTATTTCTTTGTATCTCAATCTTCAAGTTATTGATGTGATGATGAGTTTTACATGTGTCATTGTTTTAGATCTACAAGTTATACAGTTGTATGGATTTAATCCACCCATTGGTGATGCAGAGCCCTTGTTGCTGAGACAGGATCCTTCACTCAAGAACCCCAAAAAAGGACCCTACAACTTCTACAAAGACATCAAGGGTTGGATTGGTTCAATTTGATTGTTTTCATACCTCTCCCCATACTAAGCCATCTAGACAATGCCAATCCCACAGTGTCTCGCAAAAGTCTCTTAGGACTCAAAGGCCACTACACCCAACCAAAGGTGGTCACACACTTCCTAAGGCAATGGGGACCTCCAATACCTTGATTTACTATCCTATAGGGTTAATAGACCTGTTCCAATCATCAAACATGATGTATTGAGAAAAATTAGTACTGCTGCTACAATTAGGCCTGTCACGCCTAGTAGCCCTGCCAATCTGAAAAACTTAAGGTTTCTTGTTAATTCCTCAAAATACCTCTAAAAATAAGAGTGGATTTTGTTTCATTCAAGTGAATTCCAAAGGATTCCAAAAGGGTTTGGTCAGATCCAATGTCTAAGGGTTATAAACCCAACTTCACTCCTAGGCCTAATAGCCCTAATTGGGCCACCTTAACAAAGGAAGTATACTCAAAACCTATTGCCTAGGCAAAGTAAGACCTGATAAATGTGGGAGACATGGATACAACATAAATTACCAAGTTATAGCCCTTGGTTCCACCGCTATCATCATTTGTGGGGTCGGATGCATACCCAGCCAAGGTGGTCACATAGAGATGCCCACCTCTAAAACTTCAAACCCTCGCCTTTATCTGTCACTTCCCTACAAAAGGTCTTGGAAATATTAAATTAAATTGTCACCACTTTCTTCACCCCAAAGGCCATACAAATCCCATGAGGTATCAGCAAGAAAAACTCATATTTGCTGTCAAACCCTAGGTAGACTGTCAAATCCGGGGTACCTTCACAAAAAACCACTTTTCTCATGGCTCCAGAAGAGTTAGAGGCTTAGAATTGTTGCATTGGAAAGGTAAGACATGTGACTTCATTTTAAAGAGGTTTTATGCCCTGGAGAAAGCTGTACTGTACGGGATATGGGAAATAACAGGAAAATGCAGGAAAAAGACAGATTTTTATTGGTTTCTTTGTTCACAAAACTTTCATTTTCCTTCAACAACCTTGCCAAAGGTTGGAATTTGACCTTTAATGACCCTTCCAATAGTTATCAACTGATTTTGGAAACCAACATGGCAATTTGGAGGAAGTTGCAATTTTGGGTTAAAAGTTGTCATAGTTGCTTGACAACTTTTGACAACTTTTGACATTTTGTCCTCCTAAACACACCTAGACACTAATTGACCCCTAAGACACTTAAAACTCTTCAAATGCACTAAAAATTCCTTCAAGCCATGAATAACCCCAATTTCCATATACCCAAGGGGGTTTATAACACACCTACCTAGGGCATAGGCTTACAAGGTGGGGTGACTTATTACATCAACATGAAAATAAACCAAAACTATCCTTAAGTGTTTCAAAACCTAAAAACCAATCAAGAGGAGTTTGATTCTTCAATAATCCCATGATTTTAATTTGAAGATGCCCCTGCATCAATTGGCTATAGTGAGATGACTTGAATGTGGACTGTCTATATCCACAAATCTATGGTCATTTGTGCATTAGTATGTTGAACTGGGATGGGAGGAAGGAATATTAGAGTACATAGATAGTTATATATTGCCACTCTTAGTGTGGGCCACTATTAAGGGATTCTTGAATGGTCATGGAAGGCATACAATTTAGTTTGCAGCAATGAAGTTCCCTCAGAGGGCATGATGCCAAGCTTTTTTGGGGGGAGTTACCTCCCCATTTGATGGGGAAGTTGCAACTTTTTGGACAAGACTTGGCTTTGATTGTGAAAGTTATGCTTGCATGATTATGAAAGGATATAAGTTTTACACATAGGATCTAGATGCTTTCTTTCCTTACCTATGCGGGGAGAGATTTTCCTTCAAATCATGCCCAGCCGAGGTAAACCTCTTTGGAATAATAATAACAAGCATTTCTTTAACAAAGTAAATTATATATAAGAGTAGTATATGCATGGATTTACAAAAGTGTCATGCAGAATGTAGATCTATACCTTGTTACTTAAAAACAGAAGTTCTTCTCCTTGTTCATTTTTCCATGATATAACTTGACCTCGAGCAACCTTTTGACTATCAAGAAGTGATTGCCTCAGATGAAAGTAGTGATAAATGTCACTATCAACAAAAGAACAACCAATAAATGATAAATTTGAAGTGAGATCATAGTGCCTAAATCAGTCTAAAAGCTTATAAGGATCAGAACCAAGCCATATAAGCTTCAAGAACAATTTGAGAGCATCAAAGTCATCTACGAGACATTAAAAATTGTCAAATCAATGACACATTCATATCAAGCATCTTTACTTTTTTGAAAAGTAGACCACATTTCAGATCTAGATGACACCATAATGACTTTGATTTCCTCTTGCAAGATATTCCTCCATCATGTATTGCTTCATCGAAGTTCAAATTTTCTTCTTCAAGGGCTCTCAATGATTCTCTATATAGGATTCTTCGTGTCTATGAGATCCACTTCATTGGGAGGCCTACTTAAACATTTCACATCTGTTTGTGGACTCTCACCTTTCAAACATTTCACATCTTATAATTGAGCTTTGCTTTGTTTCGAGAATAGTTTAATATTCTCTACTTAACAGGGCCAACCATGTGAAGGTGGAAGCTCATTTGGCCCCTCCCCCCCCCCCCTAACATCACTCTAAATTCCCCGTTAACATCTAAAATTCATTCATTCTTTCATCCATTATTAAAATATAACATTCATTCATTATCACATAACGTTCATTAACACATAAAATTCATTAACTTTCATTAAAACACAACATTCATCAATAATCATCAACACATATCATTCATGAACATTCATTAGCACATAATTACATTCATTACACATAAAAATCAGTCATTATCAAATAAGGTAGATTACAATCATTTCTTTCTTTGTTTGTTTTTTTGAAGCCATGAAAAGACTAAGTGGAACATCGGTTTCTTCATCATTTCCCCCATCTGCGGATGTTATGCCCTCTTCTCATGCTCTTGATGTATGCCTAGTCCTATACAAAGGATGAGGATGTTGAACCAAAGGGGGGTCCTCTGCAATAACAAAGAATTGGGTTAAATTCAAAACATTTTTTTACTATTGTTACAAGTATTTCATTAATTTAAAGAACACAACCGTTACACTCTTTACCTGATGGGGCCACATCATCTTCCACATCATTTTGTCTAGCCTCAACCTCGACATGTTGAGCACCCTCTAGATCCTCTGGAGTTGAAATACAAAACGTTACATTAATCAATACACCAATTGCAATTAAATTTGTTTAAAGGAATAACAGTGGTACTCTTTACCTGATTGGGGAACATCACGTTCCTGATGTTGTCTACCTGGATCATGCTCCACTTGGTCACCACAGACTACATGCTCTAAAATATTAACAATAAAGGTTATATTAATTACTACACTAATTTTCAATTTAAGATGTTTAATTGTATTAATAATTACATAAAAAAATTTGAATAGCAAATGAATACCTCCACTACTAGGATGCACATCCGGACCTTCATGTACAGGTTTTGTTCCACGATTATCATGCTACATTGCAATGTCATGCGCAGTGTTATCATTGCTTGCTTATTTAAAAAAAATATAGTCACTTTATGTTGAAACTTAACATCAAATAGATTATTGGTTAAGTATTCAATTTGAAATAATTTTCATTTAGCTTAATTACTGTTGCGACAGATGCATCAGAATCTCATGTTTGCCCACTCAATTCTCATAGTCGTTCAACCACGGCTATATAGCCTTTCTGGTAGCCAATTCTCTTGTCATCTTCCGTGGGCGCTCTATTGAATTCAGAGCCCTGCATTTTTGCTTAGTATTGTGAATTTTGCTTGTATTGTTCGATCAAAAAAAAATTGTTTACAATTTATAAATATTTTGATGTGATACTTAATTTACTGATTCTTACAATTTGTGCGGCAAGTTTCATATAACCACCAGAGCCGAGTTTGTGTTGCCCATGCTTTTCTTATCTTGCCTTGGTTGCCTTTGACGTGTCACTCAATCTATGAAAAGTTTGAAATATGTTAGATTATATAAATATAATGAATAATTAGTACATATTCACATTCTTAATAGTATCACATACCTTCTTCTGGCGTCTGGTGGTGTATTTCCTTTTTTTCTTTCAATTCTCTCCTTTGCATCCAAAATCAGGTCCTTCCACTCCCTCTCTGGAATCATGGGGGGACGCTCATACTTTACGTTCTTCTCTAAATGTGTCCTGTATTGGTCCCTCACATACTTCAAATATGTGCTAGCTTTTTCCAGGATCTTAGTCTTGTCAAATGTGTCATTTCCAAACAACCCTACCATACGATTTGTGAGTTCATCTTTTAACTTTTTTTCTTGGTCATTCCACCTTTAAAGCAAAAACAAACCTGTTAGATTTAGAAAGAAACTGAAGCTACCTTTGATATAGTTCAAGAAATGGATAAAAGGAAAACTATTCTAGCAATGATATGAAATCAAAATAGTGGATAAGGGTTAGTTCACGTATGATGTTCCACCTTTTACGTATGGTGGGCGCAAATATCTGCAATGAAATGTCATTAAGATTTTTATAAAAAATATCATTTCCTGCAAAAAAAACATGGGATCATTAGTCCAAAATGAGTGATCAGTAAGTAAATTACAATTAGACTATATATAATAATATTTTTAAAGTACCTGGAACCTTCTGTATCTTCAAGGGAATCAATTCTTCATTGCTCACCACCAATGTGGCCTGCAACATTCCCGTACTAGCAATACGAGAAGATCCAGGAAATGATGGTATGTTATCAGCAGTACTCACCTCTGGCGCATCCTCATGTGCATCTCCTGCCACAGTAAATGAATCCACTATGAAATGCCTCCAAGAAAGAACACTTCAAGGGTAATAAACACATAACGAAAGAGAGAGAAAAAGAGGGATCTACCACCAGTGGGCGGGTCAACACGAGCCGGTGCAACAGACGATGTCTGCATGCTATGTGTTGCTGACATTTCAGTCGGCAATACAGTTGGGCTCGACCTCGGACCCATGTCAACACCTAAAGAGTAATACATTAAATATGTAAAACATTAAAAAAGCAAGTTCACAAGTCCAAAGGAGTGGTTTTAATATATAGAACATGGTCATCACCTGAACTACTCGCAATACCCTGATCATTGCCACCAGGATGATGAGGCCCTATAAATTTCTGTAAAAACAACACATACATATTTTAGTTAATGACATAAAAGAGATAAAAATATAAACCATTATTGAACTTTTGTTATGATTAAAGCTTTCATTACTGCTTACTTGCAAATTTTCCATTGTCGTCAACAATAGTTACACCCTCTTTGTTATCTCATCAGTCTAAGGACTTATGGTTGCCAAATCAAGAATCTCTTGCCTAATTTTTCTAATATTCTTATGTACAAATTGCATAGGGTTTGCGGTAAGTGCAATGTCATTAGCTCATAACACTGTCAAGTGCCCCACATCCCTATGAAGGTGCTGAGGTACTGCAGGTTCCTTTCCTTATCCCGAACATCTGTCTGTGACAAGAATATAATTAACACCATCAAAATTACTTCAAAACACTCAAGAAAAGATCATAATGTAACAGTTTGATTCTATCTAATTTGTACAATTACAATGAGGTTTACCTGCTCCGTAGAAGTGTTGGGACCTACACCCCTATCTGTGCTATGTGGTGGATCCATGTGGCCCTGTGACAAAGAAAAAATATAAAAATGTTAGCAAAATGAAACCAATAGACTTAGCAAAAAAACTTAATAATACAATTGTTTATTGGATTAATTAATTGGAAGTTGGCTTAAATGGTATATATATAGTATGTACCACCCCCATGATAGTAACTTTGTTTGTATCTATACGATTCAAATTGTAATCGATTAGTAGCTCTTCCCCTACACTTATTGATTTTATCGCACATACAAACACAATTTTCATCACATGCCTCAAATATGCAATTGGGTTGCTTATTAGTTGACCCAGGTCATGTACTATTTATAAAACCTGCAATATTCCCTGTTGCTTTTGGCCTTCCATCAATGTATACAGCCACTCGTTTACTTTGATCATTATCTTTTTGTTGTATATAATTGGCTGACAGTGCATACCTACGCATACTTTTTTTATATCGAACAATCTGCATCCAATCATTATAATTGTAACAAGGTCCAACAAACTCCATCAATTCAACAACTTTGTTGTAACAGACCTTTATGTTGTCCATGGAAAATAGGCCCAAACCATGTAACGACGAAGGTGCTATGCGATGTATCCTCTCATTAACACAAAAATCAGTGTTTATTGGAGGAAGTTCCTTGGGTACACATTGTTTCAGTAGATGTTTGTACCTCAAGGGCACCTCAATGTCGCCTTTGGTCTCATCATCATAAGAACATGACCCCCCTTGAGCAAGAAAAAATTCCATGCGTTTATTGAATTTTCTTCTAATCTTTTGACCTCTAGTTGATCTCCCTATTTGAGATCTACTACATGTCTCACTTTCCTCTTCTATTCCTTCATTTCCCTCACTCGAGGAAGACACATTTGACAAATACCTATTTGGTGATACCTGTGCACCATCAAATGAGAGATTTAGTTGTTAATGAGAGAGATATTTTGCAAATGAGGGTAATATTGATGAAGAAGTCGGCCATAAAGTTGATGTTGAGATTAAAATTTGAGTAAGTCCAACTGGGGCCTCAAGTGTTGATAACTGTATTAGATTTGCTGCTAATGTTGATGTTTGAAAAACTGAGGAAGTTTGTTTTTCTTGTAATTTTTAAAAAATATATTATTTCTATAAGGTGTATTGAATTATACCTATCGATCCATGAGACTGTGCAGGATCCTCATCAAAGGGGTTTAGGTTCCTGCACCAACAATTAAGCATCATAAGCATTACATTTGTAATTTGATAAACAATAAATACTACAGTATCATAAGCATCATAAGCATCACATATGTATCATCATATATGTAATTGAGCATCATAAGAATCACATATGTATCATCATAAACATGTAATCCATCACATATGTATCATAAATCACCATCCATCACATAGCTAATAAGTAGTCCACATTCCATAAATAAACACAAAGTTCAAAAAATGTCACATGTATCATCATAAACATGTAATCCATCGCATATGTATTTTAAATCACCATCTATCACATAGCTAGAGGTGCATCATGAATTAATTAAGTAATGGCATTAGAATTCAAAACATATGAATTATTTATGTAACCATATAAGTCAAATCAATTTCTATCAAGATATCAATATTAAATAGATAATATAATAATCGCATCTCATACATTTCATTCATGTCATTGATCTTCTTCTTCATCCAACTCATCATCATGACCATCATCATCATCATCATCATCATCATCATCATCATCATCATCATCATCATCATCATCATCATCATCATCATCATCATCATCATCATCATCATCATCATCATCCTCGTCGTCGTCGTCGTCGTCGTCATCGTCGTCGTCATCATTGTGTTCGTCATCGTCATCGTCATCACCATCACCGACACCATCACCATCACCATCACCATCACCATCACCATCATCATCAACAGCAGCACCATCATCATCATCAACTTCTTCTTCGTGTACATTTCTGTCAGGAACATCATCGAGTAACTGTCGATCGTGATCATCTATATCATCTTCTACTTCTTCGGTATCTTCTTCTTCCATCACATTATACATTATTGGCCTTCCTCTTGGATCATGTCTAACAACAAATGACCAACCTAGTTTATGTGGAACCTCCGAGTAAAATACCTGCTCACATTGACTTGGAAGAACATAGGGCTCATCCCCAACTCGTTCAAACGACCTTGTATTAACCATTGTAAATCCATTATCATGTTCGATAACAGTTCTATCAGGATCATTTATATTCAGTCGTAGCCTATACCATTTGACGACGAACAGAACTAATTTGAAGGAATTAAAGTCACACTCAAGTATATCATCCAAAATGCCATAGTATCAATTTTGAGACACTTGAGGATGTATGTCGTTTCTAGATGAAATATTGGTCACCTCAAAGATTGCAGTTATCCTAGAATCACAAGTTTTCTTCGTGTCATCCAATTGTTTGATGCGAAATTTATGACCATTGCAGCACATAGCCTTGTGGTGTTTGACCTGCAATATGTCTAACATATTAAAATTATTGCATCATGAGTTGATAAACATATGGGTGATTAATAAAATTATACGTACTTGTTGATCTCTTAAACCATATGCTAAATCAATTTCCCTTTGTGTAACATTGGAATCTCCATTACGATGAGCTTCTTTAACCAATGAAGCAACACCATCCCATGTTAATGTGTGACCAGAATGTTGACATCGTTCAATCCACACCATCATCCAATCAAGATTGTCTGCAATATACAAATGTAGCGCATCCCACTCCCGACCAACTGTATAAATAATTAATAGACCACTTACAATTGATTTATTTAGAAGATGAAGAATTAATTTACTATAATAACATCTTATAATTACCTCTCACTTTCTTCAATCTACCTTTCCCCATCAAGTGCTCCCCTTCAAATTTATTAATGGGGTTGGGATCCCAAATGTGATCTACGTGGATTTTTCCTGCAAACTTAGGAAGATATTCAGTAATGTACACCATAGTTTGGTATACCATATATCCCTCCACCATAGAACCCTCAGGATGTGCTCTTTATCAAACCAAAGCCTTCAAAAATTTCAAGTGCCTCTCAACCATCCACATTGACCTAGTGTGTACAGGTCCACACAATTCGATCTCCTCAACTTGGTGTATGAGGTAGTGTTCTTGTGCATTGAAAAAAGTTGAAGGTAGACACTTTTGCATTTTACACATTAGATGAGGGATTTTTCTCTTCCAATATTTTATATCTTCCTTGTGGATTTCTTTAGATGACAACCACCTAATTAAAGAGATTGAAGACGGAAAAATATATAAACGAGACTTTACAAAATAATATAAAAATATATTGCATAACAAGTAAAACAAATGGCAAATATAATATCTATACAACAAATTGAACAAACATCACTACTTACCTCATGTATTTTCCAAGATCATATATGACCTGCTTGATATTATTGTCAAAGTGGTCTGGGAGAGATAGAGGTAGAACGTACTGCAACAATTATAAAATGATCTTTTCATTGTTTTTCTAACATAATACAATGAAAAGTACATGCGCAGTATACAAATATATAGTAAATACAAAAGAACGCAAATTACCTTAATGAAGGTATGTCAATCATGCGTTTTCATCCCTGGCCCAAATTCACTCTTCTTTGATATGAGATTGTTTATGTTCGCAGCAAATCTTGTGGGAAATCGAATTTTTCGTATGACTTCTTTTATAGAATTGCTTCGCTGCTCCATTAATAATCAAGGAAGGGCACTTATATTAATCTGATCTCCATTGCTATTTGATTGAATGACATTTTACATTGCATGATTGGATTCCACAATGTCACTACAAATTTTGACAATTTTTTCTTTGTCACGCCTTCCATCCAATATTTTCCATAATGTCTTTGTTATATTCTTTCCAATATGCATTGTATCAAACAAATGCACAATTTGTAGCTGCTCGTAGTAAGGCAACCTACTGAATTGTCTAGGATAACTTTTTAGTCCCTTTGGAAGGTGGCCATCCATGCCTTGACGACCTTCAGTATCATCAATTACATCATCAGTAAACAAAACACGATATAAAAATTCAAATTCCAAACATAAACCATTAGATGGAATGACATTACTTTGACGATTAATTCTATTATATTCCAACTTCCATAAATGAGGAGTCATTCTTCGTGGCTTTGATGTAGTCTCTTCTTTCCCATTGAAAAGATGTTTTTCAGTATTCCGGTACTTATGATTTTTGTGAAGGAAGTGCCTATACTCATCAAACACCTGCTCTCCTAAACTTTTTAAGTGACGGGATTTCATCTTTGGACCACAAACTGGACATGCGAATTTTCCCTTTGTTTGAAGACCTACAAGATAATGTATAATTCTATTAAATCTGTTAATTTTTATAATTATAATTATCATGCACAACTTGAACACTATAATGTACCACAAAAATGTGTTAGCCCAGGGGCATCATGTATTGTCCATACAAGCATTGCATCGAATTGAAATTGTCTTTGTCCTATTGGTCTAGAGATGTCATACATGGTCACACCATTCCATAACTCCAGCAACTCGTCGATAAGAGGCTCAATATATACATTCATATCTTTAACTTGGTACTTGCCTAGTGGAATGAACAAAAACATTACATAATTATTATGACCATTTTACTGCAATATTTATAATTAAATGTAGATGACTATTAAATGATAAAATACCTGGAACAATCATTGCCAACATTATGTGCTCCCTCTTTATTGACATCCATGGAGGAATATTATTGTTGATAACAAAAATAGGCCACACCAAGTAAATAGATCTCAACTCTCCAAATGGATTGACACCATCCGCTGCCAATGAAAGCCTGAGATTACGAGGTTCTTCTTTAAAGTGTGGCCACTTTTCCTCTATGTCCATAAATGCTGAACCATCCACAAGCATTCGAATAATGTCATCTCGACTTCTATTGCGTGCATGGTAATCCATAAATTGTGCCAAGCTAGTGCACTTGAATAATCGTTGCATACGTGGAATAATGGGAATATAATGAAGAACCTTGCGAGGCACCTTTTTTGTTATTTGATCTGTTTGATATCTATTGATATGACATTCAGGGCATTTTGTTCCAAATTCATGTTGTTTATGATATATAATATGATCATTGGGACAAGCATCTATTGTTTGATACTCCATTCCAATATCTTTCATAATGGCAAATAATTCTTGGTATGAGCGAGGTAGAATATTTGATGGTGGTAAGAAAAACTCACCTATCAATCTACAACAAAAAAAAAAGTTTGAGGTGTTAATATAAAGAATATTAATGGTACATGATTCACCATTTATTAACTGTAATGGCATATATGACACACCTTAACATATGAGAGATTTTTATGTTGGATAAACCATTCATAACCTTCAAGTTCACCAACAACAATACAACAAAGAGAAGAGTTGTTTGGGAGACTTTGTAAAGGGGCTCATATGCCTTCTCAAGAAGAGGTAAATCATGAACATCAAGGTCATCCTAATCATCATGATCAGCTATGCCAGTACTAAATTTGTCATGGATCAATGTATTTGTACCATCATCTTCAATTGTGTTTTCTGGTGCATGATCGTCATCTTCCATGGGATCATTATCTTCAGCTTCGATGTTCACACCTCCATGTTCCTCCACTTCCAAAACCATATTCTCAGGGTTTTGTTGATCCATACCATATGCTCTAGGGTGCTCCACCTATATAAAATTGATATACATAAATAAACTGTGATCATGATCTCATTATCAAGTGATTTCTAATGTATATAAATTGTTAAAATGATATAATGAACAACTTACCAGTGGATGATAATCATGTCCCCCTTCAATGTGACCATGCTGCCTACAATGTTTCTTAGTTGTTTTCATTAGAAGTCTTCTAGTCTTTAAGCCCTTACAAATTTTGCAGGGACAATAACATTTCCCATCACCTTTTCTTTTCAAGTTAGACCATAATCTAGCAATTGTCTCCTTATTTTGTTCTTCGCTGATATTATTTGACATGGTCTTTCTTCACAGGCAAAAAAATCAGGCTATGGAAACTTCAGTGCAAAAGCTTCACAAAAATTGCAAATCAAACCAAAACCATTGAACTTAATAGAGAACGTATTTAATGTAGCTGATTGTGTGAATTTCTGAGCATTGTGTCTGCAAATTCTTACTAAAAGTTTGCCTATTGCAGACTTTCTGAGAGACATTTTTGAGTATTCTAAGCAAAGCATTTATTTAAACATACACTTATTCATCCACATTGCAGGGATAACAATACAAGGCTCACATATTGGTCTAAGAGGATGCCATGGTCTCACAAAGTAACCAAGAACCATATGAAATGATGGTCATCTTGAATCCACACACAACTAGGGAGGATCCATACGATTATGTATGACTTCCCCCTTGTTTGTTTAATGGGATTAGCCAGCTCCAAGACATAGCCGTCAATAATCACTAAGAATGTACAAGTGGATCGTAGCTACCCATACAACAAACACTTACCCCTATCCTCAAATTTTCCCAATGTTTGATTCCTTATATACACTCATCCAAGGTTATCTATGTCGATCTTGGTGAAGAATCACATCACAACAAAGAAGGCAACATTTAAAAATAGCAAGAGTTTCACTAAACTACCAAAGATCATAAATATTGAAAGAAAGAAAAAATAGTAACAATAATAAGTCAAATAAATGTGTTCAATTCTAATCGCAAATCAAACATAGCCAGAATAACTACACAATAGAGAAAACTCACAATAGTGATTAAACTAATTCAAACAAGATAAAATAAAATTGTTGGCCAATGCAACAAAGATGAGAGATCATCAATAATTGAAGGAAACTTCACAATCCTTAAAAGTGCACAATACATAACTATACGACTAGAAATTGTGGCTAAATAGAGTGAAGATTCATCACGACTCCAATAATAGTCCCTCATGTGTGCATTTGTGGCATGAACACAAAAACTCCCACATAGCATGGCCATGTACCTAATGGAGAAGACATGCCTAGGCTACATGCCCAAAAAACATGACTATAATAATAGTCCCTCATGCATGCATTTGTGGCCTGCACACTACAAATCCTAACATATCATGGCAATACACCTCATATAGAAGACACACCTAGGGCTACATTGCACATAGCAACGTGCCTCACAAAGAAGACATGCATAGGGCACATGCCACATAGCCTCTTTGCTAATTGAGGATACTTGTTGGAGTCAAACTAGCTAGAAGAACCACTAGAAGGTCACCTAGGAGCTCCACATGGATGAAAAAGAGAGGTCATGTGCAACCAAATAGGTCACAATGCTCCAGTGACCACGATCCATTTGACCAACTGATGAAGATACCTACAACCAAGAAGATTGATTTCTATGAGTCGAGAGACTCCTACTTGTCTAGTGTTCTTAATGAGCAGCCCTAGGAGTAGGAAGAAGATGAAGGAACTCTATCCATGGTACATGAGGCATTACATTGATGGTTGACAAATATCTGATGGTGAGCCACTTCTAGGGCAACTTTGTTGGTGTGTAGCTAGATCTATAATAACATTAGAACAAATTATTAATTGAGAAAAAAGTGAAATATTTTATTAAAAAATGAAATGAAAAACTTATAGTTTTATTTATCTATCCATATGTTGCGTAGACTCCAACTACACATAGCATGTGCAACAAGGGTCTTGGATGCTCAGATGAATTAACGTGACCCCACAGGTAAGCCTTAGACAAGACTACACTGGGCAAAGTGGACCAATTTAGGCTCTAGAAAAGTAAAGTAGATGGTGAGAAATTTATATTTCCAAATCGAGATAAATGACTATAAATGCCATCTTTTAAAGAAAATGATATTCAAGATGTGGCTTATAGTTACATAAATTTGTGTTTGGACCCCAACTTCCAATCTTTCCACCAAGGTTTAGAAGATTGAATACTCGTTTTGTGAATCATATCAAGTAGAATATCCTCTATAACAATTTCAAAAGTCTCATGATCATAATTAGAAAGGAAAAACTTAGCCTTTGTCTCAATTGATGACATGAGACTCAAAATTTCTAGAGAATAAATCCTTTGGGCATTGGATATATTTTTTGTGAAATTACATGGCCCTCACCCATTGCAAGTGAGCCAAAGGATGACCTTGATATTGTAAAAGAGGAAACACCAAATGTTCTACTACCTAAAGGAAATGACATCTCAAAAATTGAAACCAGTCAAGACAAGTGAAGGTTTAACAACCTCCCAAGTTCTCCATATACTTTTAGCCACAAAACCTCCATTGATGTGAATAAAATCCTTCATGGTGAGAAATGTTTAAAAACTAATCCTTCTAATATTGAGACAAACAGATTTGGACATGAAGTGTTAGCTTTGTTTGCCAACTCATTGTTGTTGGCAATGTGGAAAAATATAGAAAATAATTTTTATTTGCAAGGTTCTACATTAATGTGGATGAGGAGAAGGTGCTTCCTTCTCCAATTACATTATCATGTAGGTTGGGAGTTTGGGTGTAACAGATCAAATATATTGTCTCTTTGGTTTTTGAAATTAATATTTCATGGTTGGCCATGCCTCTCATGGGTTTAGGGTTGGAAATCATCTTCATCCAAATAAGGAGGATGAGATTAGACACATTCTAAATATGTCATTCTTGGTTTCAATTTGTGAATGAGCTTAGTAAGTGGTTGTTTCCTAGAGGAGTATGCCTCAATAAGGCTAGTGAAACTCATTTGGGGAAATTATCTATGGACTCAAACAAGGAAAATACGTAACTAATGTAATGAGAAGAGCTTTAAGGGTCCCCCTCTCCCCTTGGATTCATATCTTAGAATTGAAGAAAATCACATTTTGATTGAAGCTAAGGATATGGACGCTTGCAAGGTATAGAGTTCCTTGGTGAAGTTCAAGTCACTTTAAGTTGTGAGTTTTGTAGATATTTTGGGAATTTTTCCTATATTTGTTTCTAGTGCCAGTAATAGAGTGATATTCAGTTTTTTTTGTTTTGTTTTGTTGGCTCTATGTGAGCACTTCTATTACCTTTTGGCTTTTTGCTTGTCTCTTTCTATGCTATATACAAGGGTGACAACACATACTTACATATACCATGCTCTTTTTCCACCCAAGTACTAGTGCTACACATTTTTAGTAGATTGATAAAAAGATATACAATCATTCAACAAAAAATGTTAAAATGTATCTTTCACAAGATATACCTACAACCTCTAAAGTATTTTTTTAGTGGAAATTAAAGACTTACAAAATTAAATAAAATATAAGACAAATGGAAAAAAGCATAATCATGCCAATCTATCTGAATTTAACACCTTCATTAATTGTCCTCTCGGTATATATTTCTGATATAGATACAAAGTACTTGTTCTTTGAATAATATTTCCAATATGAATATTTGTTTTCTTAACTCAAATGTTTTACTTTCTACTCCAAATTAATTAAAATGTCCTAGTCCTTATTGTAAGTCATATTTCCAAGAAAGGGACATAGGAGACAAATGTGTTGGATCTACACCCTTGTGGGATATGTGGACTATAAAATAATTAAAAAGGTATGTTGGTGGAAAGGCAAATCTAATGCAAATTATATCAAGCTAGATTATGGGTAGACTAATGGATCAAATTCGTCGAGGATACTAGATGTAGGTTCCAGACTTTGTACGGACATAAGTACACATGTGTTCAAGGGGATAGATAAAACCTTAATAGATAGGGAATTCTACCGCAAAGGGAGAACCAATAAGAAATCATTCCATAGTGAATGAAGTGTGGATCAATAAATTGATGAAATTGCAAGGTTTGTGTTTTTTCAGGAAGAAACAAACATCTAATGGATCGTTTAAGGAAAGTTTAAGTTAACATTTTTAAACATTTGTGTTAAGTTTGCAAAATGAATTTGTGCTAGATTCTTGAGGTTATTGCATGGAGGCAGTATCATAATGAATTTGCATCTTGAGGCAACTTACAGTGAGGACCTATATAGATCGTTGACCATTGAGGCAATGGAGTGAGCATGAGAACATTCCTTGAATTTGTTGAGCTTAATCTTAGTCTCAATGCAATGAGCATGTGAAAATCATTGAATTTGTACAATTGAATTTTCATCTTGAGGTAGCTTGCAGTGAGCTCTTGTGCAGATCATTGATCATTGAGATAGTGCAGTGAGCTATGACCAGATCAGTGAACTTGTGGAGTTGATGGTTAGGCAATTCATTAGTTAAAACTAAATGAACCTATAGAATTTGATGTAGGAGCATCAGGGAGAATTTGGAAGATTTGTAAATCCTTATTGTGTCATAAAGAGGGCTATTAGAGAGTACGACATTCTATCTCAGTTCATTATTTGGTCTTGTTGTTTGGATAGTAGGTAGTGGTGGTATTAGGGAGTGTTCTTTGAGTTTCTAGATATTTGAGCTACCACAAAGATGTTTGGTGATGATAGGGTGAAAATTGTGTTATTTTACTTGATTGGGGAGTCAATGGGGAGTGTCGCATTCTGCTGCACTTGAGAGTTATGATTTTTAGTTTGGATGGAGAGTATGTCTACACACATGTCATATTTCAGAGTTTTGGAGTTGAGCCTCATCGAGCCGAAAGTTTGATGTGATAGAGTTGTGCAAAATCGCCGACTATTTGTTCCACATTGATGTAGCCAGAGGTTTGTAACGTGTTCTCATCAAAGATAGTATGTGGGTGACCATTGGGACTAGATGTGTTTACATTGGGTAACACATATTGTGTTCTTTCCTTTGGAGTAACATGTGGGGTTTTGGGCTTGGAGTAACATGTGGGGTTTTGGGCTTGGCCTATTACATGTTTGGTGAAGGTTTATACTTTTAGTCGACTCAATTTTTTTTTGAAGAATTGTGGATGATATATATGTGTGACTTGTGATTTTTCCAAGTACAGAGAAAAGAGAGTGAGGAACTAGAAGTAAGAAAGAAGAATCAGAAGTCAGGAAAGAGCAATGATGTGTGGGAGATGAGAGAAGCAACTGAGTTAGCAAGTGAAGGATTGAGATATAGGCCTCCTTGTGGATATGCCATAGAGTTTACTTGATATTATTGTAACCTTGGGCTACAACCGAACTTGTATGAAGCTCTAGTGGAAAATATTATGAGTTTTTGTTATCTAATATAAGAAGGTGAATCTTGAGGATTTTTTTTTTTCCCTTTGAGGGTTTTCCCAAGATAATCCTTACGTCTTGAGGCTCCGTTGTGTGGATTATTTTTTTGCATATTTTTGTTGTTTTATGTTAGAATTATGTTCCCAATCATTGAGGTTGCAAGGTTGGACAATTTGTTCAAGTATCCAAAAATAAAGTATCCTCGATTAAAGATCAGAGCAAAACAAATGAGTGATCAAAATCTGATCAAGTTCATTTGTTTGTACAAGTGAAGACAAGTAAAACTTGATCATCCAAATCACCTTATGCAAATGGAACTTTAATCATCGATTTGGGAGTGAAGGTTTTGTTCACATAAGGATGAGGTAATACAAATGGAGAACCTAAGACCGACTTGATGCAATGCGAATGAATGATGAGGGGCAGATTTGTTTATACAAATGAATAAGAAAAAGCATCAAGACCTTGTGATACCAATGAAAGGGAAATGATCGATTGAATTGAGGAATACCACAAAGTCAAAATCTAGATGCAATTGAAATTGCAAACACCGAGGGAACAAACTCTGCTCTGCCTGTGGTTTGAAAGCCAACTATAAATCCGTGTATCTGACTGTGGTTTAGAAGCCGACTGTGAGTGTAGTTGTTCCTAGGTGCCCCTCGGTTAACTAGGAGTAAGAAGAAGCTGTCTGGTTATATCTAGATATATAGATATAGAAATAGATAAGTAGATGAGGGAGGCTACGCATTTGTCATCAATGCCAATATTAGTGAATGAAGAAAAAACAAGGAGGTCTGATTGTCTTAAACAAGTTCATAATAGTGAACTCATCAAACAAAGAAGATCAAAATACAGATTTGTTTACACAAAAGAACGAGGAAACACCGAATTGCTTGCACAAAAGAAACATTCAAAATCTGCCCAAGTGAAAAATTGCAAAGGAACCTAATATGGCCAATCATGTTAAGGATTGCAAAGCAAGTTTAAATGGCCGATCAAATCAAATCTTGAAAAGGTCCTTCTAAATGCCGCCAAAAACCTTACCTTGCTTGCAGTGCAGAGATCGCTCTAGCGGGGGGGACAACGGCTTCAGTTTGCTTTACACAATGAAAATGCGTTGTGTTTTTTTTTTTTTAATATAATGCTCGAGGTCATCGGAATTCCGACGAACACGGGCATTTTTTAAAAAAAAATCAAATTTTCACACAATGCTCCTTGTCCGTCGGAAACCTCCATCGGAATTTGACCCCAAATGTATTAGTGGGTTTTTGGCTGAATTGGGAGATTCTTATTTCAAAGATCAATATAAATAAAGGATAACTATAATAAGAAACATATAGAAGCAAGTGGATTGAAAAGAAGATCTTTTGGTGTGAATTTGTGTGAGGTTATGTGAAGTTGTGGTTGAGCAGTGTGATAGTGTGTTGTTGTCATTTGGTACCGAAGGTAGTTAGCCAAAGATTTCTTTTGGCATTGCAACGTTGTGGCAGTTGTGCTTCAATGGTGGATTATTTCTTTTTCCTTCTTCTTCTTCTAGTCAGTGAGCCCTTCTGTTTTTGGTGGTTCTAGTTGGAAAATGAGCCCACATGCAATGATCATTCTGGTAGTGAGCTGCCCTTTGTAAAAATCACCTTAACTAGTGTCACCCTAACATGTGTTTCATAATTGAAAATTAGCATTCTCTATGGTTTTTCCCTTCTTGGGGTTTCCACGTAAAATTTGGTGTTTCTTTTGGATGTTACATGTGTGTTCCTTTTCATGTTTATATCTATTTATGATTAAGTATTCAAAGTTTGTTTACCAAATCTGTTTCTATGGAATAATTAAAAGATTTTAATTGACAACTGATTCACCCCCCTCTTAGTTGTCTGGGATATTCAACAATATGTAGCCATTATTATAATCTTTCAAAAAAGTATAATTTTGAATATAATTAATTTTATTATTATATATTTTTATTTCAATGTTCTATTTTGACCAAAAAGTAGGACATGACTTATTATGGGCTGACTTGACCCTAGGCTTAATAATTTCATTTAAGTTCCTTGTAGAAAGATGGACCTAAAATAAGGCAATTGATTTTATAATTTTAGAGAAACTAGCTTTAGAGAACAATATGTCTAAACACTTTCATTTTCCTCTCCCATGGACTAGACAATCTAAAGAATGTCTCTCTTCAAATTCAAGGTTTTAATTTCATAAATTATCACCATCTAAGTACATATGCAAAAGAGAACTTGATGTCAACACAACATAATAAAACACTCTAGATAAATAAAATTTAATTACTTTAAATCATTCAACCTAATTTAATAGAGTCAATAGATCCAAGATATCATTTAAAAGAAAATTATTTTAAAATATATAGAATGTGAAAATACATAAACTAGTTTTAAAAGTTTAAGGAGTTTGAGTTACTTAAACTCAAATTTTTGGGAATAAAATTGATTTAAATGGGTTCAAAACATAAATATATTCCAATGAGACTCTGAAAGCGAAAATTTACATAAATATATTCCAATGAGACTCTGAAAGCGAAAATTTACACAACACCTTTTATGCACCAAATTCAAAGAAAATTTGAAAATAAATTTTAAACAACCTTTAGATACAAAGAAATTTAAGGATAATAAACTTAAAACAATGGAACTAAAACTTCCAAGTTATAAAAATCAATATAATAGGTGGTAAATTCCATAATAAAGTAGGGAATAAAGTAAAAAAAATAGCAAGACAAAAGCACACTTTAATGGATCTCCTAAAATCATTAAAAGAATAATTTAAACAATTTTGAGATCAAATTAACTTTGGAAGGTTAAATTTTAAAACTCCTTGCTTTAAAGTTCTAGTTGATTAAAATTAGCATAATTTTAGAATAAATTCAAACATGGATGAAGTCTAAGAAATATAACAAACCAAGAAACAAAAGGAAACCTAGAGTTAACAATTACATGAAAGAAAGAAATAATAAGATTTGAATTAAAAATTCAAAAGATTAAAAAAATATTCATCTTTTTCAAAGATACATAAAATAATATATGTAAAGATGCACTAACGTAAAATAGATAAAAACAAACAAAATTAAGATATTAATAATAATAAGATAGAGACTTAAGCATAATCCAATGTATCCATAGTTTGAAATAGATCAGGGTTTGTTGTGCACACAAAGAATATCAAGGTTGGACATTATATTAGAAATTATTATTTATATATTTTTAATAATCAACATTATGTGATCTATGTCCATCTTATATATTGCAAAAAATTGGCATAGAATGACCTATGTCTATGTCCAACTTATATAGTGTAATGCATTTTGATTAATTTTTCTTCATCACGTAGTGTGGAACTAGTAGCTATTATTGATAGTGTGTTAATAATGATTTCATTAATGAAATTAATAATAATGTCGACTTGAGTGGTTTTAAGTTTGGAGACTTTATCTTGAGCCAACTACATTTAACTTGTGAGCTAATAGATGACTTTGAGAGTATCTTAAAAAATATTTGACAATGGGTTCTCCTCCCGGGATGATGTGCCTCTTACTACTACTGATGTTGTGGCTTCTTCTGTCCTTGAGGATTCAACTCTTGTTGCCCCTGTTTTGCAACTTCGCTCTACTCCTACCGATTATGCTCCTGATGTTGTTCCTCTGTAGTAGCCTATTGTTGTTCTGCAACAACTATGAGTTCCTTCTTAATTGATCTCTCTCTTGATGGTCCTAATGATAGTATCGCTTGGACTGTGGTTTGTTGCTGGCAGAAGAGGAAGTCTTACCCCATCCCCCAAACCCCTCCTTGTCAAGGCTCAGGTGCCTATACCCCTCCTTGAGTTGCATTTGGTTTGTTGTTGGTTTGATCGATGTTTTCCTTTTCACTTGTCCGATCTTGTTTTTTCGGAGCTTGCTCCCATGGTTTGTTCTTCTCTTACTATCTGCAGACTGTTGTATTAAGGATCAACACCCTTGTTCTTGTTGCTTTCTTAATCAAAACCTAAGGTTTGAAGAATAATTTTAGTTAACACTTAATAGTAAACCCTATTTTAAAACAATTTAAAAAATTATTTCAACTCACATCATCTTATCTCTTCTTTCTTTTTTCAATGAATAAGAAATTTAGTTTTAATAATCTTTATATAAGATCAACAATTATGGTTGTATTTTTTTAATTTGTATTCTTCTTGGTTCAACAATGTTGAATTTTGATCTAAAATCTTATATATTGTGCATATAATTAATTAGTTAATAAATAAATAATAGAAAAAGACATGATTTTCTTAGGCAAATGAGTAGCATATTCATATTTTTTTATTTTTAAATTTTTGTAAACATATAATTGATAAATATTTCTCTATTTTGATTAGGTGAGCGCGGTAAGGGCTTGAACCCAAAATAGAGAAGCCATCAAGGTAAAAAGAACAAATCTCATGAGCAGTGAGATTGAAAAATAATATTTTTTTTATCGAAGCAAGGAATCGACTAGTTACAAGAACTCGACCCTAAACAACTGAATTCTCTTACACAACACTCAAAATATTAAGGGGAGAAGTCCAAAAGGACCCTTCCTTAGTCTATGAACTATATAGTCCAAGCAATACTATCATCTAAGGCCCTATTACAATGGGAAACGAGAGGTGACCCTCCATAGGGAGATCAACAACAACAAAAGGGGGAACAAAATTACATGGTGGAAGATAGGAGCAATGACCATAGGAGAAGACAAAAGTTGTGAGGAATCACTTGAAGCAAGATGAGCTAGACACGAAATAGGAGGAACCACATTAGGGGCCAAACACGCGAAGTAGGAGGAACCACATTAGCAGCTTCCAAGCATGACAAAGCCATGCGTGGAGTGAAACACTCATCATGAATAAATCTTTTCTTTGTTGAAATGGTAAATTTAAGATAAAAAAATATCATTCTTAAAACATACATCTTATTATGTAGATTTTTTAATATATATTTTGATAATAGAAATTATCATTATCATGCTAGTTATTATAATGATAAGAACGTTGAAGTCCACTACCATTAATCTGGTTATAGTGATGGTGATTCTAATTCGAGCATAAACATTTAAATGCACCATAACAAGAAAATAAACATTTACAATTTTGTACTGCTCAACTACATAATCCTACCAAAAAAATTGCCTTCACCTTTTCATTGAATATTTTGTTAGTCATAATTTATGTCTATAGCTATATAATTTGACACTATAAGATTAGTGATTAATATTTTTTTTAAATACAATTTTATTTATTTATATAATTAATATATCTCTCATTAAAGTGAGAAATTGTTGCCTTTAACCATTTTAATGTCAATTGTAAATTGTTTCCATTTATCAATATGAAAATATGTAATTTTGTTCTTAATCCAATCTATAAAAAAAAAGATATGGATTCTATTTCCTTTATTACTAGAATGAACTCTCACCTACTAGTCTTAGTAATTTATAAAATAGTGTGCCTAAAGATACAAGAATAAATAACAAATATTATTTGCATCCGGAAATAGATATTCTATTGTTTTACTCGGAAATCATGTTCCAACTCATTTTTTATGTTCACAGCTGAAGTTCGAGCAAAGAAATGGTGGTAAACTCAGTAGACAATTGGATGAGATCAAATACCAATTCTTACAGCTTAATGGTGGACACATTAAATGTTCCAAGCAGTTGCAAGGGCTCCTCGAGTTTCAAGTTTGATGATGGCTTTAGTTGTTTATGGTTGTTGGTTCTTGGTCAGGTGTCTTACTATGTTTTTAGTCAGCATATTTAGTGTTGTTTGGTTCAACAAGGCAGAATTATTAATGTTAATATGCCTTTTTTGTGTAGCCTCCTTGTATATTTGTGTCCATGTTCAAGTGTCTTAGATGTCATGTTTAGTGTGTTGTTTGGTTCAGTAGTATAGTTTATGTGCTTGAATGGTGAATTGTTGGACTTAGTCTTTGTAACTCTTTCTTTCTCTTTTTTGCAGTCTCTTCTTGGGCTGTTATTCCATTCTTTAGTGTATTATCTATTGCTTCGATCAATATATAAATATTATTTGCAGTCTTTATGATTGTTTTTTGTTTTATTGATGTAGTAAGTGGGGTTCAAAACTCAACAACATGAAAACTTATCCATACCAAGTAGGCTTCTTTCACAACAATGGGCTCAATGACCCAATCATGCAACCATGACAATGAGGGCTTTAATATTCAAATGACTCAATCTAATTTAGGGACACCATAAATCCTCCCAAAGACAACATTTCAACACCTTAGAAACTCCCATAAAAACATATTCCTCTAACTGTCACAATTTTCCACATAACTTGTCCTAATTTCTAGTAGCCCTCACAAATTACAAAACATGGCATAACTTTTGATGCCAATAAGATATTCAAAAATTGATTACATATTCAGATACCCTTTTTGGGATTACAAAACATATGTGAAACAAAGGTATGGTTGTTTTGGAACATGTGTCTCAAATAATGACTGTTAATCTACTCATGAAGACTAATTTATAACAGAAAATTGAGTTTTTTTGGTATATCTATCACTATAGAAATCATATCAGAAATATAAATCTATTTTTAGATACCACTTTAGAATTTATACAACATACATCAAAATTGGATAGGGTTTCTTTGGAACATAATCCTAAAAGACGGATTGTTACACTGGAAAAACTTAATTTCTGAACTAGGTAACTGGAAAGATTCGATCATTAAACAACTTAAACAACCTTTTATTTAGGATTGATAAGAATGAAAAAGTTTTATAATTCAATTATTTTTCCAACCATATAATATTCAAACCCTCATCATGTCTGTACAAGCCGTAATGAACAAAAGAGAAGCAATTTTATGAAAAAAACAGAGAAAAATGAGGTTTCTTATTCATTTCATCTTCCAACCATCCTCACACATTCCTCCACACTTAACCATGTAAAAATGATTCACAAGGGCCTATTTATGACTTCCTATACCCCTTCTAACTTCTCCAACTACCCCTTTACAACTTTGTCTCTTCAACTTCCCATTTTGTGCTTTTGGAACTTTACATTTTTTCCATGACAACATTTTTTTACGATATTACAAAATATGACAATATGAACTAAAATGACTCCTATTGCATTATAAATGGTCTATTATGACCTTATTACAATGTCACAATGGTTCAAAATATCAAAACTCATTAATTGACCATTTTTGACAAGCATGACTAGGTGCCCCTTCACCATTTATGTAATCTCCTCCTTTGTCAAGAAAAATCACATATTCATGGTAGTACATTTATAAACATTCCTACACACAATAACTTTAAGAGGTAGTGGCTTCTAATCAATAATATATACAAGAAAACAATAAAGACTATGTAGTTTTTTCATCTAAAAGCATTCTTCTTTTTGTGAGTATATGTTGACTATTTAATATGAAATTATATCTATGTAGAAAAATTTTAATAAATAAGTGTTTTTTATTAGTTGTTATGGTGTGAAACACTTGCGTTCTTCATTAAACATATTAAAATAATCAATAGTTGAAAAGTAATTTTGTAAAAAATTAATAAAGAATGAGTATGTGCAATTACCTTTTTCACAAGTCACACAAAATTGACAATCAATTTTATGGTGACACATCAGATGATAAACAAATATAATATAACTATTAATATTTTCTTCGATTTGCAATGTATGATGTAAATGTTTATAAGCCATTGCATTTTCCTAGAATTTCTTATAATTTTCCTATTGAAAACTAATTCCAAATTAATTATTTACTATATCTAATAATAAGCAACTTTATTAAAATATGTAAATCTTGGTTTTCCAACAAATATTTTAGTAAACATTTTTTGGGATATTTCGGACAGCTCCATGAACATTAATTGGACGTAACATATTAAAACACTTGAGGTAAAGAATTCAAAATGCATGACTACTAGATGGTCCTCTCCTCTAATACAGACTATTGGTGAAGAATAAAAAAGTTGAAGTGGGATAAATTAATATGCATATCAACTTTATTATTTCCATGTTTGCAATTTGAACTTAAATTTTAATAACTTTATTTTTTATATTTGGGGAAGGGGCCAATTACTGCCCATGTTCCAATTACTATTCATTAGATTTCGCTAATTAAAAGCCTACTAAAAAATCATTTAGTGGGCCAATAATCATCCATTGGTATACCGACTAGTTGGAAAAAAATAATTAATTATATCAATTGTGCAACTTTATTGGTACCTGTAGCACACAATTAGTGGGGCATTTGTGCATAAGCATTGGATCTATTGTGCAATTATTTTGGTTGTCAAAATGAATGGCTAACAGGGAATATGTATGGAACGACACTTTGAAACAACCACTGGTAATACCCATTAGCCGGAAAACAAGTGAGTAATTAGATCAATTGTGCAACTTTATTGGTACCAATACCACACGATTATTGGGGCAGTTGTACATAAGTATTGGATCAGTCATGCAAACATTTTGGTTGACAAAATGAATGGGTTAATGGGACAATGGGACAATGGCCAAAATGTATGCTACGACACTTTTGAAACAACCACTTTTCAATTCTTGTGTGCTTACGGAATCCCACAACATTTGTCTTTACTATCCAATAACTAAAATATACCCTTTACTTGAAGTTAACTATAAGAACTATTGATACTCTTCCTTTATAGATTAAATGACAATTTTTTTTAATAAAGAATATACTACAGAATTTTTTTTAAAAAAAATCAGCAACCGCAACTCTTTACCATACACACCTACCCACTGTTTTAATAGCTTTTGTGTATGATTAAATGTAGATTACATTTAGGCATTTGTATTCCCTTTGTGTATACATTCCAATTTGCATGAAATGAAATGATATGGACGTGTAATTAGTATGGATGACTTTTTATGACCATATTTATTAAAATCTCTTTTTTTGTGTCGGTTAGCAGAGCTTGTTGGGTTTCACAGTGAAAAACAAGTGATGATGGGCCACTTTATTTATGCAACTGTGCTGCCCAAGCACAGAATGACAAACTAATCAATTATTTTCATGAATTGATGAGATAAAGATATGTTTGAATAATCACATGACAGTCAGGTTTGGTGTGATGGCATGGATGGGCCTTCTTTTGGATCATTACCTCCTCTTCTCTTTGTATATATGTTCTTTATGTTTCTTTTATTGAGTTTTTATTGTTATTGTCTAATACTTAGAAAGTTCAACAATTTGATTCATGTTCTTTATGTTGCGACCATTGCTTTACTATTGATCATTTGGTTTCGGCTTTCTCTTTGGATTGTAGAAAGAGGTCTACTAATTGGTGGAAGGATGCTTCTTATAATCATTACACAGTTGCAGATTTGGCCTCTTATGTGGCTGCCTCTTCCGAGGATTTTGAGGAGTACTTGTTGAGGAGACCATTGTCCCTTTTATGATTCATTTTGTGGTGCATTCTTATGTTTAATCTCTCCCTGTTGCTCCTCCGGCCATCGCTCCTTCAATGATTGTTGGTCGTCTCTCACCCTTTCCTTCTTTTGTTCCCCTTTTGATGACTATTTGTCTCCCTAAGGGGGTACCTCCTCCTCTGTTTAAGAGTATAGCATTACCTGGACAATTGTTAGTAGACGGCAGAAAGGTTCTAGTACCTCTTCTCCCTCTCTTATGAAAGAGAGTCTTTTTCTAGGGTTGGGAACCTTGCTTCCTGCCAATTCTTAGCTCTGGTTTAAAATCTTTTGTTCTTTGGTTGTTTCACCCTCGTGAGACCCCTCCCTGCCGTCTTTAGACTGTTATGTATGAGTTTAGGTCCTTCCCACTTTAATTAATCAAAACAATTTGATTTCATTTGTGAACCTAAAATATTCTAAGAAAGAAACACGTGAGAAGTAGGTGAGGAGGGAAAGTGATGACTCATATTTAAATCGAGATGAATCTAAAGTATAAAATGATATTTTAGATCTTGGTGAAAGTTTTGGAATTGATGATCTCTTAATCTATTGTTTCTTACAAATAAGATTAGACATGACGTAACATATACTATAATTTGAAAAATATATTTTGTTTCTTTTTTCTTTTGAATCGAGATCACAATTGACTACACAAAAGTAGAATAAAAAGTTATCATGAAACTATCTGCAAACAAAAATACTCTTTCTTCGTATATAGATTTTGTTTCAAACACGTTCTTCTAATATCCAAAAAACAAATTTAACCAACAATTTAAACATAACATAAATAAAAATACTATTAACTATTTTCTATGGTCATTATTATTTGAACTCAATTTTTAATAACTTTTATTATTTGATATAAGTATCATTTTTCAAAATAAAAAATATACAACAGAATTTAGAAGAATCTGCAGATCAATGGCACAGTCAAACAACCGTAGTACTTTATTATACAGACGTACCCACTGTTCTGTTTATCATGTAGTCCTATAATTGAATGTACACTCCACTTAGTATAAGTATTTGCCTTGTAATAAATTCCCTTTCTGTACAAATTCCAATTTGCATCTCTTGATTCTCAAGTCATGAGGACTTTTTATCATCATTTAAAAAAAAAAAATTATTCGTTCTGTGTCGGTGAGCTGACTTTATTGGGTTTCATGTCACTGTTCACATTGAAAACAAACAAGTTATGGAGGCCCTCTTATTACAGTTATACAACTGTTGTACAGAATGAGAAATAGGTCCATTATTTTATGATTTGATAGGATTTTAGAACAAGACAAAAGGATGGTACTTTGAAGCATCACATGAAAATAGACTTTACTAATTGAAGTCTTGTAGTTTCAGCATTAATTATTGAAGTAAATTGTACATTAAAATTATATGTCTATTTAATGTGTAGTTTTAAGGTTAAGTTTACTTAGTTTGTTATTTTATTTATAAATTTTTTAACAAGTGTTGTGTCTTATGAACCATTCATTATAGAGTCTTTTTAGCTCATCAATTGATAAGTAGGAGATATTTTGTACAAGTCAAATTATGATATTGCTATCTGGATTCAATTGTGTAGTTTTCGAGTCAAACTCATTGACCATTGCTTCATGGGTAGTGGTCCACAAGAATCCATCTCTCATAACAATGAATGGTACACTTCGCACTCATTGCAACTAGGTGATATTCAGAAAAGTGAAGCATTGGGCCTTCTTGGAAGATCATCCAGCCTAGTACTACTCCAGCTTTGCAAATGGGGTAGCAAGGTACACTAATCTAGATTTGCATAAAGCCCTACATAGAAAAAAAGACATGACTATTGTATGGCTCTCTCCTTTAATAGCTTATTATCCTTTTTCAACCAAATTGAATGCATGTCTACCCTATTGTCTCTATACTTCAGATTTGATATTAGATTAAGTGTCATTAACAAAAATAAATAAATAAAAACATGAGCAGAATTTACACGAATCAACAGATCAATTGCACTCTCAAACAAGCATAATGCTTTATCATACAGACCTACCCACAGTTTTAATAGCTTTTGCTTGTAATATCCTCCAATTCAATGGGCAATTTGTATTTTGTTTGTAATAACGATTCTGAATTTCTGCAACAAAAGGGTGGTTGAAACTGGAAGACACGTCATCCTAGATTGTGCAGCATTTGAGGATATTTCTTTTCTGACAAATGAACAGTCTGAATGAAACTTTTGAAGAGACAAGACTCCAC
This sequence comes from Cryptomeria japonica, assembly GCF_030272615.1. Classification (NCBI taxonomy): domain Eukaryota; kingdom Viridiplantae; phylum Streptophyta; class Pinopsida; order Cupressales; family Cupressaceae; genus Cryptomeria; species Cryptomeria japonica. The sequence continues at coordinate 643,762,610 of NC_081405.1, read as the reverse complement.
AATATTACAAGTTTCTTAATCAAGATATATAATAAAAAAAACGACATTAAAAAAAATCTGAAAATGAATTCTTGGATTCTCTTGATCCCTTAAACTTTGTGATTTATCAAAATTCATTTGTTCATTCATATAGACTACATTTAGGCTTTAGTATTACCTTTAATCAGTATGAAATAAAATGATAGAGACGTGTAATCAGTATGGATGAATTTTATGACCAATTTGTGTCGGTGAGAAGACATTATTGGGTTTCACAGTGAAAAAAAGTCATGATGGCCCACTTAATACATCATCATCTATACAACTGTGCTGCCAAAGCACAGAATGACAAACGAATTCATTTTTTTTTATGATTTGACAGCATTTTAAAAGGTGGGGAGAGGATTGTACCTATTTGATTAGATGGAAGTATGTTTGAAGAATCACATGACAGTACGGTTTGGTGTGATGGCATGGGTGAGCCTTCTTTTGGATCATTACTTACTTTTCTCTTTGTATTCTTGTTTGGAAGCCTTTTTGTTGAGGGCTGTATATTCTTTTGTAAATAGTATTGATCAATAGTTTTTGATACTCAAATCACCGGGTTATTGGCAGCATTTTTTCCCTATATTGAAGGATTTTCAAAGCAATTAAATATTATATAATTACTTAATTTTTGTTTTTTTTTTCATAGATTTATAACAATCAAGATTTAGATTTGATAGATAGTTGATTCTATTTGTGTAGAACAAATATCTGGACCTTTCATATCTAGTCATAAATTTTATACAGATTGCCAATTACTTTAACAAATTAAACAACAGTTTTCTGTCTTTCGATTCACATGGTCTTTGATGGCCGCAGCTATTCTAGCTCCAAAACAGACCTTTCGTACAGCATGTTTGTGACAGGTTAGTCAATCGCGACCGTTAATTGCAAAATCGACGGTGTAAAGCGCGCGACTAACATGCGTGTTAGTCAATTCGTACTATCTTTTTGGAGCCAAAATAGACACGTCCGTCTTTGATTGCTCATTATCAGTGCAGATAAAAAATAATGTATCAAATACTATTATTCAATGGTATTTCATACATATAAATATTGTTATGTTATGACATATCATGTTTAAAAAATGTAAATAAAATTATTGTAAACTAGTCTCTCATAATATGCACAACAAAAATATACATTCATGAAACTTCTCTAAACCATCACAAACAAAATTAACTCTCAACTATATTAATATAAATCACTAAAATATTTTGTAATCTAGAGTCAGAAACTTTTTGAGCTTCTTCAGTCTTCATTTTCAGCTAGAGACTTCACTTGCCCTGCCTCCCACCAGGTTTTCAGCCATCTCCCACGCATTTCCTCTGACCAAAGACATGTGAAAAGGTCAAAACAAAAACAAAAACAAAAACAAAAACGCTGTTTTCCATCATTTGGCAGCTATAATAGATGGTTGAACCAGATGGTCTTAATGAATTAACCCAAGTTCTACTACCATTAGAGAAACCCGAGTTTGAGAAATAGTTATCAAGAGAGCGTCATTGCTGAAGACCTTGATATGGATGATCAAAACATTGAAGAATAGACCATATATATGTAATGGTAATCTAATATGAAATATATAGTGTGACTTTTGAACTCTAATACAATAACACAATGACATTTGACATTTTGATTTGTATATTTAAAAATGTAGACTTCAAATTGAAATGTTTAAATGAATTAAAAATCATATTTTTTTTTCCCAATCACGTGGCTGACTTAGAATCCTGGACTATGCCCACCAGGAAAATAAGCAATCCATGCATGGTTATTATTTTTTAAATGGGAAGGATTTGCCTGTTACAGCAAACTGAAAGTGAGAAACAAGCAAGTCAATCATATGTAATTGAGATGCAATAATCATATGTTAAGCATCAAGATATATAACAAACACGATGAAAAATACTCTCAAAATACTTTCAAGAAACAAAGAGAAATATGAAATTACAGTTTGCAGCAATGGAAATTACAGTTTTGCCCTGAAGTGAAAATGCCCGCTGTAGTTATTGTAGAAGAGATGCGAGTAAAACGTGAACTGCAGAATTTGCAATCCAGAAGCAGACAAGGAACATCCAACTGACACTTTGCCCGTGACAAATGAAAGCGAGGGATTTTCGAGGGTAAAAGAAGAATGGGCGGAGCAAACTTAAATGCAGGAAGTAGCTGAGAGAATTTATGCTGGCACAGAGTTCAAGAAGAATGCATGGCCAGTTTTGATTGTCGTACGGTACAGAGAAAATCCAGGGATCAATGGTGGTGTCTATGTAGTCGACAAAATGGGTCATTCATTTGATAGTCAAACATTTTTAACAATTAGTAAGTAGGTCATTTGGAAGATTATAGTCGCTTCAGCTAATTTCATCAATGTGTAGTCATTACATTGTAGACTTTCATTTTTTAGAAATATAAAATGGATATTTATCTATCTACAACTAAAGTTTCATGTTTGGAAGTCCCTTGTGTGACTCCTTCCGTGTCATGCTCGGAAGGCTCTAACAAAGGCCCCCTTTCGTGTCATGCTCAGAAGGCTCTAACAAAGGTCCCTCCTATTTTGTGTTCACCTTCGCTAGCTTCAAATGCCTCCTCGTGGCTTTTGCCTCCTCCTGTGGTCGACGATCGTCTCCCTTCAAGTATTATCCCCTCTCCCTCGGTTGTTATTGATCCCCGAGTGGGGGGGGATAACCTCTTCTCTCCCATTCTAATGGGGTCACAAATGATATCATTACTTGGATTGTAGTTTGTAAGAGGAAAGGTCCTTCCCCTTCCCCCTTACTCTTTTGAGAGTCGTGAAAGAGAATTTAGTTGCATATGGTTGGAGCCCTTGTCTCCCATTGATTCCCAGCTCCAGCTAAAAGCTTTCCCTCTCTTTTTCTTTTCTCAATCTCACCTCTGTGAGATTTGTTCCATTTGATTTGATGATTGCCATGTTTTCCTCTATTGGGTCCAAGCCCTTCCTATGCTTATCTAATCAAAACACATTATTAAAAATCTAGAAATATCAGTACATTTTATCATAGATTGTGAGAATTTCATGTTGTCAATTTCACACTCATGGATATTATTAATAATAATATACCATTTACCCACTTTTTAAATAATTCCTTTTCTAAGGAAAATCCAAACATTCAAAGATTTATTTGTCATTCAACAAATTATATGTTGCAATATCAATATATGTTTTTTAAGTGTGTCAATATGTTATAAAAGCATGATTACATGTTTCAATCAAGTGTGTTGTATGAGTAATAATGTTTTGATTAGATAAGCATGAAAAGGGCTTGGATCCATTACAATGTTTTTGAGTGAAGTGATTCACATTTATTTGAAAGTAAATGATATTTTGACTTTTTGATGAGTCATGAATGATATGAATGCATGTATGGTATGTCCATGCATATATTTGATAGACATGAGTATATTTTTTATGGAGATTATTTTCACCATCTATATACAAGTAATGTTTGCTAATAATAAACATCCATATTTGTATTAGATATATAAGGTACATAAAGAAGACACGTTTGCAACATGAATATGCATAATTTTACAATACAAAATATTGTTTTAACTAAAAAGATACAATACATTTAACATATAAAATAGTACCAACAAAAAGAAAAGAGAAAAGTGCATTTACACTTGAATCTAGTTCATTTGATTAACCACATGGTCGAAGTGTGAAGTGTGGTTAAGCTAGGGAAAAGTCACCTTGCACTTGAAATTAAAATGTTCTATTAGGAGATATAACTCAATAATGGTGCACCCTTATTTATGTTGGCACTAAAAATTTATGTCATTGAGTAGTCAAGGATGTGGGGAATTTAAATATTTTATTTCACCATCATTATGACCCATTAAACTTATGAGCATGTTTTTTTAGATATCATAATAGACACCCCCCAAAATCTTTGACCAATAGTTGTATATTAGAAACCAATAATTGTGCATAAAGTCATATTCTCTTGGTGTGTCCATGTGTCATCACATTATTTATTGCTTTTTGGATTTAATGGACACATTTCATTCAATTATTCAATTGTTGGGTGCTCAATTATTGAGTCCTTTCTTACAATTGTTAGTACTATACTGTTCAAAATATTAGACTTTAAAACTACATGTATAATCACAACTACCAATATATATTTAGCTATTAGATACTCTTCCCTAGTTTAGTGGTTGCAATTCACTCCACTTGTAATATTTTTCATTTGCGAATCATTAACAATTTTGAAAATCTTAGTTCAATGCTCATCAAGTAGTGTGGAGATCCTTGCATGTAGTCCTTTCTTTCTAGTTCAAAAACACTTACAATTAATTAAGGGAAAAATTATTTTGTTGCTTTTGTTCTACCATATATGACATTAATATCTCATTTTCAAACAAAACGCTTGTAAGAAACTAGAGTGAGGTTACACATGTAAGCTTAGTCCATCCACCATTAAAAAATGCAAATAATAGAGGTAATGTATTTAATAGTTTTCTTAAATATTTTTCACAAAAATATCTCAACCAACTAAACAATATAAGATGTAGATTCATTCTCAAAATCTTGAAGTGCATGTGCACTTTTTATCACAAGAATTATTTGAGCTACATTAAGAATTCTTATTTTAACAAATACCTTTAAATATGTTTTGTTCCCATACATGTGATTATACTATTAAATACATCTCTATTATCATTTCGCTCCGAAATATCTTTAGTATTATTATTGTGCAATATCCGAGCATGAGATATATATGATACTTGGCTTCTTCTTTTTTTACTTTTAAGATGTGATCAAATATATATTTATTTTAATTATATATATTTTAAACTAAAGAAGAAATATTTGACAGTTCAACAGAAATTGATCATAAGAAAATGTTCACTAGTTTGTGTCCCTTTATTAAGTTTTGATTTTATTATTATTATGTAATCTTTAGAAAGATCGACAATTTTATTTTGTACATGAACTTAAAAATACTTAGGATAAGGGAATCATAAGAACCTTTTTACCAACACTATTAAGAAATTAAAGAAAAATATAGTTTAGATCTTCATGAAAATTTAATAATTCATGACTTCCTAATATATTATTTATTACATTAATAGATACTATAATAAAAAAATCTTCTTCCTTTATTTTCCTTGGGGGTGGGATCATAATTGGTTACACAAAAATAGAGTATAAAACTATTGCTACAATTATGTAGAAAATACTAGTAGTTATAGCTAAAGGTAAAGAATAATATAAAATACAATGTATTTATAGCAGTACTTGCAAACCAAAATACTCTTTCATTTTACGTATAAAAAAATCAAACACATTCTTATAGTATTCAAATGTGTTTCTAAACCAACAATTTAAATGTAACTTAAGCAAAAATATTATTAATTATTTTCTAAATACATTACAATGGCAAAGATTCTAGTCACTATGCAACTCTTGTTATTGTTGAGGCTTTCTAAAATATTGTATTCCTACATATTTTTTTAGATTGTGTATATGACCCATTCAAATTTTCATGTGAATTTGTTAAATTCTATTTTTTAGTATTTCCATTGTTGCTTAGAAGGTTTTTTTGGCCTATCACAATCTCACACTAACTCTTGTCCCTTGTTTTGGTGAACATTTAATTTTTGTTGGGTTAAAATTATATGAAGAAGAAAAGTTCTCGAGTAGAGGTTTAATCTATATATTTAATGCTTCATAGACGAGACTTTTACACTTCATTCTTGGATTACAAAGAATAGTTGGAGAAGAACAAAGGCATAATAGAAATTTATCCATAGATGACATATATTTTAGAGAATGGGCCTTGGTTCTGGGAAAGAAGATGTTTTTGATTAAGAAAGAAGCAAGAACAAGGGTGTGGGTGTTGACCCTTAATACAACCCGAAGGTAGTAAGAGGGACAATAAAACAGGGGAGCAATCCAAGAACACAGTCGTACAAGCCAAAAGAAAAAAAATGTCAAACTAGAAACAACCCAAAACCCCACTCAAGGAAGGGGAGATACACCCGTACCTTAACAAGGAGGGGTTTGGGGGAGGGGAGAAGACTTCCCCTTTCGCTTGCGACATACCATAGTCCGGAAAATACTATCATTGGGACAATCAAAAGAAAGATCAAGCAGGGAGGTCCCTGCAAGAGCACAATCAGAGGCACCAACAGAGTGTTGCTACAGAATAGAAGCAGGCTGCTACATAGGAACAACAATAGGAGAAAATTCAGTAGGAGTAGGACGAAGCTGCAAAACAGGAGCAAAAAAAGTTGAATCCTTAGGAACGACAAGAAAATCAACGACAACAACATCAGTAGCAACAACATCATCCCGAGAAGGGGTCTCATCCTCCTAAGAGGAGTCAACAAAGTCAGAAGCATAGACAGTCAAGCAATTAGTTGTAGCATCTTTCCACCAAGTAGTAGCTTGGGAAAGAAGATGTTGATAAATCAACGGTTTCTTTGTTTTAATCCAATGATTAAGTATTTCTTGATAATCTTTGTCTAGACACGACTCCCTTATTTGTCACTTTAGTTCTAGATGGATGTATGATTTCAAGGTATACGAAATTTGTTGGGGAGAGTTTTAGTGATTGATCCAAAAATAATGTTTTGATCCACTCTAATTCAATAAGAGTCCAAGTGAAATTGAGTATTTTAGAAGATTTGCCTAATGAAATATGACTAAAAGATAAAGATAAAATATAGACGTAACTTATGGAATATGGAAAGATATCATTTTGTTGTCACAAATATTTCAACATAGAGCATATAATAGCTAATTATGTAAAGGAGTAACCTAAATCTATAAATCAAGCCTTATGATGACAAGTGGCTTGATTCTCTCACTTGTCATTAGAAGGGCTACTCCTTAATAATTGGATTAAATGGAGGTCTCTAAATAAACAACTAATGGTGGTAGGGTGCCTATTGTTGATATGCAATATGATTTAAATAATAAGAGGAAAGATGCACTTCCTTTAATGTCACCTAAATGTTCTAAGATTGTATGCTTTCATTTATCCCAAAAAGAAATATCAACTCAAAAAGGAAAGCAAAAAGAACTACTTAATTGCCCGTTAATGGGCAGGATCGGGTTAATCCAGTAGATGCTGGGGAGAGAGGGGTTGAGTGGACACCCCCGGAACATGGATGGACAAAGATCAATTTTGACGGTGCATCCAAGGGTAATCCGGGATTGCCGAGTGCTGGATGTGTTGCGAAGACCTCTCTAGGGGTCATAATTGGTGAATGATGGCAAAGGTTGCCAAATGGTCCAAATAACAAAGCTGAGACCAAAGTGGTCGTTCTTGCTGTACTTATGGCTTGTAGAATAGGGGTGACTAAGTTTCATCTAGAGGGGGATTCCCTTGTGATTGTCAATGCAATTATCTGTGGTAGTTCGCTTAGCTGGAAAATAAGTCGTGATATCGATATGATCTCGTATTGCTTGAAACCCTTTGATGATTTCAAGATATCTCATAATCTTTGAGGTGGCAATCAAGAGGCAGATAAACATGCAAATGATGCTTTGAATTTGGAGGTTTGGGTGATAAGGATATCAGTACCCGAGTAGAGGCGATATCTTGGGGCTAAATTTTGATAAAGACTATTTGTTTCAATTGAGATGACGAGCATTTAATGCTGAGTTTTGAATGCATCTTGGTGGTAGTACGGGTTGACAGACCGTGGTGATCGACATTCCTCCACGTAGGTGGGTTGTTTTATTGGGTAGGGTGGTAGTGCTAGAGAGTTGGCCAGATGTGATTGCATGCAAAAAAGGGTACTCGCATTAATGGTGTGCAGTCAGGGAATGTCTCAAGGATATTGAAGGATGATATGTATTTATGAAGGGAGTTATCGTGGTAAGGAAGCAATGCCGATCTTGGTTAATGAGTGTAGAGAAGTGAGTCTTCGACAAGCTAGTTGCAGGAGTGCCGGTGGTGCAGGATTAGTGTTTTGTTTCATTAATGGAGCCGAACTTTTCTCTTAAGGTGACACGTCCTATGGTGGCCTTTTGGGGTGCCATCTTTGATGAGCATCTTTCAAACATCTTCAAGTTTGAAGACCGAGATTTTCTCAACAGAGTGAAGATTGTTCTTGGGGACAAATATATGCGGGGTGAATTCAAATACCGCACTACTATGGATATAGCTTCCATGTTTACTGTGTGGGCCTTTGAGCTATTAGGAGTGGACCGAGTGCATTGGTTGGTCTCGAATAGTGTGAAGAAATAATGGACAGAAGACTTGATGGGCTTCATCAGGATGGCAAGGGATGGGGAAGGTTTTGTTTGCCTGAATGGTGTTTGACTGCATTCGTGTGATTTCCAACCCCCCTTACGTTTGTTTTTGTTATGGATTGCGAACTGTAGTAAAGAGCTTTACAGGGCTTCGGCCCAAATCGGTATGCAAGGGGTGCAGGACTACATAAGGTCATGGGAGAATGTTGAAATCTGATTGGAGCTAAAAAAATGGAGCCCCTCTCTTGCAAGGCGACTAGGTGGGGACTCAAGCTCGGGTTCCTCTCCAAAGAAGAAACACGGAAGGCCTCGAGGCTCCAAGAACATCACGGGTGGTAGGTCGCTGTGGATTGGCCTCTCCCTGGAAGCCCATGATGACTGTGTCGACGAGGAGGACCACCGTGTGCGTGCCATGGAAGGATGCGAGAAAGGCAAGGAGATTGTGGTGGTTAATGCACCACAGTAGTTTCAATTTGATGGTTTTTGTTATGAACATTTTGATAGTTTTTTGTATGTACTTAGCAAACTATATATGACTTTTTGTAACATTTTTTTTTTGGTGGGATATGTCTGGCTGTATATCGTTTGTAATCGACTGTTTTTTGGAATATCAATACAAAGTACCATTTACCAATAAAAAAAAAAAGAAGTACTTAATTTAATAAGTTTGAAGGGTTTGATAGAAAAATGTAAACATGTTAAAGGAGCCACAATCCTTTCTTCATCCTTTGTTCCCTAAGATTTTTATAAGCCATCTTTTAGGGTCAAGATAGATTTTTGAGTTGTCTAGTAAATAAAAATGTGGAGCAGATGAAAATGCTCAATAATCTTCATTAGTAGTAATTTATCAACCTTTGTTTAAGTTTTGTTCATATATAGGTTATGAAGTGGATAATTTCTCTTTATGATAGAAAGAGGTTAATATTAACAAGAAAAATTAATAAATTATTGATGAGTCATGTACGGTGCTCATATCACACAACAAATAAGCCAAATTTTAGTATTTGCATGTTCATATATTTATCTTGGATTGACCTTGGTCTTTTAATTATTATATGTTGTGATTGTTTATAATGTTGAAGGCATGGAGTACCATATATATCTATCCCAATATTTTATTTGAAATATTATATCCATGTTCCAACTTGCATTTATTGATTAGTTAATTTGTAGATACAGATGTGTCATCAATATGCACAACTTTTTATTACCATCTTTTCAAATATTTATTTGTTTGGGTCAGTGATCTACCTTGTTGGCTTCCATGTTACTATTCATAGTGTGGAAAAATAAGTGATAGAAGTCATTTAATACATTTCCACAGCTATCTTGTTGAAGTACAAAATGACTAACAAATTCATCATTCAATGATTTGATAGTATTTGTAAAGATGGCAATAGGATGATTAGATGGTTGTATGGTTGTAGGTGTGTTTTCAATTTTTTATTGTGACTTATTTGATAATTCCCCTATTTAAAATTAAGGTTTCAGTGCCACATCATCAAATATGATGCAACTTCAATATGTCTTTTGTTAAATTATTCAATTGAAAAAAGTTAGACCGATAGTGTTGCACTATTAAGTCACATTTTATAAGTGCACTAATGTGGCATCACATTATTTGTTTCATTTTAGAGTTAGGGAATACATTCCATTCAATTATGATATTCATAATCAACACTAACAATCTTCATTCCACAACTATTAGTACTATTTTATGAAAAATATTGGGCTATAAATCAACAAATGTTATCACAACTATTGGAACATGCTCAACTTATGTTGCTCTACTTGACACCATTTTGTTTGTCCTACCTTGAAGAAACCTCAAAGCAATTAGAAGGGACTTCTAAATAAATATCATCGCATTTTTACTTTCTCAGAGTATTATTATTGAATTTAAGCTTCCAAAAAAATTATTACTTCTTACAGTTTAAGGCTTTGGTTATTTTAATTGTAAGACAATTATTATTTGTAGGAGTTTAATTATTGCAAAATATGTAGGGAAATAAATTTCAATATAGATAATTTAATTAAAGGTTAATTATGATGGTTAGTATGTGAATTTTTTTTTTTGATCGGTAAGTAGTTCATTTTATTAATAATAATGTTTAGTTACATTGTAAGCAGTAGTATTCAGATTAAAAGATGCATAGCCCAATACAGCATCTCTAAGTACCCTTACAAAAAACATACTATGCTAATGCCCCCCATCCCTGTAACAAATAATGATTATGCCATATTGTGTTCTAACAAAAAACAAAAGGATTCTAGACTCTCAAACCATTATGACCTTGCCTTTGTCATTCAGAGGTAGCTCCCAATCAAGGTCATTCAGAGGTAGCTCCCAATCAGCAACAACGACCATAGCACCTGCCTCTTCTCTGTGAGCTGACGGTTCTCCTATCCGTGGTGTTCACACCCTCCTATTCTTCGATGAGCCCCTTGGTCTACCTCTCTTACACTTCGATGAAGAAGCAAACATTTTTGAGGCTGACCACATCTTATATGGTCCCCATTTCAACAGCTTTTCTCGGATGGCCTGCGCTTCCTTGGACTTCAATAATGCCTTCACACCATCCATACCAATTCTTGTAGTGGCTCTCCTCACTTCTTTGTTGTTGTTAGCACTCCATAAGAAGTAAGGGCGCAAAGGAGGAGTGAATTCGCTAACCTGCAACCATTCCCCGCCCGGGCATACAAAGCCCTTTCCATCCCTTGTCATCCCCATGAAGCTCTCCAAACCCCCACACCATTCATCATAAACACTCTTAGTAAAAATCCAAAGCGCTACCTCTTTGGATTCCAACTCTAGATACCATGTCAAAAAAGCAATGTCGACATTGGTCCTATATCAAAAGCTTGATTTCATGTATTTGTCACTCAAGACAATTTTTACCCACGTTAGAAATGTCCTTTTTGCGATCTTGAACACGTTTTTCAGACGTTCATCCGATATAAGACCCCATAACGCCACCATAGGCACAACGCGCCACCATTGGCCTCGTTGCGCCTGGCTTAACCAACACACTCTAAGGGTAGGTCCCCATGCGACTGCTTAGCTTATTTTGGCTAGCAGTTGCTGCTCCACTTTTTGTGCAACAATTTGTGGAGCTGGTGGCCCCATGCACAAAAAAATTGTACTTATTTTTAAGCAACCTCTTAAATGACACTTTTAAATGAAATTTTTAATAATATTTTTTACATATAAAATTTAGAAGCAAAATTTAAGGCAATTAAAAGGAAAGGAAAAAAAATTGGTGAAGCCATGTGTCTTTTTTTTTCCAGCTTATTTTTTATTATTAAGTAGCAGCTACTCCACAAAACTAGGAAAAGATTCCAAATTTTATTTTCCCTCTAATTAAAAAATTGCATGGGAACACTTTCACTGCTTAAAAATAAGAAGAAAATAGACTTAAGCAGTCGCATGGGGACATGGGGTAAGTGTTGATGCTTAGAGTGCCGAGCCCATGGACCCCGCTTTTCCGTTTTGTGGGATTCTGTTTTTATAATTATTTCCTTCCTCTATTTTTGTTGGTCGTTTCTATTCCATTTGCGATCCCATAGCAGTTTGTTTCCTTCGTTCAAAATATTTTCCTCTTCATTCCTCCCCTGTAGAAAAATTACATGCAAAAATTACAACAGAATCTTTGAAATTACCCAAAAACTCTAAAAATGGTTGTCTATGTTGTGTCATGGTAATGGGTGCAGATTTTTCAATCTAGTCTTTCTTTTGTTTACTCCCACATTCATACGAGATTTATAAAACAGGAATAAATTTCTATTAATACGCTAACCAAGAGAAGCAAAACATAGGATTTAAAGGATTTTGTATTGACTGAAAGCCTTATTCGATAAATCTCAAGTCATTTTTGTAGACTAGGTTATATTGAAAAATAATCCTCCCTTTTAGTTTATGGATGGTTGAGGTGAACAACCCTTCAATTACAATTTAGAAATATGTAAAATTACTAACTTTCCTCTTATATGAATTTTATGAAATTGTCTCATATAAATTTTTAAATATCAATTAATTAAAAATTTAATTTAATAATTAAAATTGTATTTCTTAAGAGTGTTAAATAATATATTTTTTAATCAAATATTAGTGAAAAAAATATCAATGAATTAAAAATATAATTTAATAATTAATATATATAATAGATTGTTGAAATGATTTTTTTTTTTTAATATTTATTGCTTGTGTTTCTATTTTTATATATGATTATAACATCACACATTGTTATTTTAAAATATAAATTATTATAAATCTCTTGACATATAGTAATATTAAAAATTAAACATAAAATTCATAATTAAATATTATTTAAAAAATTAGATGTTATTTTGTTTTATACGTATATATAAGTTTAAAATATTTTTAAAAATATTAATTCTATCACTTGTAAATTCAAAATTCTATTAAAAGATATTGGAAAAACCACTACATTAGAAAAAATATAATAGAATTTAATATAGATATCTTAAATATGTCTGAAATTTATTACTCCCTCTCTAACTTATTTCATCATTGAACTTTTGTAAGAGTTCATGATTTGACTTTTAACTATATTTCAAAATCAATTAGTCAATCAATTGGTCAATATTCATTTTAAGGGGCAAACTTAAATTCAACTCAAAAATTAAAGCCTCGATATCTCTCTGCTTTATATATATATATATATATATATATATATATTGATCAGAAGAAAATTTGAAAATATTATTATATATTTTATTAGTTTTTCTCTATGATAGTAAATGGCATTTTTGAAGGCCTTCAGGGCATTTTTAGCCCTTGAAAGCAAGCACATTCTTTCAAAAGTCCGCCTACAACTCTTGGAGACCTTTCCAACGAGTTAAACGACTCATAATTTTGAGTCCTGTGCAGAAAGTTATGCCTAGTTAAAGTTAGGACAAATTTTATATAGTTTTTTTGAAAAATTACATAGTTTTAGATTTTATTAGGTAAATAAACCTGATATGACTGTTGGTTTTTCGATTCTCAAGGAGTTGTTGGTGACCCTTGGAATCCCTTGGACTACTATATGTTGGATTTTTGAATTGAATACAATACTTTTTGGCTTGCTCCAATTCTGTATTATCTTGTTCATCCACAACACTGCAGGTCCTCACTTAGGTGTTCTCGTCTAAATCCATAATTCAGATCAGTGGTATTAGAGCAAGTTCACTGTATGTCATATCACACGCGATCAAAATAACAAAGATTGGGGTTGGAAACAAGGAATCCTTCAAACTACCTTCCTTTGAGACGCACACGATCGCAGATGGCTAAGTTGCAGACCGATGAAGACATTAAAGCATTGGTCGTAGATGCATTAATAAAACAATGAGAAGAAATGGTGGAGCAGTTCAAGAAGATGTTGGAAAGTCATGGGTCACCTGCAAACCCACCATTCACAGGGTATACACCATTCAAGGTGCAAGTGAATTTAGATATACCCACCTTTCAAGGAACGATTGATGCAAATGTTGTTGATGACTGGGTTTCAAAACTGGAAAGATATTTCTTTGTCAACTTGTTCTCAAATGAAGAGAAAATAACTTTCGCTCTTCTCAAAGTTGAATATCATGTGAAAGATTCTTGGGAAGCGAAGTTAGCAACCAAGGCAACAGAAATGGGCACTATGTTCATCTTTGATCAAAAACCCACATGGGGAGAATTCATGGAGCACATAAAGGAAGAATATTTTTTTGTAGATACATATGAACAAAAATATATGCAGTGGCAATTGCTTCGATAGAAAAAAGACCAAACTGTTCAAGAATATACTAATCCGTTTCATGTTTTAACAACAAAACTTGGCATCAAAGATTGTGAGAAGCACCGAGTTTTAAAATATCAGAGTGGACTCCATAGGTATATTCAAACCGAAATGAAATTCCTGAACATAGAGAGTTTACCTCATGTATATAAATTTGCTACAAAAATTGAGGAGAAATTCAAACAGAAAGGAAGGAGGGATAACTTCGAAAATAACAGATGGAAGAGCTCCAAGGAATCTCCTCCCAATTCACCAACGAAAAAGGCATGGGGTATGAAGAAGACACAAGAGAACAATATGTGGTGTGAATTCCATAAGAGTCCCTCTCACAACACAAAAGATTGCAGAACCATAAAAATTTTAATGATGGAGACACATGAGGACAAGGAAGACCCTCAGGTGGCAGAATCTTGTCCAAAAGAAAGTCATGAACAGGTCATTGAGGCTGATCCATATGCAACGGTAGCCACTACAAAGATATTGCCCTAGGAGGATGAGGAGAGATTGTTTCACTCACAGATGTGGGTCGGAGGAAAAGCCCTGCACTTTATTGTTGATAGTGGAAATCAAAAGAACCTAATATCAGCAGAGACCGTGAAAAGATTGAATCTGAAAACAACAACACATCCTCAACCCTATTCTATGGGATGGGTAAGTCAAGGGAGAGATATCCAAGTGCACCAGCAGTGTCACATTTCCTACTCTATAAAGCCTTTCAAAGATGAAGTAATATGTGATGTGGCTCCTTTAGATATTTGTGATGTTTTGTTGGGACAACCATATATGTACCAGCGCCATGGTGTCTATGAATCTAGACCTCGCAACGTGACAATCAGATTAGGTGAGCAGAAATATTGAATACCAGAGGTAAGCCCTGCATACACTACCTCTTTGATTAGTGCTAAGCAAGGTAGGAGGTTGGTTGTCAAAACAGGACCATTCATATTATTAATGATTCGTTCTGAAGAAGAAAGGAAGTCTGTATATAATTCCAATGACATCACAAACACCACAACACAACAGAAAAGATCAATGGACCAAATTTTGATAAAATATGAGAATTTGTTTAAGTTGCCAACTAGGGCACCTACACACTGCCAAGTAAGACACACTATTGGTTTGATACTAGGAACTCCATTGCCTAATGAACCAGTCTATCGTAGATCAGTATTAAGAAATGATGAAACTAAGAGGCAAATACAAGAAATGAGTGAGAAAGGACATATTCGTCTAAGTGCATCACCCTATGGCAATCCCATGGTTCTGGCAAAGAAAAATGATGAAATCTTGGAGCATACCAATAAGAAATATAAGGAGAGACATGATGAGTATCACACTCCTCATAATTTTCAAGTCGGGGACAAGGTGTGGCTGCATATTTAGAAGGAACTCTCGAAGCCATATTTTCCTCCACTATTAGATGTTGCAGAAACAATCTCCACTACAAAATTGACTCCAGGTGCAGCTTCTCCATATCAATGTGATCAGATTGTGGACACCATGGTGAAAACACTCAAACAACAACATATTTATCTATACAAAGTGGTTCGAGCAGGGCAAATCACTCAATAAGGAAAGTGGTTTACCAAGGAGCAGCTTCAGCTCCGTTTCCCTCATTTCATTCAGAGTATTGATGCAATGGAGCCCATTGCTCTTCAAGGGGGGAGTAATGACCAGAAGAAGATTTGAAAATATTATTATATATTTTCTTAGTTTTTCTATATGATAGTAAATGGCATTTTTGAAGGCCTTCAGGGCATTTTTAGCCCTTGAAAGTAGGCACAGTAGTTCAAAATTTCGCCTACAACTCTTGGAGACCTTTCCAATGAGTTAAACGACTCATAATTTCGAGTCCTGTGCAGAAAGTTATGCCTAGTTAAAGTTAGGATAAATTTTATATAATTTTTTGAAAAATTACATAGTTTTAGATTTTATTATGTAAATAAACCTGATATGACTGTTGGTTTTTCGATTTTCAAGGAGTTGTTGGTGACCCTTGGAATCCCTTGGACTACTATATGTTGGATTTTCGAATTGAATACAATACTTTTTGGCTTGCTCCAATTCTGTATTATCTTGTTCATCCACAACACCGCAGGTTCTCACTTAGGTGTTGTCAACCGAATCCATAACTCAGATCACACACACGCACACACACAAATATATATACTAGTAGCATGCGTAGTTGCAAAGCATAAAAAACTAAAAACAATATAATGATAATAATTGAACAATAATCTATTTTAAAATCAAATGAAATGTAAAATAATAATATTTTTAACTTTAATAATTCAAGTTAACCCTTATTCAATGTTAATATCTTAAGTAAATGAATAATAATAATAATACTTTTATAACTTCAAAAAAAATTTACATATAAATTATTTAAGTCAAATTTCATGAAAATTAATAATTTTTAACTTAAAATATTTAATTTTAATAAGATTACGTCAACATTGAAATCAAATCAAGTTGACCCTCACTAAAGGCAACCCCAAATTAAAATCTAGCCATTATTTAGGGTTCAATTTGTTTTAATTTTCAATTAGGTTTACTTAAGGTCACAATTAGGGTTAGTGTTCAATTTGGTTTAGGGTTAGGATTCAATTAATGTGATGATTATGGTTCACTTTGGTTTAGTATTATGGTTAAGGGTCAATTTGGTTCAAGGTTGGGATTATGGATCAATATAATTTAGTGTTTAATTAAGTTTAAGGTTAGGATTTGATTTGGATCAGGGTTTAATAAGGGTTAGGATTCAATTTCAATTAGGGTTTTATAAGCTTCAGGGTTGAATTTTGAAGTTGGTTCAATGTTAGGGTTAGAATTCAATTTGGGTTAAGTTTGATATAGAATTTGAGTTGGGGTTAAGATTAGAAAAATAAGGATAATTTAAATAGGGTTGGGGTTGTTTTTCTTTAGTGTTAACATAGGTTTTGTATTATAGTTTGATGTGATTTAGTGTTAGGTATAGGGATTCATTTGGTTTAGGGTTAGGGTTAGGGGTTCAAGTTTGTAAGTGTTAGGGTTAGAGCTCAATTTGGTTTAGGGTTAGGGTCAAAATTGGTGAAGTGTTAGGGTTTAGATTCAATTTGGTTTAGAGTTTAGGTTTACTCTTATAGGTGGGGTTTAGTTACGTTCACAATTAGGGCTATAAATAGTTTTACATAAAGGTTAGGATTTGATTTGGTCTAGGTTGGGCTAATGTTTAATCTAGTCTTTTATTCAATTAAGTTTAGGGTTAGGATTCAATTTGGATTCTGGTTTAGTGTTAAGGTTAGGGTTCAATTTGGTTTAGTGGCTAATTATGTTTATGGTAATAGATAAGTTTGGTTTAGCATTCAATTATCTTTAATGTTAAATTTTAATTTTGTTTAGTGTTAGGGTTAGGGTTTGATTTGGTTTAAGGTTATCATTAAAGTTGGTTGTGTTAGACTTATGGTACAATTTGGTTTAGTGTTAGGGTTAAGATTCAATATGTTTTAATATTTAATTATATTTAGGGTTATGGTTCAATTTTGTTTATTGTTGGGTATAATTTATTTTATGTTTAGGGTTAAATTTGGTTTATAATTTAGGTATTGTTTGATTTAGGGATAGGGTTCAATTTTCTTTAGGGTTAGAGTTCGATTTGGTTTAGATTGTAGTTAGGTTTAGGTTTATTCAATTTTCTTTCTAGTGTTAGGGTTAGGGTTCGATTAGGTTTATTCTTATAGATAGGGTTTGATTAGGTTCACAATTACGATTCAATATGGGTAAGCATTTGATTTGGTATAGGATTAGGATAAGTTTCATTCTTGTCTATGAAAATTGGTATATGCTAATAGTCAAATTATTAATTTATTCAAAAAAAATTCTTAGCTTTGTATATTGATGAAGATAGGGTTGAGGGTAACCTAATTATTTGAATTGGATACTACATAACATTTCATGATTGTTGAATAACCTATCTAAAATTTCTATTGTTTATTTAACCATTAAAGAGTATGATGTTTAAATGGAGTGTCCATTGAATTCAATTGTCAAAAATAAAATTTGACCAATCAAAGGCAAGTATTTACCACTTTTTGAATATAAATTTCTATTGACACTTTGATTGTTGAAGAGTGTGATTTTTAAATAGAGCAACCACTAAATTCAATAGTCAAAAGTAAAATTTGAGCAATAAAAGTAGGACAATTATTAACCCTATTGGTTTTGAGTTTGAGGCTTACCCGATAGAGAGTTGTGGGGATACCTTTGGTGCAACAAAAAAAAAGATAAATATTTACCATTTTTTGATAGGAATAAGCTATACTTACTATTGATTATTTGATCATTGAAGAGTTTGATGTTTAAATAGAATGTCATTTGTGCAATATGTGAGATAATTTCTCAAGGACCCATAAAAATTTGACCTATATAAGCACTATCATCATCATCATCATCATCATTAATCATTTGCATCATTTGGGTGACAACTTAAATATTATTTAATAAATATCTTAGTTGCCTATATATATATATAATTGAATAGTTGTTATAATCATATATATATATCTAAAAATATTGTGAGGTATATAGACAAAAAGTGCTTATAATTTTTTCTTTCTTTTATGAATATCATTGTGTTAATATACATCCAAAATATTACATATAGACATAGACACACAAATATAAAATATAAAAAAGATCATTTATTTTAATTTTGAAGTGTTGTTTTAGTTTAAGCATTGTTTTTCAAGGGTAATAAAATAAATCTTAAAAGTCACATACAACTTTTCAATAAGTCGATTGAAAATAAATTTTAGTTTAAAGTTTATTTTATTTTCTATATCAATATCATTTTTAATATCCGTTTGAATTACTAAAGCTATAAGTAAGAACAAATACAGTATTTATTTAAATATATACTTAAAAAGTATTTTAATTTATACATTATTTACATTATCTTAATAAAATATATGAAAATGAATTATTTAATTTAACTTTTACTTATATTTTTAGAGCAACAAAGAAAACAACCCATACAAACAATTATACACAGTTAAATCAATTTATTTTCGTTTGTACTTGTATCATTAATATTATATATATTGAAGTGAGAAATACAACTTTAGAGATCCCAAGAACACCTGCAAGCAAAATACCCGTCACAAGAGAAGAATGGAGACAAAAAAGCAATAATGGCTCTGAAGAAAAAGATTATCGTTCAGAGAGGGAATAAAATAAAAAGTACAATACAATCCTTATAAAAGGAGAATATGCAACCCTAAAGGAATAAAGTGTATTTAATAATTAGAATAATTATTAAATACCTACCATATTATTAAATGCCTAAGTTTAGCTTAAGCGTAGAGGATAATAGACTAATAATTAAATAAATAATTATTAGCTAATGCATGATAACTCTAACACACCCCCTTAAGATGAACCTAGGGAGTAGTTAAAAAACTAAATGCATGAAGCAAAATTAAACTACATGATGAAGGCAAATTTGGGTCCTGGCAACAAGGCCTGATGAGGTACCCAATCACAACTAAATCTCTGTAAACTGGAGAAATAGAGAAAACCATGTGGGAAAAAACTCTACTCCAAAAAGAGATGGGAAAGCATGCTAAAAAAAACATGAAGGAAGGAAGGCCTCAATGAGACCCCTCAAGGACAACTTCCTTCACCCCAAGCATAGAGCACAACTGAAGGTAGAGCTGAGATGCAAAAGGTTTAGTGAAGATGTTAGCAACCTTCTCCTTTGTAGGGATGTACTCCAAGATGAGAAAGCCATCCTGAGTCAACTGTCTGATGAAGTGCATGTGAACCTCAATGTGTTTAGTCATCTGGTGCTCCATTGGGTTGTGGGAATTTTGTGAATGACACTCTGATTGTCACACCAAAGAATAGTGGGACTATCAGGAAGAAACCCAAACTCAGTCATCAACTGTCGAAGCCATAAAACCTCCTGACTAGCTAACACCATTGCTTGGTACTCAACCTCTATAGATGATAATGCAATAGTAGACTGGTTCTTCAAAGACCATGTGATAGGGCCAGAACCAAGGGAAAAAACAAAGCTAGAAGTAGACTTCTGATCATGAGAATCACCAGCCCAATCTGAGTCAGTGAAGCCAACAATGTGAGGGGATCCTGAAGTTTAGTGAATGCCAAACTATGTAGTGCCCTGAAATGGTGTGGGTGCAGGCTTGCAAGCAAGCATGTCAAATCTGTGAAGCATATCAAGAGTATACTTCTGTTGAAGTATGGAAATCCCATCGAAACATTGAATAACCTATAGGCCCAAAAAATAGTGTAGAAGTCCAAGATCTGTCATCTCAAACTACTCCATCAAAGCTCTCTGAATATACTGAATCAAGGAGGACGAGCTACCAGTAATTATGAGATCATCAACATATAGCACAAGAATAACTATATCATCCCCCTAATGTTGAATATAAACTGTGGGATCAGAATGACAACGTGTGAAGAGAGTGGAGAGCAAGAAAGAGTCCATCTTCTCATACCAGGCTCGAGGGGCCTGTTTGAGACCGTATAATGAACGACGAAGTCTACAAACCAAAGAGGAATCCTGCACAAATCCCTGAGGCTGCTCCATATAGATCTCCTCATGAAGGTCTCCATGCAAGAAGGCACTCTTCACATCCATTTGAAAAACTGTCCATCCCTGTGAAACTGTAAGTGAAAGTACAAAGCGAATAGAATTCATTTTGGTGACGGGAGCAAAGGTCTCAGAGTAATTAATACCCTCCACCTAAGAAAACCCCTTCGCAACAAGATGAGCCTTATACTTATTAATAGAACCAACTTCAACATACTTGGTACATACACCCACTTGCACTGAACCAACTTTCTTCCTTTCAAAAGAGTACAAAGATCCCAAGTATGATTCTTCATCAAAGAACAATATTCCTCATCCATGGCCCTCTCCCACTCTGGGTGACATGTCGCCTCGAAATTTTTTTGAGGATCATCTGAAATGGCATGACTCGGAAGACTATAACCAGATGTCTATGCACGAGTATGATGAGAGTCTGAAGGATCACCTGCCGCCTGCCATAGAACCAGGGACATCAACTATAAACCGAGCCCACTTGGGCAAAGGCTGAGTTGCGAGTGGTGGTGGTGATGGAGATGGCAGACCATCATCTGCATCATCCACAAGGAATAAGGAATCCTCAAAAGATGAAGAGAGGAGAGGAGGCAGTGAGGGAGAAGTTGGTGATGGAGAATCCATCTGAGGAAGGAACTCATCAAACTGGACATCCCGCTTAAACAAGACCTCTTGGGAATCAGGATCAAACAACTTGTATGCCTTAACATCCTCACAGTAGCCAACAAATATGATTGGTCGGCTTTTCCTCTCCATGTCTTTCCTCTAAGCATCTAGAATAAATGCCCAAGCCTCACTACCAAAAACTTAGAATGATGAAACATCGGGCTTGACATGGGACCAAGCCTCCTCAGGAGTCATCTGGCGCAATACCTTATGAGGCATTTGATTCTGAATATAAGTAGCACAATTAACTGCCTTAGCCCAAAAAGTAGGCTGCATAGAACGTGAGTGAAGCATACAATTGGCCATCTCCCATAGTGTTTTTTTCTTTCTCTCAGCAACAACAATCTGCTGAGGAGTGTGAGGAACTGATGCTGCAATCCATGCTCTGCACAGAAATCTGTAAAAGCCTGATTCATATATTCTCTCTAATTATCTGTGTGTATCCTCTGGATAGAAAGACCAGATTGCTTCTCTACAAATGTCTTAAAGACTCGAAATGAATCAAATACATCAGACTTGTACTTAAGAAAGTACACCCATGTACGTCTGGAGAAGTCATCAATGAATGTGAGCACATACTTGGACCCTGAAAAAGATGGAGTCGGAAATGACATAAGATCACTGTGTACCAAATCCAAGGGTACCTTAACACGTGTGGCTCTACCTATAGGAAAAGGATCCCGATGATGTTTGTTAAGTGCACAACCTCAACATACACCATCAGTACAAGATATCTAAGGGATCCCAATCACAAGTGTCTGTGTTCTCATCTGTTGTAAGTATATGTAATTGACATGGCCAAAACGCTCATGCCAAAGTCTGCTCACTAAATCTGCATGTGCTACAAGAGAAACACCTAAACCATCTGGACTCTCAAAGCCATCAAACCTATATAACCAAGAATCGGGATCAACACTGCCAATAGCCACAACCAAATTATGATCATGGAGCTCTCTAATAACCACATGATGTGGTGAGAACTCGATTGTCTTACTAGAGATAGAATGACAAATCTGATAAACATAGAGGAGGTTTGTCGAAATGTCAGGAACCAGAAGAACATCCTGAATACAACCACCTGTCAATGGAACAATACCTGAACATGAAACTGAAAGTTGTATTGAGTCACCAACTGCAATCTATAAAGTATCATTGTGAGCAAGTGAGGTAACAATTTGTTGAGAGTGTGTCATGTGGTGAGAAGCCCCTGAATCAATAATCCAAGTGGATGCATATTTAATAGCTCGTGTAGAAAGAGCATGTCCTTTCCCTATAGAAGAGGAAGAAGGAGGCTGAGGAGAAGAAATATGATGTTGTTGCATGGCTTCCTCCAAAGCCTCTAATCATTTCCAAAACTGGGAAACTGTATGTCCTTCCTTGCCACAAAAACCACAAAGTTCATCTGATTTCTTCTTAGTCTTGGAGGAAGCCTCACCAGACTTAGAAGATTTTTCCTGTTTGGGATAGGACTTTGGTTTAGAATCAGATTTAGGTGGTGGCTTGGAGGGACTCTTACTGCTAGTTGAATCCTTCTTAGGCTTTGGTTTCTTATTCTTGTTCTCTTTAGATGTTTGTGCAACCAATGCTTTGTTCTTTGATCTTGTGAGAGTGTCCAACTGAGAAAGGTGAGACTGCTCACGAGTCAAGCGATCACAGAACACATCAAATGTAGGCATGGTGAAGCGTGTACCCAAGGCATCCATAGTAGAACAAAATGTTGAAGCAAATATCTAATAGGGACCTCAAAGCTTAGAGAGAATCAAGTAGATACACTATGTGTCTGTCTTATTTTTACCACAACTGTGGAGGATAGATCTGGTGGTTTTAAACTTGTTCAAAAAGTCCTCAATGTGAGGAAAGGACTCAAGTAACAAGGAAGAGAGCTCTGTCTCAATCTGTAATGCTCTGAACTCATTGATGGTACCAAAGAGATAATGAAATTTGGACCACATAGCCTAAGGAGTGAGAAAACCATCAAGGTGAAAAAGCAAGTTGTCTGAAACATGTAAGGAGATGACACCCATAGCCTCATCCATCTTATTCTTGTGGTGAAGAATCTCAAAAGGATGCTGCAACTAAGGCTGAGCCTCATCCAAACAGGACCACAACCCTTTTGATCTAAGAAGCCTCGTCATACGAGCTTTCCAAAGGTGATAGTTATGTGATGTAAGAAGCTCAACAAAAGAGTCTGCCATGTGTACCTATAACTGGTAAAATTTCTGGAATAATGAACCCCAAATATGAATAGGGATCTCCAAGACCTTTCTAATGCCTATTCGTTTGCCGAAAAAGGAGTCTGTTTGCCCAAGTTATGGCTCCCGGAGTGCAGAAAAAAGTTCTGACTTTGACGGCAAAAAATAGGTACAAAATGGAAAAATCTACAAATCTCACCTCCAGATCTGAAAAGAGCTTGAAGAGATATTTCCAGTGCCTATTAATTTTACAAAACCCGACTCCGTTTTCCCAAGTTATGGCAAAAAAATGAACCCCTGTCAAAAAGCATTCAAGGAAGGGTCAAGCGGTGACTGGGCGGAGCTGCCAGCAGAGGTGGTGGGATGGTCAGGTGACGATGGTAGTCGGGATACAGCGGTGTGGCGGTCAGACGGAGGGGGCGGCAGGGCGGCGTTGTAGCGGTCAGGCGGTGATGGTGTAGTATGGAACCGGCTACGGTTAGCAAACCGCCGGCCAGGAATCGAAACCGGCTGCGGTTAACAGACCGTCGGTCAAGAGACTGTCATTGTTGACCGCCGACTAGGAGATTTTTGTTGCAATGACTGTCAGGGAGCTGGTGGGGTTTATAGCCACCTAGGCACGTCTTTAAACGGCCCACAATTTAATTTTTTTTATTTTGTTTTTCTTCTCGAAATTCATGCCAAAAAAGGGCATAAAACCAAAAGAAAAATTCCTAGAGCCAAAATTGTCCAAATTGGACAAATATTATATGAAAATGGGGGTTTTTGGGTGTTCAAAGCTCAACGGTGAGGTCTGTTTGAGCCCAAAATGACCAGAAACAAAAAAATCTCCCCATATGCAAATTAAAAAACTCTAAAAAACTTGAAACCCTAGCCTCCAAAATGATCTTTTGAAAAATCAAGAACAAGTAGCAATAGATGTAGGCTCTAATACCATGAAGGAGTTGAGAAATACAACTTCGGAGATCCTAAGAACACCTGCAAGCAAAATACCTGTCACAAGAGAAGAATGGAGACAAAAAAGCAATAATGGCTCTGAAGAAAAAGATTATCATTCAGAGAGGAAATAAAATAAAAAGTACAATACAATCCTTATAAAAGGAGAATATGCAACCCTAAAGAAACCCTAAAGGGATAAAGTGTATTTAATAATTAGAATAATTATTAAATACCTACCATATTATTAAATACCTAAGTTTAGCTTAAGCATAGAGGATAATAGACTAATAATAAAATAAATAATTATTAGCTAATGCATGATAACTCTAACATATATTATTAAATATTAATAATTTGGTATGCAAATAAATGTCAAATTTAAATTAAGGGAGGTTTGTTAGCATGCTATTATAATCCATAATTTGTTAAAACAAGATTTAAGAAAAGTTATAATTAAATTTTTATTTTTATTTATATGATTAATTAAATAAAAACTAGCTTTTAATATTATGTTAAACAATTTCAATTTGATACAAAAATCTTAAAAGAAAATATAAATTCTTAATATATTAATTAAATTTAAACACTTTCAATGATATGTCATTTTAAAATATAAATCTTATAAATATGTGTGTTTTTAAAACATATTAATTTTATAAAATTATAACTTTTTTGTTTTCTATACTATAAAAAACAACTATAAAATATGTTGCAATCATTCAATCCACACAATTATTGATATGCTTGAAAATTCTATTTTTTTCATAAATGATTTATAAAGAATGGTTGTCAATTTAAGCTTAAATCAATAATTAAAAAACAAAATCAAATAAAAGTGTTAAAAATTTAAACCAATAATTGTCAAATCTTTATTTTTTGCACATTCAAGATAATTATCAAATCTTTGTTTTTGTACATCCAAGATTACAACTGATAATTCTAGATGAACCTATTAATCTTCCCTAAAACATGAAAAATTATTAAGAAAATTTAATCTTTAAAATTATTAAAACAAATTTGAAATATATAAAAAAATAAATTAAATACAAAGTATTGTTAAACATTACTTTAAAAAAATATAATTTAAAAAAATTAAATTTATTAAAAAATATTAAAAAATAACTAAATGTTGATAATTTTTTATTTATTTATTTATTTATTTTTAAGTAAGTTCTGCCAAGGGGGCAGTACCCTTTATATTGCCTTCAAAAAGAACCTTACAAGGGCTACAAAGATGAACTTCTTTGTCTACATCCCACATGGATCAATTATACAAATACTTGATCCCATTTCCCATTGCGACTAACCTATCCCCTAGTCCATCAGGAAATAAATCAGCATTTTCCTGTAGGAAAGCTTCAAACTTTTCCATGTTATTTTCCTTGACAATGCCTGCCTTAAAAATGGACCAGGCCTTCTGCATCTTTTTCTTCTTCCCTACTACCTGCAAACCAAAATACCCCAACATACAACCATCTGCTGGGCTAGAAACTATTCCATCCAATACTCTCATGACTTCAAGGTAAATATCTTCATCCAATGTCCTACGCAAGATACCATTGGCTGAAACGGGGTGACCCAGCACCTGGATAATAGGCTGAAATAGATCGTCCATCAGACGACCGTCATGGACATGTCCCCCTGTCCAATAATCGGGACCCAGAATGTCCACCACTGATGCTTTCTCTTGCTCATTGGCCTTTTTGAACAGCTGCTCCACCTGTTCTTCAAGCGTTTCCTTTGTACGAACGATCTTGTTGCATTTGGATATGATGCCTAAGTAATCTGCCATGTTTCCGAGAACTGCATATGAGATCCTAGATAATTTTCTATATACTGATCTCGGTCAATGCTCCTCTTCCAATGAAGCTTGATGCAATCCGATTGTCGGCGTTTTGTCTGTGAGTGGATTTCCATATACTCAGTCATCACCGACAAAACCATCCTATCTATCCCTCTTGCTGTCCTACTACCACCTCCATTTCGTACTTCTTCATAGATTTACCCTTACAGCCGAAGGATAATAGTCAAGTTAACCAGTCCCCTTACGAAGAAATCTTCAACAATCTATAGATTCTCGTGAAAAATTACCAATCACTGACAAATCTGGAGCATGGTAGACATCGAAGACTATGTGCAATCATGCCTATAAAAACTTTATCACCTATCTTCTATGCACATAGCCTTTCTCAGACAAGATCTCTGCTATCTGATTCTGGTTCTAGGAATCCCGACTTTGTCTGCAACAAGGACTGAAATTAGACCGTCTGGTAATTCCTTAACCTCAGACAACTGAGTAGGTACTTCACACTCAATTCCACGGTTTGCCAACCAATTCGCCGCCGAGTTACCCTCTCGATATATGTGTTTAAGAAAATATCTATCTAGGCTATCGCATAATCCCTGAATCTTGGGACGGCTCGCCTCCAATTTCCAGTTCTCAAACTTCTGATTTATTATCCCATTCAAAACAATAAGGGAATCACCTTCTATTTCTAGGGAACGGAATCCTCAGCCCACGCTCCATTCCAATCCAGCTAATAGCCCTGCAATTTCTGCCACATTGTTTGAAGTGACTCCTAAGGGACCAAAGTTTACTCCAACAAAATTGCCAAATTCATCCCTAATAATGGTGCCATAACCCGATTTACCAGGATTGTCGCGGCTGGCCCCATCAAAATTTACCTTCAAGCTTCCCGTTTTGGGAGGAATCCAAACTGTACATGCTCTATTCTGCTTCTTATCAACAAACTTATAACTACTTATCTTCGTCAGATTCCATAGCCTTTCCATCTCTTTGTCCCAGGAAGAGTAGGCACAATACTTCCTTCCCACTACTTTGGCATTAATGACTTCTTTGATGGCAGTTTTGATTTTAGGAACTAGTAGTTCTAAGGACTGGGCTTCCTCATTGAAGACTCTTCGATTTCTCTCCTTCCAAATATGCCATACAAGCATAGCCGGACTAACCACCCACAAGATGCTCCATTTTGATTTCTTATAACAGGCAGGCCAAGCCAATAAGAAGCCTTTTAGTGATTGGCTTCTTACCGATCCATACTGCAAATTATTCAATAACCAATCCCAGACTCTTTTAGTGTATGAGCACCAGAATAAGAGATGCTCCACAGTCTCCTCATTCTCCTTGCATAGTAAACATACACTTGGCCCTGCAATTCCAATAAGTTTCAGCCTTTCACCTATTAGAATTCGACCATGCAATGTTGTCCAAAGGAATGCCCCTGCCTTGGGCAATACCATTTTGTGCCAACATAAGGCCGAAGGCCATTCCACATTCTGTGCTCTGCTTCTAAGAATTTCATAACCCAAATTAACCTTATATTTGCCAGATTTGGATGCACTCCATAATAAACAATCTTCTTCTTTTTGGTAAATAATTTTTTTCTTTCTGCTCAATATATCCTTCAACTTTATGCAATTTTCCATCTTCCAATTACCCACTATTTTCCATTCAATCCACTCATTCTCCAATTGCCCTTCCAAAATGTAATCAGCCACAAAGGGTCCAACCAGTGCTTCCACTTCATTAGTCCACATCGAGTCATCGATTTCCTTAGCTAAGGAAATATCTCCATTCCAAGAATCTCTCCAAAATTTTGCCTTTCTACCATTACCAATTTTCCAAGTTAAATGCTCTGTTATGATGTTTCTACTTTCCCAAATGAATTTCCTAATTGGTGATCCACTGATAGAGTTTGCCACAGTGAAAATCCTTTCTGAATCATTTGAGTCTAAGTACTTTGCAGTCATAATCTTGCACCAAGTTTTTTTTGGCTGCTCATACATCCTCCATGCTAACTTGGCACCT
Source organism: Cryptomeria japonica (assembly GCF_030272615.1). Classification (NCBI taxonomy): domain Eukaryota; kingdom Viridiplantae; phylum Streptophyta; class Pinopsida; order Cupressales; family Cupressaceae; genus Cryptomeria; species Cryptomeria japonica. The sequence continues at coordinate 643,734,337 of NC_081405.1, read as the reverse complement.
AGCGCCATATTATGCAAATTCATTTTCCTTAAGCCCGCCCCCCCTTCCATTTTAATGAGATAGGCCGTATCCCAATTTATGAGTGGAATTTTCTTTTTCTCTTGTGCACCTTCCCATAGGAACTTTTAAAGCAAACTGTCTAGCTCCTTTGCAGCTTTAAAAGATAGCCTGAAGCATGACATATGGTAAATAGGGATCGCTGATAAAACAAATTTAATCATTTGGATTCTCCTCGCCTATGTTAACCATTTGTTATTCCATGGGGATGTCTTTGCTTGGCATTTGTTAACCAATTCCTCCAACATTTTATTTTGATATCTGCCAGGATCTAGTTGCACCCCTAAATACTTCACAGGAAAAATGCCACTCGAAAAACCCAAAATCTCACCGATCTTGCTTTGCATCCTTATATTAGTATTAAAAAAATATATCAAAGACTTATCGGTATTCATGCTCTGTCCCGATCCTTTTTCGTAATCACTCAATAACAACTACATTGCCATTGCTTCCTTCTCCGAGGCCTCCCCCAAAAAGAACTGTATCATCGGCGAATTGAGAATGGGAAATTGGATCAATGTTACCGTGAATTAGAACACCTTTCCACAGTACCGTTTCTACAAGTTTTTTAATGTTTCTTCTCAGAATTTCGGTCATTAATACAAACAAAAAAGGAGACAAGGGGTCACCTTGTCTGAGACCATTCGTGGCTTGGAGAAAACCATATATAGATCCATTTACAATAATAGAATATGAAAAAGAAGTAACACAATGCTTTATACAATTTATCCACCTATGATCAAAACCAAATCTTTCAAGAACAGAGAAGAGGAAGTACCGATTCACCCGATCATATGCCTTGCTGACATCTAATTTGACCATCATCCCTTGCATTTTGCTCCTTTTCATCGAATGCATAGTTTCAACAACTGTGATTATACTATCTGCAATTTCTCTGTCGGGGGTGAAACCATGTTGCTCTGGAGATATAAGCTTTTCCAAAACAAGCTTCAACCTATTGACCATTACCTTGGATATAATTTTGTATAACGAATTACACAGAGAAATAGGCCTATAATCCACAATGGCCAAACAACTTTGCTTTTTTGGAATCAAAGTAATGAGCGTATTGTTTACTTCTTTCACGAATTTACCTTTCTTGTGAAATTCCTCCACCACCAACTATATGTCCTCACCCATGAACTTCCAACACTTCTGAGAGAATTCCATAGTTACCCCATCTGGTCCAGGAGCCTTATGTGGATGTAATGCAAATGTAGCCTTTTTGACTTCATCCTTTGTAATTGGAGCCATAAGCATGGCATTATCCTCCTCAGTAATCTTCTTGTCGATAATCTCCAACAAATAGCCAGCAAATTCCTCACACTCCATTGTCGCAGATCCCAAAATTTTCTCAAAATATTTTACTGCTATGCATTCCAATTCCTTTACTTTGCCAACCATTCTACCCGAATCATCCAGCAAATGACTAATTTTGTTTTTGTTCCTCTTTGCTTTTAAAGAAGCATGAAAGAATTTTGAATTTGAATCTCCAGCTTTGATCCATAATTCTCTAGATTTGTCTCTCCAAAACATTTCTACTCGCTAAAGAATCTCTACCAATTCCGCTTTAAGAGAATTCTCGGTTTTAAATTCTTCAGTAGACATCCCCTTCTCAATTACCAAGTTATTGAGCCTATCAAGTTCCTCTTCCACCCTAATTTTCTCTAAAAAAATATTCTTAAAGGATCCCACATTCCATATTTTAATCTTGTTCCTCAAATATTTCATCTTCTGGGCAAAACAGAAACTTGGAGTACCTCTATAATCTGCACATTCAACCCACCACTTCTCAATGGTTTTTTCAAAGTTAATATCTCTCCACCACATGCTCAAAAATTTAAAATTCCTTTTCACCTTTGCCATTGAAGTGCTACAATTCATCTGAACCGGGAAATGATCCGAGAGTGTTATGGGCATAATTGACAACTCCAATTCAAACTGTCCTTTGATCCAATATGTTCCTGTAAATATTCTGTCCAACCTCTCCGAAATTCTGCTGAAATTTGCCCTCCTATTAGTCCATGTAAAGTTACCTGATTTAGGGATGACATCGAAAAGGTTATTTTCAGTCACAAAATCTCGGAAATCTTCCATCACACGGGTATTCATTCTTAATCCTCCAGATTTTTCTTCATTATTGAGAATAGCATTGAAATCTCCCGCCACTATCACTTTCTCCGAATCCACCAATTTAATTTGTTCTGAAATTTCTTTCCAAACCCTCTTCTTATCTTCTGTCTTGCTCGGGCCATAAACATTGAACAAAGAAAACTCCAAATCGTCCTGCAAAAAACTTACATTACAAAGCATCCAATTTTCTTGCTTGGAGATTGAACGAACTAAGACTTTATCAGGGTTCCATAGTACCGCCAAACCACCCATTGACCTATTTGCCTCCTGATAGTCTCCATCCCACAACCTACTAAAGGATTTGACGAAGGATACTTTTTCTGCATTTAGCTTGGTCTCTTGCAACAATATAATATCTCCTAAAATTCTTTGTATTGCCCTTTTGACCAAGCATTTTTTGTCAGGGGCCGATAAACCCCTGACATTCCATGTTGTTATCTTCATTGATTACCAAGGGAGATTCCTTCTCCCTTGGCTTTCTTTATGAATTCCATAACCCCAATAATTCCTTTCTCCTTTGCTCTGTCCTCCCTTTTCTGTTTATTACTTCTTCTGCCCCTTACACCTTTAGCTTTCCCCAATAGAATGTTTGCCAACTGGTTGATACATTTGGGATCAATATTAACCAGTTCGTCAGTTTGAAAAAGTTCATCATCTGAACCTCTTTCATAATCAAATTCAGTATCTGACAATCCTTTATCTCTCGAAGATATACCTCTACAATCCTCCTCTGTATTGTTACTACTACCAATTATGTTTCCTTCCAAAGATTCAAAATTATTTTCCTTACCCTTATTCCCCCCATCTTTCTCTTTTGCTATCTCCATATTTTCCATCTTGTTCTCCTTGTCGCCTTCATTTAACAAGGGCAATATTTCTGATTCTTTGCTTTCTTTCGTATGTGTCTGAACATCTTCCTTATTTATTTTGTTTCCTTGAAGCTCAACCGTTTTCTTGCTTTCCTCTGTTTTTCTTCTCCATGTTTGTATAGGATTTCTTAGAATAATTCTTGCCTTTCTGACAAACATTTTACATTCCTTCTCACCGTGAAATTTGCTTCCACATCTTGGGCACCGAGATAACTATTTTTCTATCTCTACTTTTTGAATCCATTCCCCACATTCAAAAACCAAAATTATACTCTCAGGAATTATTTTCACTGCTGCAATTCTCATTCGGGCACTTTTGCAGATGTCTTCTTCATCATCATAATCTATTTCCAGCAAAGTGCCCAATGTTCTACCAATTTTCTCCCACAGTTCCTTGCTCCAGTATTCAATTGGAAGATTGTATAACCGAATCCATAGTAGCTCTGAATAAACTGCCAACGGAATTGGATCAAAATGAGGCGTCCATGGTTGAATGTAAACTGCGTGAGAATTTACAAACCAGTTCCTATCGGTAAGCGCATGATTTCTCTCCTCCTTTTCTTCAAACAAAACTACAAAGAAACCCTTAGCAAGAAATTTAACCACCGTTTTGCTTCCCCAATTGCATTCAACCCATTTTTTAATATCCTTCCTCGGCCAGTTCAAACCTAAAAATTTGGCGATTACTGCATACTCCTCCCAAAACACCACATCCTCCTGTAGTTCCTTAGAACAATCTATTCGAATTTTCTCTGTGTGCCCTCCCTTTCCGCCATTAACAGGTAACGACATTGCAGAGCTTTCACTTGAATATATTGTTGGCTATATAGATAATTTTTTTATTATTATTTTAGATCCTAAAAATATTGCTGGTTTCTCTTTCCCAAACTAACAATAATACAATTTAAACAAAACTTGATATTTAAGTTCATTGTTAATGAATATAAAAAAATTCCAGACATTTCCAAGGAGTTAGAAAATTATAACTACACATTGATAAAATTTTGAGGACTTAATCGAAACACTTCCAGTAAATATTCATGAAATTTTCCTCCATTGTTCACTCCAAAAAAACTCCTTCAGAGCTATAGTTCTCACCTTCAAACCCTACACAGAGACCAGGTTCAAACTCACAAAATACTCTCGCACTTGAATACTCGGCACCCCAAAACATTAAAACATGTTTGATCAAGCTTGCTTATCACGCCAAGCAAGTTGGGTTCAAATCCTTCTTAGATATCGTTTCTTTTAATGCTCCTTCACTAAGTTCGAAGGCCTAGTGTGCACACTTATCTGCCTTTTGATTGCCTTCTCTCGTAATATGAGATACTTTGAGTTGTCCAAAGGTGGATAGAAGGTTTTTAATGCATTGAATATCCCTGTCAAGTTTTCAATTGTTTGCCTTACCCCTGAGGATAGCGTGCACAATTATTTGGGAGTCTCCCTCAAGATAAAGCCTATCTATCCCCAAATTCTTTGCCATTTGCACTGCTAGAGGTGCATATTTCACTTCCGCCTCATTGTTGGATCCCACACCAAGCCGTTGACGAGCACTGGCTATTGCTCTACTGTGACAATCTCTCCCTATACATCCAGTACATGAGGGGACCAGATTACCTCTAGCTGCACTATCGAAATTGATCTTTATCTAACTTTTTTCTCGAAGGGTCCATCTCACATGGCTTGTTGTCTATTGTCGAGGATTAACTCTCGGAAGCCCATTAATGTGTTGGTTAGTATGTGATTTTATTGTTGATATGTTATATTAGAAAATTGATATTTGAAATTTACAATCAGTTTAATGGTTGAAGGTCTAAGATGAGTGAGTTAGGATTCTAAGTGTTTGGGATTGGCCTACACCCATAACCAACTCTATCTAGTGCAATTCTATCACTATGGCATGATTTCATCCATTATATAGAAAATAATCTTTGGTACCTACAAAATGTATTTGCAAATTATGTATATGTGTAAGCTGAAATAAAGTAACACTAAAGAACATTATTGGAAACTTATTATGCAAGAGTCCAAGTATAAAATTTCCCTAATATTGAGTCAATCCTCTAAATTAAGTTAACAATAATAAAAGAAAAGAGGTTGCAATACATATTAATAAGCTAGTTGTTCAATATGTTAAGATTCAATACAAGAAAATGATGTAAGTTGGGTTGGATGCAATTTGAGTTTTATGAGTGCTAAAATATGACATCATGAAGTCTTAGGGTCATGTCAAGTCAATCCGCTATATAGATGATGTTATGGATGGCTATATTGAAGTGGAATTCATTGAATGCCATTTAGAATATTTGTTGATCATGAACTATAAAAATATTGTATCTTTCTTTATTTTTCATGTCCTACCATTTTGTAGATTGAATTCAGACCTTAGTATTGCTTTATCACACCCATTCTGTATACAAATTAAAATAATACAGAAAAGATAAGGATAGATAACACTATTTTGCACCATGATCACTAGCTATAAAAATATATAATATTTCTTTATTTTGTATTGTTAGCTCAGAGATAAAGACCTGTCAACTATGTAGATGACATTTTATGACTTTCTTTAAATCTTTATTCGTTTTAGTGTCAATTATTGGCTTTCATCCTACTATTCACTATAAAAAGGAAAGTTGCAGAGGCCCATTTAATACATCTTTACAACTGTACTAAATGGCAAACAAATCCATTATTTAATGATTTGATAGCATTTTCAGAGCTTTGTTATCTTAGGATACCAGGCGTATCTGTTTGCGTGGATGTTTGTACGGTTGTAGATTTGCTTGGAAATATATTTGTCCAGCTTTATGTCACTCCTCAATATTTTTTTATTGAACAAACTAACATTATAAAGAATAAAGGTTATCAATAATCAGTTGAATTAGATTTAAAAACAATTTTTTGAAAAAGATAATACGATCATAAGAGGGCTGGGAAGCGTATCAATAGTCGTTATAGCTAACTTTGTGCACTTACAGATTCTAAACAGTACGTCTAATTTCAATGATTTTTTTTTGTTGTTGTATATGCATGTGACTTAACTGCTTATAGCTATTGTTCTGGTTTCTGGGTAGTAATGACATACCCTATGGGATCCGTTATGCACACAAGGATCAAAAAATACACATTTTAAAGTGTCACTCAAAGTGGAAGCAAAAAAAGACTAGAAATGAAACAAAGAATTGAAAGCAAAGGACTAGAAATGAAGAGGAAGGAGGGAATGGGAAGAATTTTGGATGAACCCAACGAGTTCATGAAATAGGGAAATGGGAACATTAAAATGTGGGGATACAAAAGAAGAGTAGATGTCAAGAATTGGGAGCTAAGAATACTCCATGACTCATGTGAAAAGTATCATGTTAGAGGTAACTTCACATCACCGTCTATAAAAAGATATGCATTTGTGTCGCATTTTTTATTTATGCATTTGTATCACAATTTTCAGTTTGTTATCTATTAATAACTCTCCAGTTTGTTGTGGAAAAGCTCCAATTAATTACAACATAGCATAATTATAGAAATTAGTTAAAGTTTTTGTTTCTATCAATATGCATATCTACTAATTAATAAAGTCTGCAACAAGTATTGCAGCCATTCCAATTTCTAATTGAGCTTCAACCATATAATCAATCGAATCTAAACATATTGAAAAAGAAATTTTGATAAATGCATAGAATTTTGAGAAATTCATCTAAAAAATATCAAAAGATTATGAAATAAAATTTGATTTTAACTGTTCTGCGTACATCATCACAACATGATATTTATTGTATTGTTGTCACTACGAAAACTTCCCTCTCAACATAATTAAAATCTTCTAATTTTTTTTTTTTTTAAATTGCAATATTCAGGCATCTTAGATAGAAGTAAAATTCTAACAAAATGTTCCATAAAAAACTCTTACCCTATCTAACATAAAGAAAACGGCATCGTCTATGGAGTCGATAGAATGCAGTGGCCCCCTAATACATTTATAAGAGTCGATAGAATGCAGTGGCCCCCTAATGCATTTATAAGAGTCGATAGAATGAATGCGCTGGCCCCATAATGCATTTATAAATTAAAGAGTTATAAATACATTATGAAGCCAGTACATCACTTATAAATACATTATGAAACGATACATTCTATCGACCCCATAACAAGAACATAAGAAAACTACATTCTACCATGACCACTGGAATAATCTATCAATTTCTTGTACACCAAATTTCTTGACTCAATAAATTATTATTAGAACCCACATCAGCAAGAATAACGTGTGAGATCTTTTAGTGTTTTACGGGGACACCGTTGATATGGACTAATATTCTAATATTATTTTGTCGTGTACAGAGCAATTAGTGAGTATCCATCGTGTAAATGTCCTGTGGTATATTCAATGTATATATATTTCCGTGCCTTCCGTATGGATCGCTGACAAACTGACACAAGCAACAAACTAAAGTAGACTAAATGCATACACTTGTGAAATTAATATAATGTTTGCACTCAAAACCACAAAACAAAGATTTTATATATATATTCAAGTTGCTGGTTTGGAACGACAACTTTTGGGGTTTTATGTTTAATTTTTTCCATAGTTCACCGGAAGCAGTTAAACGGGTATTATTGAATGGGGTTATAAAACGGGTGTTATTGACTTTTATGAAAAATTATAGTTATTGGTTGCACAATCAATGGTGTATAATGTTTGTGTTAGTGACATTCCGTGGTACAATAGTATCGTTTTAATTTGGAACTAGAATAGCTGCGGGCTAGTTCACGTACAAAGAGAATTGGAAATGTAATTTACAGTGCTAGAAAATGTGTGTGTGTAATCATATTATTATTAAAACATAATAATATAATCATATCTTTAAAATAATTTAATATTATATTAATTTTCTAAGTGGAATAATGAACATAGAATGATATTGAATTCATGAAGTTTCCATAATGATCTGTTTGTTCTAAAACGTTGACAATATAAAAATCTACACAGTCGAATCCTTAAGAATAACAAACAGATAATGATATCTTTCATCTATATTCATCTAAAGATAGGTATGCTACTTTTTATGTATCATCTAAAGATAGGTATGCTAGTTTTTACGTATGGATGCAAAAATGTCTGAATAAAAACTATAAGCATTTAATTTGACGTGTTTGTGTCACTTAAATGTATGAAAAATTAAAACAACAATTTATTATAATATTTCACTTCTACCTCTCAACTCCCACTCGCTCTGAGTTTAACTTGTCAATCAATTTTGTCTATCTCCATCATGCAATAAGTTAACTTCGTAATTATTCCAGTCAATTCATCTCATCGATTCTTCTCATCTACACTCCACCATTTATCAAAATGAAATAATTTATAAAAAAAAGTAGTATAATAATAGATTAGAAATAATATTATTAATTATGAGGGATTCCCCTACATAAAATTCACCTTTTGATATAATATAATAATAATAATGTACTTCTAATAAAAAAATTCCTTGAAATATAATAATATAATGATTTTTAAAATGTAATAATGAACATGTATGATATCTTCGCGTACTTATCTACATTCCTCTAAAGATGGGTATGCTAGTTTAATTAAAATTGTACACATTGCAAATTATATTCACATAAACATCTATAATAAAAACTAGAAGCATTTAATTTGACAAGTTTGTAACAAATGTTCATTGTATCTTCACTTCCACCACTCAAAAGTGTCACACACTCTAAGTTGATGAATTTTGTCTATCTTCATCACCATCATGCAATCAATTAACTTCGTAATTATCTCAATCTAATATTATTAATTATGGGGATTGAAAGTGTCCCTACATAAAATCCACTTCTTTTTCTCAAAGAAAAATATAATAATATTAATTTGGTACTAAAAGTTTTTTTCTTTTGTAAAAAATTTAATGAAAATATGAAAATATAAAAAACAATAATAAATTAAACATAATAATATAATCACGTCTTAATAATAATCTAATATTAATTACAATATCATAATATAATAATAATTTAATATTAATTAAAATATTATAATATAATAAATTTTAAGTGGAATAATGAACAAATATGATAACTTTCAACACACTTTACCTATATTCCTCTAAAGATTGTTCTTTCTTACAACTAACTAATTAAACTTAATTAAATGGATAAGGGGTATGTATCATATTCCATTCAACCAAGTAAGAACTTGGAATCTATTAAAATGAAGATAAAATCAAATACAATATTTGAACTTGCAATATGTTAACATGAAGATAAAATCAATACAATATTTGTATAATTGCAAAAGATTAATAAAAATGTTAAAAAACTAAAAAGTCTTACATATAATAATTTTTATTTCCAAGAGATTGGACAAGAATGAAACCTTGTCATAGAGGTACTACAAATAATAAATATCCTTGGACTTATCTTGAAAAAAATGGCTAATTTTCATACAAGATAAAGCTACCAAACTCACTCATAATAGTAGCATCCACATTTACATTTAAAAAGAAATTTTAGAATACAATCTCTTGTTTCTTAGCAACTTCAATGTTTCCATATGTTGCCCCTCTCTGTTGGACAAAAAAATATTTGTGTTGTAATATTTGGGAGATTGCAAATACAAGGGTCTGATCATTTCATAATAACACTCAATGATGATTCATTTTGTCCTTTAAAAATGTTTATATACCGTCATTCTCCTTTGCTAGTATTGTAACCATTATATTTCTATTATGAAGTCTATTTCATCATATATTTCTCCCAAACATAGCAATCCATATTAGCAAATTTGATCATACTTATGAACTCAACAAAACACAAGATATAATCCACATGAACGCAACAATTATAATCTAAGATCAATGATTTGATCTTTTAGGCTTGTGTCTCCACACACTCTAAAAGGTTATCAATAACCATGGTACTCCACCTCTTACGCCTTCACTCGTCTCAAAACAATCGTGTGATGTGAATCAAATCTCAAAAACTTAATGCGACTTAAAAATAATAAATGAAATTTTAAAAAGTAACTCAAACTTTCAATTAAAATTTTATTGCAGACTGAAGACAATTTAAAATAATATTAAAAGTCATTAGCTTACTTTCAACAACTTCAACTTGGAGCCTTGTAACATGATGGTTTGTAAAGAACATTTCAATACCCTCTAACTTTAAAGTATAATTCTTCCAGTATCAAGTTGAGGGAAGGGTCTATGCCTAATACCTTTTCCTCAACTAATAAACATGCTCCCCTAAAACATGCAATGTTCTCCATAATGCCTTGTTCAACATTTTTGGCACTTGTCATTTCTATTGACTCAGTGAGGATTTTCAAAATAAATTTGTATCCTTCACTTGCCCCTCACAATTAGACACCTTCAAATACATTATATTTAGGGGACATTGAAATAATACTAATTAAAAATTAATTTTAGCAATCTTTCTATCCATAAAGAATGCACAATTATGTTTCACCACATAAATCTTTGATTAGTTGTAATGAAGTCTCTAAACTTAGATTTACCTTTGTCAATAATTGCACACCTACTCGTATGCAAGACATGTATAAATTGAGAGCTCTTTATTGATTGTCGTCATCATTTCCCACCAATATAGTAATCCAACTAGGTTGAAAGAAAGCAGGAGGCAAATACAACATGGAAGAGTCATTTACAATGCTTCTTGCCTCATTTTGAAGTATCTTATTTTGTGGGTCTCGCTTGCAAGATAGAAAGTGGTCATATTTTTAGGAAGATAGTGTTGCAAAAGAAGTGAGGCAATCACTATTTAAGATTCCTCTTTAGGTGGATTGTGTGATCATTTCCTCATTAAAGAGCATATGGGGTCCATACCAAACAACTAAATTTTCTAAATTATTACTATAAATATCTTAATTATATTATTATAAAGAATTATCAAACAATCATTTTCAAATGACCATTAACCTATATCACAAATTATATATCTATAATAACATTTTTGAAATGTCCTCTCAAAATCAATGCATCTTCTCGCTCGTGTGGATGCCATTGCAAATCTTATTATGCCCTCCCCAACTCCCTTTGAGTCTCATGTTCATTAAAATATCATTGCAAGGGTTATTTTGTCACCATCCTCTACTCAACTTGTAATTTGATTGGCATTGTTGTTACCCATGTTGGGGAGTCGATGTTCACTTTGCCTACTTGCCACATGCTTTCTCACACCTCTCATGCTTGTCGCTCAAAGACCTCGTTTGCTTACCTCCCCTAACACTAGTGATGAGACTTCAAATGTTGACATTTGTCCCTTGTTGTCTCTCTTTGCTACAATAATGGTGGTCGTCAATGTTTCCCTTGCTGAAACAAATAATGGTGCTTTTCTTAACCATCATCTCAATCCAAGGGCCAAGTCTACTACATTGGGGTCAAGTTGACAATCCTATCTGAATATTGTTGATAAAGGGTCTCATGCTCACATTCCATATGAAAAAGTTCATCCTCTTCCTTGTGCACAATCTTCCCCAGTGGTGGTGTGTTGACAAGATGTGTTGGAGACTAAGAATTTTTTACTAGATAGAGGCTAGGTTTGCAAATTTAACAATTTTTTGCCTTCCTTCCAAATTTACACACTCGGGAACTAGATTTACAATGTGAGCACTCTCACTTGATCAAGCCTTGGTCTGCCTCCTTCAACCACCTTTCTAAACGTCTCAATGTTTGACTTATATTGGCTCGCATTTTGAATCTCCCCCTCTAATTCTAGGAAGATTTTTGTCAAGGCAATAGGCAACTACTCTATTAGATGCTTCTTGAAGGTTGATTCTACCACTTCTTACAAGGGTCATTGTACTTTTTCTCGTACTCTAGTGGACATTGATAATTCTAAGCCTATTCACAAATATGTTTTATTGGTTAGAGATTGGCCATGGACTCAATTACTAGACTATGTGGGTCTCCCCTTCAAACATAGTCGCCACCTAGCTATTGAATGTCATCAATCCCAATGCAAAGGCACAACAATGTGGTGGAAGAATTCTTGCAAAAATCACTTAAGCCTCCAACTCTCTAATTGATGGCTACTCTCAAGAGGATGAGTCTTCTCGGAGTGTTTGATCCTTTGTGCCTAATGTGCCTCTAGAGTATCCAACCCCTACTGCTCCAACAACTCCCATTGGAGAGTGCCAAATACCGCTTGCTCCAATCACCTAGTTTGTTATGCCTTTAGCCATTTTGAGTCGACCTACTCTTGCAATGGTCATTTGACAATAGTCTACACCTCGTCATTACATGGCTCCTTATGCACACATTGATGGGCCCTCAATGGAGGAATCACCCTTAAATTCGCCTTGTTTTGAGAACCAAGATGATAATATTCCATGGACCATTATACAAAGGCAAAAGGCCTTTTAAAATCTCATACTAGAGTAAAGGGTGTGAGACTATAGAGGATTAGGACTGACATTGTCTAGTTTGGGCTCCATGCCTCCAAATTGGTTTTTTGTTTTGTTTTGTGTTATGTGGTGTGTTGACTGCAGTTGTATCTCTCTGTTTCATCTTGACTGGTTGTTTGGTTTGTGCTAATCTCATGGTACTTGTTATGTTTGCCAATTTGACTATTTTTTTATACAAGGGTTTTGACCCTTTCAATCCCACTTTTACCAATTTCAAGACATATACAAGAAATCACACTCTCTTCAATATACTAAAATTAAAAAACTATTATTTGTTTATAAAACACAACCATATACCATAATATTAATATATTGAAACATAAACAAATAAGAAAATAATAGATCTATAACACATTTTAAATAATATGGATGCTTGACTTTTCTACTCCCATTTGAAACAATTAAAGCAGTCAAAAAACTTTACTGCTGATCCATGAAATACAAAGAAATATTAAATAGGAGAATTATTTCGTGCAGAAATAATACATTTTCCAAAACTATTTTCAAATGAGCGAAGGGAAAACAAGAAAAATAACATCCATATAACAGCAGCGAGCACCACGTGATCGAGTTCAAGTTCAAGTTCAACACAAATGCACATGTGAAAGCACATCACACCACAACCACCGAGATTGTGTCTCACTCATGGAGGCCATCCCAATGCCTTCTCTCTCCACCTTCGCTGCCCACCAATGCGTTCTTCCCTCGTTCGATCCATTTTTATCATTGGTCATCCATTAGAAATTGGAAAACCTGTAACAGTTGCTGCACACTTTATTCGTTAACAGATATACATATTTATAGATACAGAGACTTTAACTGATTCCTGTAATCATGCTAACTATGTTGACAACTAACTGGAGCTTTTCAACAACAAACTGGAGAGTTATTAACAACAAATTGACAACAAACTAAAACTTGTGACACTGAAACTTCTTGTTGGAGTGTATATTCCAACAAGTTCTACAGTGCTTTCAACGTATCCGTGGGAATAATACATCAAGTTATCATCCTAAAAAAATTGGTTGAATGCTTCATCGGTCCTCAAGCTAAATTGCACTTACCCTAGAAAATCTTTGTATTCAATTATTCTATCCTACAACCTATCCAATATTCCAAAAAAAGTTCTAGGTACTATTTTCTATCAGTGAAAACTTATGCAACTTTCAACATATCACTGAACAATGGTAGAATATACCCAAATCTCTACATAACATGTTATGCCTTTGAGTCACGAAATCTCTACAAACAATTCCCTCCCAAATAATTTTCAAAGACATGGGGCATGAGACCAAAACTCAACAGGACCATCATCTCTAAACTTGGCATCAATTTTACAATTTGAGCCTTTCGAAAGAGGATCATGACCTTTAATAATGTAAAAAAATTGTAAGTATAACTTACTTTGATGATCCATAACTATCATGTATACGTGTTTTGTTGATTGTTTCTTACTGTCCATCTGCAAGTGTCGTAAAAATAATGGTGTTCTTTATATGTTCATGTTATCACAAAAGCTTGCACCCTTGCTGAGCTATCAACTCAACAGCCTTGTGAAACATGAAAACAACCCCGAAGTGTGGGACCTTGAGCAAGGGGGTTGAATCTCCGAAGAAGGTCGGTTTCCTTCTCAATCCAAGTGCAGGTGTTGAACCAACTCAACACTTCAAATCTTACTTCTAAACCCATCCTAACAGCTTGCAAAGGAAAAGGGAAGAGATAAATGCTAAAAATGAAAAGAGGTGATGCACGAAGATAAGAGATGTTTCCCTCCCCACCCGAAATGGCACAAAGAATCAACTGAAATACCCAAGAGATGCACAAACTTCAATTGCATGAATGACCTTAACGTACATATGGAGGTTAGGACTTGCTGAATGTCAAGAGGGGAGAAGGTTTCCTACAAGTCACACCCAGAAACAGGTTAACACAGGATATATGTGAAAGAAAGCGACAAACATACACTTACAATGAAGGTAAGAACACATACACAACATACATAAGTTGAAGTAAGGCAAGAATGATGATTTCAATTCATTATAAGGCCAATGGCCAAACTTACAATTGCAGAAATGCAAGATAAATACAAGCCTTTAAGAGAAGTGAAAGAGCATAGCATAGCTCAAGTCAGCAGGGAGAGAACCCTTTACAATGAGGCATAACAGCCTTATATAGAAAACCGGTTGCAAGAGTTGTTGGAGCATTAAAAGCCTTGAGTGTTGATCACGCCATCTAGAAGTGTTGCAAACCGGAAGGAAGTTGGGAAGACTTAGGCTTGGGATTTCGGGATTCCAGGGTTTCGGAGTTCCAGGGAAGAGAAGAAGAGACTAAGGAAAGGAACTTCGGAACCTCGGGGCTCCAGAGTTCCGGGGAAGAGAAGAAGAGGCTAAGGAAGGAACTTTGGAACCTCGGGGTTCCAGAGTTCCGGCAAGACAACACTCCACACCTCATAATTCCACTGCTTTCTCCTTGATCCAACTGGGGCAACGCTGGTCCATGGAGCATATCTCTGATTGGTTCTCACTGATGGACCAAGGATGTCATAAAATGACAACAGTTTATAACCAGTATTTTGAATGTTTTTCTATAGCTACCTTTCAAACACCTTTTATTTTCTAGTGCATTTTTTAATATTAGAACAAATCGAGAACTAGATAAATCTGACTCTTACTAGATAGTATTCTCGACTCAAGGGAACATCGGAAATCATTTTGTAACCAGAAGTACATCATACAAGGAATAGTTTCATATAGAGCCACCGTGACCAAAAATTATTATACCGTTGTATCAAGGACTGAGAGGTAGTCAGTTTTGCAATTACAGCTTTTAATATTCTAATATGTCAATTCAATTGCAAAAGTAAACAGTGCACTGCTGCTTCTACTGTTTCTTAATTGATATTTGTGGTATCTCAGCACTTTTGGACACAAATTCTCAAAACTCAAGAAGATGCAATGGTTTTAACTTTTAACAATTTGCAAGAGATGAAAATACATTATAAGTTTGGAAGACACAAGAAATGTACACTCTTGGGTTACCCCTCTTGCTCAAAAAATAGAAAATATATTATTCTTTGGACTAGACAACATGTGTAACATATTTGTAAAGAAAAATCCATTTCTATTACAGACATGTTATTTAATTTAGAAGAATTCAAAGAGATTAATATTATGTCTTCTTAATCACAATCAAAAATAACATTTGATTCCATTAACCATTTTTGAGAAAAAAAATATTCAAAAACCAGGCTAGTATTCTACCAGTTACAATTATATAGCTCTGGACCCAAAAAAGTTGTAGATTTCCTGTAGCTGCTACACAATTATGTTTTGGAGACGCTCCAACTTGAGGCAGTTATTTTAGTACATTTTGTGCTCTTAAGAGAGAAATTGTAGGACCAATTGCACTGCCCCTTAGTGACTTGAAAGTACGTGAAGTGGGTGTCCCATTCCCCTGTTTAGAAATACAGGGCTTTTCTTTCATAGTTTTTGACCTTGACTTCTTTGAGGCTTTTGCTGGTTTAGTATCCATGTTTACAGGCTCCAATAGATCCTCCTTAAGGGCAAGTTCAGCTTTCTTAGAACTGAATGCTTGATTAATCTCATCCCACACGCTCATATATTCTCCATCCCCTGAACCATAGAATATACAGATAAAAATCCACAGCGAAAGGATATTCATATAGAACTGGAGATTGTGTTCATCCTAGTCATCAAAGAACCCAGTTAAGACTGCGAATTTAATTATATTTTCATCCCTCAACTTTCATACATGGACAGCCAATATTTCTTGGTAAGTTACTATCTAGCATTCTCACAGTGACTAATATTGCAAGTATATTGCTAACAAGCTTCACATACAAGAAGAGGACTTCAACATCTTTTATTTTTGTTAATTCATTTTGCATACATACGTATTGGGCTTTTCAAACAACTATCAAACCTCTTCCCAAGCAAACAAATTAAGAAAAACTCCAATATATTATTGAGGCTTCCCAGTGGATTGTATTAAGTGCTAGAGCTTTTGAAAATATCAGAAAAGTTTTCTACAAATATACCAAGGACAAATCATTTTTAATAGAGCTTGCTAATACTTTTGACTCTCTGAAAAGGATCTGGGCCGGTTTATATGTTTAATTCCTTTAAATCTTCAAAAAGATCAATAGGCTTCACCGGAAAATAAAATCAGATTTCTCAAGATTGGAATGCATTGGAAATTTTAAAATATTACTCTGACATCCACTCACCATTTGCATTTGTTGCAGTAATGGACTCCTCCGTAACTCGAAAACCTGTGTTCATATCTGTACTGCTATTAGAATTCCTTTCACCATTTGTACATGTTGCTACTTTGCCAGCTACCTTCACATCTGGCATACCAGTGTTCATATTGGAACTACAATTTTGCTGATTAATCCAACGAACATCAACAAGTGAACCAAAATCTATCTGTCGTGATCCACAAGATAAATGTTCCACAAAATGTCACAAAACATGATAAGTATTTTTCTAGTATAAGCATAAACACAAAGCAAAAAAAAATGCAACTCATAGGATTGTACCGAAACACAGGCTTCTACCTCTAGTGAGCCATCTTCATTGTACAGTGAGATGTCCGTCTCTTCAGCATATTCTTCACTGACTGAATTCTTGACCACAAATGGATACTCTGAAACTGGTACCAATCTGATCTTAGTAGAACAACTATCATATGATGCAATTTTGCCAACCTGAAAGAATGATAATTATCTATAAACAATTTGTAAAGGTAAAACCCAGTTTTGAATAAAATTACCAAAAAACACTAACCAAATTTAAAGATATAAACAAGGTCACATACTCTGAAAGAAGAAAGTTCAGGACACCATGAAGCAATAGATAGTTCTACCAAACGATATGCAATTACATCACCTTGCTGTACAAGGAAGAATAACCCCACATCAACCACAGAAATCAATGATACAGTTAAAAAATGCAAAAAATTTAAACTATTCCAATAATATTTTTTGCCAAGCAACTTAAAATTTACTAGCAAAGGAAGCATGCAAAACTATGAAAAGATACTACCTGTGGCAAACCTGACATGCTAGGAAGCTTGTCAAAATCAAGTGGACACTTGTTCAGAGTCTCTTCCTTCATATCATCTGAGGAAATATTGTCTTCTTCCCTAAAACATACAGGTTTCTTTTCCCTGTTGACATTATTATTCTTCTCTTTTCCCCAGTTCTGGCCTTGCCTTTTAGTAGTGATTCCGTTCCACTGAAGCACAGGCTGCAAGATAAAAAGCAATAATAAATCATTATAAGCACTTATTTTCCCTGATAAGTGAAGTGGTGGAATCAACATGTCTCATGTCCACAGTAAAATAAAAAATTGATACTTTACTTTGCTGGAAATCAGCCTAACCAGCTGGAAGTATATCATATTTTACTTTTCTAAAAGCTAACAGAAAACCAGCCATTAAAAATGTTACAAGGGCCTTCATGTACTTTTCTTCTGTGTCAACTAGCTATTTAAAAGAAAAACTTCACAGGAAGTTTACTGCATGACCACCAAGGACTAAAGTCAATGATTTTGATCTTTTCCTTGCCTGCCACTCACATCCCAAAACTTGGCCACACAAATGCCTTTAATCCTGAAGAGTTCAAAAAATCTAATCAGTTTTCCTATATAAGAAAATAGAAGCCTCTCAAAACATCCTTTGAAAGAACCAGCCCTATGTAAAATCTCCTTCAGGTGCCTTTCAGTTGCATTCTTCAATCTTCTAATCGCTCTGCACAACTACTACTGTCGTGAGGGGTTTTTCACAGTGTTGCTTATAAGGGGAGGATGAAAGTTGCTTGAGGAAGCACACTGACGTTGGCACCATAACACAATCCTAACATCAGAGTTTCCACTCATCTCTCTCATATATCACGTAAGGTCCCTTTCAAGCTAGTAGGCAGTATCACATCTCCCTGCAACTGATTCTGCGTTAGCCTTAAGAATTGCTAATTTCTCTGCAATGCCTATATTAGAGGTACCCTCATCAACCTGAAGCTTGAACTCTGAAGGATACTTGTTCGCTCGGCCCAAGCACAGATTGAGGCAGAGCAAAAACCAAAGATAACTGTGACAAGAAAAAAGAGGAGAATGCCCTGCAAATGCCACCAAAACCACAACCCAAATTAGTATTACGTGGCTATCAATCCATAATTCAGATTGCCTTTAACACCACCATTTGTAGCATGCATTTGAATGATTTTGCCTGCCTCAATGATCAGGCCTTAAGTTCATGGGATTATAAGATCCCGTAAGGATTGCCCCTTAGCCCAATAATCATTATTTCCCCAAACAAGATTGATTGGGCATAATAAGAACCGATGCTGAACATAGCCTCTACTTCAATTGTGTGAATGCCCATCCTTGTGTCTCTGTCCATATGAACTTTGTTTTGCCCCTTCCTGTTGTTGTCTAGTTTAGAGGCCATGCAACGGAAGAGGACCCAAACACAAACCTTCTATAGAAATTGACTAGGCTCAAGAAGTCCTTGAGTTCTCTAAGAGTTGTCAGGAATGGCCAATATCTGATCACCTAAATCTTCTTTGAGTCAACATGTACACCATCTACATTGATGATGTAGCCAAGGCATTGGATTTTCTCCATTTGAAAAGAAAACTTTTCTTCATTGGCATAGAGTTGACATAACTCGTTGAACATGTTGTATGTTATGTCCCCATCTAAACAATCAAAACATGATAATGCCGCTCTAAAATAGAATTTAATAATAAATAATAATACAATTAAAATATAAAAAAAAATATATATATATATATATAACCAAATAAATTAATAGAATGAACTAAATAAAATCTTAATAATAATAATAAACAAGATTTAATATATGATTTATATTTATTAAATATTAATATTAATTTCATATTTATCAAATAATATTATAAATTTTACAATATTAGATTATTGACAAAATAACAAAGTAATTAGAAAACAAATATAATAATAAATAAAATTCAGAAAAACAACTATTCAATAAAAACAATATAAAATAGAATAGCAATCATCCTAATCAATAAATGAAGTTCATTATTAAATTAAATATAAGTAAACTGTGGTGTCAGAAATTGTCCCCTCACAAAAGACAGTGATATTCAGTAATATAATCAGAACTAATCCTCGCTTAGCACCGATTGAAGGGAGACATCAAAAGAATACTGATTAAGGACTTTATCAAACCCATTGGCTAGTTGATCAAATACTTGATTATATTAATCAACTACTGATTACAAATGATCATGAAAGAGTTCGATTAGTTGTAAATAATCAATGCTCATTCGTCATCAAGTTCAATCAATTATCTAACTAATTTTTAGACAGCAATAACTGGTTATCATTAATAATTTGTCAAGCCTAATATTAGTCAGCGACCCATATTACTAAGTAATATCGCCTCGAGTGAAGACAAGTAGTCTATTATCAATATCGTCCGTTGAATATATTAAACGGGTTATTGTGAAGTAACCTGAATTGTATAATTGGAAGGACGTCACCCTTCAAGGAGATGTATCTCTCAATCGGAGAGAAGTAAATATAAATTAGCATAAGAATCGGGGGAGATACATGTTCAGATTAGACACAGCAACTTCACCATTCTAAGCGAATATCACCATCTTTGTTGAATACCCAAATTATCATATCGAATATAGCAGCACCTTGTGATTGTTCAAGTATATCGACATAACAGACACATCACAGAAATTCCATGCATCATCAGACCAACAGAATAGCAAATATATTACGATAATATCTTTGATCTGTTAAATACATCAGAATTAACGTGGGAGGAGAAAAACGATCAGATCGATCAATAGCTGATAATTCACATGTATATAAAGGAAGAGATTACATTATGTAGCAATTAATACCTCGAAAGGCAGCGATTACATTCTGAAGATTTTTCACATGACTCTGAATCTTGGGCGATGACCTTCAAGGAAGGACATCATCATTCGACGTTTTTGTTCATTCCTTTAAAAGGTTATAAAATGAGATTGTGATGGGTGGGAGAGAGGAATGGATGATGTACGGTGAGAGATGTCTGAGTATATGGCAGCCAATATATAAATTACAGAGGAGATTTTGTAATAAAAAAATGAGTGAGTATATAGAACAAAAAGAAGATTTTTAAGGATGCATGGAACAGTATTGAAGATCTACATTGAAGGGAACAAGATGAATTTGATTATTTATACCTAGAAATGAAGGATAAGTATTAAAAGGATTATTGGAAGATCTATAAATAATTTTGGAAGCAGACTTTTGAAGCATTTATAGAAGGTTTATAAAGAAGAATGCTTGCAGATTGGAGTATGGCAGAATTCGTCATTGCATAAGTCCATTTGTCAAATTAGGAAGATAAGTCCCATTCTTTGAACTATTCTTAATATTTTTAAGCTAAATATTATAATAAAATGTCTTCAGTTTGGGTAAATTTTGTATTACGGTTCTCCCCTTAAGTTGTAATTGCTGTTTCAGGACTAAATTAAGGAAAAGCCCAAATGGGGACATTACATTGTACGTGTCCTTTCCAGATCTTATTTAAAATAGGTATGTCATCTAAGTTGATGACCACAAAAGAATCCATGAAAGGCATTCATCATCCACAGAAAAGTGTTGAGTGCATTGATCAGATCAAAGGGCAAACCATTTGAACAAGCCCTCTTTGGACATGAAAGAAATCTTCCAAAGATTGACTACATCAATAGGTAACTAATGATACCATAATTTTGGATCAATTTTTCTGAAAATTTTCACACCTCTAAACTAGTCTAGGTGATCATCAATCCAAGGGATCAAGTAGCTTCTTCTTGCTAGTGACCCTATACAGGGCACAATAGTCAATTCCAACTTAGTCTTGGGTTCCAACAATCAGCACCCATTGATGTTGCACTACCTATAGACACATAAAAAATTCCCATTAAAATGTCCTCGTAATTAAACTTAATTTTTCTCATTGTCAGCTTATTATCCATTATTCATAATATACTCAGTTACCGGTTCTTGCCAACCATAAAAAATTCCCATTAAAATGTCCTCATAATTAAACTTAATTTTTCTCATTATCAGGTGGATCCTTATTATATAATATTCTTATTATCCATTATTCATAATGTACTCAGTTACCGGTTCTTGCCAAAAAAGCCCGGTACTAGTCCGACCTGGTTCGACCTAGGTCCCACCTGGGTCCTGCTCAGACGGCTGGGTTCCATGTGGGTCCTGCGTGGGAACCCAGCCGCCTGGGCAGGACCCGGGTGGGACCCAGGTCGAACCCAAGAGGACCCGGGTGAACCCAAGCCCGTGGGTTCCCAAAAACAGGGCCCACGGGTTAGAAAACAAATAAAAACAATTAAAAAACAAATTTTTTAATCTTATTTTAGCATCTAAACCCTAATCCGCCCCTTTATGATGCATTTCTGCATCAAAACATGCATTCAACCCGTTCTACTTGCATTTTTGAAGATTTTTTCTCTACAATCAGGTTTCTTAGTTTTTGTATTTTTCTTTGAAGGTGTGAGACATACATCAAAAGCATAGGAATCACTAGAGAAGGAAGATTTAGCCATTAAAGGTAAGTGAATCTGAATTTTTTTCAAGTTTTCAAACAAATTTCCAAGTTTTTTTCAAATTTTTAAATTTTTTTTTAAAGTTTTTTAAAGTTTTTTTAATTTTTTTTAAAGAAGTCTTGTATATTTTTTTACACTTTGTATGTATAGTATGGGGTTATAATGCCCAAATTTTAATAATTTTTTTCAATAATGTTGTGCTCTCTCTTTTCATTTTAGGTGCATTATTCATATAATCATACATAATGGTTGGAACTGGAAGTGCAAGTGCAAGCTCTAGTTCAGTTGCAAATGTCCGAACTGAAAATACCCCATTTAAAATTGATCAAGATTCACCACTTTGGCATTATACAACAATGATCAAGCCAGCGTCTGGTCGTAGGGGTTTTGTTTGACAGTGCAACCATTGTGGCACTGAGTATACAAGCTCATACTTTCGAGTGAAAGGCCACCTTTGTTTCATCCCTGGGTGTGGAATAAAATTTTGTAAGGGATCAGATGGCAGGGGGCTGTCAAAAGCTCTAGTTTTGGGATATATTAGAGAACAAGAGGAAGCTGATAGGAGAAGTAGCAAAGCAAAGACTGATCATCCTCTTGTCCATCCAAGCTCAATGTCTAAGAGGCCTTCTAGTAGCATTGGCTCCACAAGACCAGCTGGTTCACATCCTTTCATGCAAAACCCACCAGTTGATGCAGTAGAGAATCAGAATGTTGTGGCTTCATGAAAAAGAGGCCCATTGGATTTTGCCTTCAAAAATGAACTGAGAGAGATTGCAGATTCCAAAATTGGACGTTGCCTTTATGCCAATTGGCTTCCTTTCAACCTTGTTAGATCACCTTACTTTCGGGACATGGTGCATACTCTTTGCAATATACCTTCTGATTTTGTTTGTCCAGGGTATGAAAAGGTGAGAACCACCTTATTGGCAAAGGAGAAAGCATCCGTAGAGTCACAGTTGAAGGTCATCAAAGATACATGGCAAGAAACAGGTGTGACCATTGTTTTTGATGGATGGAAAGATTGTAAAAATAGGCCATTGAACAATGTTATAGCAGTGTGTCCAGAAAGGGGCAATGTTTTTGAAAGCAGTGGATTGTGAGGGGCAAGTGAAAGATGCAAGTTTCATTGCCAATATCTTGATAGAATGCATTGACATGGTGGGGCCTCAAAATGTTGTCCAAGTTGTAACTGACAATGCTAATAATTGTAGGGCAGCAGGGACTATAGTGGAGGCTACATATGGTCACATCTTTTGGACACCATGCGCAGTACACTCACTTAATTTAATCATGCAAAAGATTGGCACACAAATTGATTGGGTGAAAAAACTGTATGCGGAGGGCAAGGAGATTCAAATGTTTGTGACTAATCATCATATGTCACAAGCCATTTTCAGGACCTTCTCCAAGTTGGAGTTGTTGAAGGTAATTTATAATTACTAATTTTAAATTTTATTTTTTAATTTTTTAGTTTTAAATTTGTATTTTTTATAGACTTACATTTGATATATGTTGTGTATTTTGTTATGTCATGTTAGGTTGCTGAAACACGATTTGCATCTCACACGCTCGTCTTAAGACGACTTCTGAAGGTGCGAGACGCCTTGAGTTCTATGGTCATCAACAGCTTGTGGAGTGTATGGAAGCAGTCCCACACAGAAAGAGCTCTAAAAGTAAGAGCATTGATCCTTAGTGAGAAATGGTAGGATGATGCGGAATATGTTTTGAATTTCACTGAGCCCATCATGAGCATGATCAGGTATGCTGATATTGATCGCCCATGTTTGGGTGAGATCTATGATGGCATGGATTGCATGGTGGAAAAAATAAAAGAAGTAATAAATAGAAAAGAAAATGACCCAATGGAAACATTTTTCAAAGTTGTGCAGAAAATTGTTGTTGACCGTTGGAACAAGATGACCACCCCCTTACATCTCTTAACATTTGCTTTGACGCCAAAATTTTATAGTGCAGAGATGCTTGCAACACCAAGGAGGGTGCCACCATATAGAGATGCAAAGGTTGCTTCTGGCTATAGGGCTGCCTTTAAAAAGATATATCAAGATGAGGAGACAAGAAATATTGTCTTGAGGGAGTTTGGCCAATTTGTATCTGCAAAAAATCATGATGTTGTAGCTCTTAATGCTAGATATGGGATGGATGTTGATGAGTGGTGGTATGTACATGGTCAAGGCTCCGTTTACTTGCAGCCTCTTGCAATTAAACTTAACTCCCAAGTATGTATCTTTTTATTTTTTATTTTTATAGTTTTCCAATTCCATTTGATGCTATCATATTTTTATTTTATAATTTTAATTTATAAATTTCTAATTATGTTTTAACTTTTACCAGGTTGCAAGTTCTTCAGCTGAGCGGAATTGGAGTACATACTCCTTCATCCACTCAGTCAAACGTAATCGTTTGGGTGCAAAGAAAGCTGAGGATTTGGTCTACGTACACTCCAACCTTCATTTGTTGTCACATAAGGACCCTGGATATAGTGAGGGTGTAACAAGGAATTGGGATCTAGCCCCTGAGTGTGCTGATTTAGATGCTACAGTTGCACAACTTTGCCAAGTCTCTATAGAAGAGGCAATTATGGAATTTGAGAGAGACATAGCTAGTGGGAGTGGCATTCCATTTGATATTGGTTCTCAATTGATGCTGAATTTGAACCACTTGATGACCTTGGGCTTGGGTTGGATGCTTCAGATGAAGATGAATATGGAATTTAAATCCCATAGATGGCTTGTAATTTGAAAGTTTAACTTTATACTTTATTGTGTCATGACATTTGACATTTTGAAACTTGAAACTTGAATATTATCTTTTTTGCAAATTATGAATATGATATTACATTTATGATTTACGATATATCAATATCAGAATATTTATTGGCATTGGCAATTATGGATTTATGATTTATGATTTATCTGTTATCATTTATGTATCATTGTATGGGAAAGTTACATTGTATGTTTCATATTTGTATGTTTGAACTATGAACATATATATATATATATATATATATATATATATATATATATATATATATATATATATATATATATATATATATATATATATATATATATATATATATATATATATATATAATTAAAAATATATATATATATGTACGGACGAACCCGTACCCGTACCAAAAAAAATTTTTTTTTGCCAAATCCGCGAATCCGAACCGGAACCAATAACTTAGATAATATATTATCCATTATTATTCTTCATTACATTATAATATTCATTCATCAATATATTATCTCATTTTTCATCATTATATCATAATATTATATTATTATTCATTTAATCCATTAATATATTATATTATTAATTTATTTTCCAAATCTCTTGCATACCCAATGCATCCCCTATTTATAATATTTCACCTCTATCAATTACATCCACCTAATCAATATGGGATAAACATTTACATTTCCACAACCGACCTTTTATCCCACATTCGTCTTACAACTTGGATTCCCCCTGAGGACATTTATAAATACCTTGCTCCTCCTCATTTCTAAGCCTGGCAAGTTAATCCATTGTTTGCCTCTTTTGAGATCTTTTATGCATTCTTGCATTTTGCTTTCTTGATCAAATCTCACATATTTTGTTTATCTTACATTTAGCTTGCATAGCTTCAAATCATTCTTCAAATCTCCATTCACCATAGCCTCTTGTGCACAATGCTCTAAGAGCAAAATCTTAAAAACACGAGATCTTGGTTGATAGGAGGGCAATGAAGGCAAATTCATGTTAATGCATGTGTGTGTTTTGTTTATTTTGGCTTTGCATGTGTGTTTCTCTTGCAGGTACTTCATTGTTTGATGTTGAATCAACTAGATCTTCTTTCATAAGATCTCAAGCTTGATTTTTGCATCTTCACTACCTACTGTATTAGATAATGCATCACTAAACGTAGAAAAGGAATTAAAATAAGGCTACCTGATTTGTCAAGATGATTCAACACATTTGAAAACAAAATCATGAAATCTTGCAAATAATTAATGAAAAGAACAACCAATGAAACAATCTGCATCATGTCCCTCTATAGCTCCAAGTGGTAAATAGGGTAGAAAGAGGCGTACTCAAAAGGAAAGGGCTCAAGGCACAAGTAGAAAACTCATACCTTTGAGATATGATCCATATACCATTACCATGAACATGGGTGATAATGCATATGAGCTCAAGTTGCCATTCCATCAAATATTGCATCCAATATATATGCAAAATCACTCCAGCCATACTTTATGCTGTTAATGCATGATAGCTTCGGTAAGATAAATGATTGAATGAGAGATAAATGAAGTCTCTCATTCAATCATTTATCCTATCGATAAACTATGATGAAAAACTTCAAGCTATTGTTCCTTCATTTGATGATCATTCTTCATTTGTATATGTTCAATCTACTTAGTTCGATCAATGCTTGACTATCGATAATCATCCTATAGCATCGAATACCGATTAATATCGGTTTACACTATAACGTATGGACCCTGATTAATATCGGTTATCAAATTAATTGTGATCATCAATTATTATCGGGCTAACCAATGTATTCCGATTTATATCGGTTGATATATTAAACAGTGAACAATAATGGTTATCGGGATTAACTAGTATACACCGATTGGTATCGAGTGGCAAATTAAGCATACACCGATTGGTATCGGGTTAAGTACACACTGATTGGTATCAGGTGGCAAGTTAAGTATACCCCGATTGGCATCGGGTTGTTAATTAAAGCATACACCGATTGGTAATTGCAACAATGAGTCAAAGGGTGCAATCAAGTAATGTCTTGATCGGTCATGTCTAAAAGACATGACTGGTCAAGGCATTGCTTGATCCTCCCTGCTTGCATATACATATCAATCGGCATTTGTGAGAATGACATTGAAATCAATAAATGCTCCTCTCACCTGCAATATAAAAGAAGATAATCAGATTTATCATAGTAAATAGATAATACATAGTTAAAAGAAAAGATAAACTAGAATATAACTTGCATTTTGAATTGAGAATTGAATAACATTTACATATGCCACGACTAGACACAATACAGGTTGAACAATTGCACAAAACTAAACCCTACTACCACTCTAGTTCTCATGGATTAGCTTATTAATAAATCTGTCAAGGAGATGAAGAATCAGTAGATCTCACTCTATCGGGTGGTGAAGGCAGCACAATTTCTGGATCAGGGCAACTGGTTCAAAAGGAACCAGATTCATCAAAAATTCATGCATTTAGTGCCAAAACTAGGAGAAATGGAGCCCATTGCTTCTCAATGAGAGGCAAATGGTCCAAAAAACATCTTAGATTACCTAAGTGGTGGTTTTCCACAGCATTTTGAAGATTTCTAAAACTCCATTTAAATTTTAATCAATATTTTTTTTAGAATTTTGTATTTTGCATTTTTGAGGCCCCTCAAAGTAGAATTTGGTGATGTAACACTTGGACCCTACCTATGCTAAAATTAAATTATAATTAATTGGTTCATGAGCAAAGATTTCCAATGCCCATATGAACTTCAAATTTCAAGTAAAGAGCTAGGAGTTATGACCCTAAGGATACCAAAATTAGGTAACTCCAAGAAAACTTTTTCAAATTCCAAATAGTTTGTCTTTATCAAGATGCTCATTTCAACATCCAAGGAGTACAAGGGTCACTACCAAGTGTGGTGACCCCTTTGTTTGCACCAAGAGCCCTAGTTTTCCATTTCTAGCAAATTTTCAGTTTTTTGTATGGAAAAGCTATATTAGTGTTAAAAGACTCAGACTTAACAAGCTAATTTTTTACTCAGACTTGGACTCAGCACCCAAACTCAATGCAAACTCTAATATTGAAAAACCCAAGAAATCCAGATATTTTTAAGGATTTAAAACTTCCTTCATGCACCCTTGAATAAATAAACCTCAAAGACACAATAATCTTACCAAATAGAAGCTACTTTGATCACATACAAAAGTTTACATCAATCACATAAGTATAAATGCAAATTTTAGTTGAAGGAAACAACACAATTAGATATATAAATATTGTCAAATGTAAACAATACTTATGGAATATGAAATCCAAGGCATCAAAAATTCTTATGGAATATGAGGTACGGTGGAAATAAAGAAGGAGAAATGTATATTATCTGCAGCACCAATCAGAGCAGATCAGAACTGTTATTAAGTAACAAGCAATAACATCCATGTTCTGGGTGGTATGCATAGGGGATGTGTCTTAATAAAGATTGCTTAATATATGTAGCCCGATAATGTTTGTATGCAGAATTTAATAATAATAATATTAACACAAGACTACAACAATATGTATAATAGTAATACTAATAATAAAGGCATTCCTACTTAATTTCACATAATGTGGTAGACCAGATCTGACACATGTCAGATTTGTCTGCCATCACAACCATTAGGTAGAATAATGATCAGTGTTTTGGTAAATGGCAGTGCTAGTAATTCATATTATAGGAAATATATATATATATATATATACAAACAAGGGTTGATCAAACAAATAATATTTTATAAAGAACTACTCTGTAGTAAAACATATGGTTTAATACTATCTGAAAATAAATATATAAATATATATATAGAATTAGTAATTTAAATGAATAAAATAAATCTGAAACTATGAGTTAGATTGAATTATCAATTCAATAAATAGAAAAGATTATGTATGCAGTATATATATACGTATGTATGTGGTATATATATCAATTCAATAAATAGATTGAATATATATATATATGCAGTATATATATATGTATGTATGTATGCAGTATAAATATATATATGTATGTATGCAGGATATATGTACGTATGTAGGATCAATAATAGTAATTAAAGAATATGTAAATGTAGACGTAAATTATGGAATGGAAAATGATAATAAATTGTAAAATATAATATGAATAATGTGACTATATGATGGAGGCTATAGGGAGGAAATTCCCTTAGCCTAATGGAGGGATTATGATAATCCCTAGTAGGCAGTATATACTAAATATCTATATGCATATATGTTATGGCTTGGTTGACAAAGTTCATCCAAGAAGAGACGGATCTGGCCGGTCCTCTCTGGTAGACTTGGATGATGAGATGCATCATCCAAGGGAAGGAATTGATCATATATGATGGTCCTCCTTGGTATTGCTTGGGTGTAAGAAATTACATCCAAGACAGGAATCGAATTAACCTTTGATTTCCTGGTATAGCTTGGGTGTAAGAAATTACATCCAAGACAGGAATCGAATTAACCTTTGATTTCCCAGTATGGCTTGGAACCAAGATGGGTTCCAAGAAGGCAAGCTTAACAGCCGCCTAAGGACATGTCCCAGTACTACACTCGTATCTTTTTTATTAAATAAGAATTGAGATTAATGTTAATTAAGTAATTGAAGTTTAATTGCAATTTAGATTAGTTATATATATATATTTGTATTCTAACAATCTGCTTTGCAAGACAGTGATCTCTAACTAGTAGGGACATTACAAACATCCAAGCTGTCTACCAATGCTCTATGATCCTCTGTCACGGCTACTACCTCTGCCTCTCTATCCACCCAATCAACCCAATCGATGTCCTCATCTCTTAAGATAGGATCCTCAACTTCAGTGATCCAATCAAATTATGGATCAAACTCCTCTAGTGTGGTGGGTGATAAGTAAGTGCCCAAAATTTATTTGTGGTTAAGGTGAAGGCTGTAATGTACATAGATTAGATCTTCAACTTATACACTGATAGTCTATTGCCCTTCTTGGACTGTATGTGCTCAAACATACTCAAATTACACTCACAACACGAAGATGGTTGGCTCAAATGCTCAAACTGAAATTCTCTCGGGATTTGCTACATTACCACCAAATATTTCCAACCATGCATCTAAATGAGAAAAAGAAAACAATCAATCTCATCATCCAACTTTAAGTTTCAATATTTAAATATAATATAAAAAGAGGAAAAGTTTTAATTTTTAAACTTAAATTATTCCCCTAATAGATTTTTATCTGTTGTAATCACTAATGTTGTTACGCCAAAAGCTCGAGCTATCAACAAACGGGAGAGCGGCCAGAGACAAGGATCCACAAGAGGCAGGAGGAAGCACATGTCGCAAATCCCGAAGGAGGTGCTCACCAAGTCAACAATCTCCCCCTCAGCACCAACTGAGGGTTCTGCACTAACGGAATGAAGGAAGCCTCTTGGGATTCAAACATGTAACCCAGCGCTCAGATACCACTTGTCGGAATCACCGCTTCCATTACGCCAAAAGCTCGAGCTCTCAACGAACGAGAGAGCGACCAGAGACAAGGATCCACGGGAGGCGGGAGGAAGCACATGTCGTGAATCCCAAAGGAGGTGCTGACCAAGCCAACATTATCTAGCTGCAATCTCAACCGAGTTGCCTTGAATATATCTCATGCAAGGAGGTCTCCATCTCAATGACAATTTGTGCTCCAAAACCAGAATTATGCATCAATTGCTCTATGATTGTGTTGAGCCCACTGAAAACCTGCTCATCCGACTTGAAATTAGAGTAGAATTGGAATTTCAGATTTAGGAAATAAGAAGCTACGTGTAGGGATTGTAAAGGAGGTGCCATCATCTATCAATGATTTCCCAAATGAGGTGATAATTATCCTCAACTCCCACATAAATGAATATAATGGCCTCCTTGGCACTATCCATGCCCTCATATATGTAGCCCATTGCGTCCTTCTCTCCATCAGCTACACATAAGAGAATCATCAAAAGCTTTATGAATTGTACTTATTGAGAAACATTAACATAAATATTTACAAAAATAAGCAAATAAAAGGCAAATATGAATAAAAATAATATAGAGTTATATTTGCCTGTACAATCTCCTCGGTCGGTACCTAGAAGCCTTGCTCATCAAAAATCCAATCTGACACATCAACCCCTACATTGGTCTTAGCATATGATGAAATCACTTGCAAACAAGGTTATTCTAGGATGAGCCAACTCCTCCTGCCATGTGAAGGTTGAAGACCCATGTGTGATTGTATATTGAATAAAATAAATATTGAACAATAGAGAGTTTGAATTTGAATATGACATATCTCTAAATATAAAAAATTCAAGAGACGAAGAATCCAGACATATATTTTAAAACAAACAAAAAAAAAATAATTACTTGGCTACATGGAATGGAATGGTGCAATAGAACAAAAAATATCCAATTGCACTTTTAGCTACATCATGTTTATCTTTGTTCCAACCCATGCTCTGAAGTGAAAGTTGGGAACCCGGTAGTGCGTGGCAAAATATATGAATCTAACCTAGATGCGTGAACTCTAGACCCAGTGCTAACATTGCCACTATGACCACCATTGTTGCTAGCGCTAACACTAGCACTACCAACACCCAAAGATGAACGAAATGGAGGAATGGAAGAAGACTCTCCACTTTCACAAATGCCTGCCATCTCCTCTCTTTGCATCTTTTTTATTTCTTTTGTTGTTCAATGGTCTCTAATTGAACTTGCACTTCACACAACCTCAGGAGGCACATGCGGACATGGATTAGCATACCAGAATGCTATATGTGCAAGATGGTATTTTAATATGTTACTGCCTCTCCCTTAAAAATTAGTTTTGCAATGAAAACAAATTACATCTCCTTTCTTTTGCCCAAGGGTAATAATAGCATGTTTCCAATAAGGGTCCCTTCTAACTGGGGTTTAGTACATTGTGATAAAGCCAATTTATAAATCTCAAGAATGCTGCAATAACATATAAAGAGAAAAAAAAAAACATTTATGATTTTTAATTAAACTAATACAAAAAGAAAATCTAAGGTTTGCAACTATATAACTAGTTTTATTTTTACAAAAAGACGTAAGGTTTGATCAACAAAAATTAAAAACACCTAAGGTTTGTTCTTTGGTTCACTAAAACAAGATAGAAAAAAGAAAAAAGAAATATAAAAGAGAAAGGGAATTTTTGTTTAAAAAAACAAAAAAAACCCTCAAAATACAAACTTACATCTTAAATCTTACTTGAAATCAATAGTGAGCTCTTCCCAATCCTTTGTAGACTCCTCTAGATGCACCAAAAGTAGCTAGAAACCTGCCCAAATGTGATTCAACCACAAATTTTTGCTCATTATCCTTGCCAGTTTCCCTACAATGCAATCAAATTTTGGCTCAAAACTCTCTTTTTCCTTCTCCTTTGGCTTAAAAATGAAATGAAGTTACTTTTAGGGTGTAGGAGGCAAATATAAGTCAAAAACAAACTATAGTTGAGTTCCTTTTTTTTTTTTCCTATCACAATGCTATGGCTGAGTCTTTGGGTCCAAACTCACCTGGACTCAGCAAGTATAGTGAGTGATCAATTGTCAAGTCTTCCCTAACTCGGTAAGGGTGGCCCACCTCGAGACTTGCCAAATCTAGACAAATCTCATCAAGCCTTGTAACTTTGAGCTATATGGTAGTTGAATTTGAATCACGTAATAAAAGTGGGAAGAATCCAACTCTCCAATAAAGTTTGCTCATATTGTATAATCTCTCAATTCAAATTAGAATCACTTTGTTCAACTATTCAACAATTGTCAATCTTGTTTTGTATAAAAGTTTTATTCAATTGTTCCACTCCTCAACTAGTGTATCATCCCTTGAATCACAACTAAACTCAAATCACAAACAATCTCAATCTACCAATCGAAACATCAATAACCCCAATCATTAACCTTACTTGGTCTTATTTGCCTTAAAAAAGAGGGAAAATGTGTGGTAATTATTTTTTAAAATGATCCTTCGATTAAAGACCCTAAATAAAGACTTCATGAATTGATAAGGTACTACAAGAGATGAATTAATAAGGTCCTACAAGAGGTGAATGTCCTTCCACTCATTCAATTGGAAGCTAATTACTTTAGCTAGTGACTCTTGATATACCTTTAAATTTGCCAATAAGACTCTAGGTCCATTCATTTCTCTAAAACAATATTTGAATTGTATTCTAGAATATTTCAAACTAGATCTCTTTCATTTTAAGGATGCCATCTAGTTTCATCTTCAATGTTGATTCCTTACTCATCGCATCCATTATTAGCTAGGAATCACCCTCAACTATTAATGTTGGTGCCATTTTGAGGGAGCTATATTCAAACCTTTAACTGACCCAATCATTTCCACATCACTATTAGTTCCTGAGATTATAATCAAGGAGGTCATTAGGAAAATACAGTTATGGTCTCCTTGAGTTTCTCTTTGGAAACCCAATTAAAACTGAGTTGCATTTGACCTTGTGGGAAGAGGAACGCTTCCATCTCTCATCCTTCCTAATCAACTTGCATTATAATCACAATTATATTGGGAGTTTAGTTTGCAAACAAAACAATTAAATAACACGGTGAAAAAAGAAAGATTTTTTTCATAAATAAATCATAAATTGATGGATTCATTACAAGTTATGTGGCATCTCCAATGTTTGTGATTAATCAATGATCCAATGGATCAACTTTGTGAACTCATGTTTGACCAATCTAATTCAATTTTTTTACTATAGGACAAAGTTATAAAGCGTATCAAAGATAGATCCTTAAAATTCAACAAAACTTGAAGAAGTAACAAGTTAAGCTCTTTCTTGGTAATCAAGCATTCTTGAACATAAAAATGATCAAACACAAGAGCCTCATGAATGTAGAAACCAAATGAGCCACCAAGGCATTATGACTAACAAAGGCAAAACAAAAAATTAAGCATTCAACATTATGATACCTTAGATGTGGTTGGTGAAAGAAATGAATTGTGGTAATGGGGAAAGAGGCTTCAGCAACCAGGGAGAGAAATTTAGCAGGAAACATCAGAATTTTGACTTGTTGTAAAATTGTAATGTCCCCTTCTCATTGATGACCTTCCAGTGGTCCATTAGCCTATCCCTGAGACCCGTAGGCTAGGTGGAATGAAGAATGAGGGGTCCAACATTGATGAAACGAGACTTACTATTTTTAGTAAGTCAGGGAATGGCTATTCTGATGATACTGTCCTACTGAGCTCTCCATGCTCTATCTCTGGGCGCGAAGATCATGCTTTCCGGAGCATTAGTTCTTGACTTACTATTTTTAGTAAGTGACAGTGTGGCATAATTCTATTTTTGGTAGTGGACAGGGTCCTGATTCTGCAACAGTACAGCGGTCTTCCTGGCTCAGTTTCATCCTAGTTTTGTCAGAAAAATCAGTACGGGATTCATGTGACACATTTAAATATTAATTCCTTATCCTAAGGTTTAATATTTAAATTATTTTGATTAATTGCTACTGATTTATGGAATTTGGAATTAATGTCCAATTTCCTAAGTTTGGCGAAATTCATGTGTATTAAGGGATATCGAAATTATTTGGGGGAGTATCATTTTCATATTGCATCTCTAATTTCGCCAAAAGTGGTTAACGTGGGTCCATGTCTTAGGCATGGGGTTTGACTTGAATTTGGCGCTACACTTAGGTCCACATGAAGATGAAATGTAATGCAAATGAAGGAAGTGGAATTTGCATTTGAATTTGGACAGTGAGAAGTTATACATATGAGCCTTGGGCTCCCATTTCAACATCTTGAAAAAATTGTAATGTTATGCTGCCGGTTTGGCGACAGAACCTAAGGCTTCGGAGTGCATCTCCCTAGTGCTTCCCGGTTTTGTACTTGAAATACAGTACCTAGCTGTGCGTTGTATTCTTCTACATTCTCAAAGCTTGCCATAGACATTTTTGGTGTTGAAGTGATTCTAGAGACTTGCTGGTTTGCTTGTGGCTAAAGTACCTTTTCATTCATATCTCTCTACTGGAGCAACAGACGATTATGGGTATCATCTCCTTCTTTCTTCCCAGCATTGGCGATAAACTTTGTGAGTTTACAGCTTGTTTGATTTAGTTTTGAATTTATTATGCTAAATCGAAATTCCTAGGTATGGCATGGGTTTCTGCTCTTGCATTGGGATGTGTGCCAAATTTATAAGGGGTTGTTTGGGTTGTAGTTTTGATTGGTTGCTGTTGTGAGTGACATATTGTGGGTTTGGGACTGGTTTGAATTGATTCGGATGTATAATGAGGGAGTTATGAGCATTTGGCATTTCCATAGGCTGCTGATTTGTAATTTCGGCCTGCAAATTGGTTGTAACAAAAATTTATGTTCTTATTGTGGAAATCTGCATTACTCTCCTCTCATATCTATTATTGTAAGGTTAGGTAGTAGTACTACTTAACCAGTTCTATTTTTGTAACTCTCATCCCACTGAATAAGTGGAAGAGGCTGGCTTGCTGCCTAATATTCAACAACTTTGTAATTTTCAATCCTCCCACTGAATAAGTGGTCAAGTGATAGCTTGTGTAATGGTCCTCCCGCTACATAAGCGGTCGAGTTGAGGTTATTATGTAATTGCAGTCCTCCCGCTGAAATATTGTGGTTGAGCAATTCTTATTTTGTGTATCTCACTTGGTTGGTTTACCGCCAAGTTTCCTTGTTCTCCCGTTGGATAAGCGGAAGGGGCTGGCTTGCCGCCCAAGCATTGCATTATGTTTCAGTTTTCTTAAGCTAATGATCCCCTCAACACCGTATGCTCTCACCTTCCCACATTGGGTACTTGGTGATCAGAAAGTGGAAGGGTTACTTTCTAGTATGGTTTCAGTTTATGATTTCTAACCTTAACGGGTTAATTCTTGTTGATGTTATTGTTGGCCTTAAAAATTCAAATAAAAATTACTGGGATATTACTATGGTATCAGAGTTGGTTTTCTTGCCAGCCTGTGAGAGTCAGTGGGTTCAGAAGTCTCCATGAGTGACAGAGACGTCAGATACTACAACAAAGAGCAGAAGAGACAGCAGTTTCAAATTCCTATAGTACCGGAAGAGGACACATTTTCAGAAGTACTGAGAAACAGAGGGAAGGATCTAGATACCTCGGATTCAGTGGATTCAATGGCAGATAAGACTACAGAACCAAATGAGGCACCCGATAAGAAGGCAGAGAGACAATTCAATGCCATGATGGACATGATGTCTCTACTGCTAGCCAAGCTCAACCAGAACATTGTTGGGGTCCCTAATCAACCCAACAATGGATTGGAAGCCAGCACTTCTAACGCTCCTGTAGGCAATGGAAATGGGAGTAACAATGGGAGTAACAATGGAGGTTCAACCCCAAGGCCTTTACAACCTGTATTTTTGCCAAGAGAAGTACAACAAGCTGAAACAGAGATACCCACAGCTGATGAAATAAGGAACAGCTACATGGAGTATGCTTCTCTTCCTTGTGAGATCTGAGATATCCTAACTCTGGATCAGTTTATGAATCAGAAAATGAAGAGAGGAAGGAGGAATGACTATAAGTCTGCTGCCTCAAGAGATTATCAGCAAGCTCTTGGAAGAGTGACCTTAGCACACTTTGATGGAAGCGCTAAGAGTACAGCTAGAGCATGGATACAGAAGTTGGACAATTACTTGTCCTTGAGGCCTATGCCGGAGGAGGATGCTATCAAGTTTGCTACCTTGCACTTGGATGGAGTGGCCCACGAATGGTGGTACCATGGGTTGGTCACCCTTGGTCATAACTTAATCACCACCTATGCTGATTTCATCAACAAGCTGATTGAGAGATTCGACACCAGGGATCCAGAGGTGAAGTTTAGAGAACTTGCACAACTCAGGCAGCAAGGTTCATTGGACACTTACGTGACTAAATTCCAAAACTTGTCAGTCATGGTGAGTAGCATCTCAGAGAAGTGGTTGGTTGTCCTTTTCACTGAAGGACTTGAAGAACCTTTGAGAGGATGGGTCAAAGCTTTTGATCCGCCCACCCTGGCAAAAAGTATTACAAAATCTAGAAGTATGGAGTTGGTTGCCCCAAAGAGTAAAAGTCAATCCAAGCCTTTCCTTTTCAGAAAGGACAGGAAGAAGTTCACGAATCAGACCAAGAGGTTCCCTCCGCGTATGGAAGATGGGCTCCGGAGAAAGAATCTATGTTATTCTTGCAGAGAACCTTGGGGACCCGGACATAAGTGCCATGGAAAAGGGAATTTGCATCAAATGGAATGCTATTCCAAAGATGGATCAGATTCTAAAATTTCAGAACAGCAAACTGAAGTTGAGGACAGCGAGTATGAAGAGGCTCCTGAAGGGCCTGAATTTGGGTCAGAAGATAGAGGGGTGGTTGCTCAACTCTCGAGCATTCACAAAAATTAATCCTTCAGAGTTCGGGGTGTGATTGGAGAGCATTGTGTCATTGCTCTCATTGACACAGGTGCAACACACAACTTCACTGATGAGAGGATTGTTGCAAAAAAGGGACTAGTGGCAGAGGAAGTTGAGGGCTTCAAAGTCATGGTAGCAGATGGCTCCACTATATCCTGTAACCGAATGATTTCCACCATGTCTCTGAAGTTGGGAAATGATGAAATCAGAGATGATTTCTTTGTGGTGAGCATTGGAGGGACTGATGATGCAGTCCTCAGGATTCAATGGCTGAGATCTCTTGGTGAGATCACACTAAACCTACAAACCATGGAGCTGAAATTCATGTCTAAAGGGAAGAAGGTAGTGTTGAGCGGAATGTCGCATGGGGGACTTAAAGTGGTATCTTTGAAAAGAATGGAAAGGCTGATCCACCATAATCAGGTGGAGTGGGCAGCAGAGTGTTTGATAATGCCTTCCAATCCATTGGTAGATAAGGGCTGCTATTCCTCAAATATTTTAGCAATGATCAAGGATAGAAGCAAGATCATGGTCATGCCTTCAGAACCACAAAAAGAGCACAGGAATTATCCTGAAGACATTCAAGCTTTGATAACCAAGAGAAGCAAGGTGTTCGAAAACCCACCTCCTGGCAGACCTCGTGAAAGAGGGGCCGAACACATTAATGAGCTTGAAGAAGGAGCTAAGCCAGTCATGACTACTCCTTACCGATATCCTAAGAAGCAGAAGGATGAGAATGAGATAGCAATTCAGGAATTGCTTTACATGGGTTACATACGGCCTAGCAAAAGCCCCTTTGCTTCGGCTGTTGTTTTGGTAAGAAAGAAGGATGGAACCATGCGCATGTGTGTGGATTACAAAGCCCTGAATCAGAAAACCATCAACAATCAGTATCAAATTCCGAGGATTGACGAGCTCATTGACGAGCTACATGGGGCAGTGTTCTTTTCCAAGATTGATCTCAGGTCGGGGTACCATCAGATTAGAATGAGAGCATCGGATGTGGAGAAGACTGCTTTCAGATGCCACTTTGGGCATTTTGAGTTCCTAGTCATGCCCTTTGGTTTGACTAATGCACCCGCTACATTTCAGTCGTGCATGAACAGAATCTTCCAAGAACAGCTAAGGAAGTTTGTTTTGATATTCTTTGATGACATACTTATATTCAGCAAATCTTGGAAAGAACATTTACAGCAGTTGGATGAAGTGTTGAGCATATTAGAATCTAAATCCCTGTTTGCCAAGGAGCCCAAATGTGAGTTTGGGATGGAAGAGTTGCTCTACCTCGGTCACATTATCAGTGCAGGTGGTGTGAAGGTGGATCCTGAAAAGATTAGAGCCATCATTGATTGGCCTACTCCTGAAAACATAACACATTTGAGGGGATTTTTGGGATTGCGTGGATTTTATCGGAGGTTTGTGAAGGGATATTCTCAATTGGCTGCCCCCCTCACAGATCTTACTAAGAAATGTGCTTTAGAATGGTCTGAAAGGGCACAGACAGTATTTGAGCAATTTAAAAGGATCATGAGTTCCTGCCCTGTTTTAGCTTTGCCTGATTTCACCAAGCCATTTGAGCTACAGTGTGATGCATCTGGAGAAGGTGTTGGTGTGGTCCTCATGCAGGATAAGCATCCTATAGTCTTTGAGAGTCGGAAGTTGAGAGGTCCTGAGAGACTGTATTCAATTTATGACAAGGAAATGCTTGCCATAAAGCATGCCCTTGCAAAGTTCAGGCAGTATCTAGTGGGGAGTAAATTCATTGTTAAGACTGATCACAATAGTCTTAAACACTTCATGCATCAGAAAGATCTGAATGAGAGACAGCACAAATGGGTGAGTAAGCTGCAGGCTTACGATTTTGATATTGAGTATGTTAGGGAAAAAACAATGTTGTGGCAGATGCCTTATCCAGAAGACCCCATTTAAACTCACTTTGCGAGCTTACTGCTGATTGGAGAGAGTTGTTGCTTGCTGATTATGCCAAAAATCAGTTTGCAACCAGCCTTATAGAAGGTACTTTTCATGATGAAAGGTACAAATTGGTTGAGGGATTGATCCTGTAAAAGGGAAGAATCTTCATAGTAGCTGAATCTAAGTTAAAAGAGAAGATTTGGAAGACTTTCCATGACATCCCCCTTGCTGGTCACCAAAGTTATTTCAAAACATACAGGCAGATCCGGGAGAGATTCTCTAGGAAGGGACTTAAAAATGATGTTTTGAAGTACATTAAGGAGTGTCATACATGTCAGAGGAACAAAGATGAGCACACTCTACCAGCTGGTTTGTTACTACCCTTGCCTATTCCCGGTCAAAAATGGGAGAGTATCTCCATGGATTTCATCACGAGGCTGCCTCGGGCTCAAGGGAAGGATAGTATCTATGTGGTGGTCGACAGACTTACAAAGTTTGCTCATTTCTTCGCCATCACCAGCTCTTTTACAGCAGCACAAGTTGCTGAAGTGTTCTTCCGAGAGGTGTTCAGATTACATGGTTTACCGAAGAACATTGTGAGTGATAGAGACAGCAAGTTCCTAAGTGTTTTTTGGCAGAAGATTTTCAGATTGTGTGGTACTATGCTCACTCTGAGCACCAGTTATCACCCTCAAACTGATGGGCACACCGAGATAGTGAATAAGTGGTTGGAAAGTTATCTTAGAAACTATGTCTCGGAGCAGCAGAATACATGGGTGAGATGGCTTCACCTAGGGGAATATTGTTACAATTCCTCCTATCACATGTCCATCTAGATGTCACCATTCATGGCACTATATGGTTATGAAGCTCCTAGCTTCGCGGACTTCATATTTGGTGATAGCAGAACCCCTCAAGCAAAGGATATGATGCAGCAGAGTCAGGATATTTTGAGGATTCTTGAGGGACAATCTCCAGCATGCACAGAATCAGCAGAAGTTGTATGCTGATCAGCAACGAATTGAGAGCACCTTTGAGGTGGGCGACATGGTTTATTTGAGGCTCCAGCCCTACAGACAGTCTACTCTCGAGAAGAGTGGGGTTGAGAAGTTGAAGCCACGATTCTATGGACCTTTCAGAGTCGGCAGAAGGGTTGGAGAAGTGGCGTATGAGCTGGAATTGCCAGCAAGCAGCAAGATCCATAATGTATTTCATGTGTCTTGCCTTAAGAAGACTTTGGGACATAATGTTGTTGCTTCAACTAAGTTACCTCCGCTTGATGAGGAGGGTGAGTTGGTTTTGGTTCCTGAAGCTATCCTTGAATTCAGGGAGGGATCTTTGAGGAGAAGAGTGATCAGGGAGTACTTGATCAAATGAAAGAACCTACCAGCAGAGGGTGTTACATGGAAAAATGAGGAGATTTTACTGCATCCAGCCTTACAGTTGCTTGAGGACAAGCAATTTTGGGGAGGGCGGACTGTAATGTCCCCTTCTCAATGATGACCTTCCAGTGGTCCATTAGCCTATCCCTAAGACCCGTAGGCTAGGTGGAATGAAGAATGAGGGGTCCAGCATTGATGAAACAAGGACTTGTCATTTTTAGTAAGTCAGGGAATGGTTATTCTGATGATACTGTCTTACTGAGCTCTCCATGCTTTGTCTCTGGGCGCGAAGATCATGCTTTCCAGAGCATTAGTTCTTGACTTACTATTTTTAGTAAGTGATAGTGTGGCATAATTCTATTTTTGGCAGTGGACAGGTCCTGATTCTGCAACAGTACAGTGGTCTTCCTGCCTCGGTTTCATCCTAGTTTTGTCAGAAAAATCAGTATGGGAGTCATGTGACGCATTTAAATATTAATTCCTTATCCTAAGGTTTAATATTTAAATCATTTTGATTAATTGCTACTGATTTATGGAATTTGGAATTAATGTCCATTATTTCCTAAGTTTGGCAAAATTCATGTGTATTAAGGGATATCGAAATTATTTGGAGAAGTATCATTTTCCTATTGCATCTCTAATTTCGCCAAAAGTGGTTAACGTGGGTCTTGGGCGTGGGGTTTGACTTGTATTTGGCGCTACACTTGGGTCCACATGAAGATGAAATGTAATGCAAATGAAGGAAGTGGAATTTGTATTTGAATTTGGACGGTGAGAAGTTGGGCTCCCATTTCAGCATCTTGAAAAAATTGTAATTTTATGCTGCCGGTTTGGCGACAAAACCTAAAGCTTCGGAGTGCATCTCCCTAGTGCTTCCCGGTTTCGTACTTGAAATACAGTACCTAGCTGTGTGTTGTATTCTTCTACATTCTCAGAGCTTGCCATAGACATTTTTGGTGTTGGAGTGATTCTGGAGACTTGCTGGTTTCCCTGTGGCTGAAGTACCTTTTCATTCATATCTCTTTGCTAGAGCAACGGACGATTATGGGTATCATCTCCTTCTTTCTTCCCAGCATTGGCAATAAACTTTGTGAGTTTACAGCTTGTTTGATTTAGTTTTGAATTTACTATGCTAAATCGAAATTCCTAGGTATGGCGTGGGTTTTTGCTCTTGCATTGGGATGCGTGCCAAATTTATAAGGGGTTGTTTGGGTTGTAGTTTTGATTGGTTGCTGTTGTGAGTGATATATTGTGGGTTTGGGACAGGTTTGAATTGATTCGGATGTATAATGAGGGAGCTATAAGCATTTTGGCATTTCCATAGGCTGCTGATTTGTAATTTCAGCCTGCAGATTGTTTGTAACAGAAATTTATGTTCTTATTGTGGAAATCTGCATTACTCTCTTCTCTCATCTCTATTATTGTAAGGTTAGGTAGTAGTACTACTAACCAATTCCATTTTTGTAACTCTCATCCCACTGAAAAGTGGTCGAGTGATAGCTTGTGTAATGGTCCTCCCGCTGCATAAGCGGTCGAGTTGAGGTTATTATGTAATTGCAGTCCTCCCGCTAAAATATTGCGGTTAAGCGATTCTTATTTTGTGCATCTCACTTGGCTGATTTACTGCCAAGTTTCCTTGTTCTCCCGCTAGATAAGCGTAAGGGGCTGGCTTGCTGCCCAAGCATTGCATTATGTTTCAGTTTTCTTAAGCTAATGATCCCCTCAACACCGAATGCTCTCACCTTCCCACATTGGGCACTGGGTGATCAGAAAGTGGAAGGGTTACTTTCCAGTATGGTTTCAGTTTATGATTTCTAACCTTAACGGGTTAATTTTTGTTGATGTTATTGTTGTCCTTAAAATTTCAAAAAAACGTTACTGGGATATTACAAAAATGTCTTTGTAATGTAAATACAAAGAGTTCAATGTGATCAAAGGTAATATTACCTAAACTAAAAATCTCAATCAGTGATGATCTCATTGTTGAATGGAGACTCCCTTAGCTACTTCATAAATACCCATAAAAAAGCAAGTGGTGAAAGCAAAACCTCAATAACTATTACAGTTAAATTGTATGCTACATTAATTATAACGTACACTATGTTTGGCACATAGACAACATTGGGACCTCTGATTACAACATTTCAAAAAGTATTCAAATTGAGAATACATAGATACTAAGATAAACACCATGTAATAACTAGTTCATGAAAATCATGTATTGTGAAACAAGTGAAATTATGACAAATAATTAAGTGTGAGGAAATCCTACACCTCTGTTTTGAGTAGGTCTAAGAGAAATGATAGGCAAAGGCACTAACCAAAACAGAAACTATATAAATATGGCTA
This sequence comes from Cryptomeria japonica, assembly GCF_030272615.1. Classification (NCBI taxonomy): domain Eukaryota; kingdom Viridiplantae; phylum Streptophyta; class Pinopsida; order Cupressales; family Cupressaceae; genus Cryptomeria; species Cryptomeria japonica. The sequence goes on along the minus strand of NC_081405.1, from coordinate 643,691,343 downwards.
ATAAAAAAGTAAAACCATAACACCCAATATAAATTTCAAAAAAATGTGATGGATCCATCAAAGCATTATCATATTGTTGAATTTAACAAAGACATAAAGACAAAGGAAAAACCTTACTTCAATACCAATTCAGAGCATATACATTTGCATTTAAATGATTAGAAGCTCTCATGATAAATTAACAACATGAACTGCAACTAATTTTTCTCCTGATTGTAGAGATAACTTTTCAATGTCTTACTGTTAAATCTTCAATCTCCTGGGCCTCATATTCTGCAGCCACATAAAGAAATCATAGCTGTAAAGCAGTGAGAAAAGAAAAAAGATACTCAAAGTACACAATGATCAAGAAAAAGCTACTACAAAAAATAGTATTGTAATTCATAAAAATACACTACAATTTTAACTAACTGTTTGAAACTCAAATATTTGGTTAAGAATTGCTATGAAACTGACAAAACATTAAAGTTAGCATGCTTAATCTTGTATCAGGTCAAAGAAGATTATTCTGAGCAATATCATGTCATTAACAAACTACAAACTTAATGAACCACACAAATAACAACCGAGCATATCAGAATCACAATATACATTCTTGCAATTGCACCACTATATTAACATCTGTTCTTTTATAATCCAGGCAACTGGCAATCATTTGTTAAGTGAAAATTTAATTTAACTTACAAAACATCTTAGCTCCTAAAAAACTAAGTCTTTCTCCTTTTAAAATGGAATAAGCAACATCGGTCCTTTGATAATCAGGGGAGGCATCAATCAATAGTAGGAGAGAAAGGGAAGCACTATTTTGTTGGATATTTTTTCATTGATGGCAAGGTTGATAATCAAGGTCGTATAAATTTTGGAGGATTACTCAAAGTAATAGAAAACTGGAATGAGCTACTTGGCTGCTTTGTTAAGCTCCTTGGCTGCTTGGTTGAGCTACTTGGTTGTCTGGTAGAGCTATCTACTGTATGTTTGAGCTACTTGGTTGTCAATTTGAGCTGTCTGCTTGTCCAAGTCGGCTGCTCGCTTGTATATTTCTGTGTCAAATCAGATTGACACATCACCAATGAAATATTTAATATTTCAGTGGTCTCAATTTTAAATGTGGCGGCTATATATGCATTCACTATTTTCACACAATGATTTTGGATTGCTTCGGGAAGTAGTGCTTGGCTTTTAATTGAAACGAACTTCATTAAATTATTATTTTTCATGGTGCAACGATGTTATGATTTCATAACACCTTTCTAAGTTTGGCATGGGACCTCTTGGGCTTCGATTCTTCATTATTCTCCTTTTGGACGTGGCAGCTATTTTTAGTTTGAGGTCTTCGTTGAAGGCGAATTTAATTTCTGCACAACTTTAATTCATGGACAGAAGTGTGCGTTAGGGAAGCTTCTTCATTTGTCGTGGGATTCTTTATGAAACATTTGCCGCTGGTCTATTTTCTGCCACTGGTCAGCCTTTAATGCATGGATGATATGGATAGCATGCGTGGAATGCCTTGAATGAATATTATGAAGTGATGCGATACTGGTGGTCGTAATGAAAGTCTTTTATATGCCACCCGAAAGTTTTTAAAAAGTGGAGTGTTGCTGGATATTATGTAGTGTAGTATATATACATAATGGAGTTTGCTCGGAGAAAAGGAGAGGGAGGCGTTTAAGTGAGGTAGATCACAGCTGCACTTTCAAACCTGACCTCTACAATGCCTCCTAAAGCCCGAAATCCAAAGGAGAGGGAGTTTCGTTGAAAGGTTCAAGCTTTGAAAGCGACCAAAAATACCCAAGTTTTGAAACAAAGAAAATGGGCGTTTAAAACAAAAAGAAGGTAATATGACGCGAATCCTTCATAAGGCTCGAAATGGATTAAGTTTGAAATTTAAAGTTCACATTCACCCTAGGGGAGCCAAGTCTTGTGGAAGGCGAATAGAAAAAATCGTGCATTTTCTTTGAAATGACCGATTTTTGTAACAGCAAAGATCGTTCAATAGAGAATCCCAAAATCTTCAAAGGAGCCCATAAGCTGAAAATGGAGCAAAGGAAGTCGGCATTGTAACTCATTTTGACAGAAGATAAACAAAGAAGACAAGTTTGCACGATAATCTTCAGTAGGCCGAAAAGAATGAAGCTCAAAAGCCCGCAAAATGGCTTTCTACGCCGAAAATCACTAACAATGAAATCACACAAGATGAGCCTATAGGACCGAAAACACAAAGGCCCCCAAAAATCGTGCATTTCCTCTATTATGCCCGAGTTTTATGACAAGAGGAGGGCGTCTAAAGTGAAACTAAAATGAAAATCGCGCAAAATAGGCTTCACGACCGATAACCTATAGCCAGGTCTGAATCGCACAAACATCCTTCACAGCCCAAAATCACTCAAGCCTGTAAATCGCCCAAAATGGTCTCATAAGTCGAAAAGGGTGAAGGACATCACGTTTGCATTTTAACCTCAGAGGCCGAATTACAACTTAAGACTTTCAAATCGGCTTCTAAAGCCGAAATGTAAGACAACGCTCTCAAAAAAGCTTAAAGGCCGAAATAGTATAAAAGAAACTCTCACAAAATTTCTCATTAAGCCGAAAATGACTAGAGAGTCCAAAATCGCGCAATAAAACCCCAAATAGACTTACGATAAAATCACGTTTGAAGAAAGGCTCAATAGTCCGAAAAGGTGAAATGAAGGGTAAATTCAAAATCCTCTCACAAGCCAAAATTTAAAAAAGGAAGGAAGGAGTCTAAGCAAAACCAAGTCTCACAAATCTGCTAAGTAGACCGAAATGCAAGATAAAGCTAACAAAGTCGACTTAAAGGCCGAAATTGGAAATCAACACAAAACTTGCAAAATCTCCTCCTAAGCCGAAAAGGTGAAGAACCTCCAAATTCGCCAGTCCTCTCAAATGCCGAAAAGCTTCAACAAAGGCACTTCAACCATTGAGCTAGAATCTCACGTTTCCCCTAAGAATCCCAAAATTGTGAGGAATTTTATCCTTTCGGTCTGAAACTTTCAAAAGAGAGAAAAGACGTTATAATAGAAAGTCTCGCATCTTAGCCAAAAGGGCCGAAATTTGAAGGGGATTCATATAATCATTGAAAATAAAGTCTTGCAAAAGACTTCAACTACCCGAAATTCCAAGACTCGAGTGATTACAAGGTTAGATCGCACGTTTTGATCCAAGGGTGTGAACTTCAAAAGTAAAAGTGGTGTTAAAATGGAAAGCCAAAATCTCACATTTTAGGTGAAGCGTTCGAAATTGAACTTAACATCTCGCAATTCACCTCTCAGGCCTAAATTTCCTCTAAGTTGGAGAGCAAATCAAGACAAAGGATCGGATTTCAGGTTCGAGGAGAAACATTTTAAAAGATACATTTCACAAAAAGCTTCTCAAGCCTGAACTCCACCGAGGTCCGAGACGAAGCCAAACGTTAAATTTAATATTTGTCAAATTAATTTAATTAATTTTTCAAATTGATTGATTAAAGGTGATATTGATTGCTTGCAGGCGTCGTCCAGAAGAACAAGGAAAAAGCCTGAAACGTCAAGGAGACTTGATCGCGATCGACATCGGGAGGAGCTAAAGTGACAACTTAACACAAGATCAAAGCCAGGCGCTGGAAGCTGGAGAAGAAGATGCAGGAGCACGAGATCGGAACCAAGCATTGGGAAGCGTGCAACTAGACCCCAAATTGAAGTCCACCACCGAGACCAAAGATCGAAGACAATTCAGAATGCAACAAGTATGTGCATTCCCAAAAGGATACACTGCTGGAAAAAATTCCAGAAATTCAGTAAAAAATTGAAATTGTTTAATGTAAAGCTGCTTGTGGGTCCCACTCAAGATATTTTGAAACAAAGGGGAAACAGGTCTAGTGTGGACAACTATTTCCAACTACCGGATAGACCCAAATTGAATCCAAACAGTTGTAGGCAGTTGAGATAGTGGTTGGGTAGCTAACTGAAAATTGAGTGGGCATGGGTAAAAGTTGCTATCCTTCTGGAAGGCAAATCAGGGCCCTTGGATGCAGTCCATCCTAGCCACCGATCTGAATTGTAAAATCTATAAAAGGCAGGATGCCTCTTATTGAGGGTTAGATTATTATTAGAGGGTTAGACTCTAGTTAGACCGTTAGATTTCAGTTAGAATAGGCTAGATTGTAGAAGGTTAATTTTTAGTAGCATAGAGATGCTCCAGAAATTGTTGTAATGGCAGCTGAAGCAAATATATGAACATTGAAATATGGTGTTTGTTGTCTTTGTTTTCTTCTGTTTGCATGGTTTCTTTCAGCATTTTAGATAGATCTTTTTTTGGGTATGCAGGTATCTGATGGATTCAGGCTCATACCATTGAGGATATATTGATTGTATGTTCTTGTGTATGGTTAGCCTGAGCCTTTAAATCGTGCTTAGTTCAATTGCAGGTGTCCGTCTGAGCTGCGCCAGAATTGGTTGTCTGAAAATCTTCCAAATCCTCTTGAAGATTGCACGCTTCCTGTGAAGTTGTGAGCCATTATGGCCAAACAGGGATTGGTTATGTTGAATCCGTCTACTCGCATACCAGTCTTCTTAATTTTAGGTTTCCTACACCCTTCCCTTTTGATTTTATTTCCCAGTTCGAGAATCAGATGTTGACTAGCTTGTTGTAAAACGTAAGGCCCCTTGTGCTCCCAGCAAAACACATCGACCGTTGAGTTATCCCGCAGTCAAGAACTGACATTTGGAACCTTGAGGTTGTCCCCTTTGATCGATTAAAAACAGCATTAGGGTTTCCTTATACAAGAGAGGATAGGATACTCAACGAGTAACATTCTATTCTGCGTTGGTCAGACAGAGTTGCAGCGATGCGACTTTAGACACGTCAACAAGTCCCTTTCCTCACGAAGATCTCGAAGGTCAATGAAGTTACATGCTAACAACCTTGGCAGTCTTCGAAGAATGTGGTCAACCATGTCGTTTATTGTCAAGTCGTCCCTTTTGATTGACAAATACTTCCCATAGGTGCACCAGATCTTGCATCAATCTATCCTCAACTATATCTTCCTCTTCTTCAATTTCTGAGAATTCTTATTCAAAAGGTCGACCCATTACATCGCCAAACTGCATGTCACCATACTGCCTCTCTGTGGTTTAGATCTCCAGGCTTCATATCAGCAACAATGCCAAAATGTTTACTCTTGTAGGGAGCTTGCTAATTAATATGCAAAGTAAACAAAGATATCATTTGTAGAATATAAAGTAACAAAACATAACAATGCCAATACAACAATTTCAAAAAGATGTATCGTTTATTATTGTATGCAATGTGTACAAGATCATAATTGCCAAATCAACTACCCATCTAGAACAATGGATAACATTACATTAGCCAACTAATACTTACATAATTAATACTTCGGTTACAAATATTTATTTATTAACAATCTAGCCTAACTACCGACTACAATACTTGAAAGTCTATTTTGGAAAAGGCTTTGTGAAGATGTTTGCAATTTGTTACTTTGTAGCAATGTATTCCAACTTGACTTGCTGATCAACCACCTACTCTTTAAAAAAATGGCATTTGATTGGAATATACTTTGTCCTAGAGTGCATAATTGGATTCTTCAGATTGATTGCACTCCTAAATGTCAGAAAATATGGAGATGGGATGCTCATACTCAACCTTAATATCCTTCAAGGCTTGTTTCATCCAAAGAACCTATGTGCAACAAGTAGTTGTTGCAATGTATTCTACTTCTATTGTAAATAAAGAAATTAAAGCCTTTTTCTTACTCAACCAAGATACAAGATTGTTACCGAGGAAAATGCTCCTCTAGTTGTACTTTATCTATCATCAAACTATCAGCCCAATATGCATCCACATATGTTATAAGGGTGAAACCTTCACCTCTTGGATACCACAATCCAAAATCCATAGTGCCATTTAGATATTTGAAAAAAAAATTAATTAAAATAAAATGAATTTTCTTTAGAGCTACTTGAAACTGTGCTACCCAGCCAACTGCTTGAATTATATCAGGCCTCATCACTATCACATATGATGAAATTCCAATCATGGAGCTGTATAGAGTTTGGTTACCCTCAAGAGATTCATCATCCTTACTTAATTTGCAACCTACAACCATGGGAGTGCTCACTAGATTGCGATCTTCCATCCTGAATTTCTTCAACATCTACTTAATGTACTTGGTTTGTGAGATAAATAGTTCCTTGTCTAATTGGGAAAATTACAACCCAATTAAGAAAGATATAACTCACCAAGCATTGACATCTCAAACCCCTACATATTTGTGGCAAATTCTTGACACATTTTGTCACTACTGCCTCTTAAAATGATGTCATCCACATAGACCACAACAATCAACAAATTTCCTTCTTCATTCTTGATGTAAAGATTGTTGTTTACAATTCCTCTTTTGAAGCCTTGTTCTTGAAGACACTTAACTAATCTTGAGTACCAAGCCCTTTGGGCTTATTTTAGTCCACCTGCAAACATAGTCCTCATTCCCTGATAAGAAAAATCCTTCTAGTTGTTCAATGTATACCTCTTCCTACAACAATCAACAAATTTCCTTCTTCATTCTTGATGTAAAGATTATTGTTCACATTTCCTCTTTTGAAGCCTTGTTCTTGAAGATAATTGTTTAATCTTGAGTACTAAGCCCTTGGGGCTTTAGTCCACAAGGTCCATTCTTTAGCCTGCAAACATAGTCCTCATTCTCTGATAAGAGAAATCCTTCTGGTTGTTCAATGTATACCTCTCCTCCAGGTTTTCGTTTAGAAAGGTTGACTTCACATGCATCTGGTAGACTTTAAAGTTCTTAAAATTGACAAGGGCTAAAAACATTCTTATAGCTTCCATATGAGTAACAAGAACAAAGGTTTCTTCAAAATCAATTCCTTCAACTTGAGCATATCAAATATTTCAATCCCACACATGACCATAAACAAAAGAACTATATAAGAATGGACATAAAGTGGAAGGCAAAAATGTTAATTGCTCAGATAATGACCAGCTCACATCAACTTAGATGTGAAACGAGGAGATGGATGATACCCAAAGAGGAATGGGAAGATAGAAGATGTAGATATTGCACTCAAGGGGGGGTGGAGACAATATGGCATTACATCATGGAGTGTCCAGCCTACAATGACATTCGAATCAATTATGTTGAGACACTAAATATAAACATCTTGAGTGATCTATCTGACGAAGAAAAGATAACATGAGTTGCAGATTTCCTAATCAAGATACACAACGGAAGATACAAGTTGCTGAAGGAGAAAGAGGTTTAGCAGTCACAGTATTTCGTTTGGGTTTGTTTGGGCTTCGCATGCTTTGCTAGCTATCCATGGGTCCCATAGGCTATTTGGCCTTGTGGACATTATTAAAAAATTCATTCATTCCTCTTCCATAGCCTTTATCCATTGCTTGTCTTCACTTGCTTCTCTAAAGCCATTTGATTATATTTTGGAGAGGAAACAAAAATGTTCATGTTTTTTTATGTTAGTAAATCTCCTCCTTGTTTGAATCTATGTATCTTCATCCCCAATGATCAAATCTCCTAGATGATTCTTCAAGACAAATTTGGAAGGAGTCTTACTTAGTGCTCTAGAAGGTGTTGCTCAACTATCTCTTTCTCAGTCTTCTCCTTTGTTCCTTTGCAAATTTCCACATTTTGAGGAACATCTTCTAGGACTTCTTCTTCATAGCATCCTTTATCAACTTTTACATTTGCACTTTCAATAATCTTGTGTGGCATCTTGTTATAGCATTTGTATGCTTTGTTTCTTGTGGAGTGGCCAAGGAATATTCCCCCACTAGCTCTAGCATCAAACTTTCCTAGGTATTCTTCATCTCTCCTTATGTAACATGTCCTTCAAAAAACATTGAAATACTTCACTGTTGTAGGTCTCCCTTTCCATTAATTCATTGCGTTTTGTTATCATTTACTATGACTTGTATAAATCACATCTCTTCAAAAAGTATCAACTAACTCTGATTCCTTTAACACAACTCTAGCCATTTCTTAGACTGTTCTTTTCTTTCTTTCTGCAACTCCATTTTTTTGTGGAGTTCTTGCAACTAAAAACTACCTTCTCATCCCATGCTTTTCATAGAAATCTTCAACTTCATTGGAAGTGAATTCTCCTCCCCTATCCGATCTAAGACATTGATCTTTAAACCTGATTCATTCTCTACTAATGCTTTGTATGCTTTAAACTTATCGAGAGCTTCAATTGTTTCTTTCAAAGAGAAAATCCAAATTTTTCCACAATAATCATGAATTAATAGCATAAAATACCTTTCTCAGTGCACGTTTCTTGATCTGGTTGGACCACAGAGATCCGTATGTATAACCTCCAATGGCTTTGATGCCAAGTGTTTCTTTAATTTAAAACTCACTCTAGTTTGCTTCCCAAGTTGACATTGCTTACATGCAATATTTGCAAGCGTTTAAATCTTTGGCATGTCTCTCACTGCTTCCTTACAACTGATCTTGACAAGATTATCAAAATTTAAGTACCCAATCTTCTATGCCATAACCAAAGCTTGTCTTCTTGCCTCATGTAATATCTTTGGTTGTTGAATTCATTAAGGATGTAGAGATTATTGGATGTTTTGCATGGATTTGCTATCAATTTTCTATCTTTCTTGATTCCACATCCTCTAGGAAGAAATGTAACAGTGTGCCCTTGATCACATAGCTGAGTTACACATAGGAGATTCTGCTTCAACCCTTTTAACATATAGGACATTCTCAGTTTTTGTTTTTCCATTGTCCAAACTAAGAGTCCCTTTTCCTTTTATATCTTTCATAGTGTTGTCACCAAATTTCATTGTCCCTTAATCTGCTTGTTCAAGAGTAATGAATTTACTTTTGTCAATTGTCATGTGCCTTCCACTATCAACATACCATCTATCATTTTTGTTTTGTGCATGTCAAGTTGTTTGCAAACATGGACTTTTCTTTCTCTTGCTTCTTCTTTTTCCAAAACTTAGTTGACTCATCCTTACTTTTGTTAAGAGTATTCTCCTTCTTGCTTTGTCTTTGGATCTCAACAAAAATAGTTTTACAAAGACGTAGTGTATGCCAAAAATTGTTGCACTTTTAGCGTATAATGTTATAATCCATTAGAGGAGCAAATGAATTATAATTTCTTTTGGTTAAAGCAGGATTATACCTTGCATGAATTCTGCAATCTACTACTTTGTGACCAAAATGATTGCATGAAAAACTATAGCCATTAAAGGAATGATGTAACTTGGTTATGTATGGTTGTCTTTGATGAAAGCACCTTCTGAAGTTGTCCTTGTTTTCCTTTGGAGGTGGATTGTTCATTTGTGGGACTTTATTCTCCTCCTCCTTCATCTCCTTTTTGTTGTTGTCTTTGGTGGAATTCTTCAGAGCCTTGATGTAGCTTTTCAGCTTTTCTTCATTTTCCTATTGTGGTTGATCTGCAACCTTAGAACTTGTAGCCTCCTTTGACTTCTTTTGATCTTCACCAAACCAAGACCAATCTTAATAAATGATGATCTTTGCAAATTGATGACTTATCCAACCTTCCAATGCTTTTGTCGAATTTTAAGCTTTGATTCAATTATTCAACAAATTTCTCCAATTCTTTTCTTAGGAAGACAATTTCAAGCTCCAATTTTTCACAATTGCATTCCTTTGCCTTAAGCTGATCTCTTATAACTTCCTCAATCTGTTTTGCCTCTTCTAATCAAACTTTCAGATCTACTATTATTTTATACGATTTTACTTGAGATTCACAAACTTCTTGAATTCATAACTTTTGATTTGAAATTATTTTCTTCGGCTTCTCATTTTCTCTATAAGTTGTTGCAAAGTGTGCACCCTTGGTCTCCTTGTGTTGTGCAACGCAGCGCTCGAGTTTGGGACATGGCTTAACTGCCTCTTGTGGATTCTACAAGTCCGGTGGTTGTATCGGGCATTAACAAGTCGATCTTTTGGTGCAACGGCAACCATACTCCTAACAAATGGTATCAAAGCCTGGGTCACAAGTTCAAACCCCCTCGCTTGTGCTGGGGTGGATTGTTGCAAGGTGTGCACTCTTGGTCTCCTTGTGATGTGCAACGCAGCGCTCAGGTTTGTGACATGGCTTAACCGCCTCCTTTGGATTCTATAAGTCTAGTGGTTGTATCGGACATTAACAGGTCGATTTTTTGGTGCAATAGCAAACGTACTTCTAACATAAGCATAGTGGAGTACTTCCTTAAGCTCTACTTCATCTTCTTCATTGCGCACCTCCGTTTCTTCTTCCTCTTTGTTCTTATCAGTTTCTACTTTCATTTCCATGAAGAGTATTTCTTCTCCATCACCACTTGAACTTTCTTCGCTGCTTTCTTCCAATGAGCTATCACTCTTCTTTGAAGAAAAACTCTAGTATTTTCAAGAGTTCTTTTGATATTGACCATGCTTGTGGCTCTTCTTTTGATGCTTCTTTCTCCCTTTCTTCATGTAGTAGTCCTCTGCATCCTCACTACTTTCATTTTTATCTTGTGGACATGTAACCAAGTGTTCAATTTTACAACAACTAAAGAATTTAAATGGTAACTTACCTTGATATTTCCTAGATCCTTTCTTTAGCTTTGTCATGAAAAGAGCTTCTTTTTCATCCGTTTCATTGCATGAACTCTCACTTAGTTTACCTACTTTGTTCTTTCCCTTTCTTGATGCTTAAAGGCTGCCTCCTTTTGTGATGGTTTGTCTTCAATCCTGATTCCATATGCAATGAGGATCCCATGCAACTCATCTTTTGTCAATGTATCTAGATATTTAATTTCTTCAATTTCCAATACTTTGGAATCAAATTTTAATCGCAAAGACCTTAGTACATTTTGAACTATTACAGCCCCATCAACATCTTCACCAAGACCTTGATTGTATTCACAATCTCATCAACACAAAGCAAATAGGAAGCTATGTTCTCTCCTTTCATCTTGAGATTTTCAAATTGTTGTCTATGGGTTTGAAGCTTCACCTTCTTCAATTTAACATCTCCTTCATAGAGGTTCTTCAACTTATCCCATCTGTGTTGTGCGTTGCACACGCTCCCTGTCGGCAACAGGGTCCCCTTTCCTGTTTTAAGCTTTCGATCGTTGTCCTGAGGTTCCAAGCAGAGTTTCTCGTGTCTCTTCGAGCGAGTTCGTGACCAATCCGTAAACTGATTGACGTTGAAGTAATGAGGCGATGAGTCCTCCTGACTAGTCTGGCTCTCGGGCGTGAGCGCCAAGAGCTTTGTTCCAATTTTTTGAAGATTGCCTTGGATAGGTATAGGATGGTAGGAATTGACGGATCCCGCCAAGCCAAGTGCCTTAGTATTTTGATGCCTCCCAAATCCAGATTTGTGGAGCCTGGCGAAGCTGGTGGGAGGTCCGACGTTCTGTGCAAGTTTCCAAAATTGTCTAAAAGGCCGAATTTCGGGCCCTTGAGCGAAAATTTCGAAGCAGATGCTCCCTGCTCGGTTCGAAAGCAATCCGAAGTTCTTTTAAGATGTTGCAAAGATAGCGCCTCCAACACCCGGAATCACTTAAGAAGCTTATTTTCGGACCCCAGGTCCGAAGTTTAATATCACGAAGTGCTATTTTCGGACCCTAGGTCCGAAATCGCGAAGTCGAAGTGCGAGAGGCTTTAAAACCAAACCTCCGAAGTTTGAACGGGCACCCAGCGTAGGCGGCAAGTCCTCCGAGTTTTCCAACTCACTGAAGTTAAAGTGGGCACTCAGGTCCAAGGTTTGCCGAGGTTTGCAATCCGCGTTCCCAGCTCCGAAGTTCCAAAGTTGCTAGAGCATGCAAAGTGGGCGCTCAGGTCCAAGGTTTTTTGAAGAACATCGAAAGCGTTTCCAGCTCCGAAAGCGTCTCCAGCTCGCCTAAACCCCAGGGACTTCCGAAATTCGCCAGCGGGTTGAGATCTCCAAGGTTGCAAATAACGTCCAGGTTCCGAATTTCGTGCAGGCCGAGTGAAGCCAAGTTTAAATTCCGAAACCTCCAAATTCGTCAAAATCCAAAGTTGAAGAGAGAATGCAATTCAAAATTTGAAAGAACTCTCCAAGATCCGAAAACAAGAAGGTAAGACGCTGCATCAACCCCCCCCCCCCTCGACGATTTAAATTCAGATTGCCAAGGATAAAACCATTTAAAATTGATAAATTCCCTTTCATCCAAACCGCGAAAAATTAAATCAAAGGGATAATCGTTGTGATTCAAACTTTGCAGGATCGTCCGTTCACTTCACGCGATGAGGTCGGGTAATCTCTCGCCATCCGCTCCCATCAGGTAAATACGCTTTATTGCATATGGTCATTTAAAATTGTGTAAATCAAATAGGCAAATGCGCGAAATTTGATCGCAATGCTTGAAATCTTGAAGTCTACATCTCTTTTTTCATAAAGCGTTGTTCGAAACATTCAAAATTTAGAATTCATTCCCGAGGTTTAGCCAGAAACTGCATCTCTTTTCAAATTCAAGAAAATTCTCATGTTTTGCCTCTGTTGAAAATTAATCCAAAATCCGAAAGTGATAATGCGTAGTCACAAATCTTCAAGAATATGATGCTGTTAAAGTTAATCAAATTGTTAGCTAAAATGATATTGCTCCATGTCCGGACTAACTCTAAACTAATCCCGGCCTGCTGGAGCACTTCTTTTGTTATCTAACCCGCATTATCGTTCTTGTATCACCTTGTAATCCGCGTCCGGCTGTGCAGGATAGATGCCTAAATCGGCGGTGGAATCATCAAAAACACCCGCTGCAGCCGAAACCTCACGAGCATCCAAATCGGACATCCCGCGGAAGGTTGAAAGAATGAAGTATCAATATCAGAGGGGAGGATTAAGGGAGTCGAAGGTCCAGAGCGTCTGGGACAACATTGGTGACACCGACCTTGGCCACATTGATATTCAAGACTTCAGGAATCGGGTCTTCTCACCCAACGCATATGGCAGGCCTAGGCAGATGGTGGAAAGTGGCATCGCCCAAGCGGCAGGTTTTCCTCCAGCAATCCAGAACTATGAATTAGTAGTAGAGGCTGCTCGGCATTACGAACCAAAGTCCAGATTAGTGCTTCTGGAAAATATGACTATCGCCGACTTCTCCCCTGAGGCTATCGGTGATGCATTTGATATCCCCTTTCCAAATAATCCCACAGCTACAACCATAGACGAAGCACAAGGGGCATATGATATGAATCCGGCCCGATGCAGGGCATTGATTAACGAAGAATGGTTCAAGGAGAAAAGGCCTCCGAACACCAGGATTGTGAAAAAGACCCCCAGAAGTGATTTTCATAATGAACATGGGGATATGGTCACCTTACTCAGCCGAGTCATGGGACTTCCTAAGTCCAGCTACTTTGAAGAGTGGATGTTCTATTTTACAGAGCAGGTCTTTGCCAGAAAGTCTAAGTTTGACTGGGCCCAGATCATAAGCGATAACATCCACGCTCAGCTGATTGAGCTCGAAACAAAGAAGTACTTCACCATGACCTCCTATTTGGTCTATATGTTCGCAAAGAACCAGCCACAGCCAGGATTAATAATGAAAGGTGAGATCGGGAATGGGCCTGGTCAGGTGAAGGTCTATGATTGCTACCCGCAGCTGCATTACCAGGATATAGCTCAAAGGGAAAAGAATAGCCCTGCCTATGCAGTAGGTCAGTATGAGCATGTCAATGACGCCTTCACAATGCACCTGGTCAGGTTAATGCAGGGAGGGTTACACATAAGGCTCTCGAAGCAAGCTACCACTTTAGTGCAGAGGTATGGAGCCTGGTTCATTCAGTTCCCAAGGTTTTCCTACATCCGAATAGCTGGCTTCGATGGTGCCCCCCTTCGACTTCCACGATACCCAACCGATAAAGTAATCCTCATGGAGGTGGCAAGGCAATCACGCCCCGCCGGCATATTACTTCGAGAGAGCAAGCAGGCTGGATTCACATTTCCTATGATCATAGGCAGTCATGATGTCCAATTGAGAACCCCCACCCTAGCAGAGGAGTCCCTTGCAGAGCTAGCCTCTTATGGCCTCCAGGACCATTTCCCAAGAAAATACTTCGATCATGATAATCTGGCAAAAAGGGCCTATGGTCGAAAATACAGAGCAAAGGAGTCAGTTGAAGACTATTGGAAAAATTGCTCCGATGACTACGAAGTCAAGCGACGGGAATATTCTAGGTTGAGTGTGCAGCAGATGCGACTCTTTGAATACCGTCAGGTCCGAGATCAGCTCACGGACTCAGGGAATTGCCTCCAAGTCCGAGAATTCGAAGCAGTAAGACACCTCTTGCCAGGCGTTGATTGGTCTCAGGACCCAATCACGGATTTCGAAGCAGTTATGGTAGCCCCAGCAAGATACACAGATCAGTGGTTACATCATCAGATCGAGAGGCTAGTCCATGAGGGGGTCCAGTTCACTTACCATTTGATGGGCAGTCTCGACTCTCAGTCTTCCGAAGACGAAGGGACATCAACTGAGAAACCAGAGAAAAGAAAGAAAGCTAAGGCTTGCAGAGGGACTCGGACGTCCAAAAGAACAAGAAGGGAGAAGATTCCCATAAGGAGGCCAGAGGCCACTTCATCTTCAAAGGACCCCAGTTCGTCCAACGATGCCATAGAGTTGGATTGCGTACCTGCTCCGCCTTCCCTGAGCGACATCGATGCATTCGAGGCCAATGATCCTCCTGCACCTGATATACCGGACACCGAGCCAAAAGGCCCCAAGTTGACCAAACTGGGTGACCAAATAAAGGAAGGAGAAATCCCATCCACCCAGGGGGTCGAAGTGCATGAACCTACCCAACAGAGCCGTCACGAATTGCTACTCCTCAATACAGCCAAGGACAGCTCGACCGTCGAAGGAGAACAAAGGATAGACGAAATTCATGAGCCCGAGAGAACCGAGGAGCAGCCTTCACAGGAGGATGTCAGACAATTGTTCAGCGAAATAGGGGAAAACTCAGCTGCAAGCAAGGAGCTTCCTCCCTCTTTCACCCCTCCGATGGCGGGGCAGCTGCTAATTTGTGGTCAGCCGGTTGAGAGCATAGGAGAACAGGGTGCTAACTTGACCCTATCATCAACCCAGACAGTGCCTCAAGAGTGGCTGATCGCCAGAGCTCAGCGCAGGGCCGCCACCAAAGCACCCATCGATCTAGAGGATATCTTCTCACAAATGGATCAAGCAAAAACTAAAGGGAAGAAGAAACCAAGGGCATATTCTAAGGTAACCAGGGATGAGCAAAGGAACCGCACTCTTCATATTGCCACCCCGCCCGTAGACAAGCCAGCAGATCAAATAACACTGGCAGATTATAGCATTACGACTGTCCCCATCGGACGAGCTACAAAAGAGCAGGAAAAGGAGGAATTTAAGGATTCAGTGCAGAACATACTCAGACAGCTCGAGGAGATCACTGCGGAAAAGGATATGTATCGGACCCGTGCAGAACAAGCCGAGGGATACATCGATAAGCTCCTACGGCCATTACACAACCCCTCCGAATCCCATATTCCCCCAATGGCATTGGCACAAAGGACCACAACTGAATTTGAAGGAATTCGGGATACCGCAAAGGCCGTGAAGGAATGGATGCAAGACATCAAGAAAAAGGGAGAACAGATCCTTAGGGAGGTGAAGGAAATGGCTCTCCATCGAGAGCTCACTCTAGTCAGGCTGTTGGAGGTAAAGAGGGAATCCCTTCACATGCACGAAGTAGCGGCCTCTACCCTTCCCCTCATGAGAGCTCTTTTCTGGACACATACGCAGATTCCCACACTGTCTGACATCCTAGATCCCCATGGCATCAGTGTTCTCAAGGAATGGTACTGGACCGTCACCATGAAGAACGACGCCCAGGAAATTATTGACAAAGAAAATGACGCATGTGAGGTAATTCTGGGGAACATGCAAGAACTAGGTAAGACCATCCTCCGATCAATGGTTTCAGGATGGATAAATGACCTATCCGACAGTGTAATCCGGCCAGACTGGGAAGAAAGGTTGGGGGGAGATAGGGTTTCTTATTCCGTTGGAGACTTGAGTTTTGCTGGTCAGTTCCATTCAGACATATTGTGCTTCGAGCGTAATCGCTCCAGCTGGAAGGACGGTTTAAGGCACGTAGACCAGTATCTCGAGGGCATGCAATACAAAATTTGCCACCCTCCCATGCCCCCTTTCAATCTCCTCTTCCAGTTATGTATCAAATTTCAGGAATACGTTCGCAAGGAACGAGCGGCAGGTCGTGATTTATGGCGGGAATACCTGCATGACGAGGACCAGTTTCTATAGAAAGAGTGTGAAACCAAAATAGAGAAAGTAGTTTCTCAAAAGTGTTTTTTTCCCTCCAAATCTTAAAAGTGCACTTTTGTCCCAAAAGGGTGACAGTTGACTTCTGGTCAACAAATTGTAAAGCTTTTTATACCCCTTTTTTTTGGATTATTCCAATTGTTGTAATTATCCCTTTTTGGGTAGTTATTGCCCATTTTGGGGTAGTTGTTGATATTTGCCTCCCATTTATGGGTATGGGCAGCCCTGCTTTATGGTGAATCTGGGCCACTTATTTAGATTTAATCCAGGCCATTCATCCCTTTTTGAGGCCTATTTAAGGGACTGGTTTTCCCTCATTTTGTAAGAAGTTCTTGGATTGTTGCGAAAGCTCTGAAGGAATTTGCAGGAATCAATACAATGGATTAAGACTATTTTCAAGTTTCCTTGTGAGTGCATGGTCTCCTTCTTCACTTAATTTTGAAAGCTTTTAATTATGTCTATTCATTTTGCATAGCAGTTTTTTTTAATCAAGCATCTGATAGAGCCTTCACAGTCCATACCATTAGAGGATAGCTGATTGCTTTTCCTTTCCGCATGGTTAATCTGGACCATTTTATGCTCAGTTCGATTATCAAATATATATACCATGAATGTAGAAGTTCTAATATCGTATTTGGTAATATGAAAATCTGGTTTCTCCTTTGAAGATTGCACTAAGTTTATGCAAGCATTGCATCTGAATGACTGATGATGCCTAATCTAGTTTCCTGGAGGTGTCTGTCTGCTTAATTGAATCTGCTGTCCTAGTTAGAATTTACAGTTCAGGTCTCTCTCTCTCTCTATCCTTTCTTCCCTTTTCCCCTTTTTTATCTATTCGGAAAATCTGCAGTCTTGCTAAAACAGCTTCAAATTAGCCAATATCACCTAATGGAAAGACCGTAAAAGGTTCCGAGGAACTTATTCATAGAATTGCCAATTAAACGTAAGTCCCCTTGTGTTTCCAGCATAAACACATCAAGCCACTGAGAGATCCCGCAGTCAAGACCTGACAAAAGAAACCTTGAGGTAGTCTCCTTTGATCAAACTTAGAAAACAGCATTAGAGACTTCCTTATCTCAAGAGAGAGTAGGATAATCAGTCGGCTATTCTATTTTGTGTTGGCCGTATGGAGTTTGCAGCGATGCGATTTCATCCACGTCAACAATCTGTCATTAGCAGATTTGCAACGCATAAACTTCACAAACTCGAATTCAAATAGTCCACACAATATTGCATGCTCAACTTCTGCATTAATCTCACTTTCCTTCTTTCCAACTTGATCTGTTTGGCGAATTGACAGAGGTGTGTAGCCTTTTACCATCGATTGCCAAACATCATATCATAGAGCAATGTAGGTCTCCATCCTTATGCTCCAAAAACATAATTTGTCTCATCAAAAAATGGTGCCCTGTTTGATGAAAATTTGTGTCCTTGCCCAGCCATAAGTGCTCTTTATAGATCTTCCTTCAAGCTATTAGGCTAACACCAAAGGAACCTGCTCTGATACCAATTAAAGAGCAAATGATTATACTAAGAGGAGTAAATCACAACATTAACAATCTTTTCCTTTTCAAAACTCGATTAGATGCAGTAGGAATACTTCAAAAAGCTTAATCGAACTCACATACAAAATCTAGCAAATAAGAACACACGATTTATGTGGAAACCCTCGAGGGAGAAAACCACGGCAAAATATTGCTTCTGTATTGAAAACTTCTTACAAACTTTGTAGGCACCAAACCATTGGAGCCATCAATCCCCACAAGTGAGCACCAACTCAGACAGAGATGCTGATCTCTTTCAAAATGAGGCACCACCCTCCAAAAATGAGATAATAAAAGTTTGACCTTCTTCTCCAATCAAATCTGAAACCCTTCACTATTCTACTCAAAAAACTCTGCTCATAAAGTGTGAACTTAAACGCTCATGAAATCTGAAATAATTCTGTTCATTGTGTCTGAGAATAAACCTTCAAAAATCTGCTCACTAAAGCACCTTAGGTCTGCTGCAATTTGCCTATAATTCTGTTCCTAGATCTCCTACAATTTTCCTTCAATTCTGCTCTTAAGTCTGCTTAAAATCTGCTTTGTATTGCATAGATCTTCTGTGAATTTCTTTACAATAATGACCTCAACTGAATTCTTATTTACATCTTCCAAAGCACACCCCGTCACCTACAAAAAAACACCTCTTCATTTAGGTTGGCCAAGGCAGGAAAAAGATGTTTTATTTAATTTGAATTTGCATCCTAAAATAAGCAACTCCCTCCATGAGGTCAGCCCACACAGAAGATGCAATTAATTTATTTCAAAGGGGGTCGTCCCTTATAGAGGGATATTTAAAGGCATGCTTAGAACCCATAAATGGGTCGGCCCAAGAGGGAAGTTGGCCACAGCAACAAATAATTTTTTACAATTTGAATTCAATCATGCAATTAAACTTCTTGCCACAAGCTGATCTCCACTAATTATGCCATCAAAATATCTTTGACATCAATGACAACAATTTCCAATAAGCCTAGTGACAATGCTTGGAAACACATGATAGCAGCAGAGATGAAGATAGGAATAGTTGTCTGCAACTATTGTAGAATGGATATGAGAAGGGGCATAAATCACCTCAAGTATTAACATTCACAAAGCTCTTGTCGAGATGTTGTGCCATATACACAAGCATCTCAAGAGGTTGAGAAGGAGGCAAAAGCTCGGCTTGCATCATAAGATCAAAAAAAAGCCAAAAAAAAAAAGATTGGTAGATACATTGGTGATTGCAGGTATGAGTTCTGCAAGATCAAGGGGAAATATAGCGGGCACTTACTCTCATTTGACCACAGATATGAAGATTAGCTAGTGTAAGCATCCATAGTTCCACTTATATTGTTCCTCAACCTTTGTTGAAAAGTACTACCTCGAATAAAGAATTGCAAAATGAGGCAAGTAAGCATGTGCAAATTTTTGGTATTACAACATTTCACTTGGTGTTACTATGAGTCATATTCAGAGCAAGTTATCACCACATTGACCATGGTAAGTCGAGGTTCAAGTCCCCAACCCATCATGATTTTGAATAGTGCATTATTGCAAGATGCAGTCAAAAACACAAATTGATGGATAGCAAGAATGGGAAACCAATTTGTTTTTTTAGGGGCTTCAAGAGGACAAATAGTCTTTTGAAGATAGTTGATTCCTTCAGTAAAATCAAAAATGTTGAGACCTCATGCAACTTGGATGAGAAGAAAATGGACGTGGGAGTGTAAAATGTTGCCCAAATATTGACAAATAATGCAACCACGTACATGGCAGCTAATAAACTTCTTGAGATGAGGCACCCTTCATCATTTCGTAGCACTTATATCATTTACTAACTTGGTCTTCTCCTTGAAAACATGGGGAAACTAAGATGGGTGAAAAACAGGGTGGAAGATGCAATAAATGTCACAAAATACATCTACAACCACATATGAATCGTGAAACTCACGAAAAAGCACATTAACGGCGAAATGCTCTTGCAGTCAAGACTCGCACACTTAGCCATTAATTTCACCAACTTGCAAAGTATCACAAGCGCATTGCTCAACCATAAGCACATGTTTCTAAGCAGAGTGTCATCAAAGAGTCCTTATTGCAAAAAGGCCAAAGTGCAGAGGGTCATTATGACATTTTTTCTGATGCCTTGCAAAGTATCACAAGCACATTGCTCCACCATAAGCACATGTTTATGAGCGGACTGTCATCAGAGAGTCCTTATTGCAAAAAGGCCAAAGTGCAGAGGATCATTATGACATTTTTTATGATACATTTTCCAAGGGCATGCAGGGGATCATCATTGTAAATTTTCAATCCAAAAATTCCTTTTTTTTTAATTTTATTTTATTTTGTAATGTTACAATTTGCTGATTTTGTAAACTTGTGAATTTTAATTTAATGATTTTAAATTTTTATTACTTTGTAACCAAATCGATCCATATTCAAATTGGATTTTGGAGGATGTGGGTGCATTGTTCACTAATGATGATTTGGCTACTTTGGAGAGGCAGACTATAGAAAGGCAAGCAGAAGTGGAATGGCAAGCAAAAGTGGCAAAAGGAGATGCTAGAAAGTCATTAATGGGGGGTTCACTGCATTCACAAGTTACAACATGATCCTGTCTTTGTGGCTTCTATTGAGGATGATGCAGCTATACCATCCAGTTTGAGGACACCCACACACCAGCAGAAAAATTTTATGAGCTTTTAGTCATAGAAGAAATTTATTATTTGTAATCTTTTATTTATATTGAAACTTGAAGTTGATAATTATTGAACTCATTTTTGGTCTATCATGTGTATTAAACTCCATTTTTTGACCTATAAATGAAAGAAATCAATAATATGTTTTCCCTAAACTCAGTAATATACATGTCTGTGAAGATTATTTTTGCAAATTAATATGTTTTTGACTGTTCAGAAAATTTGAAAAAATTACTGCTGTGTTAGCCGAGTTATTGCCAAGCCTGAGTTTTTATAAAAATTTGGGCCAGCCATATTATTTGTGAGTCGAAGTTTCAGCTATGGATTTACAAAAGTCACTTCCCTCCCCAAAATATATGTAACCAAAATAAGTAAATTTATTTAGTTTGTCCTTTTCAAGCCTAACAATTAAAGTTCACCTATTATGGATGTATCCATTTCATGATGCATACACTTATGAATCATTATTGTACCTCTTGGAACTGGCCATCTTTTCTTAAACTACTTGGAAGAATAGAAATTATATGTTTCTTTGATATTCTTTCTTAGCAAAGGATAGAAGAGCACCTTATAAACAAAAAGCGATTGGCAAAGTTCCCTACAACAAAGCTCCAACAATGCTATATCTTAAAGAGTAAGCATTGAATCCCTAACCATTGAACGAGGATCCTCCTCCTTCCTTGGAAAATGTCCATCCTCTCCCCAAAAGATATGCACACTTGGCCAGTAGGACAAGGGAGAGCAGATTGAGAGCCTTGTCACTAAGAGGTCGAGGAGTGAGTGCAAGCAATCATACATATAACACTATTTTGATTATCATTTGTGAAGCCAGAAGATGTTACACGATATTATTTAAGATTTACAAATAAGCCTTTATGTCGATGGGAAGAACTCAAGTCAAAAGTATCAGGCCTTTTGAGGTACAGATCCTAGTTCAAATACTTTGAAGACATGATAAACTATTGAAATTTGGTAATCCAACTTGCTGGCTGGCATGCCCCGTTAAATGACAACAGCCGTGAGTCCCAAGAGAAGTGGAAAGAATTGATATTCCTCAATTGCAGCATCTAAGAAAAAAATTCACCTCTAAAGGAAATTTACCAAATTAAGAGAAAAAGTCTACAAGCCTTCATAACAAGTTAATTGAACTGAAGATAGCAACACCTATATGATACCATGTGACTACACCATATTTACATTTTCATTGCTATGCTGTTGTTTAACTACAAATAACTAAACTTCAACATGTTAAGATCCCTACAACAATTCTCAATACACAATAGTCCCTATTGTGACGTTTTCACACATCGGCCCATTGCAAATGGGTACCCGGACTTTTTGTCTATTAGCTTAGGTGTTTTAGTGTTTTTTTTAGCTTGACAATAGTTTTGTAGTTTTTAGCCTCTTTGCTCATGAGAAGGGAATGTTTTGTCAGTCCAAGATTGTGTGTGTCTCAAGGGTGCAATGTCTTGTCCTTGGTGTGATCACGTCAAGAAGTCATGTTTCATATCCAGAACCCACGATAGAGCATTTGGACTAAGTTTTAGGGGCAAGATAGTGGAAAGTGCAAAATCTTGTCAAAAGTTGTCAATGTTGCAAAATTTTGTCATAGTTGTCAAAATCGCAAAAGAAAATGTTGCAAAGTTGTCAAGAAAAGCTCAGTGTGAGAATTGATGTTTGAGTATTGATGAATGATGAAAATATTTAAAGATATGATGTCTTGACAAGGAATTCCATGTCAAGGTCAGATTATTCAACCTTGACAAGATAAGAAATAAGAAATTTTATGAAAATTCTTGTCTAAGTTGTGGGAGTGCAAAATTTGTTTCAAAATCCTAAGATGAATGTGAAGTTTCAAGTTAAAATTATGAATTCTTTGCTGGAATTCCTACATTCAAATGTAAATTTCAAGACTCAAACATGGATTTGTGTTCCCAAATCGGATGTTTCCTTAGGTGTTTAGTCTAAGTTCATTGATAACTCCTCATTAGCATTCATGTTTGTCCTTACTTAATATGGAAATGCACTCATCACTCTTGAAAATTACAGCTCAATCATGGATTTGTGCCCTCATTTCCAGCTCAAAGGTGAAAATGCAACCTAGATCAGCGCCCAATACTCCAGCTTAGATGAAGAATCCTGCCCAAAATTCCAGCTTGCACAAGGTCTAGCACTCATCACTCTTGAAAGTCCAGCTCCCCCTTGGGATAGCGCTCAACCTTGTCCTTCCACACATAGGGATTGCACTCAGCAAGAACATTTATCCCTTTGCCTCTAAGATCCGCACTCAGCTTTGAGTCCCTACTCACTACATTATCCCGCCTTATAATCAGTCTTTGTCCTTAGGAGTATCTAAAAACCGCCCAACACATATAGATTTTGTCCTTGACATCCTTCCACACGTCCAAAATTCCCCCCTTGCACTTATCCCTACACACCTTTATTTTGTGCCTTATCTGTCCCTTCGTGCATTGAATGTGCACCTTGCATTTGTCCCTATCCTTAGGACTACGTCAATTCTGCCTTACTCTGTCCATTCAAACCATCAAATACTGCCTTGAAGCATTCCTTTAAGGTATCCCAGGTGCACTCAGCAAATCAGTCCTAAAATCCTAAAAAATCAGATCTAATCCAAATTCGCAGACCTAAACCTCAGCGTAGGACACTTGATTGAAGATGAATTGTGAGTTATGCAATGTAGCAATTGACCTATATTTATACCCTATCAAGGGTAAATTCACAAGGACAGCCGGCCTAGGAAGAGGGTAAAGAATTAATGAAATAACCTTCAGCAAGCATGGGCCGACTTGTTCTATCCTTAGGCATCAAAGATTTGCACCCAGCACTCTCCTTAATAAGCCCTTATATACGCTGGTCATGTGTCCTTGAACCCCTTTAAAACCCCCCTAGGAAGAAAATAAGCCCTAAGTTGGCCACTTTGAAGCAGAAAATTCAAATGTTAAAAGACAAAACAAATGTTGTTTCTGCTAGTAAACTTAGTAGGCATTAAAACAATTTAATTTAAAATACTTAAGGGTGCAAGTTGGCCAAATGGAGAAGAAATGAATTCAAGGGGGTATAGAATCAGATAAAGCAAGGTCAAATTCATCCATTCAAATGGCAATCAACTCTGATTCGCAGTAAATTGTCAGCAGAGCAGACCTCAAGCGAATTCCATCAGACCTAGGCAAAATATGTAAGAGAGCAGACCTGGCCTAGAACAAATTTGTCCAGATTTCGTGCAAATTGTTCCATCCTCCATCACCTTGTGCAAGAGCATTACAAATCAGACTTCATTAAAGGCAAATTTTAGCAGTTTATGAGCAGATTTTGAGCAAATTTCATAAGCCCTAGGCGCAAATTGGGCAGACCAGATTCTGATTTTCAGATCAGACCTGATTGAAGGCAAGTTTCGTCATTTTTTCTAGTCAATATCATCATTTCCAGATCTGAAAGTGAGGATTTGACTGTTGCTTGATGAAGTGATTAGAGTTGTTTCATTTGAGAATTAAAAATTTGTAAGTTGAGTTTCATTTCGTTTTTCTTAATTTAAATTGTGATCTTTCCAGGTGTGACACAAGGAAGCATGAAGATTCATCAACACGAAGGGAAAAAGACCACACTACTTTACAAGGACGTGAAAGGAGCTGATATCACAACATGAGGAAGGACTTCACCATGTGGAAGAAAGGTCAAAGCAATGTAAAAGGACCTGAATATTCTAAAGGGGAATTTATCTCAACTACGCATGGGAGAAGAGTACAGCACACAATGAAAGGACCTACAACATCAAGAGAAGGATCACACCACAAAGGATGAAAATGCAAGTGCAAAGATCAAAAAGGGATACAACTATAACAATCTTGAATTTCCTTCGGAAATCCAAGAATCAAAGTCAGTACAACAAGGAAGTCTTCCTGGTCAAGAACTATATCGAGGACGTGTTCCACATTTCAAGATCAAAGACCATCGGGAGGAAGTAAGATGTTCAAGGTCAATGCAAGCTATCACCTAGAATTCCCAAAGTTGGAATGAAATGAAACATGATCAAGGAAAAATGATAAGCATAGTTAGAAACTTGATAATTGAAATGGTACAATTTGGGAATATGACCCATCATCATCACATCAAGCAATTGGAAATGTTGAGTATCAAGAAAAATTGCCCAAGGCACAAAGACTTCTTTGTGATGATGTAATGTCCCCATTTTGCGAGCATCAGAGTTTGTAAGAATTAGCCTATCATTTGACCCTCGTAGGCTAATAATTATTGATAGAGGGCCTCGTGTGGCAGTTACTTGGTGATTAGAGACATTACTCTTCAACTGGATTCAGGTTTTGGCCTTTGCACAGGTTTTTTTGACTCAGATTGGCACACTTACTATTTATAGTAAGTTACCATTTTGGGAGAGTCAGGGTTCCTATTAATAGAAAGACACCTGAGCAGAGCTTATTGGCAGTGTCGACCTTGATTGGGCCTTTGCAGCTATTTCTAGACTCAGTTCCACATACTTACTATTTATAGTAAGTCACTATTCAAGGTTTCTATTTTTAGACAGGTATCCAATCACATGGAGAACAGGGAGAGTCGACTCCTGGCTCAGACGGTTTAGCAATCAGACAAGTACATCAAGAGATATTAAAGTTTAAGTGACTTAAGTGATTTATTTAATATTTTAATATTATTATAAAGTTCTAAAGTAACTTTATAATAATAAAGTCACTTTAATATAATAAAGTGCGTTAAGTGAATAATTTAATGTGGGAATAAATCTTTTATCCCACATTGGCCAGGAAGGTGTTTGAGCTCTCTTAAGGAAAGAATAAAAGGAAAGGCAAGAGTTCATTCTCGGCATCCAGTTGATGAATAGTATTTTGATTGATTTTTATTGTGGAGCCTAGGGCTTTCGCAATTTTCTTCTTTGATCATAGGAAACGAAAACTTCCTATTGATAGCAATTTTGAAGGTGTGAAATAACACCTGAATTATTGCAGTTGTGGGAAAGAATACTTCAGTTCTTTCATTTGTGCAAATTGGTGAAGTTTTCTACAAGGGTTTGAAGTTTATTGTTGAAGCACATTTATAGTTGGTTGTGAATCATCCTTATTTGGCAACAAATTATTCAAGGTTTTAAGAGCAGATTGCAAGTTTGTTCTTGCTGCTACAGTGCGCATGAACAGTGCACGTGAACAGTGCGCATGAACAGTGTCGTGAACAGTGCGATACAGTGCCGTGAACAATGCGCATGAACAGTGCCGTGAATAGTGCACTACAGTGTCGTGAACAGTGCGCATGAACAGTGCGCTACAGTAGTTGGAGTTCTATAGAAGGGGATTTAGAGAGGTTGAACAGCTATATATATGTGACAAGGGATTTGCATATGAGGAGAATCAAACCAATATATCAAGGCAGCCATTGAAATACCAGGTTTTCTATCTATGGTCATTGTATTAGAAAATCATTACTTCATTGCATCATTTTCTATTATGATTATATCATGAAATATTTGGAGGTTGCATATGTTTAATGGAGATATAATTTGCATATTCCACATTCAACATTGATCAGCCATTTAGCTTTCATGCCAATTGTTTGCTTAAATGCCTAATGGCTGTAGGTGTACTTTGGGATGCATGACAAGTGTTTGTCTTAATGTCAACTAGCTGTACTAGTTAATTTCAGTCATTACATATGTGTGGAAAGGTCTAAAACAGCTAGTATATCATTTCTATAACAAATTTGCATTGTTAGAAGCTTTCCATAACTTCATTTGCAGCCTACAAACCCAAAGAAGACAAATAAAGAATTCATTACAGCGGCTTCAAACATTGTATGCCAAATGTTTGACAATATTCCTTGGTGTTCATATAAGCAAAACAGGGTCAGATTAGCCAAGGGATATTACAGATGATCTACAAGATATGCATGATGAGTTGGCACCTAATCACATTCAACCAATCAAATAATTCAAAGTCAATGTACCTGACTCATCTTACGAGGCGGACAACTAGACATGTGACATGTAGCACTAAATCGAATATCGTTCCATATACCTAACCTATTTTCTCATTGGTCCACATTCAGAGAGGGACATGTGTCCTAAGCAATGTCATTTTCTCATTGGTCGAAAGGAGTTAGTTATAACTAACCCTAATTAGGGTTTCATCATGTAATCTCGACTATTGATCTTGAATCAATCCCAGCCTTTAAATTGTAATAGGGATGTCTATATAAGGCATTGCCTTCTACCTTCTCATTTGGAAAAGTTAATAGTTAGAAGTTCATAAGGAGGAAGCAAGTAGAGTAGAGTAGGATAAGAAAAACTCGTGGCCAACTATGGCAAAATAAATACTTGATTTCATTGAAGATATGGTGGATCATGTTGGCAATAAGGCAGCAAACTAGGGGGGGCAGAGGGGTGAATCAGTTTGCTCAAAAACTTTACTTACCTTAAACTCAAATTCAAATCTGATAATTAACAATGAAAGCATAAATCAGCACCACATCAATAACACACATAACACCAAGATTTT
Organism: Cryptomeria japonica; assembly: GCF_030272615.1. Lineage (NCBI taxonomy): Eukaryota > Viridiplantae > Streptophyta > Pinopsida > Cupressales > Cupressaceae > Cryptomeria > Cryptomeria japonica. Next base: position 643,664,253 of record NC_081405.1, on the reverse strand, counting down.
TGATGTGGAAAACCCGGTCAAGGGAAAAACCACGATGGGAACCTACCCACAATGAGATGATACCCTGTTACAATTATATGAAATATTACAATGGGGAATGCACATGCATTCAGGCACATTGCCTAGAGCTCACTCCTCAAACACAATAATAGCAAGGGCTACAACCCTGAGGAAGACTAACTGTCTTACAAAAAGATTTGGATTACATCTGGAAGATCATGAAATGATAGAATAGCATCTCCTCATGCCTGGTTACAGTTCCGGTTAAGCTCATATATTGCTCTGCTACACTTCTTCACACTGCTTCCCTACTGTCGAAAGATTAAAACATTATTCACAAATTACACACTCACTGATATCAAAGATACATCCACAACAAGATATTACACCAATTTATACATATCATCAACCTATATTTCAAGGTCCTCTCAACCCACAACACACATTACAAAATATAACCATATACACTATAATAACATATGCAGACCAAAACGATGTCGGCTAAGACATAGTCTAGACCCAAATCAACTCCTCGAACACGAAACACCTTACAAAATATAACCATACACACTATAATAACATATGCAGACCAAAACAATGTTGGCTAAGACATAGTTTGGACCCAAATCAACTCCTCGAACACAAAACACCTCTAAGAATTATGCCTCGAACATCCGCAACACACTACAATCATCATGAATGTTGCATAACACGAAAAACACCACCGGATCAAGAAAATAATCAATAACACGCACAACGATTAATGCGGACCAACAACACGGATAGAACATGATGTAGAAGCCTCCACAAGCAATGTGATTTACCACAAAAACAACTGCAACATCACCACTTACTAGAATTATCATTACCATTATACTCAACCTCAAAAACACTCACTGAACTGACTAACAAACTGAAAAATTCACTTGCGAACCTCCAAAACACAAACCATCTAAATTGAGGACATACCAAAACATCCCAAACGCTCTGTCAAATCCGCAAACCAAGATATTGCAATTCCGGAGCAAAATCCAAAACACTAAACAACTTGAACAACTGAAAAACCAACTTGAATACCGGACCTCATAACTCGACCAAATCACCATGCGGACCACAAAAACAACTGCTGAATCAACTAGAGATACTTACCATAAAATCCTTTAATCCGCAACAACTCATCTGCAACACACTGGCCAAACCAACTCCTTTAATCTAACTGCAACACTGGAACACACAAAGAAATATGTTGACATCAATGACAAAACATTGTTCCAACAAACTTGTCAACAATATCCAACAGATCATTGTATGAATTTTTACATGTTGTACAATTTCTTCTTCTCATAGTTTAGATTTATTTACATGAAGTTGAATTAGTTGAATGGAAGATCTTATTGTTGATTCAAGGTGAAGCCTATATGTTCATACCATTAGGAATTTGTTGATTGCAAATTGTAGTGCATGGTTAGACTAAACTTATCTAAAAGCTTAACTTCAATTGCTCTATGCTCATTGTTCATGGTGTTGATGCGCATAAGTGATATGAAAACCATTCGCATATCCTTAGGAGATTGCATCATCTTTGTGTAGTTGTTTCATCATGGCAAAGCAAAGCTTTGTTTGGTTTCATTGAATCAACAATCATTTCTTACATCCTTAGGTTTGGATTAGATTTCTTAACCTTTTCATCCTTTTATCTTTTAGTTTCCAAGAGAGTTAAGTTAGATTCCATGTTCCAATTGTTCAGCAAAGCGTAAGTCCCTTTGTGATTACCAGCATTTTCACATCAAATCACTGAGTCTATCCAACATCAAAAGTCGAATGTTTGCATTGTAAAACTTGGAGTTGCCTAATTTGATCATATTCTTTAGCATATGAGGTTTCTTTGTTCAAGAGAGGATAGAATACTTAGTATTTTATTCTATGTTCGAAGTGTCCTAAAAAACACACCAACAGTCTCAAGATTTGATAATCATCCCATAAAATTCATCGAAATGCTTTCTTCAAAAGACACACAATATAAAGTCACCGCTATCATTTTGATAACACGTTCCTAAAGAATAAGCCATGACTGAAAATAATGAAATCCAACATCAAACGAACAAAGCAAAATCACACCTTCATCAAGAGGCAGAAATCGTATATGTCCAGGCCTGACAACCACTGGAAGGCTCTCTTCTTCAGCTTCAATATCATTATCTTGATTTGATTTTCGAGGCTTGTCACTTTTTGGATGAAGTTTTTGGTCAACAAAACCATTGCTCTGAACCAACTGCCCTTACATGTCAACAAAAACATATGTGATAAATCATTATCGACATTGAAATGATAAACTTGAGATTTGAAATAGCAGAGAACTTCAAAAATGGCAAACAACATTTCAAAAACATAAAAGGAGATATTACATTAATTACTGTAGAAAGTTGGTAAGATCCTATCAACAACTAAAAAACATTAACAATTCAGATTGTAAACCTAATAGCTTTAAACATTCTGGACTTCTTGTTAAACATTTCCTTTAAGCAACGTTGTCAAGTATGGGAAAACTCCTTGTCTCTTTGTACTTAGACGAAAAATATATACACAGATACAGCATGTCATACTCATCATAGGCATAAAACTCCAAAAATAGTAACATTAATGGAGGATATTATGCATCTCATTCTGTGTTTACAGTTTCAAGACAGTTAATGGTAGAGGAATAGTTTGTATTTGAGTTAAGTACGTGCATGCAAAAGGATTAAAATATTTAGGGGAACAAAATGTTTCAAGGAGTTAAAAGAACAAGAAATCTACCCAGTAACTTAAGTACATACCTCTTGATTCTTAGCTTTTTGTTCTCGCAGCCAACGTCTTTTTGCTTTTTTCCTCTTTGAACTTCTGCTTGGAGACTGATAAAGATGATAAATATCGCAACTAAATTCCAGAGATCCAACAAGTCAAAGTAAAAGATTGAAAAGGAATGCTTAGGATTAAAGTTTAAAACCGATCGACGCATTCAAAACTATTATATGAAAAAAAGTTACATGATCTAGTAAACAAAACATTGCAAACCCGCAAAAGTCCTCCAATTAAAACAATATTGCACCAGAAATAACATTAATACCTGAATGATATTTACATATATCATTTCTCCAATTCTCTTGAGGGTTTATGGCTAATATTGTAATGCAAAATTATTTGCCAAAGGTAATCATTTGATGTTAATGTTCATGGAGAACTATTCATAGCCAAGGGGTACTTGAGTGAGAATTTGACATCACCTAAAATCCACTTTTGAGCCATGGATGGTGAAACTGAAGACATTCCATGCATAGACAGCCTTTCTCTTCCTCATCTGAATTAGACCTTGTTGTGTTCAAATTATGATTATGAAACCTTGTTCAGGTGTGATCTTGTTTGTTACCAGTCTTTGCATTATTGATTTGAGTGTACCTGTAATCCAATTGTTTGCCTCCTAATTCAAGAGAGGTGGTCCTTTGGGAATGTGGTCAAGTGGTAAACAATAACTATTGGTTTGCGAGATTGGAGCCATGAAGAAGTTGTTTGGAAAATCTCATAGAAATCCTTAATCTTTTTTACTTAAAGTTTGCATTTTGATGTGATCAAGTTTGGAAAATCTCATAGAAATCCTTAATCTTTTTTCCTTAAAGATATTGGAAAATATCCATCCATGTAATCATTGGATGTGGATATGAAATTGTAACCTTATTGTGTATTAAAGTGTGATCATGTGATGAACCCTTGCTGGTTCAACTCTTCAACCTGCTGTAATTTGTAGATCTTCTTTGTAATTTTTTTAATTATTAAGATGGTCTTTCAAAAATAGACAGAAGTTGCAGAAGAGGGTTTCTTTAATTTGCAACAAGTATTGAATAATACATGAATTAATCAACTGAAACAATGAATTGGAGAATTTAGAAGCATACCTGTATGTCCTTAGCCAATTTATTGAAAAGAAAGAATAAATCAGCAACTTACAAAGTTCTGATTTTTATTCTGGAACAATTCAGATCTGCTCTTATTCAAATACTAAGACACCCAAACAGTGGAAGATGGTGCCAATAAATGAGCAAGCTGTGTGTTTGGGAAAAGAAGCCTCCAAACCACAGAAGAATCAACAACAAAACAGTAAATAAGAAAACCCTACAACAAATCTGCCTTGTAAGAAGCCAAATCTGCCCCAATTCAATTCAATTTGACTTCTGAATGAAGCCAACCAAGCTGCAACAATTCGATTGATCTTTCACAATCTCAAAGCTACTGAATTCTAAAGAGTGCACGCTCTCCAAAACAGGTCCAAACCCTAGCCGCCATAGCCAAGTGCTCAAAAGAAAATGTCAAATGCTCAATATCAAGAATGAGGTTTAATTTCCATCTTGGCTGCCTAAATACCCAAAAGGTGCGATTTTTGGCAATTAGGGATTAAAAAATAATAACTTGCTTTTAGGGTTCCCAACTTAACCCTAAAAGCAACGCCTAGCTTAGGAGATAATAAATTTTCACTTAAATAAATTTAAGTGATGCACTTTATGATTTTATATTAATATTTCATTAAAATATTAATTGCCTGTGGAACCACTTAAAAATTCATCTCTCTCTCATTATTGCTCGGAAACTGAATCTGTCAGAAGCTAGGGCCACAGTTCGCCATGCCAATGAAAATAGGACCATGTCTATTTTTAGCAATTTTTCCCTAAAAAATAGGAAATCCTCATAAAGTGTCAGAAACTGATGAAACGAAGACCAGAACTGAACTCAACACTGAACTAGAACAAATAGACAGACCACTCCTCAAGATACTGCATTACTGACCCCTTTATCCATACTTTGTTACTTACAAGGGTCCAAAAATAGGCTAACTCCTCAATCCCAAGTCAATGACTAGGATGTGGATATTACAGATCAAAACATATGTCTGAATGGGAAAATACTATTTGAGAAACAAAAACACTATTTTCTTTGAAATTTGAAAAGTATGAATTTGTAGCTTTTTATGAGATGATTATGATGATGTAATTTAAATTTCATTGGTATATCAGATTCACTTCTATATTTTGTCAGTAGAATGATATGCAAGACATTGAACTTTATAGCCTATTGCTTGTAGCAGCTATTCTTGTTTCTGTAAGCATTTCAGAATGGGAAACTATTTTATTGTTCAAAACATAGTGTTGCACACTTGAACTTATAGTATTCTTGTAGGTGAACATCCTCTGAAACATTTGAGAAAATTTGGAAAAAATCAAGCCTTTGTGAACAGCATTTTCACCAAGGTAAATGCAGGTCGCTAGGGAAAACATGTTATTGACAAAAGGGGTGACTATGTCCTAAAGGAGCAAACAAAAATGGGAGGTTACAAATATATAAAAATACTTGCAATTTGCAACAAAAAAGAGTCTACTTACCTATGAGAGATGCAGGGTAATAAGAGTTAAAAATAAATAAAATATTGTACAATATCAATATAAATTACAATACATGTCTATTGAGATTTCATGAAGCTGCTTGGATGAGGAAGAGTGGCAGAGACCTGCTATCTCTGCCTCGCAACATGGAAAACAACTCTATAGTTGTCTACAATGCCCATAGAACCCACAGCCTCCCCCACATGCCCAACTACCAAATCATCACATTTGACAAAGTCCCTCTACACAAACACGTCAAATAATTTGCAAGCATATACATGCAGATGTTTACGATGATGTATATTATATGGACTGTTTTAACTTGTATTGTCTTGTGGTAAGAAGTTTCATTGCCTTCCTGATGTGTGTTGCAGAATGGTTGTGATTAAGGATGAGGAGCAAAGTTTTTACAAACAATATATACAAGGAGTTTATCGCAATCAAGAAGAAAAGCAGAATACTATATTGCATGATGTAAGGTTGATCGTATAATAAAACATCTGTACAAATCTTAAATACCTAGGTCCACACACTAAATCCTGACATTTCACCTAAAAAATGTACCTTTTTTCCTCCTTCAGTTGGCATGGAAGCATTCTCTGTTGCAGTGACAATTCCTTCAACTTGATCATCTTCTCTGAGACATAAAAATTCCAATTAAAGAGTATCAAAGAACAGCTTACCAAAAAATAAATCAGATTTAAACAAACCATAAAGAAATTGCAGTTGGCAAATGAAAAATGTATGCCAACTATTGAATTCCTTGCTTTAAAATCCAAATAATGACATTCAAAAAGGTATTATAACAGCAGAATTTGGCATCTAGACAGTACTATCATTATTTAAATCAGTGTAATTATAATCATCAAATAGAGCAATTATTTTCAAGTCATAACAAAAACGGTAGCCAAGATACCTACAGCTAAAGTTAAATTTTGGATCTCCCAACAGTCAATTGTCAATAACAATCTATTATAAGTCAATTTCTGCTCAAACAGTAAGGTTTGGATAAAAACTCAAAGGGCACACTACATAGTATATGTCAACGTTGGCCATCTTGTAATGTCCCATTTTTACAAGATCGAAAAATAGAATATTTAATTCCCAAAGCTTAATTATATCAAAAAAGAAAAGGGAATTAAAAAAATTAATTAATTATTATTACCTAAAGTATAATTAAAAGGTAATATTAATAATTAAATTAAGTAACTTTAGCAAATGGAGATTAAACAGTCACTAAATATTACCGGTACGGGAAAGCAACTGAATGTAACCAAAAATAATATTATAAATGGAGATTTGGGAAATGGAGGAAATAAGGAATGATTTCTGAGGGTTCTCAGGTTCATAGGCTCCGGATGGAAACCTGCAGTCACCATTTTCAGTAGTGCAACTATCTACCCTAGATGGACTTTGGAGGAGTCAGGCAGGCTTCTCAGTTGATATATAGCGATTGATAGATTTGTGGAATAAAAGAATTTGCACAGGTATTTTATTAAGTTGCAAAATACGATTATTTCCGGATGATTTATTTACATACAATAAACAAGCTGTTTGGTTACTTTGCTGTGAGACAATAAATTGGTGTAGCAATTGTAATATTTCATTATTCTCAAGGTTATTATTTCATATTGCAATATTTAGCAAATAGATTATTATGAATTTGTGGACATATTTAATCACCCGACTTATTGATATTTATCTGAAGACAGCCAATAAAAAATATTTGGGAAGTATTTATCAATGAGTTTGGAATGATGGAAATATTATTATCATAAATATGTCGATGATTCCAAAGTTGTGGATGTTTGATAATTACATTCCCATCAATGAAACTTAATCATTTTGGGTGATTTTATTACAATATAATATTTGGTGGAATGAAAGCTTGATTTAATCAATTCATCAAAGATTGGTGAGTTAAGTGACATTTGGGAAGAAATATAAATATTTGCCTCCAGAACATAATTGGCATAAAGATTCTATTTGTAAATCGCTCAAATGTTGGCATGAATATTATATGTGCGGCTTTACAAAGTATTATTTGAAAGTTTGCAGTATTAAGTTGGGAGTGCTTATATTAGCACAGCCTCTGGAGTTTGGTTGCAGCTTCTGTATTAAACACAGCTTCCTTAATATGATTGGGATTATTAATTGATGGCATGGGTCCTTATTTTCTATCTTCCGCGAGCTCTTTCTCCTAATCGCAGACCATTCCTTGTGGTTGTGAGCAGCTTCCTGGCGGTCGTGGATACTGTACTATCTGCCAATTGAATAAGGCATGTATAACATTTCCAACATCGAGATGGTGAGAATTTAGAGCCAAGCTTGCAATGAATTTTCTGGCAGAAGGTAGCTTACATGCATTCTGTTCTATTCCCATGAGCCCGCTGAAGATTAAGAGAACTGTGGGGTCAAAACTGGGCTTGTTTGTACATATGCTGCCACCAAGTTGAAGGCTTAAAAAAATAGTGCATATTTCTCATGGAGTGCATAAGATTTGGAAGATACCAAATTCAAGCATGACCACATATTGCCATCTTCAGGTTGGAAAGGACTCTGAAGTTGTCATTGGAGAATACGGCTATGGGCTTTACAGCCACTCAAAAATGTTAGTTACTGGCAGTTTGCTGTGCGAGTGAACATCCCAGACAAGCAAGGTTGTGAAGTCGTGGATGCTCTGAATGTACTGTCATTGATAACTGTTTGTTGTGAGTTTCATTGCTTGGTCGAATGAGTTAGACAATCTGAAAGGATAATCCTGTGCGTGAGAAGTGACAGCAAAAATCAGTGTGCAGCCTGAAATTGCAAAGGTTAGAATCCTGAAAGTTATCCTCTCTGTGAATTGCTATTTGACTGCAGTTTTTGTTGCAAACATTCTGATATTTGTGTTAAAGATTGCAATTATGAATGTATGTTGAATGAGTTGCAAACCATCCATCTGAAGTTCCTGTTGTAAAAACAGTAGAATTTGTATACAATCTGAATAATCACTGCAGACATATGTATTGCAACTTAATTCTTATGTATATCAAGCATTGTCGTTGAAACTTACAACCAGCAAAAATATCAGCGAACTCTTTGACAGAATGTCTAAGTAGTTGAACGGGTCAAGAGATTTGTAAAATTTGGTCACAACCTGGGAAGGGACATTAGAAATCTCACTGATGTCCTTACAGGCTTTTCTGACACCGGTATTCTGTTGAAGCTCCAAACCACTACTTCTCTCCATCCAGACTTCCCACTTGTCAATGGAAAAATAAAATAATCTTAATTGTAGTCATCAATTAGGTGCATTTAATGCTTTCTAACATCTGCGGAATCACGAATTCCATTTATTACAAATGATTAGGAACTAAGATCAGTTGGCTATAGAAGGGTAGCAAACATTCTTATAATTTCCAAGATGGCAGGGAAGGAGATACATACGCTTAAATTTGAAAATGAGATGATTAATTATAAATATGTGATGATGTATTAATGAATTTGTAAATAAATTATGATATATCAAATATACTCGTCTAGTTTGGATCTTATGCCCTGTCTCTCATCTAAGACTTTCCTCCAATAAATTCAATACGTGACTAAGGATTCTCTTTAGTGAAGAACTTGTCCGAACCATAACACCAAGAAGTAAATTAGACTTTAACAACAGAAAATCTAGGTGAAACTGTTCACAAATTATGGTTCAAGCAAACATAGATGAAATCAAATACAAATATAAATCAAGATCATTCTACTCTTTGTGCTACTCTCATTTCTAACATAAACATTTCATATATATCACATTGTTTGAGTCAACTACATTATAATTATTCCTAATGAGAAGACCAAAGAGACAGCTCAAAATATTTTGTTTGCAATTATTAATTCCACTAATTTGAAACCAAATTTTTATGGCTTTTCAGAATCAAGAGGACAGGTTATGTTCCAGAATGGTTGAACTTGAAACTTCGACTATTTCACTCACGTGTTCATGTACATGGAAACAAACTATTATTTTTATGATCATATATAACTATTTCACTCATGTGTTCATGTACATGGAAACAAACTATTATTTTTATGATCTTATATATTTACACCGAGTTTGCCAAGGGCTCAACGAACACTGCGTATGGCCCCACACAAATAAAAAATACATTCCCACCATATAAAGAAAACAAAGTTTGTATTGTTACTGCTTTGCTCTTTCAACCTCTTGAATCCTTTTCTTGGATACTCATAAAGTCTCTAAATGAATTGATAGTTGAAAAAACTATCATTTACCTGTTATTAATCCTATAAAGATATGGAAATGATTTTACAAGCTGCTCCGACTGTGATACGGTGAACTTGAATAGATTTTGTTTTAATGAATCATGTCTCATTATTAATTTGTTAAAAATTATTTTCTTATTTGTGTAAATTTTTAGTCAGGGCATACACCACAAACAAGTTTTATTTCTTACAACATGTGGGTTGAAAAAATTATGAAGTGATAAATAATGATGAAGATCATAAGTTGGCATGCATTTGAAGAATCACGTGAATGTTGGTTTTCAGTTAACTCTATTATTTGTAACTTTCAATTTGAAAGCAAGTTTAAAAATATAAGTTAAGAACCTTCTCAGCTTAAACTTTACAAAGTGTGGTTAGGTGTCATCTATAGTACATACTACATAGTATATGCTACATAAGACATATTAGACATACTATAAACATCAAATGGTAAATTGTAAGAGAGTGGAAATCACATTCATGCGGAACTAAAATACAGAACATCAAGAATGCAATTAAATTCAAGCCAGGCAAGGAAAGCATGCTCTTTTACTGTTTACAAGATCTACAAAACAAGCATTATGACTATCAGTGGCAACTTTAAGGTGCTAATCAGTCTATGACCAGAATTAAAGAATATCTATGTTCACAAAAGAAACTTACGCACCTTTCTAGACATCTCTCTGCCATGTGATCAACTTGAGGGAACTCATTTGATTCTTTATTTACCTTCACACACTCTGTCTTTTTTTCTTTCGGCTTCTTCCGTGACTTCTTTTCTTTTAACTGCAAGCCACTAACAACTTCTGTGTCTTCTACTTCCACTTCAAGTGCTTTCGTGTGACTCTGGCATTTGACAGCATTACATGGTATCTCTTCACTATGGTTTATTTTCTTACGTTTATTCTTTACCCTGCCAACAGGAAAACAATATATCGAAACTTCAATTCAGAAATATCCAATTCTTTAGGTTTTTAACAGAAATAGAATTGCAAGGTAAGTAAAAAAGCAAAATAACCTCCAAGATTTGAAAGTACATACATTAACTTCAAGAATTACCTAACGATTCATAAAGATCAATATGTGTCAATAATCAATATCACGTATTATGTATACAATATTAATATTCTAATCTAAAAACAAAACAAGACATCTTGTATAACAGAAACTAATCAGAAATCAAGGCTTTAAATAAGAAAGTTCTTGCAAATAGTATGTTACAGGAGGAATATTCAAGCAGAAAGAACTTATAGGGAGATCATTAACCATAATACAATAAAATCATTCACCATAACACAATGACATATCTTGGGAAAACCCTTCCAAGAAAAATCCCAACATCCAAATGTGCAATCTAGAAAAAAACTCTTCACAAAAGACAACAATACTCAAATTTGGAGTGCTCCCAATAGCATAACATAGTTCGTGGACTCAAACTCAGAGAGTACTTGACAAGCCCAAAATTTTCGACTCGGCAAATACTCAACAAAAACCAAGGTTTATTGGAGGGACAAATGCAGGGTTTTAAACTTTTATAGAAAAATCCTTGAAAAATGTGTTTTAACCCACATTTTAACCTGCTTCAATGTGTTTAAATCCACATTGGCACGTTTCAATCCCACGTTGCAGATGTTTATGTCATGCCCCCACCATAAGATGACTACCTTCACATAACAGATCGCATCAGTAATAGCAATTAAACCTAGGTGACAATAGCAATTTATTGTATGGGGCTGACCAAGGTAAAAAGGGGTATAATTATCAATGATTAATTAAAGGAATAATAAGCAGTGCTTTATGAAAGGATGCATCCCTTGCAAAGTGAAGAGGTGTTCCTCCTCATTAGAAGATATAAAAGAGAGGACAATTCATTTGTGAAGGAAAGGAAGAAACAATTGAGCATTTGAATCAAGGAAGGATTAATAGAAAGGAATGTGAAGAAAATAAGGAAGTGACTATTTCAAACAAGATAAATTATGAAAGGTTGTATTTCGAAGGGTGGTAGTTGTGCATGTTTGTGACTCTTGCAAAGGTAAACATGATGAAGAGGTGTGAAGAAGGCTTCACTTAAGGACATGCAAGAGATGAAATGATAATTCGATGTTGTAATTAATTAAGTAGAGGAATACTCCTTATATAGAAGATTACAAGACGATCTTTTCATAACGGAAACAATCGAGAATGGAAACACGAAAGACCAAAAGGAAAATTCCTAAAACTAACTAAGGCGAAAGACATAAAGAGAAACATTCTAAATATAAACAAACTATGAAAAGGAAATATCCTAAAGTAACTAGCTGAATGACCATTATAGAAACATAACATAATTACTTTCATTCCATCCCTTAATGGTCATTATATTAACTACCCTACAGAAGATGTGACATAATCTGTAGGTCATTTGGTCAATAAAGCATAGAAGGCTGCCCCCTTCTACTCAGAACACTCTACACCATGAGCTTATTGTTGAGACCCTCTTTGGTTCTACAAAACTTTTGGATATGACCAAGCTACCATAATCCTTCCAACATGATATTGGGTAACAAAGCCATCCCTCCCTTTAATTAGAGACGCCAAGATCAGCATGTCAAAACTCGCACAAAAAACCCATCATGATTTTTTTTGGAAAAAAAAAAAAAAATCCCAGAAAACAGCAACACCCTTCATGATTTTTTGTGGAAAAAATTAGAAAAGCCTCCAGCAAAGAAAAAACCCATGATTTTTGTGTGAAAAAATGGTGCAAAAAATAAGGAGAGAAACCACAATTTTTGCAGAGAAAATCATGCAAAACCCTATATGATTTTTTGTGGAGCACAATCAATAAAACCCATCCACAATTTTTTAGGAGAAAATCGTACAAAACCCCCCACTTTGTTCAAAAACTTTACTCGCAGCCATCACGAATAGTAAGCAGAAAGAAAACTCCCTGATTTTTGTGGAAAAAATCAAGTAAAACCCTTCCATGATTTTGTGGAAAAAAATCAGAAAACCTACAAAAAATTGCCAAAAAAGAATCTAAACTCTAATACCATGAAATGATAATTCGATGTTGTAATTGATTATGGAGAGGAATACTCCTTATATAGAAAATTATAAGACAATATTTTCATAACATAAACGATCGAGAATAGAAACACGAAAGACAAAAAGGAAACTTCCTACAACTAACTAAAGACGAAAGACAAAAAGAAAAACATTCTAAATATGAACAAACTATGAAAAGAAAATATCCTAAACTAACAAACAGAATGACCATAATAGAAACATTACACTTTAATAAGAGAGATCAATTTGGAAAATAATTTATTATTTTCAAAAGGCACCAATGGAGGGTGGTGACTCAATTCTTATAAAAGGTGGTGACCCTTTAACCAATAAAGTATAAAGGAGAAATCATTCCAAACATTCAAGGATCACCTATCAATCATCACTCACCAATAAATCAAATTAGCACTCATTCAATCATCACCCATGGATCCATCAAAAGCAATCATCAATGCTCAAACCAAGCAATCAATCAACCAGCAAATCATCACTATAAATTATCAATTCATTCAATCAATCAAACATACAGGCATCCATCGTTAGAACATCAACCATTCTAGCATCAAATCATTCAAATATCAATCACTAAGACATGATCATTCACGCAACATTTTAGCATCCACTCATCAATCCTTCAAGAAATGACAAGAAAGAGAAATTAAGCAATTAGCAATAATCTAAACTCCTTGAGAAATCAATTTTGAATTTGAGGAAATGTCTTGCAAATAGGAAGGACGGCCAGCCTTCCGCGTTCACAAGAGATGAAAGCACAGACCCCCTTTCATACTCTTATCAACTTGAACCTAAGGTTAAAGGACAGCCAATCTTCCATGCTCTTGGGCTTGATCAAGGAGGACGGCCAGCCTCCAAGGTGGACTGAGGGATGGAAGGGCAACCCATCATCCATGCTCTCGGCAAGTCAAGGACAACCAACCTTGAGAAATGCTGGTTTACAAGCATTTGCAACAAATTCACGACATGATTGTCTGAAAGGAATATGGAATGATGTATTGATCTAAAAGAGAATTAATGCAGAAAATTATGAGTTGAATATTATAATAAAATTTCCTCAATTTGAATTAAATTTATATTTCTGAATATATTGCAATTCTCATCTTAAGTTGGAATTGTTGTTTTAGGCCAAAAATCAGGAATAAACCAAAAAAGGACATCATATTTTACCTTGGAATCGCATGAAACCCGACAAGTTTTTCTCTTAAATCCAGCATTTTTTCCTATGCAACTCTTATGCCGAGACTTGCAGGTTAAACTTGTGTTTACTTGCCCAATCAAAAAATCCATGAAAATCCATGAGTACTCTACAACTCAGCGAATACTCGCAAGATTTTCTATCCATGAGCATAACAATGCCTAAAAAATTCATTATGCAATCTTCATCCCAAGCACCCAATAAATAGAGAAACTGATACTGAAAACCACCGAAGTTTGCATCAAAACAGCCCCAATGCCTTCATACCACCCAAAAATGGTGCCCAAGTCAAGTTCAAACACTGAAATCCCAAAAGAAGTCTTATTATAAAATGTCATAATTATCCTCCCAACTTGGGGATTCCAATTTGTTTTATTCAAACCCTCCAAAGATGATTTGTGATATTCATAATGGTATCTCATAGGTTGGTGAATATTCTGGGTTAACATGTCTAACTCTGTCTTATAGCTCCTTATGCGTCCTATATACTCATACATTCTTGAAGTGCAAGCCTGCTTCAAGAAGGCCATAGCTTTTGAGCCAGGAACCTGATTGAACCTGTTCATTTTTAAATTGAAGATCTTGGAGAGCTCTATGTCACTATAACCAGTTTTAGCCTATTCAAATCCATTTCGGTACTTTTCAGGGCCCAAAACAGCCTCTGTAGCGCAGAAATTGTATTTGAATATTAGGATGCAAAATTGAGACGCCTTTCCTAACAAAAAATGATAAAGTATGGAAATCTTGCTTCCATAATGAAAAAATGCCTTGTCATCCATGCAAACATTTAGATTCAACAGTCAGCTCTCCAAATCCAATAAGCTGAATGCCTGCCCCTCTTGCAGAAAAGTCTTGACTTTAAACAAGTGCAAGTGCAAGTGCAAACTTGGAGATCTTTCTTTACAATCCAGCTTGGGAACATGTCAAACATATCATTTTAGACACACCTACCAATGCTCCAGCCCGCCAAAAAAATGCCAACAGGCATGGCTAACCAGTTGAATGCATCTGACTGGCACATTACTACTTTCCAACAAGCATAGACATCAATTGACACCAAAGCCCAATCAAATATGGGCGAACATACTAATAAATGATGAGCTTTCTGTCTCCTATCAGCAACTGAACTTAGAGACTTTTTGGCTACTACATATATGCTCAACTAGCAGCTCTGCTAAAGACTCTCTAAGGGAAATAAAAAAGCAAACACAATCAATAGATATTCACCTATAGTTCTCTTGGCATTATAGCTTGCTATTACAGTGTGAGGTTCACATATTTATCTGCCATAATCAGATCTATTGTTATCTTTTCATTCTAAGCAGCACCACTGAAGGTTTGTTATATTCTCTGCTGGCTGCAATTTGTAACAGCATTTTCCTATCAATCTATTTATGCACACATGCGCACACTTCAACTTTTTGTATAAAAAATGGTCAAATGAAAAAGTATGTCAAGTTTGAAGAACCACAGAGTACTTCATGTTTTCCCGTAGGGTGTCAGGTTAAGACATTGCATAAATGACAGAAGTACACCAAATATATGGAACTCACAAGTGTTTTATTGATTCATAATAAACCACTACATAAAATGATAGCAATATGTTCGACTACAATAGCATGTCCAAAGACTGGAAACAGATACAATATAAAGGAGTCTGGTCAGTTACCCGGTGCCAACTGCCGACAACCGACGGGTTAACTGCCGATGCTAACACAATTTACCTTAATGCTTAATTAACCGACAACATCATCCCCCCCAAAAAGAAATGTCGTCTCCGGAGGACAAACAACCAAAATGGCAATGATGTACAAGCAAAACTGAAACCCAAAACAACAAATCATTGGGGAAGGTCGTCTCCAGACGACTTACAACAAAATGGGGAATACACTACTTACTACAGAACCCAAAATCAAAAACTAAGGGGGTGCAGAGGGCGTCCCTAATGAAGAAGGCGTCGGTAGTGGTGTAGCATAGGACGCCATTCGCCCACGCAGCTCGTACACTTACTCTGTCCTCCTCTTCAGATCCCATTATGCCACCATCTGCCGCTCCATTGCAGTCTTTACCATAAACATTGCCTCCAACACCTCCTTATCCTTCTTGTCCACGTTCTCCAGTGCACTGACCAATCGAGTTTCCAACTGCTCTCTGGATGCCCTTTCCTCTTCCAACTGCATAACCAAGGCAGACTTATCTGCTACTAGAATGTCCATCGTTGTCTGAGTCTGTGCCATGGTAGCCTCAACCTCCCGAAACCTGGCAGTCAACTCCTCCCGAGCCGTCACTGCTGCTACGTGCAAGGCCTCAGCTATGGATGTCATGTGTTGTGTCGTCTTAAGCTCAAGATAGCCTTCGCAGAAGGCCTGCTCCACCTCTCTCAACAAGGACTGCATTCGGGTCTCGCCAACCCCCTCAGTGAGGCACTGTTGACGTGTATTTTGTACACAATCATACACAGAATAAAATACCCAAAGGCATCTTATCCTCTCTTGAATAAAGTCGCTAACTGCTGAAGATATCGCAAGAAGGATCAGTTAGGATGACTCCAATGTTCTTTTTAGTAGGGTCTCTACGTGTGGATAAGCACCAGTGGTCGTTGTGATTGCTGTGTCATCAAGGGGCCTTATGTCGCCGAAGATTTTTCTGAACTAAACAAGCTTTTCAAAAAAATATCAAAAGGATAGGGTTTGCAAGAGGTCTAATCTAGTCTAACCCTAAGATTAACTTAATGTGGACGAGACTTGGTGAGATTCTACCAACTTCAATATTGCCATAAATTAACAACTCAATTGAAATTGATGCGATCTTCTAAGGTAACGAATGATTTTCCAATACATCAAAGATCAAGGACACTACCACGAAGGTACATATCCGAGATATAACAACGATTGAAAGTTTAAGCGATTCAAATATCTCCAGTAGACCACACAAGGCGTTCCTACAATCAGCAAGAAGCTAGTGGTTTGGAAAGCGAATCCTACCAAAGGTCAAGTCCAACACTTTGTCCTTCGAATTAACACACTACTTTGATTGAGAATGATTCGAGAAAATTGAACAACCATGAAGATAACCAAGAGAGTTGCAACAAAATACCATAACTTCAATACTTTATTGATCTCAAAGCCATCATGTACAACAATTGTTTGAATTCCTTTCTCAAAGCTCAATCTAGCTACAAAAGTAAATTGCTTCTAAACTTTAATCTCTCTCTAATACATCAATAATCTAATCTTCTAATTTTCTAGTTACAAAAATGAAAGAAATGAGGGTATAAATAGCATCCTCAATTACAATGAACGGTCCAGATCAAAAAGCAGATCAACGGTCAAGATTATGAAACCTAAACCCTAATTAGGGTTTGTTACAAATAGCCTCCTTTTTACTGAACAATATTAAATGCATAGCCAAATATTAAATTTGGCACAAAAACCTAGGAGACATAGACCAATGACAATTAAGGTGCCATGTCATCTATAACAACTTCTCATCTAGAATCTTATTCACTTTCCAATGCTCCTTTTTAGCATATGCAATGAATCTTGATACGATTCCTTCGATCTCAGCAATTGGAATCTCGGGAAGATTCCTCATTCTCTCTTCCAAGTGGATGACCTGATCAAATGCCTGGAGAAGAGCAGTGTCCCATTCAGGTTCAAGTTCCTTAGTCTTTTCAATTAGCAGCATGGTAGCAAACATTTGGTCCCATTGCTCATCTGTGATAACATTTGCATCCTTGCAAAAGATAACCTTGATTCTATCCTCCAATTCCTGCAAATCCACATCTGTCTCAATCTCGATCCTCCTGCCAAGAATGGTACATAGTACCTCAAATACTTTGTCCTGGATCGGGTGGATAACCTCCTCAACATGGCTACATCTAGTACTGATGTCCTCGAAGAGAACTTCCTTCATCTGGAGCAAGGTTGACCACTGAAGCAAACTGTGAGGTCCTCCATCCATGATCTTTTCCTGCGCTAAGACCTTCCTCGATGTTTGTCTGATTACTTGCAAGACAGGAATGATAACCTCTTTGGTATGAGCAAAAGCAGCTACTGTTATCATCAAGTTGTGGATGATCTCAAGAACCTGGGTAGCCCTATGAATAGCCTTCATCATCCTTGTTGCAAATTCTACGGCAACTGTATGGGATTTGTCCATCCAAGTGCTCATATGCTGGACCAAACTCCTGAATCTCTCTGCCTCACTAATTGATTGAAGGGGAAGTGCCTGTACGGGTGATCTTGCTGGATCCTGACGTCCCAAAGGCTGATTGAGATGGCTGAAATATGTTCTCCATGCACCAACTTCTCTCTCAAGCTTCCTATTCTTCTCCATTTCTTCCCTAAGCTTGTCTTTCAATGCTTCAAATGAATCGGTGGCATCATCCATTGTCTGTTCAGCTGTGGATGGACCTAGCTCAAATGTCTCTATATCATATTCCTCTGCTAGGATCTCACCTTCATACTTCCACTGCCGGTGTACCTATCTGCAACTTTCTGGATCCAGTCTCATCTCTAATCATCTTGGACATCTTGGTAGCCTTCCTCTTCTCTGTCACTTCCTGGGAATGTCCGACAAGGCTCTCCAAATCAATTACATTGTCTTCGTCCTCGATCACAATTACCTTCGTTAATCTTTCCTTCAACCAATCTGGGATGGCGGATCTTGTCTCTTTAACCTGTATTTCCTTGAGCAATTCTTCTTCTCTGGGAGGAGATGTTACTTCATTATCTTCCCTATCTTCATGCAACTCATTGTCTTGAAGAGATCCACCTGGTGCCTGTCCTTCTTTATCATTCTGTACCATTGACTCCATAGACTCCTCCACTTCAAGTGTCCTCTTCTCTTGTCGAGAAGATGTGCCGGATGAACGATCTCGGTTGGCCTCTTGCTTCTTCTTGGAAGATTCTCTCTTCTCAGGTCTTTCTTTCCTCTTTGAGCCTCTTGGATGGAGATTGCCTTCACTTGCACTTCGAAGGTTGCCCTCACTTGTATTTCTGGGATTAGGATTGCCCTCGCTTACACTGGCTCCACCCTCAGCTGGTCTTTCCTCCAAGGTGAAAGTCATAGCTATGCCTTGCTCTCTCAACTTCTAATGCTGCACATCAACCCATCTGCGAGTACAAGACAAGACTGGAGCCATCAAAGCATCTAGATCCACAACCTCGGGCTCATTCCAATCTAACCTCACTGTTTTGCTATCTCGATCATAGGATGATTGGAGATGTCTGCCACTGTCCTGAGCTTGGTCGGCCACTCTGTAAATCTTGCATTTCTTGATGAAATCCAAAGGCAATCTAGAATGCATCTTTCTTTTCACTTCAAGATCATCTAATAGATTCATCATAAAATCTTCTATCTGAAACTCATGCTTAAATTTCCTACCGACTGTCTCCTCTATATATCCATGTGGATCAAAGCTCTCTCTCAAAGCAAAGAATGAAAATGAATACAAAGCTAACTCCTCCTCTGCGTCATCCATGGCTAAAGCATTAGGACATACCTCAACTGAATTGCCTAAGATGATAGGTACAGGAACTCCATTTCCATGTCT
The DNA here is from genome assembly GCF_030272615.1 of Cryptomeria japonica. Taxonomy (NCBI): domain Eukaryota; kingdom Viridiplantae; phylum Streptophyta; class Pinopsida; order Cupressales; family Cupressaceae; genus Cryptomeria; species Cryptomeria japonica. The sequence continues at coordinate 643,644,773 of NC_081405.1, read as the reverse complement.
GTGTCTGAATGCCTTTGCATAAGCTGCCAACTGTCTTGTTACCTCAAGTAACACTATTCTGTCTGTCGGATATCTCGGCAACATGTATGGAGGTGAAGGACATCCATGGACTCTGATATAAGTAAATTTCGGAAATTGGATAAACCAAGCACCGTACCTCTTTACTAGTTCTTGTGCATCCTGGGATAATCTATTGTGAATCCCACCTTGCAACGTCCTTGTGATGTTCATCGTGAAGGTATCATTAACTAACTTGTAGTTGCTTCCTGGCGAATGATGCAAGTGAACATAGGAATCACAAACTCTGACCTCGCCGGGTCCTCTTCCAATCACTCCTCTGTGAGGTAGTCCTGCATACTCAAAGCTCCTGATCAAGGCATATATGACGTATGAACTCATGTGGAAGGATTTGGTAGCCTTCAATCTCCTTAACTGTACGTCCAAGCAATGGCTAATCATTCTAGCCCAATGAATTGTTCCTTTTCCCTGAACTATCACCTGGATGAAGTAGAACATCCACTTCTCAAAGTAGAAGGCTTGAGGAGCTCCTGTGACTCGGTTGAGCATTGTAATAAAATCTCTGTATTCCTCCTGGAAATCAATCCTATGTGGTGTGTTCGGTATCTTGCTCAGGCGAGGACGACTCTTAAGTAGCCAATTCTTGTTGATGATGCTTAAGCAAGCATCTGGATCATCTTCGTACATAGACCTGGCTCCTTCTATGCTTTTCTAGACCATATCTCTGTGCTCTAGAAGATGGAAAGCCTCATTTATAGCTTCCTCTGAAAGATAAGCTAAAGTGTTTCCCTCATTGGATACGATCGTTCTGGACTGTGGATCATAATGACGAGCACATTCGATCATCAACTCATGGCACTGTACTGCTGGAGGGAAGCCGGCTGCCTTAATGATGCCACTTTCAATTATCCTCCTGGCGATAGGTGATGGCTTGCCAATGTAAGGGACCTCTCGAAACTTCTTCGTGCTGAAGTTGCCCAAGTTGGTATCTCCAATGTTGCTCCACTTAGACACAATCTTGGTCTCTAGTTCCTCGGTCTTTTGATCTTCCTTCATGAGAGCTGGACGACTGGTGGATGTTCCTGCCTTCGGGGTCGCCATTGTAACACCTACACCACATTTCATAATAAGAAACTAAATTTTGCAATGTATAACTAGATTAGTTTAAAGATTAATTTTAGGAAACTTCATGATAAGTCATTGAGTTATCATTTCCTAAATACGATTGAGCTACTGAAATTCAAAAATTTCAAAATTCAAAATTTAAAGCTATGACGATCAAAATTCAAAATTAAAACAAAGGATTACATCGCCATACCTTACTTGAGATCTAACTCTAAAATGCAAAATAAAGAGATTCGCCTAGGCAAAAATCGAAGTTTGGAAGATTTCAATGTGATTCCCTTCAAACGAATGTTCCCCTTAGCAACTTCGCCACCTTTGGGGGGTCTTTGACATGATCTTGGCAAGTTCGCTCAACTCCAACCAAACTCGCACTCCCCTTGATGATGTTTAGCACCTCTCCTTTATGAAATTCGCACTTGTCCTTTATTCCCCAAAATCGCATATGAAAAGATGATAAAATGATGATTTGAAATGCAATATCACCTCTCCCCTTTATAGGCGCTCACCCTCTCATTCACCTCTAGGCCGACTTTGTAAATAAAGCAATTAAAAAAAACAAATTTTAAATAAAATTAAGGGCCGACTTTGTAAAATAAAACAAATAAAATCCAAGCACCCCAATTTTTATTTAAAATAATAATTAATTCATTTAATGCCTTCGCTTTTAATTAATTCGATTTTTTTTTTTTTAAAGGCAATAAATAATTAATAAATGCTCATGCGCTATTTTTTAAATGCTATTAATTGAATATTCAAATTTATCGATTTTTTAGCATTTAATAAAATTCAAAAATGTATTAGCGCCAAAATTTGGGAGAGGTAAGGGTACAAACCACATCGCTCTGGTCCCTGGGAGAGGGGCAGGAGCGAATTAGCACTTTAGTCTTGAATCTCTCGCCTTTTACGTTCAAAATCACCCTCTTCACGTTGAAACTGACATCTTCGACAAGAATCTTGTGCTTGATTGACTTGATTTCGTAGACGTATGCCCCTTGTGATCATTATCGCCCTGGTCCCTTGGTGAGGAACAGGAGCGAACCTGCATTTTCTCCTTGACCTTTGTCTCTTCAATCACCAATCTTCATCATGAGGCAAGCAACAACGTCATCCTTCCATTCCACGCTTACTTTATTCGTCCTTAACAAGGCACTTTGATGTTTGAATGATTTTCGCCCTGGTCCCTTGGTGAGGGACAGGAGCGAACTCTGTGTTCTAGCCAAAACTCGTCATTTCTTAACCTTAACTTCTCGTTCATCATCTTCCAAATGATATTTTCAACCTTGTATAATCTTGCTCTGAGGCGATTTTTGAAGAAAAATGAGTGATTTAATGAAAATCGCCCTGGTCCTTGCCTGAAGGACAAGAGCGATCCTTTGTGTCTTGGGCTCGTCCTTGTTCCTATCAACTCGCCATCGCCTTCACAATGAAAAGTAAGGTCCTTTGATCCTTCTTGAACGTATGAAATGTGATTAATATCCAAAACTTAAGCCTTTATAGAGATTTCGTTCTGGTCCCTGACTGAGGGACAGGAGCGAATTTGGGCATATAGTATAAATCCTTCATCTTTGGCGGTCTTTGCAACTTCATTCTTCGTCGAGACACCTCAAACATCATTGCTTCCTTGTATCCTGACTTGGAGTGACCTTAAACTTGAAAGAAAGGCAACATAACTAACATTTCGCCCTGGTCCCTGGCTGAGGGACAGGAGCGAACTTTCATTTACAAGCTCAATTGTGTTTTGCTAACTCCCAAATTTGTCTTCAATGGACTCGTTGTGCATCCTTTCATTCATCCTTGGCATGAAATTCACTTGAACTTAGTGAGAAATTCTCCTTAGTAAGAAATCGCTCTGGTCCCTGGCTGAGGGACACGAGCGCCTAGGACAATATGGAGTTCACCTGGCATTTTGCAATCTTCAAATTATCTTCAATGGGTTTGTTACGCCACCTTTACTTGCCTCAAACTCAAAACTTACTTGATCCTCGCCCACATTTTGCCTTATAAGGAAATTCGCTCTGGTCCCTGGGAGAGGGACGGGAGCTACCATTAAAGTTCGCCCTGGTCCTTGACTGAAGGACAGGAGCGATTTTGCCTCTAGGTCAAATTTTCCTCATGATTGCACCTCCAAGTTATATTCAACTGATGAAATCTACCCCCTTGGTTCTCCTCAAATCGCGAATTTGTTGAGATCTTGCAAGGACAAGGTAATTTTAGGTTTTAAGCTTCGGTCCTTCAGTGAGGGACAGGAGCGATTTTTGCTCCTGGCACATTTCCATGTTTGCGAATTTCTTCAAATTATATTCAACGGGAAGAACATGCCTCCCTTTATCTCTTCCAATCTGAAATTCGTCTTGATCCTGCAAAGACAGTAAAATTTTGAAAAACAAGCTCCGGTCCTTCAGTGAGGGACAGGAGCGATTTTGCTTCCACAGGTCAAAATATCAAGATTTCAGGACTTCAATCACTTCACAAGGCAAAAACAAGTCATTTCCAATGTCCGGGATCAATTATCAAAATTTTCAAAATTTGGTCAAAATCACTCAATCGGACAAAAATCAAAATCTCATCATTAACACTCAGACAAATTTGGACTTTGCATCAAAATTTCGACTGAAACTAGACCAACTTGCTTAGCCTCTGGCGAATTCACTTTATTTCCAAAATTGCATCCTCCGGGAGGAAGCTCAAAAGCTCTCAAGGGGGACTGGACTCTGGCCTGAAATCACAGTAACGAAAACCCTAAGGCTTGACCTTAGTCCAGACAACTGACAAACAAAGAGAAGAACGAGCAAAACGAGCAAAAAAGAGGGGGTCCCCATTTTAATGGGGCGATGTGTGAAATGGTCACAACAGGCGCCAAGCCTCCAGCATCCCCAAGTTCTCTATCTCAGGGCACCCGACAGATTCAAAGCACCTCCCAAACTCTTCTCTGCATCCGGTGCGGGCAAAGGTCAACAACCTCTCCATCCGCTCAACCATGGCGGCATCCTCTTGGAGTCTGGCAGATGACACAAGCCGCTGTGCTCCTAGAGTCATCTCGGCAATGAACTGCTCAAACTCTCCCGCACCTTGCTGTACTCCCACAGGCACCCCCTCCTCTCTGTAAGGATTGGTTACTACATCCGTCGGGGGTGACGCAGCCCTCTGAAACCCTTACTGCTCAAAGAACTCCCTTCCTCGAGATCAATGATATCCAAGGAATGCATCTCCCTGCCTAGAGATAGAGTGGCCTCCCCTACAGGTGCCACGGGTGTGAGCTGGCAACGGCTCAACCAGGCACTGAGGTCATCCTGGAGAGCACCTGCTTCCATCATTACCTCCTGCATATAACCTGGCATACCCAGTACATCCTGCTCCATGGAAGCCCCTGCACTTGCCAAGATACCCAGCCCATCCTGCTGAACTGAGGCCACCCCAGAGTCAATTCCTGATGTGGTCTCGACCCTTGGTGGTGTCATAGCTATCGTCACCTGAGGCTGCCCAAAGCTAGGTACTGGCACCGTGGTGACTACGCTGACTGTCCCGAATGACCGTGGCACCGCCAATTGACAAGTCTCCGGTAAGTGTGCTGGTGTAAAGTGGACCCAAGCCTGGTGCGATGCTAGAGCGGACCCTTATGTACCTACTGATTCCACTACCTCCTCTTCAGGCAACTGGTCACCCCTCTACCTGCCAACCGAAAGCTCCCTTCGCTCACCTTGGAGGTGTCTGCGGATTCCTCCCTGCCGCTATTAGCATCCTCCTCTGCGTCAGACTCTTCTGTGTCGGACTCCGATTCTGACATGGCGGGCTTCTTCCTTTTTGTGCCCAGACGTGCCTCCGCGCCATGTGCTAAGACATCCAAGTGTGACCAATAGAATATAGGCGGCTGGTCCGGTGCAACACGACCTTGTGGCTCCAATGGCTGTGAGCCTAAGGTGATATGTGTGCGGACTGCATCGAGAAATAACCCAATGGCGTGATGTGGCATGTAAATTTCTTTTACTGTAGAGTCATGAACTCGTCCATCCTATCCGCCAACAGTGATGCCCAATCATACACCACCCCATTGTGCAGCCCATTCATCAACACTATTTGTGCCATAGCTATGTCAGATGCGCGGTTGGCACCTGTAAGGCGACTCTTTACTATGGACAACAGGCATCGCCATACTCCCTTAGCCAAAAATGTTTTCTTGACCCCCCTACTCTTACCTACACTTTTGAGGCTATCTTTTTCTCCCTGCGTGAGGTTATCCCACAACAACAACTGTAGCAAGGTGGCACGGTTTTCTGGAGTGATTTTTTGTTAAGTATCGATTTTTTTCCCTTTCAACCCCGGTATGCCAAACACCCTGTTGAACTCGCTTGCCGTGAAAGAAATAGTTATCCGCTGGTGCTGATAGTCAAATACAAACTAGTGGCGATGTCTATCATAGCTACCAATCATGGCACGCAAAACCACCTCAAAATCTTTTATGCAAAAAACTGACATTTGGACAGCCCAATGTACCCGTGCCTGGCGAAGATTTTTCTTTATCGGGTCATCGTGAGGTGTCTTCGCCCACCAATTCCTCCAGTCTATTCCATTTAGACCCTCGAACACAATATTGTCCGCTGTTACCTCTTCCTTGTCCTTTGTCGACTGGGTTTTTGGACGATGCTTCCTGCTTTTCTGACTGTTGCTCATCCTAAGGCTGCCTGCAATACGCACACCAGATGGCAAAACTCGCTTGCCTGTGTCTGCACTTGATTTTGAAGTTCTTCGCCCTCCCTGTAACTTGTCTTCTAACGACTGCAACCGTTTTCTCCAATCCGCCTTATTTCTGTTTGTGTCCATTGATTCCGGATTAATTCTCTGAATCTGCTTTTATAGAGTTTTTAACCTTCTTGCACGTGCTGCCCCCTTCCTTCCAAATATCAACGTATGATGTACGGCTGTGGCGTGCGGTGTACTATCCTCCTTCCCCGATTCCTTTATGTCTACGATTTATTTTTATAATTTTTTTTACTTGCGCCGCGGCGTATATATGGTTTGTGCGGGGCACCTACCTCAACGCACAGTGGCCACGGGCTCCACCGCACAATGGCCACGCGATGCCACCGCATGGTGCACTTTTTTCCTTTTCTTTTTTTTTTGTTTCTTAAAACCTTTTTTTTTCGAACCATATGGTCACCTGTCATATGGTTTTTTGTTTTTTTTTTTTCAATGACTATTTCTTTGGGAGGAGTATTCGGGATCGGTCGCCCGTCTCTGTTCGTGGTACTGTTTTAATTTCGATCCATTGACGACGTCTGGCATCTCCTTCTCGTCGAGCGTCCACAACTTAATTGCCCCGTTGGCATTGACCTCGTGTACCTTTAAGGGGACTAGCCATCGTACTTTAAATTTTTCGGGTTTGATTTCATTCCTCCCATTGAATTTCAACACTAATTGCCCCGGAGTAAACTTCATTCGCCAAAGATGCTTGTCGTGCCAGACCTTCCGTCTTTGCTGAGCTGCCTCTGTGGCCCATTGTGCCATCATTCTTTTTTCGTCCAGCTTGCTCAAGCATACAACCGCTCTCGAAGACTCTCCATGTCGCCTAGTCTGTTGTCAATGGCGATCCGAAGACTCGGCACCATGAATTCCACTGGGACCACTGCTTCCTGCCCAAACATTAACTGGAAGGGGGTCTATCTTGTGGTGACCTTATACGTCGTCCGGTACGCCCACAGTACCGACGGTAAGCGTTCATCCCAATCTTCGTTCTCCACTCCGCAAGACTTGTAAATCACAGAGACAATTATTTTGTTTGTCGCCTCGGCTTGCCCGTTCGCCCGAGGATAGTAGGGGCTTGATAAGGAGTGGAATATCTTGAACTCCATCGTGAGCAACCCGCTTATATGATTGACAAAATGTCCTCCCCGGTCACTCGTCAATTGGATTGGAATCCCGTACCGTGTAATGATTTGCTCATAGATAAACCTTGCTGTACTGACGACTGAATTGTCTGGCAGAGCCTGTGCCTCGACCCACTTTGTCAAGTATTCTGTGGCCACCACGATGTATCTGCACTGTCGGGCTCGACTTGCCTTCAAAGGTCCAATGAAATCCAGCCCCCATCATTCAAAGAGTTCCTGGGCATTGGACGGGTTGAGGGGCATAAAATCCCTCTTCAGCGTCCTCCCCGCCCGTTGGCATGTGTCACAACTCGTCACCCACTCCCGGGCGTCATTGTGCAGTTGTAATGTCCCCACTTTGAAATAAAATTCAATAATAAATGATAATAATAAAATTAAAATATTTAAAATTCAATTAAAATATAAAATAAAATAATTAAATATGATTAATTAAAAATTAATTAAGTTAATGAAAAGTCAAAAGAAATGAAAGGAAAGGTTGTGACTCCCTCAACAATGAGATATAAAAGGGAGAAGAGAACCTCATTTGAGAGGGGGAACAATTTGGAAATGAGAAGTGCAGATCTGATTTAAATGATAAGTGCAGATCTGATTATGAGAGGTTGTATCCCTTTCAAAGGGCAGAAATAATGAAGAGTTGCACTCTTTCAAAGGGTGCTAATGGTGAAAGGGTGTATCTCTTGCCAAAGGGTATACATGATGAAGAGGTGTGACCTCTCCCTCACATTGAAAGATATAAGGGAAAGGAATCAAAAGCATCTAGTAAGATCACCATTTATCAGATTAGATCAGAATTGTTATCAAGTTACAGGCAGTAACATTTGTGTTCTTGGTGGTATGCATGGGGATGTGCTTAATAAGTATGCTTAATATATGAAGCCCAATAATGTTCTTATGCAGAATTAATAGTAATGCTAATATGGACTGCAATATGTATGACAGTCATACTTAATTTCATATATATATTCATAATACATAAGAAATATATATACTTATAGTCTAAATCATGTTATTACTTTCCGTATTTAAGAAGATGGGATTGAGATGTTCCAAAGAGGGGCAGTCTAAATCCAAGCAATAGGTTAAGTCCCAAGATAGGGTGAGGATCAGCGGCCCATAAGCCTTGAGGGTATAGACCCAAGATAGGTAAGGGCTTGGATCTGTAAACTTTGAGGGAACCTATTGTAGTTGGTCTCTAAGCACTTTGGTAACATATGTAAACCCTTCTCCCTTAAAACTGAAGTAGTAGCAAGGTTTGATATCTATATTAAGAACTATGAATAATGAAATTAAATCAGCTAATGAGGAAAATAGACAAGCACTTGTTAATAACTTATTGAAGAAAATCTATCAATTTTAGTATGTTTAAATAGATCAAGTAGGAGACATTACAGCAATGTCGGCCACCATAGCCCTGCCAATAGAACTTTCCTGGCCGTCGTGTCGGGCCCCATGTGCCCTCCTGCCGGGCCTTCATGTGCTTCCCGTAAAACACCTTGAATTTCTTCCTCCAGGACACATCACCTAGGACCTGGTTAGGTCCCATTTTATACAAAAGGCCGTTAATGAGTTGAAACGTCTTACTCCTTAGTACGAGCTTCCTTCGCTCCCCTGGTGGCATCTCTTTAGGGAATTGTGATGTCGACAGATATTCCCCGATGCTTGTGTACCAAGCAAGAAGAACGGCAATGCAGAATAAGTGGGCGTCCGGGAAGTCTTAATTTACTCCTTCCGTCGGTTCCCCTGACTTGATTCTAGATAGTTGGTCGGCTATCACATGGCTTTTCCCAGGTCGTACAATAATGTTGAATGTAAACTCCTACAGCAGCAGCAGCCATCGGCTGATTTGCCCCTGAATGATTGGCTTATTCACCAAGTACATTAACGCCTGGTGGTCCACATAGAATGTGAACGACGTGGCCCGTAAGTAATGTCTAAACTTCTGGACGGAGTACACCATCCCCAGGGCTTCCCTCTCTGTCGTACTATAGTTTTTTTCCGCTTTTGACAAGAATCTTCTCGCGAAGTACACCGGGTGATCTAACCCGTGATCTCCAACCTGCGCCAGTGTGGCCCCTATGGCAAAATTTGATGCGTCAACATGTACATGGAACTCTCTGTCCCAATTCGGATATGTCAGGATTGGCGCACCTACCAACCGTGATTTTAGTTCCTAGAAGGCTTCTTCCTGAGCTGTCCCCCATGCATACCGTTCACCTCTCCTCGTCAGCTTGTCCAGAGGGCAGGATACTTGAGCAAAAATTTTGATAAACCGCCTATAATACCCTGTGTCCTAGGAAGGATTTGACTCCCGTGACATCTGTCGGTGCCTCCATTTCCACTATCACTCGAATCTTGTACAGGTCAGTCTTGAGTCCAACCTTACACACTATGTGTCCTAACAGCTTCCCTCGAGGCACCATGAATCTGCATTTTTTGGGATTGAGTGCTAAGCGGGCTCGCCTGCATCTCTCCATGCATTCGCCAAGTGCTGCCAGATGTGCATCCTGGTTACTATAGATGGACCAGTGGTCAAGGAACGCCCTGAAGTTCCCTATTGACATCTTGTCAAATGTGTGAAGGATTATCCGCTGGAATGTCGCTAGCGCGTTGCATAACCCGAACGGCATTCAGTTATATGCGTACACGCCATCTTCCACTACGAAGGTCGTTTTTAATTTGTCCTCTTCGGCAATGGATATCTGGTTATACCCACAAAATCCATCCATAAATGAATAAATTTCATGATCGGCCACTTCCTCCAAGATGCTATCCGTAAATGGTATTGGAAACGGGTCCTTTATGGTGACCGCGTTAAGGCATCTGAAATCCATGCAGATTCGGATCTGGTTTGCCTCCTTTTTAAGGGATATCACTATGGGCGACACCCACTCGCTGGTCTGCACTTTAAAAATAATCTAGGCTTCGAGCATACGTTCAATTTCATCATTCACTCTCGCAGCATAGTTTTTATTCATTTTGTACGGCCTCTTCCGTACATGTACAACCTCAGGTACGAGTGAAATTTGGTGTACGCACAGTTCTAGCGGCACCCCTTTGAGGTCCTTGTACGTCCAGGCGAATACATCCTTGTATTCCATGAATATTTTAAACGCGGCGGCTTTCAGGACTGGATTCCAGTCGTCGCCAACCAAGATGTTCCTTGACTCTCTTTCGTGCTGAGGTTTGTAGGTTTTACAGACTCTTCGTACCGGATTGGTTTCGTCATGTCAAACCTATGTGCTGGTGTCTCATTGACAGGAGCATCCCCTTCCATGTATTCCCCGTATGCTGGCGGAAATTCATTTTCGTCTAGCTCCTCGTCAACCTACAACATGTTGCACCCATACAGCAGCTCGTCGTCTTCCATTTGACAGTGGAAGAGCCCATTAAGGGAATCAGTCTCATCTTCCGAACATCCTTGGATTCCCAAGACGCCTTCCTCATCCGGTTCCCTTCCGTACTTTCCTTCGTCAACTCCACCCTCACCGTCCGATTCCGATTCTGACGCGAGTTCTTCACTCACATGTTGTGTTTTCAGGTCGATAATAAATTTTCGCCCAGCTTTCTCCATGGACAGCGTGTTACGCTTCCAGTTGTGATTCGCTCTAGCCGCCACCAACCACCCTCTGCCAAGAATGGCATCGTATCCTTTCTTCGCGAGCGGAATCACCAGAAGTCGAGGACAAATGGTTGTGTCCCAATGGTCACTTGTTGCGCCATGAGCGTTCCAAGAGGTTTGATACCATGTTGATCCGCTCCCAGTAAGTTGAAGGTTAACGACCACAGTGTCGGCTTGCCAAGCTTCTTCCAGGTTTCTTCCGGAAGCACATTCACTCCCGACTCACTATCGACAATGGTGTCAATCAAAATGGTGCCAAGTATTCCCATTTCTACACCATTGGGTGCCAACCACTGTATAGTATCAGGACCAATGGGTCTGTTGGTGTTCCGCCAGGAACATCCATATTCTGAGACACCCGACTCTGTGAAATTACTTGCACCGTACGTAGGAGTGTCGTACGTAATTGCGGCATCCTTTCCAGGAGGTCCTTCATCTTCACAGGTACTTCAATCTGCAGCATTTGATTCAGGACATTTTCCTCAGCCTCAAAGCGGGAAGTACTTGCCGCTTCTTGAGTGTTCCCTTGTGCCAACATTTCCTTCGCCACTTCAGCCTTCGCCTCCAGCGCCCGCTGCTTCTCTGTGCGAGGGTCCGGGTATGTGGCCTTCTTTGCCTATGACCATGTGATTGCCAATACCCATTCCTCCATCCTGTCAATGTTGAGCAAGTTCACTCCAAACTTTGGGCAAGTTCCATCATCATGGTCTCAGGCCCACACCATTTGCATAGTTTTTGTGAAGTTTCTTCTAAGGTGCATTCCCTAGCAAAGTGACCCCATTGATTGCAAGCTCGGCACTGGATCATTGGTCGTCCCTTCGCATCATATTGGATCCGGATCCTATTATTATTGTTATTATTGGTCTTCCCCCCTCGCCGGTTGTTCCGGTATCCGCCAGATGATGCATTATTGTTGGCAGTTTGCGAAGTTCTAGCGGTCGGCTGCTCTTGCATGAAGAGAACTTGTTGGCTCCTGGTTTTCATATTGTAGGGACATTCCTTTGTCAAATGTCTGGCGATCTGACAAATGTCGCAGAAAGCCTTCTTGGGGCAGGACCCCTTGGTGTGTCTATCACTCCTATAGTCCGTACACCACACATCGTTTTCTTCAGTCTTACTTGTATTCCCTTTCATGGCTTTAAATTCCTTCAACATTCGTTCCATATCCTTTTGGAGCGTGTGCACCTTTTTACTCGATTCGCCACCGCAGCTGCTTTCCCCATTGGAGTCTTCGTCATCAGATGAGGATTTATTACTTTTCTTCTTCTTTGACGTTTTGTGTTCGCTCTCGAGGTCCATCGCCCTATTATAGGTGTTGTCATATGACGTTGGGGGTACAATTTTCATCTTCTTCCGTAGGGAGGATTTCAACCCTTCAACGAACCATCGTTTCTTCAATCCATGTGCGGGTTGGCTCTCCATTTTACCCAGCAATTCTTTCAACCTCCAGTTGTATGCCCGTATTGTCTCCTTGGTACCTTGTTTGGTACTGTATATCTTGGCTACAATTTCATTGTCATCACGGAGCAACTGAAACTCCTCCTTGAATTCCTTCTGTAGATTGGCCCATGTGGCCACTTTTTGCTTGTCAACATCGAAGTACCAATCTATGGCAACTTCGCGTAACGTGGTTGGGAATTGATGTACCCAGTCATCCTAGTCCGTCACTCCGTTGGCGGACCAAATAGTTTCACATGTACGGCAGTGTCGTACGGGGTCTTCCTTGCCGTCCCTTGTGAACTTTGGCAATTTCTGTTTACTTGCCATCCCATCGCTGGGTCTCGCTCCTCTGATGCCTTATGTGCTTGTACCTGGTGATCCTCCGCCTCCGCCTCCTGCCTCTGACCCTCCACTCGTGGGTCCTCCAGAGAAGGTTGCTGACCCCGAACCGAACAAATTGCCTCCCGTACAGTACCCTTGTGTTCCCTCGACACCTTCGGTCGTACCATCACCTTCGATCGTCTCCCTCCGATTGGTTGTCTCCCTCTGGTTGTCCTCCAAATTGGACATGTTCTTTAGTAGGTCTCTGGTAGCGTCAATCAGGTTTAGATTTCGCCTTGTTTGTTACACCAACTCTTCGCGACTTCTTATCCTATGGTGGTATTCTGGCGAACTGTAGAGTTCTCCTTCGGCACCCTCTGTGACTTCTTCTAGGTTCCCTTCGAGTAACCCTACAACAGTGTAGAGAGTGTGATTCTCTCCGTCTATCTCTACCCCCGCAACCTCTATGACACCTCCTCGATTCCCTTCGAGCAACCCCTCGGTCGGTCGTCTGTCGACAAGCTGCCTTAGCCTACGCCTTCGTTCTATCTGTTGTCTGAGATTCAACGCTCTTTGTGCCACTTCCCATTCGTCACTTTGTATCTTTTTATTTTTGTCTTTATTTAGTATATTGGGCATAAATCACTTCTCTACACAGCAAGCACACACCATGTTCACAAACAAAAAAACTTTTATTACTTCATCCCTCGTACATAATGTATGTCACTGACATACTCATTACAATGGGGGTGTTCTTATTTATTCTCTCTGACCGTCAGATTTCATGTATTGCGCTCATCTTCTTGGCACTCCCTAAATTCCCGTAGAATTTGCTGCCATCGGTTCTCTTGGTAGATGTCTTCACTTCAGTTCTGGAGAGCCAAAAATCCTTGTGCCAAAAGGTTAGGCAGTTCGCTCATCAACCGATTCACAGCGGGGCTTACTCCGAGTGAACTCCACACAGCATCTTCTGGGACATCTTCGGCGGTGGCTTCCCTCCGTACATGTGTTTCGATTGCCGCTTGTAGGATGCAGGAGAAATCCTTCATGAGTGTCTTTTCCCCCTCGAACAATTCTTCGAGTTCTCTGTCAGGGTCACTCGTTCCTTCTGGAAATGGTTGTCCCATTATCAGTGTGCCATGTAGTACGTCCTTTTCCCTGTTGCTCCCTAGTTTTTACTTAGGCAACGGCGCCAAATGTTTTCCCCGTAGGGTGTCAGGTTAAGACATTGCATAAATGACAGAAGTACACCGAATATACGGAACTCACAAGTGTTTTATTGATTCATAATAAACTAGTATATACAATGATAGCAATATGTTCGACTACAATAGCATGTCCAGAGACTGGAAACAGATACAATATAAAGGAGTCTGGTCAGTTACCCGGTGCCAACTGCCGACAACCGACGGGTTAACTGCCGATGCTAACACAATTTACCTTAATGCTTAATTACCCGACCACATTTCAAAGAAGATCAGGAACAACTAAACAAAGACTCTTGAAACATGATTTGCTAAAGAAAGCAAATGTAAGCCAATACAATCTGATTCATAGGCTCTTGTGGAGAAAATTGAATAAGTGATTTTCTGTGCGATCTACCTTGCATTTGAAAGAGACCATGCCAACATACAACTATTCCCTCCTTCAGAAAGATGATAATCTACTTCATTCAATAGATGTTGAGATCAACCCACATTCTTAGATACATTGGTCAAGAAAAATCAGTTGTCGCATTAAGCTAAGTGAAACTCTAGAGATATTGGAATGTATTCTTAAATTCATTGGTTGGAAAGGAGGAGATATGAATGAAGCTAAGGTGATCTAAAATATTCTCCAAGTTTTCTCTTTCCTAAAGTGTTTTGATGGAGACTATTGATGCAGAAGCAAGGAGAAATTTGTTTTTCTCTCTAGCTTAGGATGCCACCTTCATAATTTTCTTCTGTAATAATAATCAACAATCAGTAGATAGACACCACCAGTTCTGTTTTGATTTTGTTTTCTCACAGACCTATGATTTAACAATTTACACTCCGCTTACAAAGCAAACATTCTTATTAAAGTACAGATATGAGTGATTTTTCTTAGAATACAATTGTAGCTAAAGATTATTGGTTTGGATTTCCATAGAATCTTAAAATCAGATTCTCCATTTATGTTTGATAGCAACCATCTAAAAATTTATCAATCAAAGAGACGAAATCTCAATTATAAATATAAAAACTGACAAAAAAATAAGCAATATTGGAAGCAATTGCATTCAAACGGCATTGACTACAATAACAAAATTTAAAGCTACGTAATCAAGATGGAGAGATGACAACTTTAATAAACATCATTCTTAATAGACATCTGTGTTCAGAATATGAAAGGGAAATTCCTTTCTTTAGTAAAACATGCACATAAAATAATAACACAGTGTGGTTCCCTATTGCAGGAAAAAGGAATGAGCTTTCCAACAACAGGGCATACTTTGAGTGTTGAACAAGCTCTGATTGTTTCCTCTTCTTCCTTGAGATTTCTTTTCGAATTGAAAGTTTTTCCATCTGAATTACATCAGCATCATCTTTGGAGTTAGTTCCATTGTCTTCATACTCGCTTTGATATCCTCCAGCCTCCTCCTCAAACTCATCAATCGCCAGCAGCTTGACACCACCGTGTCCTGGAAGTCTTTCTCCAAGTGTTTCAGAGTCTTTTAGGCTGGCCTCCTCACTGTTTATAATTTTTTTTTCCAATGTTTCCCTCTTCTTATTCACACTGCAGAGAAAGAACAAGAAATTTACTGTTAATTACAATTTTTGAATTCTTTCTTTGCAGTGAATCCAATAGACAACAAAAGCAGTCAACCCCCAGTTTTATAAAATTACAGTGCAATACACTCCAAATATTCTATTTACAGAACAATAAGACATAAGATACATAATTGGCCAATATTCCTAATTTTCAATACACTTCGGAATAGAAATGGAAGAACTGTTAAAATAGGATTATGTCACAGAATACTCTTAAAAGAAGGAACCACTCCATGATATCTCTCATTGAGAGATCTAGAATTTCAACCCTAATCTACTCAATAGAAACAATTCATAATTAATGATGCAATAATGCACATCAGATCCAATTAAGACCTGTCCAACCATGCAGCAAAATGAAATAACACACAATTACATGGTGGAAACTCAAGGAAACAACAAAAGATGATATGATCTTTAGAATTCTCAATCATTGCACAAATTACAACATGCTGCAGTGGGCTTCCAAATTTATAGACCTCAACCATTTGATTACAATGTGCAATTTATAGAACTCGAAGAAAATAGTGATACAATATCAAACCCCAACTTCATCCTACACTTCTTGCTGCTCTCTAATGATCTCAATGAATGTGTGTGTGTGTGTGTATCAATGTTACAAGACTCACCTAGACTCAACAAGTCTTGAGGCGAGCCACCCTCATTAAAGTCTAGGAAACTTGGCAGCCAGACTTGCCAAGTCAGGTAGACTTGCTAGGCTCGCCGAGTCTAGGCGAGCACCAAGATTTAGACTTGACCACGCAGATAGGCCTAGAAAAATGAAAAAAAAACATAAAAATCAACATTTTGACTTTTTTTTTTTTTTAAATTATGTTTCCTCCTCTACCCTAAAAGTAATTTCATTTCATTTTCAAGCCAAACTAGAAGAAGACGAGATTTTTCAGCCAAATTTGGGTTGTATTGTAGGGAAACCAGCAAGGAATTTGAGCAAAAACCAAGTGTTGAATCACATTTGGGCAGGCTTGTAGCTACTTTTGATGCATGTAGAGGTGTCCACAAAGGATTGGAAATACCTCACTATTGATTTGAAGCAAGATTTAAGAGGTAAGTTTGTATTGTTAAGGTGTTTTTGTTTTCTTTAACAAAATTCCACTTTTCTTTTACATTTCCTCTTTCTTTTTTTCTATTTTGTTATAGTAGATTAAAGAACAAATCCTAAGTGTGTTTCATTTTTTTGTTGAACAAACCCTAGGTGTTTTTTGTAAATAAAATCTAGTTTTATAGTTGCGAACGCTATATTTTTTTATATTAGTTTAATTAAAAATCGCAAATGTTAATTTTTTTCTATTTATATGTTATTGCAGCATTCTGGATATTTATAAATTGTCATTATCACAATGTCCTGAACCCCAATTAGAAGGGACCTTTGTTGGAAACATACTATTATTACCCCAAGGCAAAAGAAAGAAGTAAATTATTTTCACCGCAAAACAACTTTTCATGGGGGTTAATAGATTGAAATGCCATCTTGCAAATTTAACAGTACATAATGCTTATCCATGCACGCTTGTGGCTCCTGAGGTTACGCGTGAAGTGCGAGAGCAACTAGAAACCTTTAAGCAACAAAAAGAATTAAAAAAGAGGCACAAAGAGGAGATGGCAGCCATTGGTGGTAGTGGAGAGTCATCTTCAAGGCCTGTAGTGTCCCACCCTCTCTGGGACACTAAATATTTGAACAGTAGAAGTACAACACCTGCTTGTTCTTTAACTAAATTAATAATAATATGTCTTTTGAATGTGATCTTTCAGAACTAGACAAAAGTTGCAAAAGGAGTTTTTTTTTGTGTTTTAAGTTTTGAATGGATAAATACTTTCTACTAATAACAAAAAGTAAACTGAAAGCTGATTTGAAGTAGACGGTAGCCAAAAGCACCCTATGCGTCAAGAAGTTTTCGGAGACACATCTCTGTCTCCAAAACATGTGTGTGTGACTCAAAGAAACGGGACTCGGACTCGGCTCGGACTCGGCAAGGCCAACTCGGACTCGGACTCGGGACTCGGCGTCAGACTCGGCTCCAGACTCGGCTGGACTCGGGATAGTGAAAAACTCAAGAAATTTAGAGATTTTTAAATATTTAAAACTTGTTTCAGACACCCTTTATTGAATACACCTTAAAGACACAATAACATCATCAAACTCGGCTCATTTGATTACATACACAAGTATACATCAATCACATAAGCATAAATGCAAATTGTAGCTGAAGAAAATAACAAACATAGATATATAAATATTGTCAAATGTATACAATATTACAAAACTCATGGAATAAAAAATCCATGTCATCATATGATCATCATCAAATGTTTCATACAAATACCAAAGGTAAATACAACTACAAGTCTATGGCTCAGAGGAGCCTGCACCATCCGGCCCCAGCCCCCTGCGAAGGCGTCTAAGGTAGTTCCTGGATGATTCGACTGCCATAGCCGCTCCCCGTGACACCATGCCATGCTCACCAACATCAGGAACATCCGTGTCACTATCTGCCTCTGAATCTCCTGTCTGTGCTCGTGCTCTCTGCTCCTCCTCTGCCATGGCTACAGTCTCAACCTCTATATCTACCTGGTCGATCCAATCAATGTCAGACTCGGAGGTTAAATTTTCTCTACTTCTATCGACACAGTTTCCCCCATATTTTTCGACGGGGGTTTGGGGGCAGCGCCCCCAAGGTGGGGTCAAGGGGCAGCGCCCCTTGCGCGCTTCCTGTCGCGATATAGGGCGAGGTCGAGGGGCAGCGCCCCGCGAGGCCAAAAAAACTTATTACAAGTCTGAATTAGGGTTTCTTTGAGAGTCTTCCTTAGGGCCTGGTTTTGCACTTGTTGCTAATTGGGTCTTGCTTGGTGAGTATCATTCTTGAAGGTCCAAGCTAGGTCAAGTTGGTGAGTGATAAAGTCTGGAATGTCATCCTGATCTTCAAATGCCCTGAAATTTGGCTAAGTCTGGAATGTCCTGATCCTGAAATTTGACTAAGTCTGGAAAACTGAAGAATCCTCCAAAAACTAGATTTTGCAATATAACTCCTGGAGGCCCGAAACCACTCTCAAACATCCTGACAGTATATATGGAATATAACTTAAAGTATAAGCACTTATACTTAAATGTTATATTCCATAAAATAATCCTGACGGAGAGACCAAAATGTCAAATTTCGCCCTTCCAAAAAAACTTATTACTTTTTAAAAAAACTTTTTAAAATGTTTTTTTTTTGTCATTTTATTAACCCAGCCAGTAGCCGAGTCTGGGGCTCAGGACTCGGCGAGTCTGGCGATTTTACTCTCCAGACTCGGCCGAGTCCGAGTCCGAGCCCCTGGGACTCGTTTGGCCTGACTCGGACTCGGACTCGCCGAGTTTGGGCGATTTCGGGCGATTTTCGTTTCTCTGTGTGTGTGTGTATATATATGTATATCTAAGTTACAAGACCCAAACTCGACAAGCTGATTTTGGACTCGGACTCAAACTTGGCGCCCAAACTCAGGAAGAACTCAACAAAGACTTAGCAAATTGAAAAACCCAAGAAATTCAGAGACTTTAATAAATATACTTTAAATGCAAAACTTTGCTAAGACTCTACTAGCCTCGGTCAAACTCGGCAAGTCTGCTAAGACTCTGCTAGCCTCGATCAAACTTTGCAAGTCTGATTCTCGAGGCTTGTAGATTCTGCAAGAATGCCTCGCCTCGGGAATTGGCAATTCTGGCTGATTCTTGTAACACTGATACATATGTATATAGAAACACACACACACATTGTTATTGTTGCTACTTTGTTGTCTATGTATAATAGAATATATATAAAATGATTCCTTTAAAGCTTTTATCCAATCTGTCATCCCATTATGGAGGGGAGAAAGTGCATATGAGGAATACAAGTAGCTAGGAAGCCATTTAGGTAGACACCCCAAGTGGGGCTGGGAGGCCGAATGACGGATGTCATTCTATGCTTTTGGGCTTGATGGAACGGCTCGAGGCAACTTGTATGATCTCCCATGCTGCTTCATAATGTGGATGGGTTGTAGGGAAAAGCCTTAAGGGAATCCCATATGTAAATTATGTAATTTACAATAATGATTAAGATAATGTCCCTAACCCTAGTAGAAATGACCGATTTTATATCTAACATGATAGAGGGATCTCAATCAAAATCTAATTGGTAAATGATATCTCTATTCCATTCCTTACTTTACTTAGGATTGTGATTTTAGGGCAAAAACTAAGGCAATTACATGAAATACCCTAATTTTACCTCCAAGCTCTATATATTGGAGTCTAGGCTCATATTTCTTCATTTTTTCAGTTTGCACACATACACAAATGTTCTTGGACTGAGCTTTGGATTTCTTCTTAGAGTTGTTCAGGACAAAAACCCTCTACAATTTGTCAAGTTTCAGTGGTGAAAGACCCATCCTAGCAGATTCATTGTTTTTTTTATTCTAGAATATGCTTGATTCATTTGAGTTTGGTTATTCAAGTTTTGCAAGGATGAAGATTTATATAGTATTTTGATTTAGACTTTGGAGTTTTGGTATGATTGGTGGCATTTAGTGATTTTGATGTGTTGAATTTTGATCAGATTTGAAGGAGCAGGGAATTTTTAATTTTATTTAACTTTGATCTCAGTTTGATGTTAATTCAACCTATGTAAGGTATGAACTCAATTTGTCACAATATATAAACGATCTTCAGGATTTATATATATATATATATATAGCCACGATCTTTAGTAATGATGAATTGCAGTATATTATTGACCTCCTACAGGTTGATGATAATTATGAACTGTTGTGTTCACCAAGTGTTGTGGGTTATCAACTTTCTCCAAGTTGACAATAATCACAAACTATTATTTATTCCTATATGCCAAGCACTGAGTTATCACGAACTGTGTATTGGTATCACTTGTTCTATCACAGACTGTTTGATGTGTTGATATTACTTGTTCCATCATTGCTGTGTTTCTTGTCCTTCAAATAAAGATCACTATAATGGTGGATAGTTTCTATAGACCAATTAATGCAATAGATTGATCTTCTTTTCATCTATTGATCTCTTGATGATTACAAACCTTTATATACTGTTGAATTTCATCGAATTCAAAATTGTATTTGACTGCAATATAGACTGCTGTGCATGACTTCCTACTATTTACGTTCATCCCATAATTAATCGATCAGTATCTCATACTGATAGAACATATAGGGTATTCAATGGATCTGCTGTCTGCAATCTCAATTGCTATGTGTATACTTATCTGCTATGTGTGCTATATGTTCGGTTTGCTATAGACACCGGCTGCTTAGAATTAACTCCTCGTTGTATCAAGCTGTAGTATATATATTTTTTCTATCTTATCAATCTAAATGAATGCATACAAATATAAGACCCACGAAGGAGTCACGACTCTTCACCAAGAGTCCGATGCATATAAAGTTTAAACCAAATCGATAACTAAACTGATGATAGTTGTCGGGATATTTCCTAACCCGATATACAATGGTAATACATAACTAAACCAATATATTCAATACTTTGATAGATAGAATCAGTTAAGATAAAAACAATAATCAACTATGTGACACAAATAGATAATCAACCTTATCATAATACTTGTCAATTGAATTGACATGAATGACGAAGTATGGTTATGTAAGCAAGTCTGAACAATTTTAATAAGGTTAATTGATTGATCAAATGTGTAAGGCCGATAGGCCACTTACACATTTGATCGGCCACTTACACATTTGATCTGCAGAGTCGGTATTAAGGATTCCGACTGAAGCTACAACTTCAACATGATGCATTTGCAAGTTGTGGGTGAATTGCTAGGCCTAGCCATACACTTCCAGCCACGGGCTGACCTATACTTTGGTTCATAATTTCTTGGATATTGCTTGTGTACTTGTAGGTATTGATTCAAGGCACTTACCTAAGCTCGGTGACCAATATCTATGTGTTATTTGAAGGGTTTTCAGTAAATTTGAATTATCTAAGAGGAATCTCCCCCCCAAGCGGGCCATACAAGCATAGGTAACTTCAAGTTTAGTGCCCAGAATTTTATGGTGGGAATTGAGGGTTGCAAGACATTCTTCCTGAGACATTGGACTGTAAAGTCATGTTGACACTTGACAAATCAAGGATCATGCAATGGCAACTAAGAGTGCATCAAACATTAGTTCACTTTGGCATTAGTGGTATGGACACCTTGATTTATCGTACCCCTCTCAATTGGTCCAAAAGAACTCAATAGATGGACTTCCTCACACCAATGATAGGTACAGGGTGTTTGCAAAGCTTGACATGAAGGGAAGCAACATAGAACTCCATTTCACAATGGACAATCTTGGAGAGCCAAGAGAGCCTTGCAAATGGCTAATGCAAATGTTAGTGGATCAATAAACACAACATCTATCACTAGTGTTATATATTCTCTTTTGTTTGTTGATGATTTTAGTAGGAAAATGCGGGTCTATTTTATGAAATAAAAACCAGATGTGTTTAATTAATTTCAAAACTTCAAAGCATTGGTACAAAAAAGTCAACTTATTACATAACCAGTCTTTTTTCACCAAAGGGGGCAGCTTCATGAAACAACACATTACTTTCCAATCGACGCAACTCCTTGTTTTAAATGCACCTCTTCACCTTCAAATTGGGCACCTAGATAGGGTCAGCCCAAAACAGCAAAAAATATTTTATTTTATTTTAATTTCTTCTCAAGAAATGGGTGGCAAGCCTAGAAGGGGTCAACCCTGTTAAAAAAATTCATTTATTATTTTTAATTCCCCAAGAGGGGTGCCAACAAGAGGAGGGTCGGCGCAAGCAACAGTTTGATTTTATTTGTTATTTTAAACTTCTTTAAATGTGAGTCGGCCCATGCATACAATAAATAATTAATTATGCAATTTAATATTTAAATTGCCTCCTTCCTTGTCCAATGAAGTCTCGAAAATAGTGCCATAAATTTGGCACAATCTATCCTCCATTAACTTTGCTACTAACTTGCCCTTTGACATCAATGACAATTTTACAACAGAAAGTACACAATGAGATTATTCTTGTTGCAGTTTATGTATACGATTTACTCATGTTGGACCAAATATTTGGTTAATCAGTGATTTTAAATTAGATCTTAAAAGGGCATTTCATATGAGTGATTTGATAGAACTAAACTATATTTTTGGTTTACATGTTTGTAGACTACATGATGGATTGTAAAAGTATGATTTGGATATCGTTGTGATGTAAACACACATGCCCCATTGCAAATGGGGACCCCTACTTTTTTGGTTCTTAGGTTAGTAATTTTGCTTAGTTTTTGCTTAGCTTGGCAATGATTTTGATCTTTAAGCCTTTTTAAAGAGGATTTTTTTTTTGTCTTGTCAGTCCAACAAAAGTGTGTTGACTGATTCTTGAATGAGTTAGAGTGTGAAATTCAATCCTTGGATAGGTATGTTTGAGTCAAGAATTCCAAGTCTAGGATTGGGACTAAATGTGTAATCCACCATGCGGCTTAGGAAGGTTCCTTGCTTGAGATTGCAAACGTGCAATAGTTCTGGGGAATGAAAATGAAATTTAATGTTGTCAAAGTTGTCAAAAATTAAAAAATGTTGCAAAATGTCTTCAAAACCAGTTGTCAAGAAATTGAGATTTTGGAAATGGTAAGTGTTGAAAAATGATGAAAAATTCAATGTCAGATTTTCCAGCCCTCACTGGAGGAGAGAAAATAAGGAATTTTTTGTGAAAATCCTTGCCAAAAGTGCAACTTCAAGTAAAATACTTCTTTGAGACAAGAAATTCCTAAATTAAGATTTAAAATCTTTCTTTGGAGAAAGGAATTCCTAAAATACAAAATTAATTCCTTGTTAAAATTTGGAAATTCACAAAAATTTGTTTCAAATCCTAAGGTGAAGTGTGGAATTTTGTAATGTCCCTACTAGTTAGGGATCACTGTCCTACAAAATAGATTGTTAGAAATACAACAAATATACATATATAACTAATTTAACTTGCAATTTAACCTTAAAATACTTAATTAACACTAATCACAATTCTTATCTAATACTTAATCAACATAATCATAATTTTAATCTAATAAAAAAGGATACGAATGCCATACAAAGTATGTCCTTAGGCGGCCGTGAAGCTCGCCTTCTTGGAACCCATCTTGGTTCCAAGCCCTCCAGGAAGTCAAAGGTGAATTCGACTCCTATCTTGAATGTAATTTCTTACATCCAAGCCCTCCAGGAAATCGAAAATTAAATCAACTCCTGTCTTGAATGTAATTTCTTACATCCAAGCCCTCCAAGAAATCGAAGGTTATTTCGATTCCTGTCTTGGGTGTAACCTCTTACGCCCAAGCCCTCCAAGGAAGACCATGTGTCATTCCTTGCCTTGGGTGATGCATCCCATCACCCAAGTCCTCGGAGTGGACCGGCCAGATCCATCTCCTCTTGGTTGAACTTAATCAACCAAGCCCTACATATGCATATCAATAATCAGTATATATACTGCCCTAGGGATTTCCATAATCCCTCCCTTGGACTAAGGGAGTTTCCTCCCTATAGCCTCCAACATGTGTTTACATTTGCATTTATAATACACTTTGATGATTTAGTACTATTTTATTTCCTAATCCACATTTTATGTTAACATGTATTCCTAATGTATTCTTTAACATATATACATATCAAATGTACCCTATCATTGTTAACATATGCATTACACCTTCCTTGATAACATCTATATTCCTTAATCATTCCCTATGTGTAGATTAGTATATTAATTAATTGTATTCATTAATGCACACATTTTTAGCCTTAATATACTCTTACCAACGCTCAATGAAATATACAATAATTAATATTAATATATTAATTATCATACTTAGTAAATGGTAATTTTAATGCATATTACTACTGCCTTAACACATTCCTTATCTATGTTCAATAAACACTATAAGTTTAATCAACATTAATATATTAGTTGTTTATAATATATTATACCTTACCTCTTACCTGCTGGTCACGAAAGTCTGCTCCCAAATGCTCTCCCGTGCCCCCTCCTCTCTTGCCTCTGCCTACGCACCTATCCTTTCTAATCGATGGTGATCTCACTAGATGTTTTTGATTCCTTACCTTTATATCTCTCAATATGAGGGAGAGGTCACACCTCTTCATCATGTATGCCCTTTGGCAAGAGACATACCCTTTCACCATTAGCACCCTTTGAAAGAGTGCAACTCTTCATTATTTCTACCCTTTGAAAGGGACACAACCTTTCGTAATCAGATCTGCACTTATTATTTAAATCAGATCTGCACTTATTATTTAAATCAGATCTGCACTTCTCATTTCCAATTTATCCTCCCTCTCAAATGAGGTTCTCTTATCTTTTTTATATCTCATTGTTGAGGGAGTCACAACTTTTCCTTTCATGTCTTTTGACTTTTCATTAACTTAATTAATTTTTAATTAGTCATATTTAATTATATTATTTTATATTTTAATTTAATTTTTAATGTTTTAATTTTATTATTATCATTTATTATTAAATTCTATTTCGAAGTGGGGACATTACAAATTCTAAATTAAAAATGCAATCTTAAGTCTAAACAAGGAATCCAAAATTAAATCCAAAACCCACAACTCAAGCATGGATTCACAATCAAAATTAATTTTTCCTTAGCAAGTTCATGGATTTCCTTGGAAAATTCTTCACAACGTTCTTTTGTCCATGCACAACCTTGTTTAGCACTCACCATTTCTTGATCACCTGTCACTAACGCTTGGAATTCCTTGACCAAATTGGTTTAGCACTCACAATTCCATGACAACCTTGCTATAGCACCTAGGTGTTCCGGACTCCCTTGCTCTAGCGCTCAAGTGTCCAAGACAACCCCTAAAATGCAACCACTTGTCCTTAAGCACATGTAAAACCCTCTAGGGTGGAGTTTAGGGTGATAGGTCGGCTCAACATGGTGAAATTCAATTTGAAATGCAAATAAAACTTTGTTTATGTCGGCTCCATCAAAGGTTTCCAATTCCAAGCTTAGAGTGCTATATGAGAGGGATTAAAAGAATTTCATTTCCACAATTTAGGACATCATTCCAAGTATATAGAGAGCAGAATCAGACTGAGTAAAGGAAAAACTCACATTGAATAAATTGCACAAGTTTGTTTGATAAAATGGAGCACTCAACCTTACCTTCTGAAAGATCCCCAGCCAGTCTATACTGAATTTTTCTGATTTTGGCACTGCTAGTTCAGAGTTTTAGGATAGTTTTTCTAAGGTTTTTGCTTGGGCTTTGTTTCGAATGATGGCAAAAGGGTTTATCATGAATGTTTGACAATGAAACAATACTTTTGAACTCAAAATGCAGAAATATTAATGACTGATAACTAAATTCAGAATTCTGATTTTTGGAACAAGAAGATAATAAATTTCAGAATTAAGGAAATAATTCACCACAGCCACTATTTGCATACCAGGAGTCCAGCACTCAGCCAAGAAGGAATTTATTGATGAATTTCAAGATAACACAATCTATGAGCTCCCAAAAATCGGAGAATACTCCAAATAGCTTTATTTGCTTGTACAATAATTACCAGAACCAAATACTGAGGAACTGCAGAGTCCCACGCCTGTCTCCCAAGAAGGATTATTCAATTTAATGACAAAAACAACAATTTGAATCAAAATCAACTCCTGTAACCTGTAGAAATCACCAAATCACCGCTGGAAGATATTGACAATGAAGTTTGCATGAAATCCAACCCCTTTCTTGGCTGGTACGATCATGAAGTGCAAGTTGGTGTAAGCTGAATGGTATGGCTGGCCAAGGAAAGGTACGGCCAGCATAGAAGAATGTACGGCTGGCCTGAAGAATCTCAAATCCCTCCAAATCAGCCACATTTCACCTTATTTCTGCTGCAAACAATTTTATTATTATTCTTTCAAGCAATTTCACTGATTTTTGGTAAAATTGTTCTCCTGGCAACAATTACTTTTATTGACTTTTGCTGATCTGATTGCGTCAAACCCTTGATGCTTATTTGCTGGAAATTAACCTATAAATTTGCCTGTAAAACACTCCAATTAAGCACAAATGGAAATCCTGTGTAGATTTCCCACAACTGTGAAATAGGTTTCCATCCAACTAAGAAATCTCCAGGGAGTTTTCATTCCCAAAAGTCTGAAAGGCAACTGAAATTCATCCTCAAAGCTCATTTCTCCAATTGTTGATGTAAAAATGAATCAATGAATGCCAAAATGAAACCTCTTCATTTTCTTTTATTGACTCCAAACGCTAATCGTAGCTTTAGGGTTTCAATACTTTATTTTAATAAAGTTTATTAAACTTTATTCTTCTCCACCTATTTATTTACCCAAATTTTAATAGAATGTCTCCTCAAGATGTGCGTTGGAAATTGGGCTCATAATGTATTTAGTAATTCATTTTTTATTTATGTGTTAATACCCCTCAATGGCCCCTTTTTAAAACAACTTTATCTCACTAGGACATGGGGTCCTTTTATAACTTTAATAATCTATTATAAAGTGACATTATTAATCACTTTATTTTATTTTAATTTAAATTTTATGCAAACCACATCACCTGGGCATCCTAAACTGAAAATTGATGATGCACGTGCCACCCTGGTGATGTCCAACTATAGCAGGCAAACTGACAGTCCCTTCCTAAAAAATAGGGATCCTCACTAAAAACTAGGAACTGCGACCCAAACCTCCAAAATGATCCTTGAGGTCTCTTGATGCATTCCAGTCAACTCCCAGTCAATCCCCAAAATTTAGGAGGCCCCCCTGAAAAATAGGAGACTGTCTCAAACTGCCCAAAACAGCTTATAAAGCCCCTAAGTAGCTCCACAAACCTCTATATGGATCCCCTATCCACTTTGTTGGCCTATCACAACCCTAATGATAGGCCAATCCTGCTCAACTACTTGTCAACTAGAGAGGGGACATTACACCTTTATACCTCTTCAAGGACGGTAAAATTCATGAATCTTTGCTAGCCAACATGAGGAAAATTTGAATTTTTAGAGGCAAAAAATGAGGATTTCAAGCCAGCCGACCTCATAGGACTTAATTGAAATTTGCCATTAATAAGAATCATTGCCTAAGTCAGCCCTTGGGAGGAGATTGTGAATTCAACATGGAGCGCTATACAGGCAAGTTGAAAAAACTTTCATTTCCACATCAAATCAGATGCAATTCAAGGCTAAACCAAGGGCAGATTCAAGTGAACTCAGGCAGATTGTATCAAATTCTAGGCGGATTTCAAATCCATCGAGATTCAGACCTATATCAAACCAAATTCAGATCAGAAATAGCAGATTCATGAGCAAATTTATGAGTAAATCAAGGGCATTTTCAAGCAAAGGGGAGCAAATTTAGAGCAGATCAGTCATCAGATGGTGCGAATTTTTTTATCATGAGAAATCAGACCTGAAAGAAGGAAAACCAGACTTGGAACATCAACATTTCCAAAATTAGAGTGTCATTTCCAGATTTGAAAGGGTTTTGAAAAACATGATTAGTAAAGTGTTAATGTTATTTTTAGTCATTTCATAATGAAAGAATTATCATGAAAAGCTTAAAGTTCTTCATCACGAATTAAGAGTGTGTAAGATTGAGTTTTGTTTCATTATCACATTCTTCTTGATTCAAAATGTTTGCTATTCCAGGTTAGATGCAAGGATAAAAAGGTGAAATGAAAGACTCAACCACATGGAGGTGACAACAAGAAGATCAAGGTCAAAGTCCAAATCATGTGAGGAAGAAGATCAAAATAAGAAGACATCGAAGGAGTGATTGCAAGGATCAAAACATTCAAGAGGATCACAAGGAGGATTCTACAAGGGCCTTGGATTTCCTCATGGAAATCAAAGATCAAAGTCATTCAATAAGTG
Source organism: Cryptomeria japonica (assembly GCF_030272615.1). NCBI lineage: Eukaryota > Viridiplantae > Streptophyta > Pinopsida > Cupressales > Cupressaceae > Cryptomeria > Cryptomeria japonica. The sequence continues at coordinate 643,616,624 of NC_081405.1, read as the reverse complement.
AAGGATTCAACAATGCAACACAAAATCCACATTTCACAATGCGAGATAAGGTCAGCATAACATCAAATAACTAGAACTACAAGGATTCTCAAGACAAAGAATTCCAAAGGATGGAGAGGCATTCTGAGAGGTCCAAGACAAGAAGAAGGATTCCAAATATGAAAAAAAGGTACAAGATGAGATGATCAAGGAAAGAAGATAATTTTCAAAGAGTTAATCAAAGTTAGAAATTTGATCAAGACGATGCAATTTGGGAATATGAACCATCACAATCAGTCATAGGAAAAAAATGATGATGTTGAGTATCAAGAGATATTGCTCGAAATGCAATGACTTCTTTGTGATGATATACAAGGAGTACAAGCTGATGTGGTGCTTATTCACCTCAACCAATCAAGTGATGCCACGTTGACCTATCCAAGTTAATTGAACCTAACTCGTCCTACGAAGAAAACAAGTGGACATGTGGATGCCTTATCCTTATCTATTCCTTGTAAATTGTGCCATTAAGGCCATCTTAATTTTCATTTGTCCCTTTCCTTGAAAGGATATGTATTCAAGACATGTAATTTTCCCATTGGGTGATATTAAATGTAAGGTGTCAGTTGTTGTAACTACCCCAATTTCTTTGAATTATCTTGGTCGTTGATTTCAAACCAATCTTGGCCCTTCATTTGTAATTGAGAGCTCTATATAAGGCTTTGCCTTCTCATTTGTAAAGGTCAATAAATGATTAGGAGTTGCAAGTAGCAGTAAAAGACTTTTGTGAAATTGTTGTTCAGATACAGCCAAAATAAATACAGACTCATTGAAGCTTGGTGAGCCTATGTGTTGTTTTGGGTGTTAGCATGGTTTCCTACTTCTCAAAGTTAGATTAAGATTTGTTTACATCAAGTTGCTTAGTTGAATGAAAGATCTTATTGTTGATTAATGGTGAAGCATATATTTTCATACAATATGGAATTTGTTGATTTCAAATTGCAATGCATGGTTAGTCTGAACTCGTATTGAAAGCTTGACTTCGATTGGTCTATGCTCATTGTTCATGGTGTTGATGTGCATAAGTGATTTGAAAATCATTTGCGTACCCTTAAGAGATTGCAACATCTTTGTGTAGTTCTTTACTCATGGCGAAGCAAAGCTTGGTTTGGTTTCACTAAGTCAACAATCATTTCTTGTGTTGTTTGGATTTTAGATTAGATTCTCTAAACCCTAGTCCCTTTTGTCTTCTATTTTCCAAGTTAAGTTAGTTTCCAAGTTCCAGCTAAGCAAAATCCCTGTGTGTTACCAGCAATATCACATCATTTCACTGAGCCTATCCAACATAAAGTTGCATTGTTCGCATTGTAAACCTTGGGGTTGCCTTATTTGATCACATTGTTTAGCATATGAGGTTTCCTTGTTCAAGAGAGGATAGAATACTTCATATTTTATCTTGTGATAGAGGTGTCATAAAAAACACATCAACAGATACTTCAGAAAAGTTTAACATGCTTGAATACAAGACAGCTTCTACTCCCTTTCAATCTAGAATCAAGGTTACTAAAGAATGTGCTTCTGAGAGAGTAGATGCTACTTCATAGAGACAACTTGCAGGTAGCTTTATTTATCTAACTCATTTTAGATCTAACTTGTAGGAGTTAGAAATATGTATTTTTGAAGGACTATCTAGTTGTCCCAATGCTAGATAGAAGCAATCAGCTACAGCAGACTCATCTGGAGATCTTCTGAGCATTTTTCAGTCGCTAATAAGTGATACTCTCTTGTCAAAGTGCTGTCATATAATTCTAAACAGTTTCTATGTTAGGGAATGCATCCTTTGGCCTGCCGCTGCCCTTGGAGGTCTAATTTCTGTCAAGGGAAGGCATTATGTATTGCTGCTGATGACTAAGCATCAAATGATGATTTGTAGCAGATCTGTGATGAACTTTTGGATTGCAGTTCAGAGGTATTTCAGTGTGTTTTATGTTTGTTATGCATTGTAATATGAATATCATTTACTATGAATATAGTAAGTTTGGAATGTTCTAATGTATTTTACGATACCATGTATAAGCTTTGAAACAAATTAAAAACATCAGATCAGAAGCAAGCATTTGAGTTGTATTGGCAAGTAACCTTGAGTGGCAAAATCCATTTTCAGAACAAACAAAAAATTCTGGGGTACAAATTACAAGAATCATGGATTTTTTGGTTGTCTACAAGTCAAGCTTTGCAGATTTTTTGAGTGTTGTGTTTTCCTTACCAGGGAACTCGTGAACAGAGTCACACAGTTGATTGTCCTTTTTATTGATATTTGGGTATATTTTTGCTGCTTGGGCACAAGTTTTTGTGCCAGATTTGTAATTTACAATAAAAGCGTTTTGTCCACTGTCAACAACGAGCATTTATTTATTAATTATTTTGTTGCAGTCAAATTTACAAGAAGGTATTCTTGTCTTACTTCAAAACCGTAGGTTGAGGGAAGAACGATATAAATGACCATGTTACCTAACATTATGTGGAAGAAATCCAAAAAATTCTATAGTGAAAATTATAATACGTGAAAGCAACATATGTTAACTATTTTCAAGTATAGATGCCTGACAAATATTGTCCTTAGCAAAGACTCTCATCTAGCCTTTGCAGGTAAAGACCAAGATAAATTTGATGAACATGACAGAAAAGCATTCACGTTGAGTAAATTGTTTGTAACAAATGAAATGCTTCCTGATGTTTACACCAAGAAGAATTCAACTAACATTTTGAAACATCTACAAGATCTACATGAGACTTTAAAAAGGGCAAAGCCTTCTGCCTAAATAATATGTTAAGTTTCATCACAATGGATGAGAAAAATTCATTGCAAGAGCATATACTTGAGATCAAGGACATTAGCGATCAGTTATCAACCATTACTCAAAAAATGGAAGAAGATGATATGGTGGTAATCATGCTGAAGATCTTACCATGTGCATGCAAACACTTTATTGAGACCCTAAATATCACCTCTACGAATGTTGATTTAAGTTTTCAAGAGATATGCAATAAGCTGACAGTAGGATAGATGGAAGAAAAAATTTAAAAGCAATGAGATAGAGGGTGTAGAACATGCCTTTGCAGCCATAGATAAGGGAAAAGGCAAATGGTCTCAGAAGAAAGGAAAAGGTAGTAATGAGGATGCAACAAGGAACCTAAATAACATCACATCATTGTTTGGTAAGACCGCTCGTATTAAGAAACACCACAAATAAAAGGTTGGTTAATGAGAAAACCAAAGAGGGCCTCAACAAAAGGCTCATATCACACAGCACTTGCAAGAGTCAGCCTTCTATATGCTTTCCTAGCCAAAAGACCAAAAAATCAATCCAAGTCATTTGCATGGTACATAGTGGTGTACCTTGCACACACTCCCCGTCGCCAACAGGGTCCCCCATTTTTTTGTTTTTCGTCTTGTCCTTGCTGAGGTCCCTGTTGTGACGTTTTCACACATCGCCCCATTGCAAATGGAGACCCTCTTCTTTTTAGGCCCTTTCGGTCTGTTGGCTTTGTTTTTTGGGTCTTTTTTGCAGCAGTCTTGTCAATCTCTCTGCTTTGCAAGTGTTTGGGGGTCATATTGATTAAATCTGCTTTTTGGTTTGAGCGAATTTGGTGAAGTCTAGGGCCTGTTTCATCAATTTTAGAGTTTTTGCCTTCAGTCCTAGATTGTAGGGGGTTTCTGTTAGGGTTTTGAAGAAACTAAGCATGCAACTAGAATCGGGACCTTTCAAGGAACCTCCCAGTAAAATTTGAGCCAAAACTGAGCAACTTTCTATTTTTAGAAAGGTCCTATTTTTTAGGGATTTTACTGAGTCCCGAATTGGTCTAATTTTGCCAAAAATCAAACTTACTATTTTTAGTAATTTCTATTTTTAGTAAGTTTCTATTTTTAGTAAGTGTTTTTCCGATTTATTTTTCCCAAACCTTGACATTTTGAAACACTTACTCTTTGGGAAAATCTATTTTTGGCAAGATCTTCACAGGAAAACACTGAAAGTTGAATATCTTTGAAGACGTTGAAAGACTGAACGTTCCTGAAGACCATTTCTAAATCCGGAAGAGTCAAAAGGCAGACAAGTTGGATCAAAAAAGGGTTAAGTTTGGAACTCCTATTCTAGAAGAGGAAAGCATGCAAAATCATCCAAGTCCAGAAATTCACATCAATCCACCAATGTCATCCTAATCCAAAAATGGCCTGAAATTTGACTAAGTCTGAAAACTTTAAAGATATTCCAAAATCCAGAATTTGCATTATGATTCCTATGGACCTGAAACCACTCTCAAACATCCTGACAATATATATGAAATATAACTTAAAGTATAAGTCCTTTCTTATACTTTAACATTTCATATATATATCCTGACGAAGAGCTTGGAACTTGTGAAAAGCATCAAAATCCTCCATGCATGAATAATTCTGCCACAGGAAGTGATTGGGCGCCAGAATGGAGGAGGCAAGGATAAATTAAAAAATTCCATGAATCCTTCACATAGTGAAAATTCCGCCCCAGGAAGTGATTGGGCGCCAGAATGGAGGAGGCAAGGATAAATGAAAAAATTTCATGAATCCTTCACAGGGGTGAAAATCCACCCAACTATGGACTTGGGAGCCAAAATGAGGGTCTCAAGGATTCACAAAAAAATTCCATGAATCCTTCACATAGTGAAAATTCCGCCCCAGGAAGTGATTGGGCGCCAGAATGGAGGAGGCAAGGATTCACAAAAAAATTCCATGAATCCTTCACATATTGAAAATTCCACCCCAGGAAGTGATTGGGCGCCAGAATGGAGGAGGCAAGGATTCACAAAAAAAATTCCATGAATCCTTCACATACTGAAAATTCTGCCCCAAGAAGTGATTGGGCGCCAGAATAGAGGAGGCAATGATAAATGAAAAAATTTCATGAATCCTCCACAGGGGTGAAAATCCGCCCAGCTGTGGACTTGGGCGCCAAAATGAGGGTCTCAAGGATTCATAAAAAAATTCCATGAATCCTTCACATAGTGAAAATTCCGCCCTAGGAAGTGATTGGGCGCCAGAACGGAGGAGGCAAGGATAAATGAAAAAATTTCATGAATCATCCACAAGCGTGAAAATCCGCCCAAGATGAAGGACAGGCGCCAAAACCAAGGAGGCATGGAGGATTCACAAAATTCACTGAATCCTCCACCAAGTCAAAATTGCGCCCAAGAAGAAGAAATTCCAAGAAAGTGAAAAAATTGGTTGTGTCGGAAATTCCTTCCGTCAGGATAGAATTCCAGGACAGGTAAAAAATTGACTGTGTTTGAAATTTCTTCCTTCAAGACATAGTTCTTGGAAATCATGAAAATAGGCTAAGGCATGAAGAATTTCCTTCCTCAGGGTAAGGAACAAATTCCTTTCCAAAGGAGAATTCCTCCACAACAAGAAATCACATCCAAGGATGAATTGAAGATAAAAATTTCCAAAGCAAGGAAGGAATCAGGGATGAACTAAACAAGAAATTTCCCCCCAGGGAAAAATTTGAAAAATCCATTTTCAAGGCTCAAATAACCTGCAAATTTAGAAATTTTTGAAGATATGGATACGTGAGAGAATTCTCTCTCCTGGACCAAAACCCTAAAATCGTGGAAATTCCTAAAAAATAGGATATGGTGGAGAATTGTTGAAAATCTCCTCCAAAGCAAGGAGAGTTCGAGAATCTTCATGGATCAAATTCTTCTCTCCTGAAGTTTTCTCTCTCCAAGGTTTTCTCGCCAGGAGGCAGCCGAGTCAACGAACGTTGAATTAATGAAGCATCTCTCTGCATGCAACCGTCACATTTATGGCATTATGACATTCCTTCTACATGCAGTCGTCACATTCAGATGATGATGGTGCATTTATGGCATCACGAGCAATTTTTGCATGAGGGTACATTCATTACATAGTGGGCACTTCTGGAATGTAATTAATTGTAATGGGATGGAATTAATTGTATATGGGCATGATGGGTTATTAATTGGAGATTCCCACCTTGTTGCATCTTGAGTGGAGAATCTTTAAAGAAAACCCTAATTAGGGTTTTCCATGTTATCATGGCTTGAGGCCTATATAAAGGGGTGACCCCCTTCATTTGTAAGAGGAGGGAGCTTTGTATGAAATTGTTGCGATAAGTTTTGAGATAATAACAGTGAAACATTGTTCTCTGATGATGTCCACTTAAGTTATTTTTTTAAAGCTTGCATGGTTTCACCTTCCTCACTTAGATTAGAAATAGTAAAGTGCTTTGATTTCAATAGAGAATGTAATGGTGTCTAATGAATTTCCATGGTTCATACTTTTTGCATCTTGTTGATTGTAAGTTGCAGTGTAAAGTTAGTCTGAGCCCCCTAAATTTGTGTTGAGTTCGATTGTGGATAGTCGTTTGGATTGCGCCGTTTTTGGGTATTCAAATGTACTTTCTCGATTTGAATACCCTCTACCATCCCTAGAAGATTGCACCGGTTCTTGCGGAGTTGTAGTTGATCTTGGCGAAGCAGAGCTTGGTTTATTTGGAATTTGTCCACCAAAGCACTATTCATTGTTATCACTGCCCTTAGGAGTAGATTTAGATCCTTCTAACCCTTTCCCTTTTACTTTCAGTTCATTTTAGTCCGTTCGAAGCAGCAGCATCTCATAATTGCCATATCTAATGATGGAGTTCCAGCCACAACAAAGAAATGAAAGAACGATGCAAACGTAAGGCCCCTTGGATTACCAGCAATCACATCAGCCGACTGAGTCACGTCCGTAGCATAAAGGAACCTTGGAGTCGATTGTTTGAACTTCTTGCAATCTTAGCATGCAATCGTACTTTGATCAAGAGAGAGTGAAGTGACCGTTAGGCAACTTTATTTTGTGTTCGACGTTGTCATAAAAAACACGTCAACAGTCCCAAGTAGGGAATTTTGGTAAATTCGCCGAGCGGAGTTGCAAGAGTAAGGAATTTGATCTTTGAGAGCTTGATCCTACCTGAGATTGAGCCAACCTGAGTCCTAAGTCTTAGGAATTAACACCTTGAAAGTTGATCGCGATTCTGTTCGCAAAGGAAAGTTGAATGAAGAGCCTGAGGTGAAATCACAAATACTGTCGAGTCAAAATTGCTCATGAGCAAGTTTGAAGCCTGAAGCTAGAATGCCTAAGGTGAATCAAAGGATTTCACCTTTTGATTCAATATGCCGAGATTTTGAAATGAAGAAAAGCTTCAGATTTACATGAATCGGTTTGGAGAGCCAAAATGAACAAAAGTCGCTCAAAGGGACTCAGAAGTCCCAAGACCAACAAAACGCCTAAGTTAGCAAAACTCGCAAAATGGAGTAGTAGTAGGCCGAAAAAACCGAAATGCACACTTAAAGGCTAAAAAACGACCTCTAAGGCCAAAGTGACAAAAATAGAAAGCTCACACATCAACCTCCTATGTTGAAATGTGAGACAAATCTCACAAAAGCCTCTTTTAGGCCTAAAAGGAAGAAAGTCACATTTTGGCCATTTAGGCCAACAACTTAAAAGCACAAATCGGCCTCTAAGGCAGGTTTTCAAGTTCGAAAAGGCACAAATCGACCTCCTAGGCCGAAATGTGAGAAAGTTCATGCAAAAGGGCCTCAGAGAAAAAAAAAAAAAAATCGCGCAAAAAGACCTTTGAGGCCGAAAACGGCTTAAGCTTTCAAGATCACTCTTTGAGCTGAAAATCACTTAAGCGCATAAAATCGGCTTAGAGGCCGAAGTTTTCAAATGACATAAAGCTCGCATTTTAGTCACGTAGGCCGAAAAGGCAAGAAGGAATTCAAATCGCTATAGAACCCAAATAGGCTGAAAATCTTCACTCAAGCCGAAAACCAAACACGAGGCAAGTTCACCGAAACAACCAATAAACCGAAAAGGAAAAGAGGGCTAAAATTGGCATTTTCGGATCATTTAGCCGAAAATGTGAAGGGTCGCACAAAGTTCATAAAGGTCGAAAAGGCTTCAAAGGGTTTAAAATCGCTCCAAAAGACTTTCTTTGGCCGAAAATCTTCTTTAGTTAAATCGCGCCATCATCTCACAAGACGCTTCACCTAGACGAAAAGGGTTAAAAGCATGTAAGTTTGCAAAATCAGTCTCTGGGTCGAAATTGAAAATAGTTATAATCGCACAAATGGATTTCTATGCCGAAATACAAAGGTTAGAAGCTCGTGCAATCACTCTTTGAGTCGAAGAAGCATTTCAATCTTCAAATCACACAAAGGAAGGCGAGAGGCGGAAACTCCAAGAGCCCAAGAGCCCTAAGTCGCAAGAATCATCTCATCTTCACTTCGCGCAAAATCTCCAATTTGCCCGAAGTTAGAAGACAAGGAGAGGTCTGAAAGCCGAAGATAAGCAAAATCGCGCGAAGTTGTTATATAGCCGAAATCAAGAGCAAATTCAAATCACGCAAGGGAAGGTTAAAATCTCTAAGTTCGCAGAGTCTCCATGGAAGCCAAAACGTGAAGGGTTTTCTTCAAAGCCGAAAATCAAACAGGAGTCCAAAATCACAAAAGAGAAGTTTTCTTTGGCCAAAGTCATTCGAAAGCCAAAATCTTCAGGTAAGTTCGATTTTCCCCTCCTCATGGTTTAAATTTGTGCAAATGATCATGTTTGAAACCTAGGGTTTGATATACAAAACGAATCTCAAATTGATTTTGAAAACTAAATACCCATCAGCGTTTAACAAACATCATTTGCTAAATCGACATTTCAACCGAATTTCAAACTTAGACAAAATTTAGGAATCCTAGCCCGAAACTGCAGAGCATGGTATCATCTTTCCAAGAATTGTTTAAACGCACGATCATCTTCAAAACGGTCAGCCCAAAGCAAAATTTAAAATTTAAAATGCTTATTCCCGCCAACTGGTTAACCGTAGCGTCTTTTTCAGAACATCAGCAATTCAAGAACCGGCCAATTTAAATCTGCTCGAGATCAACTCCCAAAGAATCGACCAATCATCAGTGTCCAGTTTACATTTAAAACGCAGAATTAAAATTGTTTAAATACCCTGTTCCAAGACATTTTCAAATTTCAAATCGTCTAGCTATTTAACAATTTTTTATACTAACGTCATCTTCGAGCATAGCTAACCCGTGTTTTCGCATTAAAACCTGTCTCGTAATCCATGTCCGAGTGTGCAAGATAAATACCTAAGCGAGCAACAGAATCTTCAAAGGCACCCGACGCACCAAGAACATCGCAGATCTCCAGAGTTGACATCCCTCGTAAGCTCAAGAAAATGAAGTATCAGTACCAAGGGGTAGTCAAGGAATCAAAAGTCCAAAGTATTTGGGACAATATAGGGGATACAGACCTCAAGCACATAGACATCCAGGACTTTAGAAATAGGGTGCACTCTCCCAATGGATATGGCAAACCCAGACAGATGTTGGAGAGTGGTATTGCTCAAGCTGCTGGTTTCCCATCGACGATTCAAAATTATGAACTTGTGGTCGAAGCCGCCAAGCACTACCAACCGGAAACCAAATTAGTGCTGGTAAAGGGGATGGTAATGGCTGACTTCAGGCTGAGGCTATTGGGGAAGCATTTGATATCCCGCTTCCTAAGCGCGCCACTGCGGTGACCATTGATGAGGCCCAATTTGCTTATGACATGAATCGTAGTCAGTGCAAAACACTGATAAATGAAGAATGGTTTAAAGAAAGAAGAGCCACGAGCACTAGGATCAGCAAAAAGACCCATAGAAGCGAGTTCAACAACGAATATGGGGACATGGTTACCTTACTCAGTTGGGTCATGGGACTTCCCCACTCTAACCTATTTGAGTGGATGTTTTATTTTACCGAGCAAGTCTTCAATGGGAAGGCTAAGTTTGACTGGGCTCAAATCATCAGCGACAACATTCATACACAGTTGGTTGAGCTCGAGGATAAAAAATACTTCACCATGACCTCCTACTTAGTCTATATGTTTGCTCGGCATCAATAGCTACCAGGGTTGATCAAAAAGAGTGAGATTGGGAAAGGGCCAAATCAAGTGAAAGTGTATGACTACTACCCTCAACTACATTACTATAACATAGCTCAGAGAGAGAGAAACGACATTGCATATGCAATTGGTCAGTATGAGCATGTAAATGATGCTTTCACAATGCGCATGGTCAAATTGATGCAAGGGGGATTACACATAAGATTATCAAAGCACGCTACCACACTGATATGGAAGTACGGTGTGTGGTTCATTCAGTTCCCTCAATTCTTCTATGTCAGAATACCAGGCTTTGAGGGAACACTATCTCGGATTCCCCGTTACCCATCAGATAGATTGGTCTTCATGGAGGTTGCAAGACAAGCACACCCAGCAGGCAGCATACTCAGGGACAGAAAGCAATCGGGATTCACATTACCCAATGATCATGGGCAAGCTTGACGTGCATTTCAAGAATTTTGTGCAAGCCGAGGAATCATTCAACGAGCTGGCATCATATTGCTTGCAGGAGCACTTCCCTAGGAAGTACTTTGATCCTGCTGGATTAGGAAGGAAGGCTTATGGTAGGCATTACAAGGCTAAGGCGTCCATAAAAGACTACTGGAGCAATTGTCCAGATGACTTTGAGGTCCGCCGGCGAGAATACTCAAGGTTAAGTATTTAGCAAATGCGACTTTATGAGTATCGCTAGGTCCCAGATCAGGTAGCAGACTATGGGGACCGCTTGCAAATTCAGGAGTATGAGGCAGTCAAAGACCTCTCGCCAGCCATTGATTGGGCTCAAGACCCAATCATGCACTTCGAGGCCGTCATGGAGGGTCCAAGAAGATACATTGATAACTGGCTATCCCAGCAGATAGAGAGGCTAACCCATGAGGGGACCCAATTTACCTATAATATGATGGGTAGTCTTGATTCCCAGTCTTCAGAAGACGAGGGGATGTCAAGTGTGCCAAGGGAAGAGGAGGTTGAAGAACCTGAGAAGAAAAGAAAGAAGGCAAAGGCCAATAGGGGAACCCGGACATCAAAAAGAACGAGAAGGGAAAAGATACCAATCAAGAGGCCCGAAGTTACTACCTCATCCAAGGATCCTAGTTCAGATGATGATGTAGTTGAGCTTGATCATCTACCAACTCCACCTTCACAGAATTATCCAATTGCATCAGAGGCAAATGATCCACAGATGCAAAGTGAGCAACAAACAGAGACACGGATCATTAGCTTGGAGGGACTTGAAAATCAGGTCGAAGATGGAGAAATTGTGCTAGATCAAGGGACTGACAGACAAGAGCCCACGCAAGGGTGCAAACATGAGGTGCAGCAGGAGGAAGGTGGCAACAGGGATAACACCACAGTTGAGGGAGAAAAAGAGGAAGATAGAACCCAATAGAACTGAGGAGCAATCATTATTAGAAGCCACGCATCAGTTGCTCAGTGAGGTGGGAGAGAATTCAACTGAGTAAAGGACCAGATACTACACCCAATCCTCCTTCTATGTCTGATCAGTTACGGATAGGCAGTGAATCAGTTGAGGCATCCAAAGGGCAAAGTGGGGATTTGGTAGTCACATCAGGAGAGACCATCCCTCATGACTGGTTGATAGCCCGAGCACAGCAGAAAGCGGTTGTCAAGCCACCAATTGATCTAGAGGACATATTCTCTCAAATAGAGGAAGCAAAAGCCAAAGGAAAGAAGCCAAGAACTTACTCCAGGATCACCAAGGATGAGCAGAGGAATCGGACGATTCATATTGCTGCTCCGCCCACAGACAAACCAACAGAACAGGTCGTATTGGCCGATTATAGCATCACATCCATCTCAATAGGAAGAGTGACCAAAGAGCAAGAGAGAGAAGAGTTCAAGGACTCTGTTCAGAACATGCTACGGCAACTGGATGAGATGATTGTTGAACGGGATGCGTATCGAGCTCACGACGAGTAGGTTGAGGCGTACATAGATCATTTACTGAAACCACTACAAGCATGTTGTTGAATCCCATATTCCTCCATTGGCATTGGCGCAAAAGACTACAGCTGAGTTCGAGAGTGCCCGAGACACTGCAAAAGCAATTAGGGAGTAGATAGAGGAGATCATAAGAATGGGGGAAACGGTGATTAATAACTTGGCTGATTATAGGCGGACTGTAGAAGAAATCTTCCAAAGGGTCAAGTCCCTAAAGGATGACATTGGAAAGAAATGGGAAATAATTAGCAAGTTGCTTCCAATCATGAACGCTTTATTCTGGACCCGCTCAAAAGTTCCAAATGCACAGCAAATCTTCGAGCCTTATGGTCTCAGTATTTTTGAAGATTGGTTCAAGGTTGTAACAATCAGGAATGATGTCTTAAACAGCCTCAATGATGATTGGGAAAATAGCGAGGCAGCTCTACTCCATATTGAGCAGTGCTCAACAAAACTCTTGAAGGCTCTAATTGGCGGTTGGAGGCCAGACATGGATCTGAGTGAATTCAAACTTCTCTGGGAAGGCCAGATAAAGAAAGAGGGAGGTGCGTACACTGCTAATGATTTAACACGTGCCAGCAAATTTCAAGCAGCGATTCAAGAGTATGGGACCGAAGGGGCTGATTGGAACCATGTGGTAGAGGCACTAATTAATCACTGCAATGACACTGCTTACCGGATGCTATATCCACCTATGCCTCCCCTCAATCTGGTGAAGGTCGTGTTCATAAAGTTTCTAGAGCATGTTTGGGTGGAACGTACGGCGAACCGGGACATCTGGGGGGATTATTCGGATATAGAGAGTGACTTTTTGGAGGGAGAATCCATTTTGGGATTCTCAAAAGTGCTTTTCTAGAAATAATTGTTTCTTTTAAATTCCAAATGCAATTTTCCAAACTAGTTACTTCGTTTCAACTACCCAAAGTCATTGCAGATTTTGAGCTCTGTGCAAGTGCACTTTTTAGGGAGCAACTTTATGTTGGGTAGATATTAGTTAGTTGGTAGTTGGTGGGGGATATTTTGTTCCTTATTAATAGGTATGGGCAGCCATACTTTGTAGGATGAATCTGGGCCACTTGTAAGATTAAATCTTCGCCATTCATCCATTTTTTGAAAATCTATATAAGGGATGGTTTCTCCCTCTTTTTGTAAGAAGTCTAAGATTGTTGCTGAAATTCTGGTGAAGTTTATGCAGAATTAATGGAAATTAAAGTTGTCTTCTTTCTTTGTGAGTGCATGGTCTCCTTCACCTTTTAATTTCTTTGTTATGTATTTTGCTTTCAGATAGTATTTTTGGGATAATATTTGATAGTAACCTTGGTGTTCATACCATTAAGGGTTGGTTGATTGCCATTCCCCCTACATGGTTAGTCTGAACCCATTTATATGCATAGTTCGGTTGTTAAACATCAAATGGATGGATGTCAAATTCTGCATTTATGTTTAAGAGCATGAAAATCTAACTCCCTTCGAAGATTGTACTAGATTTTGTAGCATTGTGCTTTATTAACTGGTAATGTTAAATCTGGTATTTAAGGTTTCTGTCAATTTTCCTAAATATGCTATCTTAAATAAGTTAATTAGATATTTTCTATCTCTTTCCCCTCTTTTTCCCCCTTTTTTTTATAAAGCCTAAACAGCATCATGTCAAAGATAAATCTGATGAAATCAAGACTATAGAGTCTTGGGGAACCCATGCGAACAAAACCAATTCAGTCTAACCGTAAGTCCCCTTTGTGTTTCCAGCAAAACACATCAAACCGTTGAGCTATCTTGCAATCATGATCTGACAGTCGAAACATTGAGGTCATCCCCATTGATCAATTTAAAACAGCATTAGGGATTTCCTTATTTCAAGAGAGGATAGGATTCTCAGCATTCTATTCTATGTTGGCCGGATAGAGTTGTAGCGATACGATTTTAGCCACGTCAACACATAGATTTTATTTTGTATGTGGTGACTAATCATGCTGTTGCGCTTATATTTTGGTGACTTTGTCTATTGTGGTTCCCCCCCCCAAATCAATTAACAAGGGAGCACAGGTGACCCATTATTCAATAAAGGGGTTGACTATTATTTTGGCATGTAAACAAACCTTTGTAAATCACCAAAAGGCTTGATAAATAGGTGGTTGTGTAATGTGAAAATATCATATTGTAATTTTCTCTTTGTTGGATATTAGATAAGAAGTGGATGGTTGTTTCTCTGGTGGATGTAAATTACATTGGGTGAACCACATTAAATCTTTGTGTTATTGTGATTTGTTATATTTGCCTCTCTTATTATATATTATATTAATATTGTTTATTGCACTTGTCTACCTTAAAACCCTAATTGATTCAAGAGCATCACATCATTTCACCAAGTAAGACTAGTTCATGCAGTACACTACTTGCAATGATTCAATGATCTTCAATGATGGGGAGGAGTACATTATGATCAACCAAGGGAATGTGCAAATAACTTCTAATGGGGGAATGTGTAATGTCCCCTTCTAAGATTTCTTCTATCTTCACAATCTAATGATTATACTTATGATTTTTGGGGTATTGATTGAAATGTCTAGCAGATTTATTGTTATGCAATACTATAATTAAAGAGGACTTAATTTGAGAACTTTGTATCAATTTGGAAGAGGATAAAACCTTCTTATCTGATACAACAATCAATATGCAATGGATCTAAGTTCATTGGGATTTATGACTATATTGGCATTACAAATATATAATTTCAGATCTTTGTCTAGTAAGATCCCTGTCTCTTCTATGCCTTTATGATGATGCAAATTAATTGGGTTGTGAATCTGATCTGAATTGTTCTTTTGTTGCTTCTCCTGATATAGCTTTACAATTGTGCAGCCTTGATGTTGTTCCTGCTATAATATCCTTCGTGAATGTGCCCTTTTACCTTGCTCGTGTCAGCACTTTAGATATACAGAAATATATGAAACAAACATTCAATTCTGATATTCCTGATGATGTGTTTTGGATTGATTGTTGATTGCCTTCCTATTGATTCGATCCTAATTGAATTGGTCTCCCTTTGATATGATTGTCTAATTTGATTAGCTGACTGCAGGTTGTAGATTCCAATGATGCTTATCCGTGATAGATTGTCGGTTTCTTCTAATAGATGCAGATAGAATTCTCTTACTTGTTCGATGATCTCTTTATTTGCTTGGTATTGTTTTCTCCTTATGAAGGGATCAATGTTCCTTAAAAGCTGGTTCCTTCCCCTCTCTCTTCCATCGTAGTCTCTTTTATATTTTAACATCTCATGGAGGGAGACATCTTTTGAGAGTTGTTGTTCTTTGGATGTGCCCTTTCAGAACTAATCGCTGCCTTTGTTTGCTAACATAATGACACCTTCTATGGCTTTACCTTTCTAGATAATCTTAAGTGCTTAATTGTTGTTAGTGTTTATCATAATTAAATGTTGTTGCTGTTGGCAGTCGGCCAGCGTCCCTCCCGGTGATTCGCGACATGGTTTAATAGCCTCCTGTGGTTTCCATAAGTCTAGTGGTTGTATCGGACATTGACGGGTCAATCTTTTGGTGCAACGGCA
The DNA here is from genome assembly GCF_030272615.1 of Cryptomeria japonica. Taxonomy (NCBI): domain Eukaryota; kingdom Viridiplantae; phylum Streptophyta; class Pinopsida; order Cupressales; family Cupressaceae; genus Cryptomeria; species Cryptomeria japonica. Next base: position 643,601,124 of record NC_081405.1, on the reverse strand, counting down.
ACCCTAGCTTGTAACAAGTAGTATCAAAGCTTGGTCACACATTCGAATCATGCAGGCCACGGCAAGTGACGCTGGGAGGCAGATTGCTGGCAGTGGGCCAGCATCCCTCGCAGGGATTCGCGACATGGTTTAATAGCCTCATGTGGATTCTATAAATCTAGTGGTTGTATTGAGCATTGACAGGTCGATCTTTTGGTGCAACGGCAACCCTAGCTTGTAACAATTCCTTTAGCATCACTCATTCAATCAAATCATTGTTCCTTAGGTGATTGTTGTTAGGTCTTAGGTGATTTGCCCTTGTTTATTAACTTAATTGCATCTTTAAATAATAATCCATCGCTCGGGTCAAGTAGTTATCGCTGATGTATGTTATTTGCCACCTTCATTTTAATTACCTTGATGAATATTATATTTTATTATTACTGATTTATTTATTTATATTATTATTATTATTTTTACATTTTTCATTTTATTATTATTTATCTATTCTCACAAAAGTTTGCACCCTTGCTGAGCTATCCACTCAACAACCTCATGAAACATGGAAACAACCCCGAAGTGTGGGACCTTGCGCAAGGGGGTTGAATCTCCAGAGAAGGACGGCTTCCTTCTCAATCCAGGTGCAGGTGTTGAACCAACTCAACACTTCAAAACTTACTCCTAAGCCTATCCTAACAACTTGCAGAGGAAAAGGGAAGAGGGAAATGCTTAAAATGAAAGTAATGCACCAAGATAAGAGATTGTTTCTCTCCCTACCCGAAATGACACAAAGAATCAATTGAAATACCCAGGAGATGCACAAACTTCAGTTGTATGAATGACCCCAATGCATGTATGGAGGTTAGAATTCGCTAAATGTCAAGAGGGGAGAAGGTTTCCCAAAAGTCACACCCAAAAATAGGTTGACACAGCATATATGTGAAAGAAAGCTGCAAACATACACTTGGAATGAAGGTAAGAACAAATACACAACATCCATAAGTTGAAGTAAGGCAAGAATGGTGATTTCAATTCATTCAAAGGCCAATGGCCAAACTTACAGTTGCAGAAATACAAAAATATACAAGTCTTTAAGAGAAGTGTGTAATGGGCACCCCCTGTTCGGTACTAAATTTATGTCCTTTTTACTTAGTGTAATTTTGTCAAACAGTTGGCGTGCAAGCTAACTACTGGATTTTTTTTTGTTCTTGATTTGCTATAGGATAAATTTGGTAAACTGATATTTATTGTAAAGCTTTCAAAGTTTATTCAATATAAAAATAACCAGACATATCAAATACCAAAAACAAGAGGATTAATGCTGATGGTATTTATTTAATTCCAACTCCAAGCATACAAATCAGATTTGAAGAATATTACAGACCATATGATAATAAACAAATTCAAACCTGGACTCCACAAGTATAGAACCTGCTGAAAACACTGTTCATGCACTGTAGCTGCACTATTCACGGCACTGTAGCATTTTTACTATTCACGCAGCACTGTAGCAAAACACTATTCACGCGGTACTGTAGCAAATCACTATTCACGCGGTACTGTAGCAAAAACACTATTCACGCGGTACTGTAGCAAAAACACTATTTTCAAATCTGCACTTTCAAACCCCTGTAAAAACATCATGTGAGAGCACCAAATGAAGCCCAATGTGTTTCCTGAATGAAAACACCATTAATCCTCCTGACTGTGTCTTTCAACAGCGAAGAGAATGCTAGCAAAGAGGGATTCCGTCCTCCAAGCCCAATAATCAGATTTCTACGAAATCCAACAGCATAACATTAATTCATCCCAGCATATCCCAAAAGAGAGCTCTCAACCTCCATTTATATTTTCTCCCTGGATGCAAACACTTCATTTCCTAAATGTGGGATAATACAATTAGAATAAAATATTATTTCCCACAATGTACCATTAAAGGGAACTTTTAATATTTTAAACATTACTTTATATTCCCAACCTTATAAAATAACGATAAAGTTAAATATTTAATTTAACTTTACACTTTATCGTTAAATATTAAAACACTGTTGATAATCCCTTTAAATCATTGTCGCCTTCAAATATTTTTACTGATAGTTATGCCAACCAGGGAAACACTAAAAATTTCAAGTCACTGCTTGGAGACTAACTTTCTATAAATAGTAAGTGTCTAGAAACCCTATCAAAGCAGCACCGATTAGCCTGAAATCGAAAACACCTAGGCCAAAACACCTCGGGATCCCATCAATGTCCTTGTTAGCCTTCGGGACCATGTCAGAATAGGCTAACGACACCCCATATCATGTTGCGCTAAAAAGGGGACATTACAAAGTGAAAGAGAATAGAATAGCTCAAGCCAGCAAGGAGAGAACCCTTTTACAATGAGGCTTAACAACCTTTATATAGAAAACTAGTCGTAGAGGAGAGACCATTGGTCAAGGAAGAGAAACCTTGACCCTTGTGTGCAAGGAAATGTCAGTCAAGGAATGCAGGGAAGTGCATGCACTTGACATTGTGTACATGCAAGCAACCTGGCCATACCCTGAAAATGCAATCCTAAGAAGAAAGGTACTTGTAGAAGGTGGATTGACTGACATTCCAAAGTCAGAACATGTAGGCATGACATAGGTAACCAGAATAAGCATGACCCTGTACCTCTCTTGATGGAAATCCTGCAAAAATCATTAAATGCACCCTTGTGGCTCCACAAAAGAAGGTGCACAAATCACAAGAGTCATCGGAGCATTTAAAGCTTTGAGTGTTGATCACACCATTCGGAAGTGTTGCAAGTCGGAAGGAAGTCGGAAGACTTCGGAAACTCAGGTTCCCGAAGTGGGGAAGACAAGGAAGGAACTTCAAAATCTAGGGGTTCCGGAGTTCCGGGGAAGGGGAAGGAGACTAAGAAAAAAGAACTTTGGAACCTCGGGGTTCTGAAGTTCAAAAGAACTGGAGAGAAGGCAAGAAAGGAACTTCGGAACCTCGGGGTTCCGAAGTTCCAGGGAATAGAAGAAGAGACAAGGAAAGGAAAAGGCTAAGGAAAGAAACTTCGGAACCTCGAGGTTTCGGAGTTCAGAAGAAAGAAAGGAAAAGGTCAAGGAGGGAACTTCGAAACCACGGGGTTCTGGAGTTCCGGGGAAGGGAAGGAGAGGCAGCAAGGAACTTCGGAACCTTGGGGTTCCAGAGTTCCGGGAAAAGAAAAGGGCAATGGAAAAGAACTTCGAAACCTTGAGGTTCTGGGGAACTAGAAAAAGGGGCTGAGGAAGGAACTTCGGAATCTCGAGGTTCTAAAGTTCCTGGGAGGAGAAGAAAGCGATGGCAAGGGAAGGAACATTGAAACTTTGGGGTTCCGGAGTTCCGAGGAAGAGAGAAAAGGCTAAGGAAGGAACTTCCTCCAAACAAGACAACACTTCACACTTCATAATTCCATTGCTTTTCTCTTTGATCAATTGAGGCAGCGCTGGTCCATGGAACATATCTTTGATCGGTCTTCACTGATGGACCAAGGGTGTCATAAAATGACAACATTATCCACTCTTAGCTCGGGAATGGGACATTAGAGAATGGTGTTTTTTCTTAATGTGTAATAGGTGTCAAGAATGGAGCTTAATCTACTATTGGTGAGTCAAATTATGAAACATTGCTCCAAACAAGGTGTTATATTTAACAACAAATGCTACATAGTTGACAAATAGACCAACAAGACTATTGCTTTTCGAGTAGAAGATTATGGACTATAAAGTCAAGTTGACACTTGACAAATCAAGGATCGTACAATGGCAACTATTAGTGCATCACACATCAATTCACTTTGGCATTAGTGGTATGGACACCTTGATTTATCCTAACCCTCTCAATTGGCCTAAAAGAACTCAATAGATGGACTTTCTCACATCAACAATAGGTACAGGGTGTTTGCAAAGCTTGATAGGAAGGGAAGTGTTGATGTGTTTTTTATGCACATGCGAACACAGAATAAAATACCCATAAGTATCTTGTCCTCTCTTGAACAAAGCTTCTCAAATGTTGAAGATTGGCTTCAGGATCACCTGAGACAACTCCAAGGTTCTGGTATGTCGGGTCACGATGTGTGGATAAGCACAGTTGCTTGATGTAATTGCTGGTATCACAAAGGGACTTACGTTGAATTGTCGAACACTTGAATCACTAGAACTTGATCATCTGATATTGCAATATGGTGATGCTTTTCTATCCTAAACTAACTTGAGTTTGAAAAAAATGGCGAAAGATGAAGGGTTGAGAGAGTCTATTCTAAGGCCTAGAATGTAAGAAGATGGGCAAGGTCTCACCATCAACTGGAATAATTTGACACAAGCTCAGTGCAATCTTCTAAGGACATTTCACAGATGTTCAAATCATTACCATCAAACATTGATCACCATTCAAGTTAATGCACAAACAATGAACGCATAACAATCAGTTGACCGCACAAGGCACACTTACAATCAGCAAGAGGCTAGTGGTATGGACTAAACGGATTCCACATAAATGCATTCAACAGATTCTTTCATTCCATCTAATCAACATGAAAACAAAATGAGAAGTAGAACCATGAGGCTTGTTGAAAAAACAAATTTCACCACAACTTCAATGAAAAGAGTATCTCATTTACAAGTCATAACAACAATTCTTCCTTCTCCTAATCTACTCTAAGCTCTATGTGGCCTAAAGCAAACACCCAAGGCATGGTACATCAAAATTGATAAGTATTTGGTTGAACAAAGATTCCAACAAAGTCCTTCAAATCCCAATCTATATGTCAAGAGCATAGATAATCATCTCACTCTACTGTTCATATATGTAGATGACATCACTAATACCAGTACTGAGACATGCTACTGAATAGATCAAATTTAATGTAAGTAAATCTTTTGACATAACTGATCTAGGCCTCTTACATTACTACCTAGAGGTAAAAAGTTTGGCAAAAATGTAGCAACATTTTGGTCTCACAATAAAAATTAATGCTAGGAGTTTGCTCAACATATTCAAAACAACAGATTGCAAAATCTTGTCTACACCTATTGAGAAAGGGTTGAAGCTTTCAGCCAAAATTGAATCTAAGACAACTATGAGTCAACCTATAGGCAAATAGTGGAGAGCCTCATATAACTTACAATTAATAGAACTTAATTGAACTACGTTGTGATTCTCATTTCCAAATTCATGAGGCCACCAAAAATAGAACATTGAACTATAGCAAAGAGGATGTTGAGATATGTGAAAGGGACACCTAGCTTTGGCATTTTGTACAGAAAAAGCAAAGACCCTAGGCTATGTGTTTTTATGGATTCAGATTGCTGATTGGGAAGGTTCTATGGATAATATAAAATCCACTTCTAGATATGTGAAAGGGACACCTAGCTTTGGCATTTTGTACAGAAAAAGCAAAGACCCTAGGCTATGTGTTTTTATGGATTCAGATTGCTGATTGGGAAGGTTCTATGGATAATATAAAATCCACTTCTAGATATGTTTTCTACCTTGCCATGAGTAGTCACATGAGCCAACAAGAAGCAACATGCAATAGCTATTTCCTCAACTGAAGCAGAATGTCAAGAAGCAATACAAACAGCATGCGAGGTAGTTTGTCTCAAAGAATGCTTTCAAACATGAAGATTTGATGAGCTGAGCCTTCACCACTCTTATGTGACAATCAAAGGGTGCTCAAACTTGCCAAGAATCTTGTGTTCCACAAGTGTACCAAACATGTGTAAATACATTTTCACTTCATCACACAACTTGTACAAGATGGATCTGTTTTGCTACAGTATTGTCCAGCAAAGGACCAAACTGCAAGCACTCTCACCATGTCTTTGGGTGATGACAAATTTGTAAGATTTTAAGATGATCTTGGTGTAGTTAGCAGATTGACCATTAAGGGAGGGTGTAAAGTAATTATTATTTAGTAATGGTCAAATAGTTATTAGTCATAGGCTTTAATAAACGTGTTCATACTTTAGGATATACTTTATGTTTATTTCATTTTAGTATTTTCTTTTTATTCATCCCACATTCATAATCTAGTTTGTTTTTCTTCACGGTGATCCTATAGAAGAAATTTTTTGCTTCTCATTTAATAAATGAATATCTTAGCTATCCTTATGTGCTCGATTTCCATTATCATTAAGACACTTATCATGATCTAAGTTAGTCCTAGGTCTCACCTTTGCCTATAGATACAAGGGTTTATCTCATTGTACATAATGTATCATTCTATATGCATCTAATCAAATCCTTGGCTATATAGGATTTTCATTGCTTCTCTCGTGTGGAAGATTGCTTTAGTTGCAGGCGATCCTTGACTCCTATGGAGTTCCCTATCAACTCTTCCACTCTTTAGAATTTTTGCTTTCTTTAGTTTGTTTATGTTATATTTAGGTCTTTTCCTATATTTGTTTATTAATTTTATATATTATATTAATAACCACAAACGCTGTCCACAAAATATAGAAAAAAATTGCAATAACTTAAACTTGCAGAAACAACTAAAGATTGTTCCACATATAGAAATGGAAAGTAAATTTATAAAATATATTTATTCAAGCGTTGAGAAATCAAATAGATAAGTACTCTTACTGCACTATTCTAACAAATGCTGCTCATAATAATAAACATTGAAATTTCAAGTACATAGACAATGAGAACCACACCATGCAATATTACTTACTCATTAAGGAGTTTCTTTATGAACATTCACAGCATTAAAATGTCACTTTTCTAGGTTTGCCTTCAAGAAAGAGCATATAAGAAGAGAATCCTCGATTTCCTAGAAGCTTGTCTCTATTGATAGAAACAAATTAATTGTATTGAAACTTGTTACCACAATTTGTGGAAGACTGCACAAAATTTTAAATAAATTTATTTGAAATTATGTAATACTGTGTGGAAAACAAAAAATCATTACACTACAATATCTTTGTCCTTCAAAATGCATGTAGGCTGTGTAGACGGCAAGGTATATCCCTCCATCTGCAAGCAAGCAAGGGTTTTTGACATTAATGCACATTATTAGAAAATAAATGCAAAAATAAAGTACATATAGATAACCCCATCATGAACGTTGTGTGATAACCAACTTATTTAAATATAAAATGAACACAGTAGTTAAACATATATTTATAATATTGTGAGACAAAATAATAGGCTCTAAAAAATTGCCGTTCCCTACTAAATATATATCACGTTAGTCACATTACTACACAATAATCATCTATACTTTTACAAGTATAACTTAAAATCTGATAGAAATGTTTTTGACAAAATGAACTATACAATTTATTATACGAAAGAACATTCTATCGTAACCCACAAGGCTGCATGACAATAAAATTCCTTTTGTATTTAGTCAGCAGCTACACTAGGATAATTATGAGACTGGTACTTTGTAACTGAACTATTGATTTTTATGTAATATTACCAATATGATTTGAAGAAATAACGATGTTACTTAATTATCATCAGGCAGAGAACATTCAAAGGTACACTGATTGCAGTAACGGTAGCAACAGAAAAGGTAAAAAGAATGCTAACTATCAGAAAAAATCTTCACAAGAATAGCAAATCTGTCAACTTCTGCTTTTGACTAATGGCAAATTAATTGGGTAACTAATGAAAATTCATGGCAAACTAATTGAAAATAAAAAATAATAATCAATTAGCAAAAAGATTTCATGTGTTTGTGTTTTTCATCCAAAGGAGACTAAAAGTATTAATACTTTGTAATTTGTACATAGCCGTATAACCTAAAATCTCCTAGAATCATAAATACTATTTTCCTAATTGTCAAAAAAGCATTGACCATCTTAAAGTTCGCAATCAAAATTATAAAACCATAGATTAAAGTTACAATCATCAAGGTTACCAGAATCACCTTCCATTGTTTGAAATGTTTACAAGAGGAGGAAATCATAATGGAAATGGCAAAAAGAATTCCAAGGAGGTCTTTTCGACTTCAAAAATAATATGAGGAAGGCATACCTTCACAATTGTAATTTTTGAAAAGAGTTTCTGGAAAAAAACTGTGTATTTTGTTAGGATCAAAGTTCTTCCATAATCTCTTTTCAATCTAAAAGACTCTGAAAACCTCATGAATCTAATTGCAGTTTTTGTTAAATGTGTGGGTGTTGAAATGCCTATAAAAAAAGAATAGAAAAATTTGTACGAATCTCCATATGTCCTCTATAGTATTTGTTCTTTCAAGAACTAAAAGGATGGATGCTTAGCTTCTGAGAATGTTAAGAACAATGTGTATAATGATAGTTTCCTCACTAGAAATATACGAACAGAAAGGACAGATTCAACTCCTCACTCGGAAACTAATCCATTACAAACCAGTTGATTCCATCTAAAAAGTGTGTTCCCTTCTAATTAGCGTCATTCGTAATAATGCTAAGTGTAACTAGCCATACTACCCCAATGTTTGCCCTTTAAAGGGATGCCTTTTAAACATAGTTAATAGTCAATCCACAAGTTAGCAAAAGTTTTCTTGATTCCATGTGGAAATTTCACCACAGTAGAATCACAAAAAGACAGACAAATTTACCTTCCCTGAAATAAAAAGCAAATGAAAGGGATTTCTCATATCACCTAGAATCCAAAAATGGAGTTCCATGATTAAAAGTTTAAAAAAGCAGAGCACAACCCATGACTTTTAGTTTAACTAGTCTTATTTTAACAAAAACACAACTTGTGACTTCTAATTTAATCACTCTGGTGAGTTTACAGGAAATAAAGTAAAAGAAAATGAAAAGAAAGTAAATGAAGCATTTAGGTATGAATCAATTCAAATGGCACCCAAACAAAATAGGGGGAGATGGTGATGAGTAAAGGTGTTTCACAATAAAAGAGAATTCTCCATTCTCATGATCTCTTTAACAACTTGAGTAGCCAAGGAGGCACCCAGAGATGAGGGTGAACTCGTGGCAATGCACACACAACACATAACCATACTACAAACCAAGATGCACTCCCATATTCTCTTCAGCTACTAGGAACTTTAATAAGAATCCAAAGCATCTTAAACCATTCAAGAAAGTCAAGATCTTTAAGGTAAGAGACATCAAGATTATAAGGCCCTTTAACTCAATAGTAGGTTGACGGAAAGAAGAAACTACCTGAAATTCATTTCAATAAAATGATAGATAGAAAGAGCAATTGACAAAACATCAAAAACATTGCCTTGGGTGAATATATATATATCACAATTTATCTTCCTGGTAAACAAATTTGTCACTGCATATTTTAAAGTGACTCACCCAACGTGTTGTGACAAATGTCCCAACAATTGGAGAGATTGCTATGAAATCGCAATCTTCCTCTGCGTTTGAGAAGGGCAGCTCCCTCATATGATGAGGGTTTTAAGGATTTTGGTGTACTTTTAACCTGAAATTACGAAAAGGAGAAAAGAGAAAACAAAAGGAAACTAATTAACAAAAACTCCGACGATAGACATATGAATACCAAATACAATTTCATGACTCATAACAATTACAAAAGGGGGTTTTAGCATAAATATGTATTCATATGCGACAATGATGAAAGAAGGAAAATAGATTTCAACATCTGAAGAAACGAGTTCCCTTAGCACATTCAAACCAAGTACCAGGGTATGAGCGTGTTCATTATGTCAATTGTATAGTTAATAAGCATTTAAACAGATAAAAGATGATTTGCAATAATACATAAATGGATTACCAATTTGACATGCGAAAAAACCAATAATGATAACACAAAAATACATTCAGAACATACAAGCCAAAAATATTCTATATAATCTTTAAGAAATTATACAATTTCAGAAACCCTTTTAGTACGAGTAAAGCCAAAAGTCATCAAAAAGTCTCTCTAAGAATTTCTCCAAAGTGTCCCCTCTCTGTAAAAAGTCTCCCTTTACATTTGAAAGATAAGATAACTACATCAGCTACCTTCTTGAAATACATTGGAAATGAAAATGGAAATGGATCCTTTTATAGTCCACAATATTGGGCGGTTTGTTTATGGGTCTACAAATGGCTTAGGGCACATCCCCATGCGGCTGCTTAGCTTATTTTGGCTAGCAGCTACTGCTCCATTTTTTGTGCAACAATTTGTGGAGCTGGTGACCCCATGCATAAAAAAATTGTGCTTATTTTTAAGCAGCCCTCTTAAATGACACTTTTAAATAATATTTTTTATATATAAAATTTAAAAGTAAAATTTAAGGCAAATAAAAAGGAAAGGAAAAAATTTTGGTGAAGCCATGTGTCATTTTTTTAATAAGCAGCTGCTGCTTATTTCCAGCCCCTCCTTTTTTTTCCAGCTTATATTTTATTATTAAGCAGTCGCTGCTCCACAAAACTAGGAAAAGATTCCAAATTATCCTTTCCCTCTAATTAAAAAATTCCATGGGAACACTTTCAGTGCTTAATTTTTAGCAAAAAATAGACTTAAGCAGCCGCATGGGGACATGGGGTTATAGTAATATGGAACTACCATGTACTCCTTGCAAGAGGCACCTAACTGTGCTACAAACAATCTGTACATACCTTACCCCCTACAAGATTTGGATTTGTGACCTCTTTTTCAAGAGTACAAGTTATCCACCACTAGGCCAACTCAGGTTTACAAATAATAAACCTTATTTGGTTAGGATTTTCATCATTTTTGCACAAATAAAGGCTCATTTTCTAATCTTAGTTACAATAAGTAGCATAAGTCACTTTTCCAAAAAGGGGCCTTGAAACTTATAACTTTGAGAAAAGTAAGTTATCAGTTACTCTGCAGCAAACACTATATCTTCTCGCAATGCATGAATCATATGTTCAGTGGCAACTTGGCCTTGAAGTATGTACATTCCAACTGCATATGCAGTCATTCGGTTGTTATGCTACTTAAAAAAGGTGGAAAGTATGGATAAGCACCGTTGGCCCATCTTGATTGTTGATGAAAACTTAAGTCATACAAAAAAGACTTGAAAGAAACAAAATAACAAATGGATGAACAAGTGGGACATAAATTTGCACGACTGCCCCAACAGCAAAGAGGAGATAAAAAAGTGGGTCTTAGAGAAATTTAGGAATGCCATGTGGATAAACCAGCTAGGCAGGAAAAAAGCGTACCATATTAAAGAATTCAACCCTACTTGGGCACATGAGGAAAAAGAATATTTGAGATCTGCGATCAACGGTAAGGCCAAAACTCTAATTGCACAATTAAGGACTGGATCTCACCATTTGAGATGTGAAACTAGTAGATGGAAGGTGCCTAAAGAAGAGTGGGAGGAAATGCATGCCTGTTTTGCAGCAAGAGGACAGTAGAAACAGAATGGCATTTCATTATGGAGTGTACAGCGTATGAAGACATTCGCAGCCAGTTTGGGAATGAATTAAAAGTAGATAGTTTGAACAAGCTTTTTTAAGAGTCAAGACTTCACAAAACAGCAAACCTCTTAATCAAGATTCACAAGAGAAGATCCAGCATGGAAAAGAATCTGAAACTGGGATAAGTTGAACCTGTGGGTCCCTTAGGCCATTGGGTCTTGTGGACGTCATTAAAACCCATTCATTCATTCATTTCATGAATACAACATTTTCTTGAATAATGAGGAAGAAAACTCTAGAGTACGTACCAAGTGTGCATCGCCAAATGAGTCACAAGGTCCACTTTTTCTATTCAAGTATCCATCCATGCATAATGCAAAGTTTCCAACTTCAAATGGTATGAGTTTTGTGTCTCCTAAGTCCAATATTTGTTTTGATATACCTTCACACTGGTCATAAACAAACAAATGTCTTTCATATAATTCTTCGAGGACATACATTCTGATTGTATCTTCTAGGCATTATTTTTTTCCACGAATCTCTTAACCAAATAGTAAGCAAAGAGGACCTCAGACTACATCAAATTCTTTGATAATATCCATGCCTTTGTTCTAATTTTTGCATGTATAAATCCACCTAGTTGTTGTTCCAATTTCCCTTGCTTTCCGAACATCATAGATATCCTCCATTTCATATTTTCTCTAAATCCGTTGCCATGGTAGTTTTCATTCTAATTCAAAAATCATAAGCCGAGTCTCTCTGAATCACAATAACCACACCATCCACATAAGTTCAAGTAACATTTTGATGATAAGATTTTAGGGCTTCATCAAGATGGCCAACATAATTAACAAGCTCAAAAATGTGTTTATATTGATCCATTGTGAGAAATAACACAATAAGAATTAATCATAACATCAAAATATTTATAACCTTCATTTACTACTCTATATGGCTATATATAAAGCTTATATGGTCAGGTCATTTTCTAAGTGTGTTTCATCACTTCAAACATTGAGGGAACACACATGTGAAAGCCATGTGTTGCATATATTATAATAATTGTATTTTCAGCGGACCATACTTCTTGATATATTATGCTAAAAATAGACCTGACAGCCAATAAGAGTTTGAACAAATGACACTATTGTGATACACCAAGTCACTTGAAAAATATCAAAGTCTACGTAGTCATAACCGGAAACCATGGTTTGGTATCAAATCTTGCTTTCTCCCTTGACAACCTTATCCCAGGATTCCTTCTTATTTTTGTCTTAGACTTACCTATATTGAGATGATCGTTCTCACCTAGTTAACCGCTATAGTGTCAAAATCCCTTGAGAAGGAGAAACAATGCTTGAAATCAATAGGCACTGTTTTTCAAATTTTAATGCACAAATGGAATGAAAGGTCCCTTCATTTTTCAAAATAGTAGTAGATTTAATCCACCAGCCATAGCCAATACCCATGCCTCCCATGTATCTTTTGAATCACTTTCTCAGTGTCCCTATCGAAAATATACCATTAATTGATTTCAAATTCATTTGGCGCAAAAATTTAACTTAAATCCACATGGTGGTGATTTTCCCTCAAGCCTATGCATTGGTCCTTTAAACAAGCCGTAGGGTGCTAATTCTAAAGGTCGTGGAGCTAAACATTATAGAGACAAATTGCATTTGCATGAAACTTTCTAAACATTTTCAAGAAATCCATTTTGGCGCTTATTCTACAAACATGACATCCATGAGACCACATTTCTTTGAGGAATTCTTGTCAAACAGTTCACATGTCATTATGCATCCATGTTTTGCATGCATGTCTATAGGGCCATAAGTCATATAATTTGGCTTAGCACCTACCATTAAATTTTATTTGAAAGTTTCTAAAGCCTTTTCAACAAACTTGTTGTAACCATTCCTTTCCATGAGATGACATCTTTTCCAAGCACTTTGTCAAACAATTCAATTGGTTTGCCTATGATTCCACATTTTGCACGTGTCTAGCAAAGCACTTGTAACCACAACACCTGACAAAAAAAATTCGCTTGTGTTATGCATTGATGGATGTCGCCTCATTAATACTTGACATCTGATATGGTGCACACTATTATAGTGCAGCCCTATTTTTTAGATTCTTTCGTTTAGCATCACCAATAACTTCATAAGAACATTGTTCGTGTTCAGCAAGCCAAATGCAATTGCTAACTTTTCATTATGGTGGCAGATAAATAACACTTTTTCCTCCTTTTCCACAACAATAAGTAGATGTTTGAATATGGATATACCCTATTGCCTTCATTTGCAATTCCAATTTCTCCAACTTTGCATAAATTGCCTATTGCAAAGCTCCTATTTCCACGCGGAGAGCAAGGGCACTGGAAATACACTTGCCATCTGCATTTGTTTGGAATTTTCTAAGCTAATTTAACAAATCTACTGTGTATATCCTGCAGTTATTGCATTCCATGAGATGACATCTCTTTGAGGCATTATGTCAAACAGTTCACATGACTTTGTGTATGCTTCCACATTTTGCAAGCATGTTGACCAGAGCAATAGCAACTACAACATCTAACAAAAATCCTTTTTGCTCTAATGGACATCCATTTGTTGTTCTAGAGCCCCTGGACACAGGCAAGGACGATGTTGTCATGTGGTTTGCACTTGTTTGAAAGTTTCTAAAACTTACCCAACAAATATAATGTGTGTATATTGCAATCTTCTCATTCCAGAATACCACATTTTGTTGAGGATTTTTTGTTAAACAGTTGATGTGCAATAGACAACACTTACATTTGCAAAAGATTCAAAAGTTTATTCATCCACCCCTTGTCTATGCTTCCACATTTTACTCGCATGTTTATCAATGCATTCCGAATTATAATATCTAACAAAACCAATACCATTATGCTTTGATGGATGCCAATACAATATCCCATAGCTCTCATTTTAGCACAGGTTGGGAGTAGGTAGAGGTTGAAGAGTTTGGCGCTAAACATGCTCCATTAGATCACATCTTTGTGACGAATACCATCAAACTGAATTTGAATCTTTCGAATGCATACACTTTGTACATATCCAGCAACTAGGCATCCCACGAAACTCCATTTGGTTTGTTGCAATCTGCCCAACAACTCAATGCTCTTGCCTTGCACATCACAAGTACTTATGGAAACCAGCTCTCTTCTCCAATGTTCAAAAACAACAAGGTTCACAAGTTGTGAAAAGTTGAGCATAGTAGCATAGGTTAGAAATTACGGCGAAAGTGCATAGTTGAACCTCATTTTCTAACCTTCACATTTAAAAGGTTAGAATTTGACGGAAAAGTGCATACTTGAAGCCCAAATTCTAACTCACTTTTGGCAACTTCACAATCCTTCAATCCAAGCATTTTTTCCTTTTGTTTGATCGTCGTGACTTTACAACTCGCTTTTGGCTCATCCATTTTTGTAACTCGCTCAAAGAAATATTAATTTAACGATAAAGCTATGCTTTTTCAAAAGAATCAATTAAATCTGTGAACCAATTAATAAGCTTTCTGACAAACCTCAAAGTTCGCGAGAGAAAAAGAGGCATAACTTTTGATTGGATCAACAATTTCCCACGAAACATTGCTAGATTGATAAAAATATCATTACGATCAAAACCCATAAATATAATTCCATTTTGAATAAATAAAAGCTTTGATTTAATCGTTTCTATAGTTTGGTCAACAAAAATTGAAGCTTTAATATCTCAAAAACCAAGAGGTGGTTGACCTGAAAACTAGCCACATTTGGCATAACACCATCAAGATCATCCCCATTAAACGGATTTGCATAAACCTTCACAATTTTTAAAATTTACTTGTTTTTGCGATTTTTGCCAATCCACGTAGTCAATACAAGGTTAAAATGGAACAATGCAAAAGAATTTTTCCATCTAGCACTAGATATAGAATTGATGCCACCAACCTATTCCAAGTAATTGAACTTCGATGCTTTAAGATAGGTTTGATGGTTTGACCAATTATGAAGGCATGACACGACACAAATTACACATGATGAAAGCTTTCAAACAAAAACTTTGACTATGCACATGTTCATTCACTTGGAAACACTTGAAAGATATGTATTTCAGATTGGCCTAATAATGAATTTGATGCAAAAGTTTGAAAATTGGGCTAGTCAGAAATGTAGGTAACACCTCTCTATCCTCAACCATGTTAAAATTTCAACCTAAATCAAGGGAGATTTCTTCAAGTTATTGACCACCCAATCACAAAGATTGGATCTATCTCCATATCCATAAGAAGCATGTAATGTCCCCTACTAGGAGGCTGCCAATTCCTGTAACTTAATAATAGTTCTGACCTGATCTGATCTGATCGATGATCATGTCCCTGGATGCTTTTGAGTTTTGACTCCTTTCCTTTATATCTCTCAATGTGAGGGAGAGGTCACACCTCGTCATTATGGATGCCCTTGGGAAAGAGACACACCCTTTAACCATCAGCACCCTTTGAAAGTGTGCAACTCTTCATTACTTCTGCCCTTTGAAAGGGACGCAACCTTTCACAATCAGATCTGCACTTTTTATTAAATCAGATTTGCACTTCGATTCCCAAATTATCCCCTTCTCAAAATGTGGTTCTCTTCTCCCTTTTATATCCCATGTTTGAAAGAGTCAAAACTTTTCCTTCCATGTCTTTTGACCATTCATTAAATTAATAAAATTCTAATTATATTTAATTATATTATTTTATATTTTAATTTAAATATTATTATTATTCTTTTCTATTTTAATATTATTATTTGTGAAGATCCCAAGTTCCTTCAAACTGCTGAAAGCTGATTGTTTTGTTTGTTTGCAATTTGTTTTTGGTTTTAAGAATATATGTTTTTTTAATTTTTTGGGATGAATATCAAATGCATAGGAAAAAGTACAATACTGGAACTATTAAGCTCAATTTGAATGCTTTCATATAACGGAAATTACATAACAAAGATTGCCAAAGCAACTTTGATGCTTCTACTATGAAAATAGTCTTAAAAAGCAATTATAATACTAAGGATGAACCTGATAAACTGGAGCAGCAAGCTGAAATTATTTCGATCCTCCTCATAAAGCTAACAAAGACCTTCAAGATTATGGTGCCCATCCTCCTTGGTGCCCAGTGATCCTTGTTTTCAATTTTTTCAGAATTTTTAAAAGCTTCCACACACAAAATCACCCAAGCTTTAGTATGTACGGCCCAAGAGAAGGTACTGTTGAAGTGTGTTTTATGCACATAACATTACAGAATAAAATACCAAAGGTAATTTATCCCCTCTTGAACAAAATCACCTCAGATGCTAAGGATAAGATCAACTAAAATGATTCCAAGGTTTCTACATGTCAGGTCTTGACGAGTGGGTAGCTCAATGGTCGATGTGAATTGTTGTGTTCACTTGGGGACTTACGCAAATGTAAGGATTATCTTCTTCGATCATGAAGATGCGGAATAGGTGTACTGATAACTTAGGTTTTATCAATGAAGCTCTAGACTTAATTCTTAAAAAAATGGGCAAAAGGAATAGGGTTCAGGAAATCTATTCTAGGCCTAGGAATGTAGGAAATGGTGAACAGATCTAGTGGAATCAAACTAGGCAAGGTCTCACAAACAGGTATTGACACAAGCTTAGTGCAATCGTCTAAGGTATACTTAAGGATTTTCAGACTATCACCATCAAACATTGACACCATCCAAGTTGTAACTTGTCAAGGGGCGCGTAATAGTTGAAGTTAAGCTTACTCAAATCTCCAGTTGACCACACAAGGCGCACTTACCAGCTGCAAGAGGCTAGTGGTATGGATTAAGGATTCCACACAAATATATTCAACAAATCTTTCACTCAATCTAACATACATGAAAATAAATTATAATCTAACTTGGAGGAATTGAGAACCATGAATGCAAATACAACACCTGAAGAGCAAAATCACCAACAATTGAACAATGATTATGATTCAAATAGCTGCAGCATATACCAACAATTCTACAAAAACTCTCTCTTACAAATGAGAGACAAGAGGCATATATAGAGTCTCTTACAAAATGGATGGCCAAGATTGATCCAAGATCAATGGCCAAGATCATGCCAACAAAACCCTAGAATTGCCCTAATTAGGGTTTACATCAAAAATGGAGCCACCAACATATGGCCCAATAAAAAGATACCTAGTCATCAAATAGGAAATCTTCTAGAAGATTCCTCCCTGCATCTCTCTCTCTCCTAGCATACTGCAAAAATCTAGCCAATACTGAATCTAACTCCTCCATGGAAATGCTAGGCAAGGTATCCTATTGTAAATCAATCACATCTAGTGAATCCGAGCAAGCGTCCAAAGTGTTCTCCCAATCTGGCATGAGCTTCTGCGAACTATGAACATGAATCAACAAAGAGACCAAGTCGTCTATCTGACTCTTCTTCCAAGAGTCCAACTGGCAAAAATACATAAATTTCATCTTGTCTCTTAATTCGGCTAAGTGTAAACCACTAGCATCACTAACATCAACACCAAATAATTCCTCAATTGAGGTAAGGATCTTCATCTGAATGTCCTCAATCAATCCCTCCATCTCCATACAACTCAACTGGGCGTTCTCATAAGTTGATCTCTTCACGGCTAATGAACAATACTAGCCATGGAAATCGTATCTGTCTCCACTGTGCACAATGTTCTCACTGACCAAGGTGGACTTAGGAATCTTCTTCAAAGGCTGGAGGCATGGAATAGTCTTCTCCTGAATAAGCCGGAATTCTTCCAAAACTCCCTCCAAATGTTGGATTCTAAATACAAGCCCTGTTGTCCTATCATATGCCTGGACAAACTGAGTAAGGATATCATCTGCCTACTTTTTTGTACTCTCAATCCACTTTTCCACCTCCAAGAGTGTATCTCTCGCTACCTCATAGTGTGAATGTATTCCATGGTCAACTACAATAGGGGAAATAAGGGTAGGATTTTCACGCCTTATCCCTACAATATACTCTCTAAGTCTGATAATCTCTTCTTTGTACCTTTCCTTCTCTGCAATTTCTCTATCTAACCTTGCGTTGATTGCTTTGAGGTTTTCACCAACCTCCTGAAATTCTTGCTCTCTCGATGTACGACAAGGCAACTGAAGTGATCTGGAAATCCATAGGAGTAGCAATGTCCGATGTCACGCCTGCAATAAGAACAGCAACCTCCGCAATCCGCATTCCTATCTCATCTCTAGCTATGTGCGACAAAATCTCGGCTCTCTTGGGTTCCTTCTCCTTAGCACTCCTAGCTAGGTAGCCATCAATGTCATCAATAGGTTGCACCTCTATCATTTTCTTACTTTTCTCCATACTTCTCATCAACCAATCAAGAATAGCGGCCATCTCCATACCATCATCAAGACACGTTTCTCGATCAAGTCCTCTCAATGCCAAGATAACATCATCATCATCATCAGGATTATCCCTAGTCAAATCTTATATCTCATTTCCCAAACTAACTTCCAAAAGGATAGTAGGGGATCCCGACTGATCATCATTCTCATTTGGAGGTGCAACTGTCGTTGTGGCATGTAACTCTTGAATATTCTTTGGTAGTATCACTGTGTTGGAACATTGTTGGATTTCCTTGTTCTGCTCTGTTATTTCAATCACCTCCTCAATCTTCTTCCCTCTGGCCTTGACTTCTCCTGACGTGTTCTTCCTTCTCTTGGGAGCTTGACTCTCTTCGTCTGCATAAATCCTAACATCACTAATAGTCCTCTGATCATCTTCGGAAGCAGACTCTTTCGGCTTCATCTTTTAATAAGTGAAGGGAACACACATATCAACTAACTTATTCATCTGTATATCTACCCATGTACAGGAGAAACTCAAAACCTCTCTCATCAATACATTCAGGTCAATCTCTTCTGATTCTAACCAATTAGGCAATAGGATTGCCTTCTTCATTTCATTCTCGTACTGTGGATGCGTATGATCCCTCTCATCTAACACCTGATCAGGAATGAGGAAAATTCCTCACTTCCTCATGAAATCCACTGACATTCTGGACCACATTCGTCTCTTTACTGCTTGCTCGTCCATCGGGTTGGCCCAATAATCTTCTATTTCAACTTTGTGAATGAACTTCTCTCCCCTAATCCTTCCAACTTTCTTATCTAGATCAAATCTTTCTCTTTTCTTGAAGGTTGCAAATCGATAGAATGCAAGCTCCTCACTCGCAGTGCTGGCGACTAAGGCAGACTGGCAACCTCTGATGTCTTCCCAACTGAAATAGGGAATGTCATGCCTGTCCTATGCTTCTCTCTTTGAATGGCATCAAACTCTAGAAGCTGCCTCACCACTTCCAACAAGATCATTCTCTCGGTCAGATACCTAGGAAGCCTGTAGGGTTCAGATTGAAACCCATGAATCCTGAGGTACATGAAAGTGGGAAACCGAATATACCACGGTCCGTATTTCTCTATTAGCTCTGTTGCCTCCTTGGACAATCTCCTGTGGATTCCGCCTTTCAGCACCCGCGTGATGTACATAATGAATACATCATTCACTCTCTTATAGTCTTCAATTCTGTACATGCTCAGCTAGGGGTAGCATTCATGACTCCTGAATTGTCCTTGCCCATTCCCGACTTCACCTTTGCATATTAGTCCTCTGTATGAAACGAACCGTGCAAGCAGGTATACCAGGTAGGAAGTCATGGCGAATGACTTGGACCACTCTGCATTCCTCAGCGGAAAGTTTAGATTGTCACTTATAATTTTAGAACAATTTACCAATGTCCCTCTAAGACAATCCTAGATGAAATAGAACATCCATCCATCAAATATTGCACCCTGCGGCATCCCCATCACTTTGTTAAGTAGGAATATTAAGTCACTATACTCCTCCTTGAAGTCTGTGCACATGAGTGTCTTGGGAGCCTTGGGATGATGAAGCCTAGGCTCAATCATCAACTCTTTGTTTATCATATTCTTGCAAGCACCCATCTTCGTGTACCGCTCTTTATATTCATCCTTGGTCGCATCCTTCATATCTGTTCCGCATGGAATTCGGAACACCTCAGCAATAGCATCCTCAGCAAGGTAGGCAATGACAACACCCTTAGGAGTTTTGATCATTCACGTGAGAGGATCATAACATCATGCACACTCCAGGATAAGCTCACTGCACTGTATGGATTGTGGAAATCCAGCGGCATGAAAAATACCACTCTTCATAATGTTCACATATGTCGGGGAAAGAATCTGATTTCCAACTCCGAACATCCGCTGTCGCATCTGGTTCATGTCTAGGAAATGCATGTTTGTATCTGTGATCTCCTTCCATCTGGATGAAATCTTGAGCTCTGGATAGAATCCAGTCTCCAGTATCTTCAATGGTTCTTTCCTTTCCTTAAATCCGGACTTCGACATCGCACCTATACGAAGCTTGAAGTTAGAACTTAGGAAAATAGAATAAAATTCCTGACTTTCTAAAGATTTTAAGCTAATTAGAGCATAAAGTCAGGAAAATAATCCACACTCTTGGTAGATCTTGACAATTAGATTCAAAATGTGACAACGCTAGCGCATGGAAACCCTTTATAAAATTCACTAATACCTCCTTATACTTAGAAATGGTGCAAACTAAAGTGCAAAGGAGTATACCGGATCAACAATGACTAAGGAAAGGTGTGAAAGGTCGTGTTTTCACACAAAGTATGTCTGAGGACACCTTCCGCAGTCAACAATGGAGGTCAACAAAATCTGAAGACAACCTGAAAATTAAACCTTTAAAACATGTTGTAATCATCTAGATATGCATAAATTGATGAGAATTATCCTTCCAAAGCAAACACAAGAAAATTTGAGCATGTATGTAGGGCTGGAAATGAAAACTTAGTCTGAAGACAAATCTGGAAATGAAGTTTTCAGACTTACCAGCACTCTTAGGAATGATAAAATACTCAGAAATAATCTCCGGAATGAAGCAAAAATGCTTCCCAAGTGAAATTGCAAGGTAGGTAGGTGGCTGGAAAAAATTGTTTTCTGAGGACAGCACCCCTACAATGGAGTTTCAGGTCTGCAACAATGGAAGATAACTCTGAAAATTGATTGAAAATGCCTCCAATCAGCGCTTGGATAAAATCTCTTAAGGCACAAAATAGCTGGGAACAAGGTATAAGTCTGAAAATTGATTTTCCAGCTAGCTATGGAGGTCAAACAAGCTGCAACAATGGAGGACAAACTCAGATCTGCAACATATCAGCAAGCTAGGAATGATGGCAGCCACCAAGTGTGAAGGAATCTACCCCAAACAATGGCACAAACACTTGCCAAAATAAAATCGAAATTTCCAGCTATGGCACCATTTTAGAAAATTCTGAAAATGTCTTCAATCAAGCTCGAATCTGCAACACAATTTGCAATGAAGGTCCGGGACAGCAAGCAATAATGGTGGAGAAAATCGCCAAAGCTCTCGATCCCCAAAAATCACCAAAGTCATCAAAATCATGATTTTCACCAAAAATGGCGAACTTCACAAATAAAATCGAAAATCTGGAAATGATCTTCAATGGCAGCAATGGAAAGGATTGCCAAGCTGGAAAAAATGGAGGCCTTCAATCAAACACTTCAATTCAACACTTCGCCAATAAGAGAGAAAAATCGCCAAACATGGAGACACCTGGCAAACTTAAATAATAAAATATTGCTGGAGACTCCTCTCTTATACTTGCTTTTGCCTCTCACTTTCACCACACAAGCAATGTGGGATAAAACACTTGCTTATATACTTGTTTGGTAAAACTAACTTCTAGAAGTGTAAAAACATTAAATGCTTATTGCTAGTTATTTAATTTTGTTGTTGAATTTTAAATAATCGTCAATCATCATTTAAAAACAATTAAAATGGAGCTCATTTATTAAATATTTCAATTTAAGTAAAAATTGAGCCTCTGGCGAAAATCGATATAGGTAGGGATTAAGAAATCCCATAAAAAATCATTAAAAACACCAAAATATTCCCCACAAGGGAAAAGTGATGCCAGTATGGATTAAAATCCATGCAAAAAATTCATCAAAATGCACATAAAACAAGCCAGGGGAAAATCGATGGGGGCATGGACAAGGAATCCCCACAAAAATTCACTTCATTTGCAAAAAACACTCCCTAGTGGAATTTCGACCTTAGTCTCGATGAAAATCCGGACTCAAAACTCATCAAATTGCTCTCAGTGGAAAATCAACATGGGTATGGACTGAGAGTCTGCACAAAAATGCGCATTAACTTGTCACAAAACAGCCTGGTGGAAAATCGATCCAGGCATGGAATCATCCTTAACTTCATCCGCACTATAGTCTGCACTCCTGGTGGAAAAACGAAGGCAATCTGGAAAAATCCTGACACTTAGTCAAATTCTAATGCTTTCAAGGGAAAAACAACCCAAGCATGGATAAACAGTGGTGGAAAATCATAGCCAGTATGGATTTCAGGGGAAACCTGTTGTGACGTATTCACACATCGCCCCATTACAAATGGGGACCCCTACTTTTTGCCTTCTAGGGTTTGTTTTCTTGGTCTTCTAGGTTCTTGTCTATTGACCTTTTGCATTTGAAGGGTCGCCAAGGGGCTCATTAGGATAGCAGGCTCTGCTTGAGTTAGGTGGATCTACTTAAGAGGTCAGGTCAATTGAGTGATTAGGGGTAATTTAGATCATTCCTAAGGTGTTTTTTGTGTACAATCTGGTCGCACTTCAAGTTACTAAATCAAACCTTGGTTGAATGCATAATGTCCTCCTAGGTCCCATCCCTTACATCAAGGACAAAGCGAATTCGCCTTGAGAAGTCTGGAATGTCATCCTAATCCTCAAATGTCCTGAAATTTGGCTAAGTTTGGAATGTCATCCTGATCCTGAAATTTGACTAAGTCTGGAAAATTGAAGAATCCTCCAAAAACTAGATTTTGCATTATAACTCCTGTAGGTCCGAAACCACTCTCAAACATCCTGACAATATATATGGAATATAACTTAAAGTATAATACTTAAATGTTATATTCCATATATGAATCCTAACAGAGAGGCTAAAATATCAAATTTCGCTCCTGACCCTTCCAAAGGGTCCAGAGCGAAATTTCCCCAAGGACCTAAGATTTCACCTAAGTCATTGGATGGTTGGGCAAATTTGCAAGGACATGGAAGGAAATGAATCAAAGATCAAGTTTAAGGCAAAGTCAAGTGGAAGAGCAGGTGAATTGAGCCTAGAAGAGGAATTTCGCTCCTGACCCTTCCAAAGGGTCCAAAGCGAATTTCTCCATAAGACATTCTACCTTGCCCCAAACTAAGAACTAACTCATTCCCAGGCATTATTGAGGGCAAAACACTTGTTTGGATGAAGAAATATGGGAGATGAAGTCAGATTTTGAGCCCAAGGAGGAATTTTGCTCCTGACCCTTCCAAAGGGTCTAGAGCGAAATTCTTGTAGGACCCTATTTCTTCACAAAATCTTGAACTAGATGCCAACTTGAGGAGCAAATTCACTTGATCATGATGGAAGGAGGCCTAAGAAGTTATATCCAAGCCAAGGAAGGGAGGCAAAAAGGTGAGAAATGAGCCCAAGTAAGAATTTCGCTCCTGACCCTTCCAAAGGGTCCAGAGCGAAATTCACATAACCTTCATTTTCTTACTTGTCATGGCCAAGTTTTGGACTTCTAAGGCATGGTTGGAGTGACCTTGAGGTGTTCTAGCCTTTGAAAGAAGGTTTGAGGCGATGAAATGGTGAAAATCAACCTAGACTGAGAATTTCATTCTTGACCCTTCCAAAGGGTCCAGAGCGAAATTCTCCATAAACCTCATTTTCTTCCTTGTTTAGGCCAATATTTTAGTTCCTTGGGCATATTTGGAAGTGGATTAACATGTCTTTACCTTTTGAAGTGATGGGATGTGAAGGAGTGAAGGATTTTGTCCTAAAACTTGAATTTCGCTCCTAACCCTTCCAAAGGGTCCAGAGCGAAATTCTTGAAAACACCTATTTTCCCCTTGGAGGAGGTCAAATCCTTGGTTTTTATGGTGTGGATGGAAGTGAAGTGATGTGTCCTTTCCTTTTGAGGTAGTTTGGAGTTGAAAAAAATGAAGAAATGAGCTCGAGACATGAATTTCGCTCCCGACCCTTCCAAAGGATCCAGAGCGAAATTCTCAAAATCACCTAGTTTGCTCATGATGAAGACTACGATATGGATTCCTAGGCCTTGGTGGAGAGAAGGCTAGCATGTGCTTGTCTTGGGAGGCAATTTGGAGTAAGGAAATGATAGAATTTGTCCTAGAATGTGAATTTCGCTCCTGACCCTTCCAAAGGGTCCAGAGCGAAATTCTTAAAACCTCTATTTTGCTCCAATTTTGCATCAATCCTAGTGTTGATTGAGATTAAAGGCATCCTTAGACATGAGCAAGTTGTGGTCACAAAATGTGAAGATTTTGTCCTAAAATGCAAATTTCGCTCCTAACCCTTCCAAAGGGTCCAAAGCGAAATTCTTATAGGGCCTGTCCCTGGGGAGGATCTTGAGCAAATTTCATTCTAATGCTTTTTTGTTGATGATTTAAGGTAGAAAATGCTATGTGAGATAAATATATCATGTGTACTTAATCACCTTTTGGTTTGTTTTGCAGGTGTAAGAAAATCAAGCCAGGACAAGGATGACCTATTCTAAGCCCATCATCATCAAGGACGTTCCAAATGCATAAAGGAGGACTCAAGGTGCTTTTAAAGCGTTGGAAGACTACAAGTGTTCGAGGAGTTCCAGGCTATCCTCAAAAGACTCCATTCTACCACACAAAAGACCCACATGATGACAAAGAAGAATGACCTTACCAATACTTCAAGGCGAGGTATGCTACCGGAGAAAGAAGAACTTGACAGTAAGGAAGCCTAATCAAGCACATAGCGAATCAAGGAGTACATCTTTCTTCGCATCAAGAACAAAGGAGGATCAACCAAGATACAAACGTCAGACAAGATGGCATCCCGGTCACTTGTCCTCCAATCAGATAGCTCCACCTCAACATGTCCAGATTCAATGTACCTGACTCATCGGGGACGGCACAAACTTTGGTGTACCTACCCCTGCTTCCTATTGGTCCACACTCATTGAATGTAATTTTCTCATTGGCTAAGGAAGTTTGTTATAACAAACCCTAATTAGGGTTTCTATCCTTTAATCCTAGCCATTGATTCTAAGTTAATCAGAGCCGTCAATTTGTAAAGGGCTCTCTATATAAAGCCTTGGCTCTTCATTTGTAAAGGTTAATAGTCAGAGAATAGGAAATAGTTAGAGAGATAGTCAATAATTAGTACCTCAATAGTAGATGGCATTTTAGGGTAGAGTAGAAAGAGAAGGCAAAGATTGTTGTCAAGACATTGTTGCAAAAGACATGTAAACTTCATTGAAGAAATGGTGAATTCTATGTGTTGATTCAACAATTTGCATGGTCTCTATACCAGAGTTACCAGACTCGGACTCGGCTCTGACTCGGCAAGGCTGACTCGGCTCGGACTCGGTAATGACTCGACAACGACTCGGCAAAATAAGAAAACCCTTGAAATTTAGAGATTTTTAACGATTTAAAACTTGTTTCATACACCCATTATTGAATTAAGCTTAAAGACACTATAACATTATCAAATAGAAGCTAATTTGATCACATACATAAACATACATCCATCACATGCGTAGAAATGTAAATTGTAGCTGAAGGAATTAGAAAATATAGATATATAGAGTAATAAATGTTGTCCAATGTATATAAAATCCATGACTTCAAATGTTCCCAAACATATATGTAATTGTAAAGTGTAAACAAAAACAAGTCTATGGCTCAGGCTCTGGCTCAGCCTCGTCTATCTGCCTCCTAGAAAGGCGTCTAAGGTAGGTCCTGGATGACTGAGTAGCCATAGTCTCTGCCTGTGATGTGCCAGTCTGAGTAGCCATAGGTGTTTTGCCTGATTGTGCTCTATCCTCCTCCTCTGCCATAGCCACAGCCTCAGCCTCTCTGTCTGCCTGGCCAATCCCTTTTAGGGTTATAAGAAAGGAAAATGGCAAAAAAAATCATTAAAAAATGATGTTTTTTTTGTTTTTTTGACTGCACTTTTTTAAGTGACGTCAGCCGGGTCACAACCCTCAGACTCGGCGAGTCAGGGAGTGACTCGCTAACTCGGCAAGTCAGGCGAGTCATGCCCCCTGACCCGTCCAAGCCCGGGTCAGGGTCACCGTGACCCAGCAAGGATCACCCGGCCCACTGACTCGCGTGACTCACCGCAAGTCACGGAACTTTGCTTTATACTTCTCAAATTTAATTTCATGTTATTAGATGGATGGAAGAAATTTGTATGATCAATGGTGAAATTTGTATATCCATACTACTAGTGGTTTGTTGATTGCAAACTTGCCTTGCGTAGTCAACTAGAATCATTCAACTTAAGCTTAACTTCAATTATCGCTTCTTCATTGATATGCATCAACCCGACGGTATCTATGCTTGTAGCGGTGATCTAAACATCATAAAGCTACCCTTAGAAGATCACACTAGCCTTGTGGAGATGATCATAGCATGTCAAAGCAAGACTTAGTTAGAATTTCATCAAAGGTCATCCATTGCTCCTACATTCTTAGTGTTAGAATTAGATCCTTCTCCAACCGTTATCCTTTTTCCCTTTTTAAAAATCAAGGATCAGTAAAGACCCACGTTCCAGTGATATCCAAAGTAAATCAGACACTCAGGTCATCAAATGTAAGTCCCCTTGTGATTCCAACAAAATCACATCATACTGCAAGAGCTTATCCACACGTAGAGACCCTACATATCAGAACCTTGGAGTTGCTCCGATTGATCCTTCGGCGAGATCTTCAGCAGTCGGGGAAGCTTTCTTCAAGAGAGGATAAGATACCTTGGTATTTTATTTTGTGTTCGCATGTGCATGAAAAACACATCAACAAAACCCATGTGTCATGGATTCTGAGTGGGGGAAAAGTATGGGTAGTCCGGAATATGAGGGGAAAAGCACCTCTAGTATGGAATTTTGACCTTTTAACCCTTGGAATATGGATTTCCCTTAGGAATTTGACATTTTAACCACTCAAAATCGCTTAGAAACTTTAAAACTTGATAAAACTCAACTAGACTTGGGCAAATTTTCCAAAAAATTGAGCGAAACGCAAGGAAATTTATCGGGGTAAAGTGCGAAATCAACCTGAATAATACCTAGGAGGGAGAAAACAACTCCAAAAGGTCTGAAAAATACCTTGGCACTTTAAAATCACCGATGTGCGTGTTTAAAACCACGTTAACGCTCAAGAAAGTCAACACTTAGACAAAAATTAGGATCATTAAAATATCAACGTTTGCAACTTGATCCTATAACCTCATGATCAAAACTTCGAGACTCGAGCACGGGAATCACAAAATTGCCCACTAAGCAGCCAAAACCCTAACCTAACAATGCAGCAAGCCCGAAAAGAGGGGGTCCCCGTTAGCAATGGGGTGATGTGTGAAAAGGTCACAACAAGTACGGCTTGTAATTACAACAATTGTACAGCTAGAAAAGGGTGCCAATAACGTGCAAAATGAAGCTCTCATTCAGCTCTTCTCATCTAATCATAAACTTCCTTCAATCTGGCTGAAAGTGAAAACCCTTGAATTTTCTCACCAATTTGCACTAATGGAACCTCTTAATAAAGCTCCCCTAGATGCCAAATTCCATGGATATATCACCACCTAAAATGGATGCAACACTGAAGAAGTATCGTTCTCCAATGGCTGATTGAAAACTGAAACCCTTGGCTTCGCTCTTGGAGAAACATGAAGTCAAAAATGATCAACAGAATGAAAAACACAAACTCCAATGCAATATATTTATAGCTCTTCTTGAGGGGTCGATTTCTCCAAAAAGCTCCATTAAATGAATTAAATGTATAACTTGCATTCACTTTTAATATTTCATTTAATTCATTAAAGTGAACGCCCAAGTATTAATTAAATAAGCGGCCCTCTTTCATGACGCCTAGACCCTCAATATTAAGTTAAGTTATAACTCAATATTATATCCCTTTTAATTAATCTATGTTTATTTGAGCCAAATAAACATTAATATCTCCATAAATATTCAATATCTCTAAATGTCGTTTGAACTGGGTGCTAAGCTGAGGTATCTGCATATGACCACACGCCTTACTAAAAATAGTAAGGGTCCCCCTCTATGTAACGTTGACTTACTATAAATAGTAAGTAATGCATACGGAGTCTTGCAGACCTCAAACGAAAGCCAAAACAGCTAATCACTGAACACTGGAGATGATACGAGCCTTGGAAGACCCTCTAACCATCCTCATTAGCCTACAAGGGTCAAAATGATAGGCTAATCATCCAATATCCATGTCTGCTAAAATGGGGACATTACATTATTATTATTTATTATTAAATTCTATTCCAAAGTGGGGACATTACAAAGCATAAATTGAACCTGTGGCTAGCATGGTTGAACCTTGTTATAATTTGTTAGTACCCAGGAATCTGATTTATTTGTTAGTTCATTGTCAGATTTGCATAGTATGCTAATAAAAAATTATAAGTTGTGTCACATGAGGACATGTCCCCACCCCTCAAACCCCCATCCCGTCGCCTAAGGCGTTTTGGGGACGGGGGGGCTTTAGGGGATGTCCACTAGTCATTCCCTATAAGATGCCTTGCCGGAATCTGATGTAGTTTTGCCTTCAAGGAATATCGTCAAACACTTTTATGCAAACTCAATGCTTGCCGGTTTGTGATTTCAGTCTGATTGTTTGCTTCAGTAATGATGTCAATGCACTCTAATTGCTTGTAAATACAACTACAGTGTCAAAGCAATAGTCTAAATGCATGCATGGCTTCTCTTTGACTTCTAAATGCATATATATGATTCCTATATGTGAAATATGCATCTACAACCAAGTGACAATTTGTCAAACATTTGGCATGCAAACTAATATGCAAATCAAGCATGATAAATATGAACATTACATCAGATCGTAGGCATACAACTTATATCACCTTTATTGATAGACAACTTGAGTACAATGCTGGCATAATTTTACCAAGACTCTTGGCTTTACAATGTGAAACTATTATAATGCCAAAATCTGAGTACAATGATCATCAACAGCAGCAACTTGGTACAATCCAATGCAACTATAATTAACTGAATTCACAATGCTTAGATGACTAAATTTGCAGGTCTAAATATGCTGATTACACGCCTAAAGACTTAGATATCGTGACTGATGTAAAACCTGGAAATGATGGCTGCCTGGACAAAATCATTCATTCCTCCTTATGCTCGATGAATTTGCCACCAAATGAGTCGCACCTAGCCTCCTTGAGCATCAATAATGCTCCCAGAATTTATTTGGAATTTATTGTGCCTCCTTGCTCAAATTTGCACCCCTCAAGCTGGCCACCCTTGTTTCAAGCATGCAACCTTTGAAATAAATAATATCTGCAATTTGATGCCTCCAAATAATGCTTGATATGATCCTTAGATCACTAGGAACAAGAAGCTCTAATATTATTCTCGGGGCTGCAAAATTAAAACCCTACAATGATCTGCTCAAACACTGAATTAAACTCCTCTTTGATGCACAGATTGAACCCCTGGATGAAGTCCACAATCGAGCAATGATTCAGCTGATATCTCACAGCCTCAAGATTGCTAAACACTGAAGAGGTTACGTTCTCCAATGCTGGATATGGCAGAAAACCCTTGTCTTCTTCCACAGTTCTTGAATGAAGAATTAACAATGCTCAATAAAATGAAATCGATTTCATTGAGGGAGTATTTATAATTCCTCCTTAGGGCTCGATTTCCCATAAAAGACATTAATAACATTTAAAATGTTATTTCATTAAGACTTAAAGAAAACATTTAATATTTCATTAAGTTTGGCATTCATAATTATCCCTCAAATGGTCCCCTTTTCATGATGAATTGACCCTCAAGTTATAGCTTATATTATCACCTTTTAATAAATAATTATCATCTAGGCCAATTAAACATTAATAACTTCTCGAATATTAATTATTTTCCAATTTCGTCTAAACCAGGGAGGTCAACCACTGCGTTCACTGCTCATTCGACAGCCTTACTAAAAATAGCAAGGGTCCCTCTCCAGCATCCCGACTTACTATAAATAGTAAGTATGTGAAATTAAGCCCTGTAGCCCACACAAATGCCAAATCCAAAATTACCAAGCTCTAGAGGAGAATAATTACCCATTCCCTGACCAAGTCTTTGCCTCAAAGGACCCTCTATCCAACCTTATTAGCCTACGAGGGTCAAAATAATAGGCTAAACCATCCAAATAGGAACGAGCTAAAAAGGGGGCATTACATTCCCCCAAATAAGAAAATGTCAAAACGTCCCCAAACGCATCCCTAAAATCGAGGATGGAAACGCATACAGGACACCTAGCCATCCCCGAGGTGACCGGGGACGTCTTAGACATCCCTTGACCATCCCAGAAATGGCTAGGCGTCCCCCATTGAAAAACAATTTTTAATAATGTTTTGAAAAAAAAATCATAACATTAAAAAAGAGATTGTTAAATATATCATGACAGCATTATAACAACAATACAACATGACAACATTACAACAGCAGCAATAAATATATCATGACAACAATATAACAGAAAATAACAGCAGCAATAAATATATCATGAAACACTATGACAACACTATAACAACGATATATTTGGAATCATAGTTAATGATATGAGTTATATATTAACGGCAATAATTTGGATTTCTGATTTCATTGTTCAAAAAAGGATCAAACTTCATAATTCTTAATATGATATTGGAGTCAATTATTATTGTCAGTTGCAAAAGAGATTAAAGGTTCATTTGCCATGGTCTAGTACAGAGTGGTATTCTGTGAGAAGTACAAACAAACAACTCTTTTTTGGAATGTGGTTGGAATGCAAGCTTTTGCAGACATCATCCTCATTTTAGCATTGTCATGTTATATTGCTGCTGTTATACTTCTGTTAAATGCCCCCAAAAAAATGGCCCTTGGATTGCCGTCCCTGTCCCAAGAAATACAGGAAAAGTAATTGACTGCCTGATTTTTCAGCAATCATGTTTGGAATCAATAGGGAGATGCAGGAGTACGTGTTCCCCCAATTAAGTAGACCACCCATTGAGTTGAAATTGCTTGTGGGCCAAGGGGTTGGTTGTTCTGCGCTCTTGGGCTTAGTTGTGGAGGACAGTCTCCCAGCGCCCTATTGTGCTTTCCCCTCAAGTTTCTAATATCATTGGTTATTAGGAATAAGCTAGAGTGTGCCTATTTACAATAAGAATCTTCAATATCATTTTGTTTGATGTTAATTGATTATTTTTCTAAGTTCAATTGCTATTATGTAATTTAGTTAAAGGATACTCTTTGAAAATAAATTGTATTATTAGAATTGCTAGATTTGGGCAAAAATCAGGTATCTCCCAAAAGGGAACATTACGAATAGAGTCCACTTTGTAATGATATTGACCAAACTTTTTGGCAACTAATTTTCCATGGGATTTCAGCCCAATCACATTCCAAATAACAACCTTCAAAAATGTTAAAACAGTGGATGGGAAGGGGATTTGACCCCTCCTTTAAACAAAGTCCAACAAAACTAGGCAATATTTCATCCTTGTCCTTCTTGATACTTGTAACACTAGTATAAGTAAGATCTACAAGTTTCCTAAACATTTTTTGATATGCTGGAGATGTAATTTTTGATACTACTAATAAAAGTACCATTAACCGATCAAAAAAATAAAGATCTACTAGTTTCCTCTTTTTAAGACCAGCTGCGGAGTCCCCTTCCAACAATTTCCACTCAACAATTACCACATCCACCTGACCACAGACCATTGGTTTTAGAACCACCATCATCCACAATAGTTAAAAGATCATTCTTATCCAAAATAATACACCATCTTCAACCTTTTAGTGCAATTTCTACATTAAAAAAGGTCTTGGTGGTCCCTTCAAGGAAAAACAACAAAATCCTAGTGTCCTTTTTCACTCTCAAGGAGCTTAATTCAAATAAAAGTTTAGAGCAGTGGATTTACATGGTTTGAAGGCTTCACAAAAAGCATGCTTTCTAAAAAAATTTAAATATTCAACCCAATCAATTCTGCAATCAAGAAAAGATCAAGAAGAATAGCAATTAGCTACTGTATTTTGTGGATTCTTTTGCCAAAAAAACTAAGACTCCTTAGAAGAATGGTCAGTAACGGCTGAAATATCAAGAAATTCATCATCAACTATCGAAGGCCCCTACTCAATAGAAAAAAGAGCAAGATCGGTTACCAGCAGTTTAGGCTTGTTCAACTACTGTAATGTCCCCACTTTCCTAGCTAGTCACTCAAGAGTAAGAGATTCAAAGGAATGGTCAGTAACGACAGAAACATCAAGAAATTCATCAACAACTATCGAAGGCCCCTACTCAATAGAAAAAAGAGCAAGACCAGTTACCAGCAGTTTAGGCTTGTTCAACTACTGTAATGTCCCCACTTTCCTAGCTGATCACTCAAGAGTCAGAGATTCATCTATTAGCCATCTCCGCATGTGAATTTAGTGGACAGCAGATGATTTTGGTTGCAAAAGGCTACACACTTAGCCAATTTTGGCTTTGGGGTTATATTTTGAGTTACTTTATGTCATTATATTATAAAGTTACTTTTACCTTAAGTGGCAATATTACAATAAAAGTGACTTTATAAAAGATGTTTATAAAGTGTAACTTAAAATCATAAAGTGACCCCCAACTTGCACGTCTAACTAGGCAATTGCAACTTAAAATTAAATGGCCCCACTTTAATAATTATTATAACCTTATGAAGTACGCCCAAGCAAAAGAGAATATTCCTTTGGAATCATAGCATATTGGAGGAGAATATTCTTTTGAAAGAAGAATCCCTAACCTCAAAGTGGCGTTAAGACTTGGGAAGATTAAAATGAGTTTTAGCTTCTAATTTGGGGACACTTTTTTCAATTTTCACGAACTCAATATTGAAGCAAGACTGTACTTTCAGATCTGCAGGTATTCACGGGGATTTGGGAACTAAAACTCCCATATCTGAACAGATTGGACATAGCCCCAATCAGTTTTGACACATTCCAGCATAGTGGCGCCAAGAGAAAGGTTAATTCAGGTCATCCAAGGACCAAATTGTGAAGTTAATCAGCAAACACAGCAAGGAGAGTGTGTGGACAGAAATTCTGGACCAATTGGAGGCCACTTACAGCCCCCACACCACTCATTGCAGCCGTACCTTTGGTTCAGCAGGTCGTACCGTAGGAAGGGAACCTGTGGCATCTTAAAAAATAAATTGAAGGGTTTTAGTGTCTGGATTTGTTACAAAATTCATTGTTAGTAATAAACAAATGAAGATCATCAAGTTATTCAGAGGGATTAATGCATAAGAAGGCTATAAAAGCATTTCATTGTGGAAATTGTCAGAATTTGGGGAACCTTGCCTGACGACCTCAGAGGATTTGCACCATACTTTCAAAATTTGTTTTTGGTAATTATTAATAAGGCAAATAAAACTCATTGATGCCATTGGTGGCAATAGGAAGCACTTGTATTGGTCAATTCATTAGCTCAAGCAATAAAATCACTCCTACCAGGCTAGCGCTGGACACCTGGTATGCCAGTTTGGCTCTGAATGCTAACATTTGTTCATTCTTTGGGTTCATTATTAAATTAAATCAGAATTCTGAGTTTTGGTTTCAGTCAGTTATTAGTTTGTTCTTTGCATTTCTATATCATTTTGCATTATCCATTACACAAGCAAAAACTTCAAACACTCAAAAAAACATCAAAATTCACCAAAAACCAACACCGTCAATTTGGGCAAGATTCCTAGTTGGCATCTTACAACTACACCATTCATCAGAGCCTATTCAGGAACATCATTCAAAGTGTTTTTATGCAAAAGGTTTGTGGGCAATTACTCCTCAAACATCCATTTTTTTAACAAATGAAACAATTGTTTACGTCCCCTGAGGTAAGTAATTCACAACTACAAATTTATCTTTAATTGAAAGCTAAGAGACTCGATAAAATATTCAGCAAATAATGAGACTAAATCCATAGCTTTAGGAAGTGGTGGTGTAACCCTGGTTAGTTCAATTTCCAACAACATTGAAGACTTTTAAGCTGGAAGCAACATTTGAGGCGGAACATTTTTTATTTCCATCCTACCTAGAAGCAATCATAAATACTACCCACATCCATATCAAGATCCCAGACACAGCCTTAAAAATTGAACCACCCATATTCCAAAATGGTTTGCTTCTAAATCTTCTCTATGCATTAAAATTCTTGAATAAAATCAAAAATCAAATATACAACAAAAGCTAAAATATTTTCCAATTTTTCACAAAAAGAAAACTAATACAACAAAAACCCTCCTAAAAGGCAAGGCATCTTGATTCAAGAAATCACCAACATTTCTATACCTACACTCTTATTTTTGCAAAAATTCATTCATTTTTGCATCTCATTATATACTTTAACGAAGCTTATTTCTTAGTGCAATCAGCTCGCTAAAGTGGGTGTAAAATGTAGTGTTGAAAATTGCATACTTGCACAATTTCACAATACGTTTTGAACTCACCTTAGCTTATACTGTAATAATACATTTTAATATTTCTTATATTTCACTAACATTTGAAGAGATAAAGAAATTGTTCTTTATGATATCACAACTATAATATTACTATTTAATATGTAAATGGTTGATCCTTTGATTTTGTCTAATAAGCTGGGCAATAAAGTGGATGAGATGAAACCTCAAGACTCCCAAGTCACCCAAATAATGCAAGAAACTGTTTCTGTCAAACAGATTGAACCAAGCCATGCAATCTTTGTGGGAGAAGCAAGAAAGCCTCTATTGTAAGCTTTTTGAAAAATTTGGAGACTAAGATCCTAGTCTTGGTAAGCTTCCAGTGCCACTTTATTCACTTCGATTTGTATCTCTAACACAGAGAAACGGGACTCGCCCGGACTCGCCCAGACTCGGCGAGTCCGAGTACGAGTCATGCTCGGCGAGTCCTAGGGACTCGGACTCGGACTCGTCCGAGTCTGGGGAGTAAACTCGCCAAACTCGCCGAGTTGGCGAGTTTGGCTCAAAATCGCCAGACTCGGCGAGTCCTGAGCCCCAGACTCGACTACTGGCTGGGTTAATAAAATGACAAAAAAAAAACATTTTAAAAAGTTTTTTTTTAAAGTAATAAGTTTTTTTGGAAGGGTCAGGAGCGAAATTTGACATTTTGGTCTCTCCGTCAGGATTATTTTATGGAATATAACATTTCAGTATAAGAAAGAAGAAACTTATACTTTAAGTTATATTCCATATATACTGTCAGGATGTTTGAGAGTGGTTTCGGGCCTCCAAGAGTTATATTGCAAAATCTAGTTTTTGGAGGATTCTTCAGTTTTCCAGACTTAGTCAAATTTCAGGATCAGGACATTCCAGACTTAGCCAAATTTCAGGGCATTTGAAGATCAAGATGACATTCCAGACTTTATCACTCACCAACTTGACCTAGCTCGGACCTTCAAGAATGATACTCACTCACCAAGCAAGACCCAATTAGCAACAAGAGCAAAACCAGGCCCTAAGGAAGACTCTCAAAGAAACCCTAATTCAGACTTGTAATAAGTTTTTTTGGCCTCGCGGGGCGCTGCCCCTCGACCTCGCCTTGTATCGCGACAGGGAGCGCGCAAGGGGCGCTGCCCCTTGACCCTACCTTGGGGGCGCTGCCCCCAAACCCCCGTCGAAAAATATGGGGGGAAATTGCGTCGATAGAAGTAGAGAAAATTTAACCTCCGAGTCTGACACTGATTGGATCGACTAGGTAGATATAGAGGTTGAGACTGTAGCCATGGCAGAGGAGGAGCGGAGAGCACGAGCACAGACAAGAGATTCAGAGGCAGATAGTGACACGGATGTTCCTGATGTTGGTGAGCATGGCATGGTGTCACGGGGAGCGGCTATGGCAGTCGAATCATCTAGGACCTACCTTAGACGCCTTCGCAGGGGGCCGGGGCCGGAGGGTGCAGGCTCCTCTGAGCCATAGACTTGTAGTTGTATTTACCTTTGGTATTTGTATGAAACATTTGATGATGATCATATGATGACATGGATTTTTTATTCCATGAGTTTTGTAATATTGTATACATTTGACAATATTTATATATCTATGTTTGTTATTTTCTTCAGCTACAATTTGCGTTTATGCTTATGTGATTGATGTATACTTGTGTATGTAATCAAATGAGCCGAGTTTGATGATGTTATTGTGTCTTTAAGGTGTATTCAATAAAGGGTGTCTGAAACAAGTTTTAAATATTTAAAAATCTCTAAATTTCTTGAGTTTTTCACTATCCCGAGTCCAGCCGAGTCTGGAGCCGAGTTTGACGCCGAGTCCCGAGTCCGAGTCCGAGTCGGCCTTGCCGAGTCCGAGCCGAGTCCGAGTCCCGTTTCTTTGCTCTAACATAACATTAGAGCATATAATTAGTTTAGTGTATATGTAATGTCCCCACTTTGAAATAGAATCTAATGGTAAATATTAATAATAAAATTAAAATTCAAAAGAATAAAAATAAAATGAAAATGAAAATATAAAAGAATATAATTAAATATAATTAAAATTTAATTAAGTTAATAAATGGTCAAAAGGCATGAAATGATAAGTTGTGACTCTCCCAAATATGAGGCATAAAAGGAAGAACAGAACTCATTTGAAGGGGGGGATAATTTGGGAATCAAAAGTGCATATCTGATTTAAATAAGAAGTGCAGATCTGATTATGAAATGTTGTTCCCCTTTCAAAAGGGCAGAAAAAATGAGGAGTTGCACCCTTTCAAAGGGTGCAAATGATGAAAGGGGGTGTCTCTTGCCAAAGGGCATATATGATGAACAGGTGTGACCTCTCCCTCAAATTGAGAGATATAAAGGAAAGGAATCAAAAGCAATTAGTGACATCACCATCGATCAGATGAGATCAGAACTGTTATTAAGTTACAGGCAGTGATATCCTTGTTCTTGGTGGTATGCATTGGGATGTGCTTAACATATGAAGCCCGATAAAGTTCTTATGAAGAATTTAGTAGTATTATTAATATAGACTGCAAGATATCTATACTCGCACGCTTAGGAGAAAATTGTCTTGGACACAAGATGTCACAATTTTCTCTAAGAAAGCCCCATTCGGGCAACAGCAGGAAGAAATGTATTAACTGATTGATGCCAATTATAAGGAACAGATTTACTAAGGGACGTTCTCCATGAGGACCCTGTGAGATGACAACAAGGGCAGCAATCTTGCATAAAAGATATGAATATCCTATTAATAAGTTAACTAATGTCTAATTGGTTTATCCATCAATTAGTGTGCCCGAATTCATATATTAACCAATCACCAATTAAGTGCAATTTCACCAAGGGGCCTAGTGGTTATGAAAAGATGTGATACACAAGATATAGAGATGTCTTTTGAGAGAAGGGTTATAACTTTATGAACAAGCAGACATGACTCTTCACCAGTGAAGGAGAAGATACTTATACAACAATCTTATCACTCCAAGGAGGCATCGCTTCAGACTTGGTATTTCATTAACACTCAGCATTCAACTGAATATTGCAGTTTGGTATGAGTCTCCTGTGCATAGCATGGTAAATGCTGTCTCTATACATATATCTCTGCATACTAACGATTACAATGCACTGCTGTTATAATTGATTATATATTGTATCTGACTAATGATTTTTCTGCATTTTATTTGTTATATGTAAAATGTTTGAATAATATTGGAACCTTCATATGTTCTGAATGTTCTCAGTCATGGTAAGAGAAGAGAGGGATCTCAAATAGGGGGAACAATGTTGGGGTCACCCCTAAGCACGCCACGTCATATGTATGGCAGGGTCCACGT
This sequence comes from Cryptomeria japonica, assembly GCF_030272615.1. Classification (NCBI taxonomy): domain Eukaryota; kingdom Viridiplantae; phylum Streptophyta; class Pinopsida; order Cupressales; family Cupressaceae; genus Cryptomeria; species Cryptomeria japonica. The sequence goes on along the minus strand of NC_081405.1, from coordinate 643,562,817 downwards.
CAGGCCAAAGGGGGGCTAAGGGCTCTGCCTTTGGGCTTAGGAGGGTTAGACTTAGGGCACCCTGTTGGGGTAAATCCTTATCATCCCTACCATGGTGATGGATGGAATCATGTGAGTGGGAGAAGGTGGCTCGATGGAGGGGGAACAGTTGTAAAGACACCCTATCAAGTTACCCATCCTAGCTTGCTATGGTTGGGGTTCCTTTAGTTAGTTAGGTAGCCTTGTAATCAATTGGATTTCCCTTTTTAAGGAGATAAAGGTACTCCCCCTCTAACCCTTCCTTATTGGCTGAGAGTTGTAATCTAGGGCAAACTAAGGCATTTTTACAAAAGGGGACATTACAGTATACCAAAAAAAAAAATTCCCCCAACAAATCCTAGAAATAATGCAAAATTTCTATCTTTACATATTGTAAAGATAATCTCCACTCTAAAAGCATGCCAAATCTAGGTAAATTTCACAAGCATTTTAGGCCAATCACCAAAACGAATTATATGCCAAGAGAAAGAATATGGCCAAAAAAGTTTAAAAATCATTAATCCAAGTCTAAGCAGGTCGGGCCCATGGGCAAAACCAAGTAAAGATGCTTTAGAGTTTCCAAATGTCCATAAAAAGGACAAAGGGGATAAAAAAACACCCAAATGTATAAGAGGAGATCCAATGGGAGACATAAAACAAAATGTGCTAATTTGGGCTCCACACTTGTCAACCAAACTATTTGAAACTTGTAATGCCATTGAATTGTAGTGGACAAGAGGTTCCACCTAACATTGAGTTTCAGAACAATGGGTAAATGCCGAGAAAGTCAAGAATATCCCTTCAGGGCTAGCAATTCCCAAAGTAGCATTTGGATACTGTTGGTGTACGTTTTATCATTCACCAAACATTAGAATAAAATGTCAAGGACACTCTACCCTCTCTTGAACAAAATCACTACGTGTGCCAAGATTGCATGAAGACCACACAGCGACTCCAAGGTTTATATGTGCGAACAGGCGACTTCATGTTGGATAGCTTCCTTGGTTATGTATGCTGAAATACAAGGGGGACTTACACTCAGCTAATATCATTCACAAGTTAGGACTTAGACAAGACGAATTTGACAATAAATGCTCTCTTTCTTCTTCTTTTTTAAGATTTTCAATTTTGGACTTCAAAAAAAAGAAATAAAAAGGAATAAGGGTTTAGAAGTTCTATGCTACTCCTAAGAACTCAAGAGACAATAAATATTGGGTGAAACCAATAACAGTACTCTGCTTCGCCACACTAAGGACAACTATACAAAGTAAGTGCAATCTTCTAGGGTTGAGCTTGAGATTTTCATACAATGAATAATACCATCCAACGAAAAATATTTATCCAAAGTAGAAGTTAAAGCATCCACGATATAAGCTCAGGCTAACTTTACACATTGAACAAAAATCATTATTCAAAGAAAGTATGAGCAATTGTTTCACCAATCTATACTATCAAATCCTTCATTCATCTAACAACTTTGAAAAAGCAAACTTACTCTAAGCAAATCTATTCTATGTTGAAGAAAATATGCAACCACGTGACAATAATAAGGTTTCAAAGCTAAACTGCAAGTGAACTTATATTACCAAAGTAGCTCTTAGCCACAATTTCATAAATCTCTCCACACAACAAAATGAGAGAATAAGAGTTTATATAGAGTTCCGAAAAACAAATGAAAGGCCAAGATCAATCTAATATTAACGGCCGAGATTAAAACATAATAACCCTAATTAGGGTTTCCCAAAATAACATTAAGAACAAATGCATGAAGGACAAGTAGCACGAAGAGCCATCTCCTAGGAAGGCGCATCCTTATCCTCCTGAGTGGCAATATGTTCAATGAATTTGGACACGATCGGGCTGACCTCCTCCATTGTGACATGTGGTTGCACATTGACCTTGAATTCCAATCGGTCCAAGTCATCTGCACATGTGGCAAAAGCAATCTCCCATTCCAACTCCTGTTTTTGGAAGGCATCCTAGATGGACAAGAAATTTGATGCCTTGGTCAAATTCTGCTTCAAGACTGATCCAGTGATGGCGAAGAAAATCTCATGAGTTCTGAGCTTTAGACTTTCCAACAGCATATCATTTTCTTGGATGGTCTCCTTCTCAAGCTAATCAACAGTTACAAAGAAAATCATGTTTTGAATTTCTCTAATCTATTCCTCAGCCTTAATAATATCAGCCTTCGCTTTTTCTAGGACTTCACTTCGTGCAACCAATGCCCAGTACCATGTGTTGAAATCATATGCAGACCCTACTGCGATTACTTTTCCATCAATCAATTCCTACATAGGAATTCCTTTCAACACCCTAAGGCACAAGATAATTCTGTACTAAACATCATGAAGGTCATCCCAAGCTCCTGCCATGTTTGCAATTCTGGAGAACAAAAAGGAAGTCTGTTTGTATGCCAACATTAATCTTTCCACAAATGTGGCTGCTTCTTCACTTTTGCTCGCCATCCACTCCTTGGCCTCTTTGGTTGTCACTTTTTCTTCTTCAAAATCTTTGATTGCTTCTTGTGAAAAATTCAAAAGTGGAGGAGCCACTGTATCGCCTTGATTAAGAGGCTTGGTCAAGTGCTGAATATATTCCTTTAGGCGCTCAACTTCTTTCTTGTATTCTCTTTTCTTTCCTATCTCCTTTTCCAATCTCGCCTTCATAGAAGTGACTGAATTGTCCAAGTCCTCAACCTCTTGACCTTTTGTAGTTGGTCCCAAGTTGATAGTAGTAATTTCATACTCCTGAGGAGAAATATCCTCCTTCGCCTTGTCCACTTTCGGCACGGCAATTTGAACTGTATAGCAGCACATTTCATCCCTTTGAATTGTGGAAAACCTCTTGGCTAGCTTCTTTGCAGCAACCTTCCCTAATCTGGCCAAGAAATCGGCCGTGTGATTTTCTTCCAAGACTTCCATAGGTACTTATATTTTCAACCTTTCAACCAATCAGGAATCGTAGGTTGTTCAATGCCTTCCTCTTCCTAATTACCTTCTTCACATGGAATATCCTAACCTCCTCAAAGAGCGGAAATCATTCCCTCTTGAAATTGCTCGCCCAAAATATCCATTTCATTTTCTGATTCAAGTATCTTTGTGCCTGTAGGAGATAGGGGTTCTTCATTTTCTTGCTAGATTGACTCCATATTTCCCTCTTGGTTTGGAGAAGGAATCTTCATTTCAGCCAACGACTCATCTCAATAGTTAATACATCGTTCACATTCTTGGGCGTGGCAGAATGGGATGGCTCTAATATCTGCTTCTTCTGAGCAGGTTCCTCATTCACAACTTTCTTCCCCTTTGACCTTGAAGAGCCCTCAACTGCCTCCTTACTTTTCTTGGAATTAATGCTTTCAATTGGCTTGGCACTTTGGACACTCCTGCATTCAAAGAATATAATTCCATTTCGCCCATCAAGTTATAAGTGAGGGTCAAATTTCTTCACCTTAGCACTTGGACTTGTTGATCAACCCACCATTGTTTATACTTGACAACTAGTCGCATTAAGGTGGTTAAATCTACGAGCTCTAGTTCTGACCATTTCACAGGAGGAAGAGGCCAATTCTCATCAAAGCGCAACTGAGTGTACTCTCCATCATCCTCTAACTAATTAGGCACACAGAAAAGCTCGGTTGCTCTGATCAAGCTTACTAGCAATCTAGACCACAATCTTTTCTTGATGTCAAACTCATCCGCAGCATTTGCCCAAAAATCCTCTAGATCAACCCTATGCCTGTACCTCTCTCCATTCACCGATCCAATATGGTTGTGAGGATCGAAATTAGCCCTGGACCAATAAAATATGAATAGATTCCACTGCATCTCCAACCTGGCACTCTCAGCTGCCTGTGTCGTTGGGCAAGACTCCAGCATATTTCCAATGAAAAATGGAAAGGAAATGGTCACCTTCTGCTTTGATCTTTGGAAGCCTTGATATGTTCCAATTGTCTAAGAACTCCAAGCAAGATCACTCTATTAGTGGGATAAATCGGAAGTCGGTAAGGCCATCCAATAAATCCTTGGACTCCTATATATGTGAATCTTGGATATTGGATAAACCAAGATCCATACTTGCTTATTAAGCTCTTGGCCTCCTGAGTGAGCCTCTGATGAGTTCCTCCCTGCAATGTCCTGGTGATAACAGTCATAAAACTTAAATTCACTCTCGCCATCACCTACTATGCCCTTGCAAATCAATCATGTGTATCTATAGTTTCTTGCCGGTAGGTAAACAATGTAGGAGCTCATGTAAAAGGACTTCGTCCTTTCCAAATTTTTCAGCTGTTCATTAAGGTTGTCGCTAATTATCCAAGACCGATTGAACATTTTGACACCTAAGGTGATCTCGTCAATAAAATAGTACATCCATGTTTCAAATGGCACACCCTGAGGGTTGCCCATTACTCTGTTCACCAATAAAATGATATCACCATAGTCCTCTTTGAAGTCAGTGCAAAGCAATCTCTTTGGCACTTTCTTGAGGGTGGGCCTTGGCTTTTCCAACCACAACTTATTGACATTTTTTGCACAAAGCTCAAGCTGGTCCTCATAAAGTCTTTTGGTTTCTTCCTTAGTTTTATATGAAGTTCAGTTGTAACTTGGAATTCCGAATGCTTCTTGAATGGCTAACTCTCAGAGATGAGCCAATATTCTCCCATCTGGCACAATGATTTGCCTTTCTTGAGCATTGTAATGTATAGCACACTCAAGCATTAACTCAACACATTCCATAGCAAGCGGAAATCCAGCTGCCTGGACAAAGCCATTCCTCATCATTCGGCGAGCAATAGGTGTGAGTAAGTGTCCATCATGCTTGTACACTCTCCTTTTGAAATCTTTGAAGTCCACGTGCTCGAGGTTGGTGTCTCTAACATTTATCCACTTGGAATTGATCTTCGACTCAAGTTGCAACCCTTTCTTAGCGAACTTCATCTGGATTTCTATTGAAAGTCTTCCTTTGGTGGTCATCAACCTGCAATAAACATGAAAAATTTAACATTACTTTCAAGAAAATTTAAGGTTTTAACTCTGATTTTGGACCTTTTGTCCCAATTTTTTGACCTTCAGCCTATCAAAAAGCTAAATTTTTGTGAAAAATCAGACTGAAAATGGAAGAATTTGGCCCAACACTTAGCGAATTTTGTGAGAATAAGCGATTAAGACAGAAGATGGACAAAAGAAATCAGTCAAACTCAGATTTTGAACCTTTGAAATTATACTTCTGACTGGATTTCTTGATGAATAACCTACCTTTAATTCTGGAAATTCTTGGTAAATTTCTTCTTCACTCAGAAAATTTACTTTATCTTTCAAAAATCCTCCTTCAAAAATCTATCTTCTTTAACCTTGAGAGAGAGAGCTCTTCAATTTCGAACTTGAAGAAGAATGAAATGAAAATGACAAATCGAATTGATATAAGGCTGGAGAAGATTGATCCCTTTGGTAACTTCATGTTTTTTTCTTAGATTCGTCAAACTTAAACTCTTTTATTTCCTTTAAAATGGCGACTTAATCTCCACAAAAGAGTTCAAAAGAAAACTTCTATTTTTTTACTTGGCGCCACTTCAGCCTCATCCATGTATGACTCCAAAAGTTTCCATTCTTGTTTGGGCGCCATCTTTCACTTAGCCAAAATATCTCCCCTTCAAATGAGTTGGCATGGAATCTTCTAGATTCCTTGTGTTCAAAAAAAAATTTAAGTGTTGACTTTTGAAAATTGCTCTGTGTTGGATGGATTTTTCAAAAACATTCTAAGTGTTGAGTTCATTTTTCTGACCTCCAACCCTAGTTAAGCCTTCATCCATGGCGGATTTACCCATGTATTGTGCCATTTTCACATTTCTCCTAGGCAGATCCACTACCTTGTTATATTATTTTCTCTCTCCTCTTGGCAAACTTGATCTTACGCTAGCCCAAATTGTGCCTCAAGTTGAGGGTGGACTTCAAAATTGTCAAGCCATGGCACACATGGCATGGAGGACTTTGAGTGTTTCATGCCACATTCCCCTTCATGCCTAGGTCCGACTTGCTAACTGTTTGGACCATAGATGAAAAAATCTTTTAAAAATCACCTAAATCACGAGTCAATATTGGAAAAGATTAAATAGTTGTTTAAATCACAAGCAATTTTTTTTGAAAAATTGTGACTTTCAAGCGAAAAAAAATCACGATAAAATCGCGAATAAAATGTGAAAAATCACATTTAAAAAAGGCGGAAAAAAATAGTCGCAACCCTAAATGCGACTTCGGCTTGGTTTGGCTAAAAAGGTCGCACAAAAATTAAAAAACACGATTTCGGCTCGGTTTGCCAAAGCGCGCAACGGCTTCCTCCACAACTGACGCCTGACCACATTCATATAGCTCTAGCCTCCAGGTTTGTCTCTTTTTCCTCTCTGTGATTTAATGATTCCTTCTAAGATTAACGATTCTGGATTCTAGGTAGGTACCTTACACAAACGAAATAGATTTAGATCTTCTGGAGCTCGATTGCTGGTTGCAACTAAGACCGAATATAAGTATATAACAGCAGAATATATATTTAGTTGCAACCAAAGATAGTACCTTACACATTTTAGTTGCATAATAATATAAGCTTCTTATGATATAAATATATTATATAAGTTTCTATAAATTACTAATATGAAGTATGAACAGTTAAAATCTGTTCTAATGCAAATAGCAGATTCTGATTAACATAGTTCATATTAGTAATCTGTAATTTATAGACTGAACTTGAAGTGTTTATTGCAAAGATTAATACGATTACAGTATTAATCTTCTGCAGTAATACTATAATCGTATTAATCTCGATTCTCAATAATACAGTATTAATCTTCTGCAGTAATACGGTATTAATATAGAAGCTTATATTATTGTGCAGCATATCAGTTGTTGTATCTTAGTTCTAAATTCTAATGAAGATAAAGAAATTTGTAGAAAACACCTGAAAAGCCTTATAGCATTAATCAAGATTTTAAAACAAATCAGAAACAAGTGGGTTTATTCCTATGTTACCCCAAGTTTCCGGGATGGGGGGACGGGGGGATGAGGGGACGAGTTTCCGGGACGGCAATTTTTTTTGCCAAATTTGGGGACGGGGGGGGACGGCAAAGGGGACGGCTATATAAAATATAGGGAAAATTTAAAATATATAGGAAAATTCTAAATGTTCATATGAAAACATGGATAAAGCATGCATCTATACATTATATTCATATGAAAATATGGATATAGCATGTGTATGATACTATGAAAACATTTTAGAATGCAAACATCGAACATACAACATTATCAATAGACTCAATACTCAATATGCACTCATAATTCAGAATTTCAATTCATTCACATTGTCAATATGCATATCATAATAGATATTAAAGAAATAACATACAAAATGCCCAAAGGCCACACTGCTGCCATATTGTTTCATTGTCAATTGCAATATGGAAATCAAAATAGTACTAAGTAAATACTAAAAAGCAAAGTATAATATTTATTATTTAATATTTTATTATTTAATTTATTTTCTATTTATAAATTTTAAAATTTATAATATGAATTAATTTAAAATTATAAATATTTGATATGAATTAATAAATTTAATGTTGCCTTTTAATTTTTGATAGAGGGCCCATGTTAGAAAAATAATAAAATATAGACAGTCGTATTTTGATTTCATAACTATTCAAATTCAATAATAAAAAAATTGATAGTCGTTTTTTAAATTTTTTCAATATAGAGGGCCCATGTTAGAAAAATTAAAAAAAAATTGAAAATAAGACTTTTTTTTTTTAATATTTTTCCCTAGCTCTAGATGTGGGGGACGTCTAGCCGTCCCCAATCCGTCCCCAGCCGTCCCCAGCTGTCCCCAACCTGTCCCCAGCCGTCCCCCCGTTTCGGGGATGTCCCCTCAAAATTCTGACAATTTGGGGACGGGGGGTGGGGGGGACGTCCCCGAAACGTCCCCGGGACTGGGACGGGGGTTTTCAGGTAGGGGACGCGTCCCCGGGTTTCATAGGTTTATTCCTAATGAAGTTTTACACAGAAAATTGATTCAAATATATCTTAAATGTGTTTAGAATTAAAAAATCCTAGAAAGATCTGCGTATGGCTAGAATATGTTTAACAAGAAGTCTCTGTGGACACATTAAAATTGTTATCAAGACAATCATGTTTCGATTCAGTAGGCCTAATGAGTATTCAGCCACTCATTAACATTATCTTACAACTCAGAAATATGCCCTATTTTCTTCTCAATTGGAAGCTGCTAGATGCATTGCAGACTGGATTAATACCCAAATATCATGATTGGTTATATAACAGCACATCTCTCCAGCTATAGAACCTGCATTATTATCAATTTATCATTACCTTTTTTGATTCAGTGCTTTGGCTGTGACCATTTTGTGTTCAAATTCTAGTTTATGTTCAACTTCAATTTATATTTATTGATCCATGGTTGATCTCTTTTGCTAGGTTTCTTTTGAATATTTATGAAAGACAATGGCTTCTTCATCTCTAGGTGGTGCAACTAGAGGTGGTGGTAGAAAGAGGGATCCTTTGTGGAAACATGGCACACCAGGTGTAGTGGCAGGAGAGGTTATTTGTAACCATTCCATGAAAACTATGACCGGTGGCATACACCGATTCAAATATCACCTTGCACGGATCACTAGTCAAAATATTACGATATGTGATAATTGTCCTAAAGAGGTTCAGAGGGAGGCAAAAGCAAGGCTTTTAGAATATGAGCAAAATAAGGCAGAAAAAAAAGAGGTCAGCAAAGGCAATGGCATCCACAATGAGAGATCTCAATTCTACTGAGTCGGGAAATATTAGGGTGGGCAGCAATTGTCTAGTTTTTTCATTCCTCATAACACTCTTGGTGCGCAACCTGGATTGCTAGGTACTTCATGGAATAAGGAAGTGCATCAGCAAACAAAGGTGGCATTGGCTATATTTTGGTATTACAACAATATTTCGTTTATTATTGTTGATAGTCCATATTGTGAGCAATCGGTCAAAGCATTGACCATCTCAGGTAAGGGGTTCAAGTCCCCAAGTCGTTATGAGTTGAGTGGGCCATTATTGCCGAATGAGGTCCAAAACACACATCAGCTAGTGGAACAACAAAGGAGGATTTGGGAAAGGAATGGCTGCACCATTTTATCTGATGAGTGGACGGATGGCAAGAATAGGACACTCATCAACTTTCTAGTTGCTTCAGGGGGACAAGTGGTATTTTTATAATCGGTTGATGCCTCAAATGAAGTGAAGAATGCAGAAACCTTGTGCAACATGTTGGATGAGGTGGTGACAGAAGTGGGAGTGCAAAATGTTGTTCAGGTTGTGACCGATAATGCAGCTGCATATGTGGTAGCTGGGAAACTTCTATAGGCTAGGCATCCGACATTATTTTGGAGCCCTTGTGCTACTCATTGCCTTGATTTTCTCTTTGAGGACATAGGAAAACTAAGTTGGGTGAAGAATATGGTTGAAGATGGAAGGGAAATCACAAAGTACATCTACAACCACACATGGGTCCTGGAGCTTATGAGACAACACACTAATGGTAAGGATCTTGTGCATTCAAGCGTCACGCATTTTGCCACTAATTTCCTCAACTTACAGAGCATATTACGTGCATTGCCCAACCTGAAACGGATGTTTGTGAGTGAAAGATGTTTGGAGAGTCCTTATTCTAGGAAGTCTGAAGCAAAGAAAGTCGTGAAGGCCATTTTTTATGATAGATTTGCCAAAGTCATGGAGGAGATCATCAATGTAAGTTTTCAAACTTCAATTGATGATTTATTTTTTAATTTTCTAATATTACACTTTGCTGATTTTTGTTAAATCTTTCACGTTTAGTTGTCACAACCGTAAGTGAGGGTTCTACAGATGGTGGATGGGGATAAAAACCCCATAGGGTAGCTATATGAGGCCATAAATAAGGCCAAAGAGGCAATTCAGCACTTGTATGGGTCAGACAGGACCAAATATGAACCCATATGGCGCATAATTGATCGAAGGTGGAACCGACAACTCCACCAACATATCCATGCTGCTGCCTACTATATTTGAACCCCAAATTCTTTTTCTCCCGTACTTTTAAAGCAGATGCAGAGGTTCAAATTGGCCTAGACATATGTATTCAAAGGTTAGTTGTTGATGATAATATTCAAGACCTCATTTGTGATGAGTTGAAGAGTTACAAGAAGGAAGATGGGCCATTGTTTTCTTCACCTATTTGTGTTCGTAAGAGAGACACCCTGCTGCCAGGTAAAAAAAAATGTGCTCTTAAATTTATTTTACCATTTATTTCAATCTTTAAGTTTATAAAATATTTACCAAGTTATAAATGCCAATTTGTATCCTTGCAAATTTGTGGTGGGAAGATTATGGTGCCACAATGCCTAATCTGCAAAGGCTTGCAATCCGCATATTATCTCAGCCTTGTAGTGCTTCTGGTTGTGAGCGTAATTGGAGTGTCTTTGAGGCCATTCACACAAAAAAGTGCAATAGGTTGACTCAAAAGCATTTGAATGACCTTGTATATGTGCAGTACAACCTTTGATTGCATGAAAAGAGGGTATAAGGGAACAATTCATATGATGCACTTGACCTAGATGAGATTGATCCATATTCAGCGGATTGGATTGCTGAACCTGATGGTGCTACTAGTGATGTTGATGTGGACCCATTTTTCACTGATGATCACTTAGCTGAGTTTGGAGTGGGAGGCAGCTGAATGGGCGGCAGAAGTGGCAGAATGTGAGGGGGCAGGAGATGAGTTTGCTGATCCAGAAGATGTAGTTGCCTCAACCGTTGAGGATATTGCAGCAACAGCACCATCTACTTCAGCACCCACTCAGTGGCAACAGAGTTTTTTGGGCTTTAATCGTAGACGCAATCTATGATTTCTAGTTTTCATTGATACGAAAGCTTGAACTTAATATGTATTTAGACTTCAGAGATTGTATTTGTTTTGTGGTCTAGACTCTATGATATGTATTTGACTCAAACTTATTTAGAACTTGAAATTGTTTTTAGGTATATGGTATGCATTTGACTCAAACTATGATTTATATATGATGGAAACCAATAATATGTTAATGTGTTCTATAAATTTAGTGTATATGTGTGTTTTTTTAGAGTATTTTAAGAAATTATATGTTTTCAAATGTTCGATAAATTTGCCAATTTTTTCTTTATTTTTTGTTGATTCCCAATTTTTTTTTAAATATCGGCCAAAAGATTTATTGTCGATTAAGAGTTTTTCATCTTTGGTTTGGACATTCTTGACCAAGTCAGACTTTATAACTTCCATGCCATTCTTGTTTGCTAGCTAGGCGTAGTTCATTTTTATCATGCCAAATGGAGGGCGGACTTTATAATTTTCATGTCATTTTTGACCAAGGCGAACTTCATCATCTTCAAGCCATTTTCTTTCATGCCATGGCGGACTTCAACTTGTCTTGGACATTGTCTTTGTGCTAGGACAGAGTTCAACCTTTGCAAGCCAAGTGTTGGGCGGACTTGGCACTTGATTTGCCATCTCCCCATGATTCTTTCCTTGGTGGACTTAATGATCGTTTGGCCATGTTTATCTAGCCTTGGCGGACTTTATAGCTTCTATACCATTCTCCTTTGCTAGCTAGGCAAACTTCAACCTTTGCAAGACATTTCCTTCATGCTAGGGCGGACTTTATGATTGGCAAGCCAACTTCACCTTGTACCTTGGGCGGACTTTAGCCTAACTTGGATGTTTCTTGATTTTGGCCAAGGCGAACTTCAACATTCCTAAGCCATTTTTGCTTTGACCTTAGGCAGAGTTGCTCATAGGTTGGACATTTTCTTGGACATGGCGAACTCCATTAATGGCAAACTTTGAACTGGCTTGAGACATGGTCTTCTCCATTTCGCCATGAACATTTGGACGAATTTTCTTGCTCACTAATTCATGTTTGTCTGGAACATCTGGATCAACACCCTATCTGGAGATTTCCCCTTGCTTTTTGTACTTGGAGACACAAATTTTTGATTTCAAAGATAGGAACCCTATTGCCATGACCTAAGCGACCCAATCCTAGGTCAGCTTTCAAAAAAGCTGAAAAAAGCAAAAAAACAAAAATCAAAAAAAAGGGGCAAAAAATCTGCTTCCCGGATCGGTCCCAAAGTGCCAAAAATCAAAAAAACAAAATCCCACAAAAATAGGAAGGTGTCAGAATTGACCCTACGCAATTGCGTTTTTCGTCCTTCGGGCCTCCTGAGCACTTTGATGATGTCCAGACACTGTTCCGAGCATGATTCCCCTACTTGACTTGGATGACCTCTCAAAAAAAAAACACTCTTAGCTCCATATTCTCAAAAAAATGGACTTATGAAACTGCAATGCTAAGACAAAACCTTGAAAAGCAAACTACTGGGGGTCCCCATTCGCAATGGGGCGATGTGTGAAATAGGTCACAACATATACCATTTCCAATCCTTGGACCAAAGTTTGGTGCTATGAATTCCAACCCTATGAACCATATAAAGAGGTGCCACTTCCAATATTGTTTTAAATAATTTAAAGTATTGATTACAAAGCTTGTAATTGGCTTTAAATTCAAGGCAAGAAAGCTAGTTCTTAGTGCTTCCAGAAAAGAGGTATAAATAGAGCAAATCCACTGCTTAAAAAATCTCATAGCAAGGACCCAAGGAACTTTGAAAAAGGGGTCGATCCTAGCAAATGATCACACCAATGAGATTGTCGGTTGGTAGAGATCTCAATCCTAAAATCATCCCCATTCCAAACAATTCACAACTTGATGGCTTCCCATGCCCACCATAGAGTTTTAGCAACAACACCTTGAATTTACACGAGTTCCCTCATGATGAGGATGAAACGAAAGCCCAATCTTTGACAAACTCTTTGTCCATGAGGAACACAAAAAGCAATACAGTTCTTAAGGAGAATTTTTCAGGCATCATTATCATCTTGGGCCCAAATTATCCACTAAGAACACAAAGCCAAACTATATTTGTAGGTATCAATTAAACCATCAAGGTCATAGGGAAGGCAACAAAATTCCCAAGTGACTCAATGAAACCATTTTCCTTGCTCCAAGGAGGCCCAAAGAAAGTATTCAAGCAATATCTCAGCTTCTTCTAGGAGACTTTGGAAGGGCGAAATAAGAGAAATAATATACATGGGTATCTAAGTTACCGGTTCGGGTTCGGGTTCGGGTTCGAAGAACCTGGTACGCCGGTACGGCAAAATTTTGAAAAGGGGTTTGGGTTCGTTTGGGTTCGTTAGTACAAAAACATGTAAATTTTATATATATATATATATATATTTTGATATTTGAGAAGCCTATAAGCATGAATTAAAAATTTGCATGTCACATAGCATCATATAAACAACAAAACAAACATCAGTCTTCAACTCCTCCTCTTTGATCTTGGAAGCCAAATTTTGTTCACCCTTTCTTCAACCTGCTCTCATAAAACATATGTTTGCAACACAAATGAGGTGAAATGAGTGAATATAATGTTTTAGAAGTCACTTTTAGGGTATAAGTTTCACTTTTTAGCAGGCGGAATTCAAAAAAAATTAAGTTTTTGCATATAATTTGCTTTTTTGGGCCACCCAGCCGCCCAGGTTCGACCTGGGTCCGACTGGGTTCGACTGGGTTTGACCCGGATTCGACCTGGGTTCGACCAGGGACGAACCACCTCTGGGTTTTTCGAACCGTGGTCGAACCCAGTCTGAACTGGACCCGAACCAAGAACCTGTTCGAACCAGGACCGGTACCAAGGGGGTCCAAGGGCGAACCCGGTAACTTAGATGGGTATTTATGAGCACTTTTAAGCACATCAAAAATTTCCCAACAAGGGAAAGCAATTTGACAATCAAAAAGTTCAATTCTTTCTCAATGCAAGTGAGTACAATCTACCAAAGAGTAGTTGAAGAGAATTGGAGAGAAAAGAGAATGCTAAGAAAATTGAACACTTCCCCATAGGCAATCTATTTCTTGCCATAGGAATCAAACCAAGAGGGTTTAAAAAAGAAGGATTCACAACAGCAGTGTGTCTTTTTCCATTGAAAACTTGATCCAAAATCAAGGCAAAAGGTGTCTAGACATTGCAATGAATGACTCACATCATCTAGCTCTTCCAAGAGAGCAAGAAAGGAATCATCAACAAGCTAGAGAGGGGAATTGAGAAGAAAGAAAACTTTAACCCTATGTTGCGAGACTACATGGAGAGCAAATAACTAAATCCTTCATTTGCAAGAACATACAAATTGAAGCCAAGGGGCATATTTGGCAAATGGAAAGGAAAAGCCCAAAGGAAGACAACTATCAAAAATTAATGATGAAACAAGCCAAGGCATCTACAAAGAGGTTTTGAGCAAATTGGAGGAAACTAGAGCCTAAAGAGAAGCTATTCAACGTAGTTGTTTGCTTTGGAAAATTCTCGATTTATGAAAATGTCTGGACCATTCCATGCCTTCCCAAAGAGCAAGATATTGTCCAAGATGCATTTGCTCTTGATGAAACTAGCTTGCTCTAGGCAGATAATAAGCGGAAGCAAATGATGGATGCGAAGTGCAAGGCCTTGCCTACAATTTTGTAGGAAGTATTCAACAAAATGATCGCTCACCAATTGCAACTTTCTTCAAAATTGCCTACCTTAGCTATGAATTTAATATTGCCTTCATTTATAATGGCCCCTAAAAACTCTTTGGAAAAGGTTTCCAAATAAACCTAGAAGAGGTCGGGTCCAACATTGTCCCATAAGTCTTGACTCCTTATAGAATTCACTCAAAAAATCATCAAAGCCATGGGCTTTGTCATTAGTCATAGAAAGGGATACTTCATGAAGATGGTGTGACATTGGTCACAAAAAGCCCACTATGGTTCGGAGAGCCTAAAAAGGACCAAACTTACACACTGTTGAATGGCTCGTTCAACTTCTAGTGAAGGTAATTGCACCTAGAATACTTGAATTTAAATAATTGAATTCAAATTCAGTTTGGACCTAATTCTATATACTTGCAATGATAAAATCTTGAATTCAATTTAACAAGAAAACAATAACAATTGAACTGAATTTCAGCTCAATAAGAGTTGCAAAGTTTCTTGTTTAAAGACTTCAAATCCAGAAAAAAAACTAAATAATAAACAATACCTTGAGTTCTACTAAAACGTTCTCTAAGTAGCTAATGTATAAGTTGATCTTTATGTACGATAACAAGATTTTTTTAATATTAAAAACAGTAAGTTCTTATTTTAACTCTGATGGGAAATAAAATTTTCTACGTCCACCAGACATAACATGTCTATGAGTTTTGCCTCTGCCTTAGCCAATCTGAGAGGCTGAAATAATCGATAGCATTGCTTTTTATGCAGGTTATTTCTTATTCCATCAATTTTGATCATGTGGTAAAAGCATCGAAGGCCTCATAAGAAATCTCCAAGTTCAAATCCTAGGAGACATAACAATGTGTTAAAATTGGCTAAAGCACAACATCGAATCCACTTGGTAAGGCATAGCCAACAGATGAGGCCGGGTGAGGATCCTAATTGATCAGACAAAAAACCTAATCCTATGTAGTGGTAACAAAGCTAAATGCTAGACAAATAGGGGTAAATTTAGCAAAAATATATAAAAAATATACAAAAGAAGCAAACTACCAAATTAAAAAGTGTGTAAATTTTGCTAAATTTAAAAAGGTAATTTACTAAGCAAATTATTTTCTGCCTAGTTATTTCTAGTTTTTATTTTTAATAGACATAGTGGATCGGGGATGTTAAATCTATTACCATAATATCCAAATTACAGAATAAATAGCTGAAAAAAGTAAATAGCTTATTAAGTTTTCCATCCACGAAAGTAAGGAGTTATATTTAGGAAGTCTCAAAGCATCAAAAAAAGAACGCAGATATTCTATTGGGGCTTGATGCATTGATCAGTTGGGGCACTTACTGGAGATAGACCAATATTCCAACCGAGTAACTGTGAATAGACCAAGGCTCAAACACAGTAGGCAGCCCTTGGGTGCGTATATACCCCACTTATAGGGCTAGCGCGAACCATTAATATGGGAAATATGGATTTCAAAACAGCACAATTAAAACTCATTTGGACCACAGCAACAATCTTCAAGAAAATGGCAGCTAAATTCATTGGAATTTTTTCCACAGTTTTGTGGGAAAACAATTTTTACAACATTTGTGGATAGAATAAACCTGAAATCATCCATAATATTTCCATTTCTATTTCAAAAGAAAAAGTTTAAAGAAAATCTTCTTACGGAAAGCAAAAGGCCGCAAGGACAGGTGCGATGAAGATTAAATGTATATAAAATATCACTGGCAATCTGCTCTACTGCCTTCAAATATGGCTTCACAATCATCCAGCATTGTTTCAAACCTTCTGATCTTTGTCTCCTGTTTAATATATATTCGTCTTCGAATATCAAACGGATTCTTACAACTTCCCCTGTTCCTTCCATGGCTGCGCTATCAGTTCAAACGCGTTAAAGAAAAGATTTGATTCAATAATTTGAATTTTTGTTTTTTGAAAACCCTGAAGTCTGCTTAAACACTTGTAAAACCCTCATTATATGAAATATGTTGGACAAATTGCAGGTGTAATCTGGTTTGAACAATGAGATGACCTATTTGAAATTCAAGTTCCCTATAGGTTCTTGGATTTTCTCTTTAATGCCGGATGACATGGTCAGTTTTAATTTTGTTTGATTTAGGTTGTGGCGGGCTAGCTTTCTTAGAATCAAATAGAATTCAAGATTTGTAAGGCTAAAAGAAGTTTAATTTGATGATTGATGTTTTTTCCCATTTGTAATCAGTTTTTCAAAGATTTTAATTTCACACATTATTATATTAAGAAAAATTACAATAAAAGATGTTGTTATTGCATTTAAGAAGTAGAGACTGAATGCTATTACATCATGGAGTGTTTTCTTACATGAATATTTGGATCAATTACATTGAGACGTTAAATGTTAACACCTTGAGTAACATGCTCGAGGAAGAAAAGATAACAAAAGTTGTTGACTTCTTGATCCACATGCATAGTAGAAGATCCAAGATACAAGAGAAAAAAGAAATTAAGTAGTCAGGGTGTGGTTGGGCCCTTCTTTGTGGATTTTTTGTGCTTATCTTCTTTGTTGCTATCTATAGATCTCATAGGCTATTTGGTCTCTTGGACATTATTAAAAGCATCCATTCATTCAATAGATTCTTAAGTTATTTCTAAGATGTAAGTGTAATTGGTCTGAAAGATATTGTAAGTTTCATATTCTAAAATGTTTATTAAATTATTCTAATTGTGGAAAAGACCTAAAAAAATTTCTCATCTAAGACAATGTGAGTTAGTCTCTAATTGAGTTGAGAGGATCATTGTTCTCTCATGGATATTTGCCCTCGAATGAGCTTTTTATATTATTGTGTGTGGGATCAAAATTATCAAGGTAATGTTTCCTTTTTCTTTCTACTATATTTTTCCACATAGATGATTTATAGAAGCTATCTATAACAAAAGTGTTTTTTCTTTACTTTTGTTACATGCATTCAAATAAATGTTCAGTTTAGCCATCCACTTGATATTTTGTTTCATCTACAACATCTTTCTCCTATTTAATACTTTTTTTAATAAAAACCTTGGGTGCCTTTAAATGTAGATCAAAATATTAAGTCATTACAAAAGGTTAACAATGATTGCAAGTTTGAAACAATGCTCAATTGCGGTGGGGCATTTGTGTGTTGCCCAAGAATTATAGGGATTCACCTTTATGGATCGCCATGTTCAAACGATGGTGTTAATGCCTCACTAATCCAAGTCATTTAGTTGTCAATTATCCTAGTTAACTAAAACAAATGAAAAATAACAACATTCGTTCATTTATTTATCTCCATCCACTCAAAAAAAAATTAATATCCTCAGAGACGCACCATTGTAGTGGATTTAATAGGAAATGTATCAACTTTAACTAGAACACTCTCATAGAGGTTGAAGTTTTTATTTTGAATTTGTCTAAGATCGTGTATTTTTGGATTCTCTTTATCTGCTAGCATTTGAAGTTTGAAATGATGCCAGCCAATAATTTGAACCGATAAATACCATTGGAATTATTAATAGCAAAATAAAGTTTGAGTAGTTTTTCAATCACATAACTCTACTGCTTTGCCTCTACTTTGTAAGGTGCGAAATACTCATGTGCAACCTCCAAAAAGTTCTCTTCCTCCTACAAGTTTTCCAATTGAGTTCGTTGTTGAAGTAAATAATTAAGAAATTACTTAATATTTGAGACTATAGGATAGAAGAATAACCATTAAATATTAGATATTTAATTAATTGATTAGACGAATAATTAAATATTAGATATTTAATAAATTCATTAGAGGAAAGGGATAAATAAATTAATTACTAAAAAGTTTCAATTAAATTAATTAATAGAAGGATATAAAATGAATTAAATAAATTAATCTTTTCAAATTAACTATTTAATAGAAGAATAAATATTAAATATTTATTTAATTGTTCATAGCCATTTTTATGTGTATACATTTTTCCCCTATTTGAAATGATGTTGAGACAACATTGTTTCAAAGATTAAATCAAGTCTCGATAATGCGCCTAATGAAGATAAAAACCCTGATTGTGTGCCCCCTCAGGAGATTGATCGTGAAATTGTTGAAAAATTGGGATAAGCGATTAATCTCATGATAATTGATTGAAATTTCTACAACTTTGGTTGATGAAAATGTCTGCTCTTTGATTACTTTGATATTCTGCTTGATTTGATGATTGATAGAGTTTGATTGACCTCATGATCGATGAGGGTCAATGATATAAACTCGAAGCTTTGATGATATGATAGGATATAGTTTGATTGACTTCGTGATTGATGAAAGCCAATGATGTAAACTCAAGATTGGATAGACTAGATGCATAACCTCATGATGAATGAGAATCACTAATATGTGGTCAAAGAGATTGATAGAAATCTCAAGTGAGCGGATAGGATAGCTAATTGATTGATCAAAGTGATTGATTTAATGTGTATGCATATAATGATTTTGAAATGCAAATGATCTACATGGAATGTTTTTTATGCTTATATGTAATGATTATGATGAATGAATCTAAATGCAAAGATGCAACTAAATGACTTTAATGGAATGCACTCAATGAAATGTAGACTAATGCAATGATTCAAATGCAACTAAATGAAATGAGTTATAATAATTTAAATGATTCCAAAGATGAATGAACCTACAATGATCAAATGCAAATTGTTTTTGTTTCTCCAAGTATACTCAATCTTTATTTAAGATTGTTGATCTCTGAATGGAATGAAATGCTTATAATGCAATTGTTAATGAATGTTTATAATGCAAATGAATAATGAGCTAATCTAAAATGATCTAACTAAAATGATAACTCCATTCTTCATATGTTGTCTTATAACAATGCTTGATTTCATCATTGAGCTTTTAAAATGTTGTAATAAAATACAAACAACTTGCATAATGATTCAAGCTAACCTGAGTATTTCTTACATGGATTTTGATATAGAAAATTTATAAAAGCAACTTAATATGATGAATCAAGTTGACCTGAGTATTTCTTGCAGAACAGATAAGGATCATCTTCTTTCAATCATGACTTGGAACGTCCTCCTTGATCTTGTGTCGATCATATCCTTAGACAAGTACATACCTTAATAAGAGATAAACCACAAACATCAAACAAAGAAAATAATCATTCCCCATCATAGCTTCTCTAGTCATGGACATCTTTGAGTCGCATAGAGTACATGATTAGCAATAAAATCAAGATATAAACACTGAATCTTGTATGTCATTCACATGTTCTCATGGTCATTAACTGATATAATCATCTTGATGAATGATCATTGATAATCCTTTATCACTTGCTGGTTGATTCCTCGTTTTCTAAATTTCACAATTTAGTTGTTACAAAATGCCTTGATCTTCATTGCCTTGTTGCTCATTATCTGTTTCAAAATCCTAGGTGTTTTTGGTTTTTCTAAGTTTTCCGAATGTTTTGGATTTTCAAAGATTTAAAAGATCATCTTAGCAAAAGGAATTAGGATTTTGCCCCCAACGGAAATAAAACTTTATGGATGTATGAATTGATCAAAATCCAAACCATGGTGGGATATAATGCAGATTGATTGATAAAATCCAAGACAGTTACTACACTAAGTATGTTAAAGATTGATAATTGTTGGTAAGTTGCATATTTCCTACTAAATGGTTCAGAGCAATGGATGCGAAAGATAAATGGATGAGCTAGGATAGATGGAATCGATAGATGTGATAGGATGGATAGATGCACAAAGTAATCTCATAGATGGAAGAACTCACTTTTAGATAGCGCCTGTTTACCAAGTTTTCACTATCTAATCGTATTGCATTTTTTCCATATTTTGATTTTTTTCTTCTATTTTCATTGTTTTATGCTTTTTACGGATTTTTATGATTTTTACTGATTTTTTTAGGACTTTATATGTTTTTTGCTGATTTTTTTGGGACTTTATATCTCAAGCATAGAATTTATAGGTTCAAAAAACCAATCACCTTCAGCAGTAGATAACTTCTATGCTCCTGAGCCATATGCTTCTACTATGACAAAAGGACCTAGCCATTTTGGTTCAAATTTTCCCATATTTTCTCGGTCTTGTTGATTTCTTGGATTCCCCCTTAGAACTATATCTCTAAAAAATGTGTGGCTTGACTCTGTGATTATAACTTCTTGCCATTCTCTATTGATATGCCTTCAACTGATCTATTGCATTTTGGTGACGTTCCTGAATCAGCTCAAGTTCTTGAAGTCTAGAGACTCGTTGTTCTTCTTTTGGTATAAGACATTTCAAGGAAACTCGCAGAGAAGGTATCTCTACTTCTACTGGTAATATGGCTTCTGATCCATAGACTAAGAAATATGGAGTTTCTCTCGTTGGTGTGCAAATGCTGGTTCGGTATGCCCAAAGAGCAGGATTTAGCTGAATGTGCCAGTCTTTACCAACTTCATTGATTGTTTTCTTTGGGATTTTCAAGATTGTTCTGTTTGATGCCTCAACTTGACCATTTCCATGTGGATAATATGGTGTAGAAAACCTATGTTGGATATGGAATCGCTCGCATAGTTCCTTCACATCTTGATTCTTGAATGGTCCTCCATTATCAATGATAATGGTCATAGGGACTCCATAGAGACAAATTATATAATTCAAGATGAATGATGATATATGTTTTTCTGTCACTTTCGTCAAAGGCACTGCCTCAATACATTTAGTGAAATACTCAGTAGCAGTCAGAATGAACTTATGTCCATTAGAGGATGAAGGGTTTATCTTACCTACCAAATCAAGACCCCATTGGGAGAATGGCCATGATCCTGCCAGAGGATGCAATTATCACGCTGGTGTGTGGATGAGATTCCTATGGATCTGGAATTATTTGCATTTCTTGGCATATGTGAATGAATCTCTCTCCATAGTAGGCCAATAGTAACCCATACGAATAAGTTTCTTAGTCAACGTTAATCCACTTGAGTGTGTGCCACAAATACCTATGTGGATTTCGTTAAGAACTTTCTTAGATTCTTCTTGTTTGAGACATCTCGATAAAGTTCTATCTAGACCTCGCCTATATAAGATATCAGCAATAATAGTATAGCAGGATGACTGACGGATAAAATTTCTTCTCTGATTATGGGATAGGTCAGGAGGAAGGATATTCTCTTTTAAGTATTTATAAGTTCGATCGTATAAGGATTGATCGGTTCCAGATATATAACAAATGATGTGGGTATGTTGGGATTCAATGGTAGGTTTCAAGATATCTTCTACCAAGAATTCATAACGTTGTTGATTCTGCAAAAGAGATGTTATTGTAGTCATTGCATCTGTTGCTTTGTTCTCATTTATTGGGATTTGAGTGAATGATATTTCTTCAAAATGTTCTTTAAACTCGTTTACCAACTATTTGTAAGGCATGAGCTTGTCATCCTTAGTTTGATAATCATCATTTATTTGGTTGATTATAAGTTGTGAATCACCATAAACATGTAATTCCTTAATGTTCCATTCAATAGCCATTTTGAGCCCAATAGTCAATGCTTCACATTCTACAATATTGTTTGTGCATGGAAACCGCAGTCTATATGATTTTAGAATTGTGTGTCCCTGAGGTGTGATGAACAAAATTCTAGCGCCTGATCCATATTGTGTATAAGAACCATCAAAGTACAACTCCCAAAATTTTGTGTTTATTGTCAGAATGTCTGCATCAGGAAATTCAATGTGCTATGGTATATCATCTTGTAAGGGTGCTTCAGCTAATTGATTAGCAATGACCTGTCCTTTGATAGCTTTTCGATCAACATATTCTATATCAAACTCACTTAGTCCCATAACCCATTTTGCCAGTCTGCCTGTCAAAGTTGACTTGTTTAGAAAATACTTTACTGGATCTATTTTTGCTATCAGGTTCACAAAATGAGTCAGCATATAATGTCACAGTTTCTGATTTGCAAATACAACTGCTAGGCATGTCTTCTCTACTGATGTATAGTTCAATTCATAGCCTACAAGTGTTCTACTGATGTAATACACTGCTCTTTCTTCACCTTCTTCATCATATTGTGCTAAAAGAGCTCCTAATGATACATTTGTCATTGAGGTGTAGAGCAACAATGGCTTCCCTTTTATTGGTGATACAAGTACTAGAGGATTCATCAAATATTCTTTAATTTGCATAAAAGATTCTTCGCATTTCTAATTCCATTTGAATGGAACATTCTGATGTAAAAGACAAGCGAATGGAAGACATCTATCTACTAATTGAGAGACAAATCTTCTGATTCATTTCAATCTTCCTTCTAAAGAATGCAATTGACTTATGTTTCTAGGCGACACCATTTCCATGATAGCTTTGACCTTTTCTAGATCAACATCAATTCCACGAGCTGATATAATGTACCCAAAAAGTTTTCCAGAGGTTACGCCAAATGCACATTTCTTTGGATTCAATCTTAACTGATATTGTTCGAGCCTATCAAAGATCTTGCCCAAGATGTTCAAATTTTCTTTCCTTGTATGGGATTTTACAAGTATCGCATCTACATAATCTTCCATAAATGTATGCATCATATCATGAAAATTTGTTGTCATGGCTCTTTGATAAGTTGGTCCTACATTCTTAAGCCCAAATGGTATAACATTCCAACAGTAAGTACCCCATGCACAGGTGGATGTTATTTTTTCTTGACCTTCAGGGGCAATTCTTATTTGATTGTATCCTGAGAATCTATCCATTAATGAAAACATCTCATGTCCTATTGATAAGTCCACAATTATATCAATGTTGGGTAGTGGGAAATCATCTTTGGGACATGCCTTGTTCAAATCTATGAAATCGGTGCAGACTCTTATGCGTTTATCTAGCTTTGACACTGGCTCAATGCTTGAAACCCATTCTGGATAGGCAACGGGTTTTATGAAACCCACATCTAATAGTTTCTTTAGCTCAACTTTTACAATGAGAGCAATGTGTGGATGCATCTCTCCTTAGCTTTTATTTAACTGGTTTTGCTTTTAGATCCACATTGATATTATGCATGATAAGATTTGGATCAAGTCCCAACATGTCTACATAGGACCAAGCAAAGAAAAATTTATCTATCTTTGTCTGAATAATTCTATGTATTCTTTCCTTTCTTCATCTAATAATGATGCAGTAGGATGAAGTATCGTGGGATCCTTTGTTGTGCCAATGTTTATTGCTTTTGTTGGTTCTATTAGAATAGCAGATCTCTCCTGAAAATATGTAGGGAGGATATCAAATTTTCCATCTTCTGGCACCTTAAAGAGGTTTTCACCGTCAGATACATCCTTTATTTTTCCTCTTGATTGATCTAGTGTTGCCAAAAAAATCGTTTTCAACACTAGGTCTTTTTCCTTGTTTTATTTCAATTTTGCGACTGGAAAGTTTGGCATTCTCTTTAATGCAAGAAACGTTACTTGATTCTGTGATGGAAGATATCTTAGGTGTTATGGGTTCGACAACATTAAGGTATACAACTAAGTCATGGCTATTGGAAAAGACATTCAATTCAAGGTTTTCTAGGTTATCCTAATCAATTAGTTATGGATGAAGAAGAGGTAAGTCATAGTCATTGTCATTGTTAGGTGCTTCAAGGTTCGTGACATAATAAGCATAATTTTGCATAGAGTAAGTAATGCCATAGATAGAACGCTCTTAAGGATAGTCTCTCCCAAGTGCTCTCCAATCAGTTCTGACAAAATTAGTATTGGTATTTTGTTGTTTACAATCAAGTGACTCTTCATCTGACGTTTGTCCCTCAAATGAATGGATTATATCAACACATACATCTTTAATACTGCAAGTTCCTTCTTGATTAATTTCAATAGATTCATTTGTATTTTGAAGTTGACATACTTGTGTACATGACATAGAGGATTCTTTTGCTATCTTTTGTCTTCTCTCAAACTCAAATTCTTTCAGACTAGTAGTCAATCCTGCTTGACTATCTATTAGTTCTTCCATGGTTCTTCCATACCTTAGTACGTCTTCCTCATCATTTGATAGAAATCTGATATTTCCTGATACATGATCAATAACTCTTCGTGTTTCTTGTGGTGCTACTTTTTGTTCTTTTTCATCCTCTTTCTTTTGTTGTTTTGTATATGCCTATTTCCTCTGAATTTTGAATTTTGACTTCTTCTTGTCTTCTTTCTAACTCTATCCTTTGTTTTGTAAAACACGAGTCCTCATTTGTAATAGCTGCTTGTTCTTCATCCTTTTCTTCACTCGATACACTAGATGATAAATCTATCCCCATTCATATTCATTTTGAATATGTCTCTGAACCATTGTCTAGGATTACACCACTATACCATACAAGAATATTGTATGGTGCAAATAGTTCTTTGATTTTGGCCCTCTCTTCTTTCACTGCTTCTCGAATATCTTGCTCAGATTCAACACTTGTTTGTATTCCTTGAACTTGTTTGCAAGATTCTTCTTCTCTTTTGATTGCAAGGTCTTCCTATTGTTTCTCATATTCTTCTTGTTTTTGTTTGTTGGCTACTATTTATGTTGCTTGGTGTAGCTTTTTCTACCATGGTTCTTCTTTAGGGACTGCTTTCTTTCTCCACCTTGGCTGTTGATAATTGTGTTGTTTTTGCTTTGATTTTAGATATCCAAGTCCTCATTTATCTTCTTTAGACTGTGAGTGGGGACAAATAGGTTATGAAATACCTTCTTGTTGCTTACCAATTGGTCTTTTTCCTTCATATCCCATTTTTTGCATGATCTTATAACCATTGTCGTATTGCTCTATGGGAATATTGACTTCTGCAACTGTTGCTATAATTTCATTTTCATCTTTGTACAACCAACTAAGAATATCCTTGTCCTCGGTTTCTTCTACAAGTGTTCTAGCTCTAACAAATGCTCCATCAAATATTTCTACTGATTTTTTTGAGATCCATGGTTGAACATTTGTAGGTTTTCCATGTGATTTAGGTGAAAGTGGCAAGCTATGTAAAGAATATTTTCCCATTCCTTCGTCATTTAATTTGAGATTTTTCTCAAATGTTTCCCATAATTTTTCTTGAATTTCTTTGGTGGGATAGACTGATTCTCTGTTATGTGGAACTCTTGTATCTTGTGTTGGCTTCAGATTATTACAATATTGGTTGGAGTTTGCAATTACAGTGACTTCTTGTCCCTCATGAGGAGACTTTACACATTGGTGATATGTAGAAGGAACTGCTTGCATGTTGTGAATCCATGGTCTTCCCAGAAGAATGTTATAAGATAGATTCAAATTTAAAACTTGGCATAATGTATTCCTTTCCACATGTCCTATTTTGATTGGTAATGCCATAGTTCCTTTAGAAGAACGCTCTTCTTCATCATAAGCCTTAATGGTTATTTTCTTCTTTGGATCTTCCGCATTTTCTGAATATCCCAAAGCCTTTATTAAACTTAATGCACAAATGTTTAAGCCAGCTCCACCATCTATGAGTATGCGTTTGACACGAATTTTATGAATGGTGACTTCAACATGTAAGGGAGCATTGTGAGGATGTTGCAAGGATGCATCATCATTTTCATAAAATGATAAGTAATAAGGGGCTATCAGGTGTCCCACCATGTTTTGGAACTGATCTACATCCAGGTATTTTGAAATTGTTGTTTCCGTTAGAGATTTTTCCAAAATTTCCTTATGCATAGATGAAATTTTGAGGAGCTCTAAAATTGATATTTGAGAAAGTATTCTTTGCAATTGTTCCACTAAGTTGTATTGTCATGAAGTGGGTGTTGATTCATTTGTTATACTCAGAAATGTAACATTCACTTTGCTTCTTGTAATGATGTTGATTGGTTCCGAAGGTGTGTTATCTTTAACAATGATGACATTTACCACATCATCATACATATAAGTGTAATTCACTTTAGTTTTGCCTTTTTCATCTTTTGATTTAGATTGTTCACCTTTTCATAGTTTGGAAGTGGAGTTTTGAATGCTAGATGTGATTTGTTCGTCTTATGACTATCCACTATGATAGTTCCATTATCGATTAAATATTGTATAAGGTGCTTTAATCTTTGACAGTCATTAGTTTGGTGTCCTTTGTTTCGATGGTAATTGCAAAAATAATTGTCATTCCACCAATCAGGTTTGACTTGTGGTTCATAGTTTCTTGCTTCTGGTAAAGTAATCAATTTATTTGCAAGAAGATTTTTCAAAGCTAATTCCAAGTGTTCTCCAATGTTTGTGAATTTCCTGTGAGGATTGTAGAAGAAAGACTTGGATTTATTGTTCTCTTGATTGTTGTTTGGGATTTGACTTGATAAATTAAAGATTGGTTGTTGTTTTGTAGCATTATTGTCGTCATTTTCTCCATTGATAACATTCCTATTCTTTGACCAAAATTTAGGTTTGTCATTGTTATTTTTGTTGTTGTTGTGATTTTTATTGTAGGAATTATTGTAAATATTTAGCTCTCCTTTCTTTACCATTGTGTCTTCTATCTTTAGACCATTCTTAATCATCTTAGCAAAAGAAGGAGGACATTGCATTTTTAAATGGTGACTCATTTCACTGATAAGGTTGTCAATGAATATGTCCATTTTCTCTTGATCAGGTACATCTCTTGGATACCTATTAAACATTCATTTCCATCATTATAAGAAGATCATGAAAGATTCACCATTCTTTTGCTTAACATTGCATAAATCCAGCATTGTTATCTCGTTTCTTACATTGTAGGAGTATTGTGAGATAAATCTATTCAAAAGTTCTTCAAAAGATTTGATTCCAGATGGTAGTCTTGAGAACCATTCCATCAATTGTCCATTTAAAATTCTAGGGAATAGACACATCAGGTAAGTTTCATCATGTGCAAATTCTATACTCATAGTGCAAAATTCCCTAATGTGATCTTGAGGATTAGATTTCCCATCGTATTTATCATATTTAGAGATTTCACAATATTGTGGGAATGATATCATATTTAAACTTTTGTCAAAAGGATATGGACACATATCCTCCAATGAATACTTCTTGGAACTCGTTCCATTCTGCATATCCTGTATTTGTTGTTGTAAGGTTTGCATTTGTTGAGCAAGAGTTAATAAAGGATTATCCATATGGATTCTCCTTGTATCCTCATAAGTTCTTCTATCACTATGATCTCTTCTTGTATCATCATGGTCTTTTCTTGTCTTATCTCCTCTTTTTTCCTCGTGGTTTACATTATTTACATCCTCGTTATTTGGATCATCTGTGTTTTGATTATTACTCGTCTCTGCATCTTGTTTCAAAATTTCTACGTTAAAGTCTTGTGGCAATTTAGGTCCTGATTTTGCCAACATTAAAAGGTTTTTTTTTTGTTTCTCCAATAATTTTTCCATTAGTTTATCAAATTTGAAATCTTGCTCAAGGTCTCTAATGGTTTTATTGACTGCCTATTCATCAACATCCGTATACCCAAAAGTTTGGAACATTGATTTATATTCTTCCATTTGCTTTTGTTGTTTTCTAAATTGCTCGTATTGAGCTCTAGTCCAAACTGGCATGTGATTGCTTCAAAAAACTTCTCAAATTTTGACCTTCTAAAAACAACTCAATAGGTGATTATTGTTTTAGGAAGGTAAGCTTTGTTGATTTTACCACTGTTATTGGTTCGTTGTGATAAAGCATCTTTTTGTTGAAAAGCATGTCCTTGCAAAATTTCTCCGTCAAATTATGTCCCACAGCCACGTAAATAGTGACGAAAACGGTGTAGGAATGTCCTATGTTTTAACAAGATCTTGCAATTGATATACAAGAATTTTATCCTCTTCTAAGTAGCTTTATAACTAGGTTTTCTTTTCTTAAGGCAATATTTAAAAGTCATATAAGCATATGATAGTTTACAAGTTTGTTTGATTCCAATGTGAGTGCAATTCTGATTTTGATATAACCTAGGTTCAAAATAGGAATGATATATCCAAGATAATGAACAAAAGGTGGATTGATCAAGTTTCGTGATAGAAGATTTCATATATCCTGGTGAGAAAATGATAATGATGTTGATTTTTGCACTTAAGATGGTTGAATCAACTAGCTTGTTGAATGTTTTATGCTTATGGAAACCTTTTGGAAATAGCATGTTGGACTGGTAACCCGATTATTGAACTAGTTTGAAGGTCTATAATAGTTTAAAGACAACTCTACTCAAGAAGGGTTTTTGATACTGACTTTGACATTTTGGTCAAATATGCTCTGTCTCAGGTGCGAGAAAGCATTTGTGCTAACGTTTTGGTCAAAAGCGCTAACTTATGGGACAAATGTACTACTCTGTTGCTTGAAAGTGTTGCCTTGTGACACTAAAAGCGGAAAACTATGTTATAAAAGTGCGGTTTTATGTTTAAAAGTGCTAATCCATTGATCAAATGTAGGAACATTTGACATAAAAGCGATGTACTATTGTTCAAATGCGATGTTTTTCATAATAAATGCATGGTTATGCACCTCAAAAGCGTTGTTATGACTGTGTTACAAAGATTTTTCAATTTTTTGAGTAAGTTGTTAGATTTTTGCTCATTTTTAGATGATGATTTTTTTCAATTTTTGACCATTCTGAACACGTTATAGACATAGAAAACGCAATGTTTGAAAATCAAAATGCACAAGCAAGCACGAATCCTATGGCAAGCTAAGACAATAATTGTTGAATCTCACATGGGGTTTCCCTCGACACTATGCTATTCAGAGCAGATAATTAGATGCTTGACCCAACTAGATTCACCCTCGGCACTCACTTCTCCGGGACAGCCAAGCACCAGTTTCCATGAAAACTCCCCATGGCAAACTTTATATCTCTCCTAAGAACCGTATGTGTGTGAGTTGCTTCAGAGGTCCGACCTCTTGCACCAACAATTAGAAGGATTTTGGCAACTAGTACAAGTGGTTTTTAGTAAAGGCTTCTGGTCACGTGGTCATACATGTGGCTCTTTCACCTCTGTAAATATAGAAGGTTCCCAGCCTATAGGAGTTATGCTCCATAGGGTTTATGGGGAAACATAGTGTCGGTATGAACTTATCAGGATATATTATTTATGACTTTCGTTACAAACATGATTTATTTAGAGTGGATCAGAGAGGACTCAGTATTAGCCTGTTTCCAGTTGGGTCATTCCCCTCTCACTAGCCCCCTCAAGGCAGCTAGGGAAGTTAGACCCTCTAAAGATTACACATAAAAGAGAGTAGGTCTGGTTTTCTGATCATCGTATGAGGGTGAGAGCATACTTGCCTCCCACTTCATCAAACACAGAATACACAAGTTTATATTTAGCCTTCTACAATCTATGTGCAACTACTTTAAAGAAGTCACTCAAAATGCAAGTTGCATGTTGTCGATTGTCCCCTAGTTAAGCTAAGTGAGCAAGATATGATGTATTACTTTCCAAAATAAAACTCCTAATTTACTATGTGAGGAAATGCATGAAATTTGCTTTAAAATAACCTTGCACACAAATATGTTAGTAGTTTGAAATTTTCAGTTCTTGGACATTCAGACCTGCAGAAAAGTTTATTAGTTTATAATTAAAAGCGCTATCTTAGCAAATGCGTTGTCTTCCACCTCAAAAGCGTTGACCTAGGTGACAAAAGTGTGAACCTGATATACGAAAGCGTTGCTCTGTGGACTAAATGAGTGAATTCACGAACAAAAATGCTAACCTAAATGCCACATGTGTTAACCTGCGAGATGAAAGTGTGAATATGAGGATTAAATGCATTGATTTGCAGACAAAAGCGCTAACCTAAATGTCAAATGCGCTAACCTGCGAGACAAAAGCGCTAATCTATTAAATGAATACATTGTCAGAATTCACACATGCGTGAATCTGGATTACAAATGCATTAAAGTTATGTGTACGGGAACTAGATAGGATATTATAAAGATATATGTGAGGTTCTAGCCCCACGGTGGGCGCCAAAATGTGTCAACTTGAATTTCATCTTCAGAATACTACCTGTAGCATATTAGTTTTACAAAATACAAAGGAAATACTACAGGAAATCCAAACTCAACCAATGAAACTACATGAAATGAATATAAAATAAAAAAATGATTACCTTCATGATTTAAATCTCATTGTGTCCTAACTCCACTGTTCTTGGTTGCAGATGATTTGCTCTCAGACAAGCACTAGTAACTTCCAAGATGGCATATGAAGAATGGACTAATAGTTAACTGATACTATGATATGTAAATGATATTAAGCTAAAATTCTATGAAAATGATTTATGCTCAAAAACTCTAAAATGTTATTTGCTTCAAACTCAAACTCATAGATGCAAAAATGAAGACTCGTAGAAGGACTATATGATTAGCTATTAGTCTATTTTTCTATTAGTTTCAAAATGGCTTAGGAGACCTTTTTTTATAGATTTTTGAGTGCATGAGCTTAGGTGGAAGAGATCAACGACCATGATCAAATCTTGCAAATTGGATGGTTGTGAGAAAGAAGCTGAAGGTTGAGAGAAAGGGGGAAAGAGAAGACAAGTTTCACTCATCTCACCTTGACTAATGGGAAGACTTGAAAGAATATAGGATAGTTGGAGAAGATGTAGGAATGAGAGGACAAGTGGACTCAAGTCCTCCTAAGATATAGGGATGTTGGAGAGAAAATAGAAGAAGGTTAGAAAATATGTGTAGGTACAGAATATTTTATTTATTTTGAAAGTTGGAGATAAGTGGCTAATAAATGTTTTATTTATTTTAATTTTGTTGAATTAATTTAGCCACGTGATGGATGAGTTGGGAAAGGAAAGATGAAGTGGAGATGAAAGATGAGTTGGAAAAAGGATTAAATAATTAAGAAATTACTTAATATTTGAGACTCTAGGACAGAAGAATAACCATTAAATATTAGATATTTAATTGATTGATTAGAGGAATAATTAAATATTAGATATTTAATAAATTGATTAGAGGAAACGAATAAATGAATTAATTAATAAAATGTTTCAACTAAATTAATTAATAGAAGGATATGAAATGAATTAAATAAATTAATCTTTTCAAATTAACTATTTAATAGAGGAATAATTATTAAATATTTATTTAATTCCTCATAACTATTTTTATGTGCATACAAAAATCATTGATGTACAAAGAAGTCTCACAATATACTCACCTAAAAGAACACTATCTCCACCTTACAGATTTAATTGTTTCTCAAGTTTGTCAATATAAAAGCCAGAGAAGGTAGGAGATAGATGGCATCTTTGTTTAATTTCATTATTCTTAAAACTTTTTAAGAGTTTCATATGAGTCTTTATTTTTACTTGGACCTCTTCATAAGTATTATGGACAATGACTCTATGTTGCTCCAAGATACCAAGATCTGTCACCTTACACCATAAAATATTCTTAAGACCCATATTGAATGTTGTCTTGAAGTCAACAAGTAGCAATGAGATTTATCTTATTTAATTCCAACCTTTTTCTACAATATAAATCAAATTAATTCTATGATTTGTTGTTGAGTGTTTTGGTGTAAAAATTTTTTTCCTTTTTTTCCCTCTTATCATTTTCTTCTATTTATTTATTGATTCAATGTTTTGTCACACTTTCCAACAACCTTTTGATTGTAATGGTTTTGTAGTTTTAAAGAATTGTTAACATCTCCACTCTTAAAAAGTGGTATCTCTAGGTTAGTAATCCAATCTCTTAGAACCAATTCTAAACAATGTTGTTAAATATTTTCTAAATGCGAGGGTTGAGGGTTTTCATCCCCCATTTTAGAATATGATTTATTCGTTATTATGTATTTTGCATCTTTGGTAACTTTGCATTAGTTAATGATTTTATTAAATTACGTTATAATGATAACTTTATAACATAACCATAACGCAATAAATAGATATCACACTCAACTAACTCAACTAACACTACACAACAGATGACCCAGTCAACTTAGAGTAAAAACATGCAAAGGTTAGGGTGTTAACCCTACTCTCAGGTCGAGGCAACAAAGAGGTGGACACCTAGGACCTATGTGTTATCTCCCACTACCACCTTCAGAAGCCAATAGAGCATGCTCAATCCCAAGACCAGCAGGAGTTGATGCCTGATACCTACAAGATGCATCCATAAGAGAAACTACCCAGAACATCATATGTGCATGTTTGAGTAACATATACCATCAATAAAACGAAGATGATTGTGAACTCATATGCCTCTCAAAACAAGTGATATGAAGTTCCAATCAATTACCACATTCATATAATCATTCACATTAGTATCATAATCATTTCAATTTCATTCATGTTATTTATTGAGCATGCTTGGATATCAGAGATGTGGCGTTATTACTTCTTTATGATTAATCAGACCATGTGGTTATGGTATTGAAGCTTTACTATTAGGGTGATGAATCCCTTTCTCAAATTAGTCTTGTTATGTTAGATTTTACCCTAGGAGTGGGTTAACCAATGGGAAGGTTGCATTGGAGTCTTAGGGAGGAGTGGCTCTCCACGGGGGTTGGGATCCTAAGTGATTGCCAGGACAAGTCATCGAGAGAGTTGTATTGATAAGTGATAACATTAAATATTGAACATAGGGGGTTGGGTAGAATTTCACATTAATCAAGATAATGGTAATACCCCACTCATGGCTTGAGCGCTTGTTTAGGATTGAGATGAGATGGGAAGGCATGGAATGGCAAAGATCAGATGCCTTGTCTTCATGAAATGTATGTTGGTTCCACATTGGTCTTGTATGGGAGTTGGGGGTCAAGAGAGACTACCAAGATAACCCAAGATGAGTATGGGGGTCTATGGAGACCTACTAGGACAACCCGTACCAAGGCTTGTGATGACACTCTTCCCCTAATGCATCCTAGCACCTTACTCGGAGTGTTGTGCTAACAAGCCTTTAATGGTAGACCTTGATGTTAGTACTTGAATTTCCTTTAGGTGGTTGGATCTTGTTGACCTTAGAATGTCTATTAGGACCTAGTGTCTATCTCCCTAGAACAGTGGGGTAGACCTTCGAGTTCCACATGGTCGGGTGGTCGTGGCCTAGCTCATGAAGTCAGTTCCCTTGCAGAGTGTGGTTGTGGTCTTCTCTAGTTGGTGTATCTTGTTCGTGTTTCTAGTGTTAAAGTTGAAGATATTTTTATGATGATGTTTCATGTACTCTCATATGATTGTACTTGTATCATTCTACTAAAGAGGAATAATGATGTAATTGGATGATGTAATGTTAAACTATGTAATGGTGGTTTAGGATGTGCGGCGGTGTCGGCAATCCATTACGGGCTTATGAATTATCTTTTTGATTTAGTTGATATTCTGCTTTACATGAATTAGATATGTTAATCATATGCAATGGATTAAGATAGTTGAAAGGTAATATGTGTGTCGACTTGAATTTCATCCTCAAAATGCTACCTGTAACAAGTTAGTTTCACAAAATACCAATGGAAATGCTACAGGAAATCCAAACTCAACCAATGAGACTACATGAAATACATATTAAAATAAAACATTATTTTTACCTTCATGGTTTATGTCTCATTTTGTCCTAGCTCCATTGTTCCTAGTTGCAGATGGTGTGCTCTCAGACAATGTACCGATAGCTTCCAAGATGGCATATGAAGAATGGACTGATAACTGGTAGTTAACAAATGCTTATGATATGAAATACTACATGATTATGCTAAAATGATTATGCTATATGATAATTGTTATTTTGCTTCAAGATTAAAATTCATGGATACAAATGATTAGCTTGCAAATTCACTTGAAATCTAAATTGAAGATTCTTGAAGATTAACTCTCTCTCAACTGAAACTCTTGATTTTATAGACTTTGAGAGGATGAGATGATGTGGCTTAGATCAACGGTCATGATCAAATATGCAGATTTGGATGGTTGTGAGCAAAGGTGAAGGTTGAGAGAAAGGGGGAAGGAGAAGACAAGTGTCACTCATCTCACCTTGATTGGGTTGCTGACTGAGGGAATCTAGGGATGGTTGGAGAAGATTTAGGCATGATAAGACAAGTGGACTCAAGTCCTTCCTAAGATGTAGGGGGTGTTGGAGAGAATATAGAAGATGGTTATGAAATATGTGTATGTACACAATATTCATTAAGTTTGGAGGTTGGAGATAAATGATGAATTAATATTTAAGAAATATTAATTTCCTTAGCCACATGTTGGATGAGTTGGCAAAGGGAAGATGAAGTGGAGATGGAGGGTGAGTTGGAAAATAGATTAAATAATTTAAGAAATCATTTAATATTTAAGACTATAGGATAGGAGAATAACTATTAAATATTAGATATTTAATTGTTTGAAGGAGATAGCTAAATATTAGATATTTAATTAACTTGGTTAGAGGAATAATTAAGTTTTAGATATTTAATTAATTAAAGGAGATAATTAAATATTAGATATTTAATTAATCAGAGGAATAGGATAGATGAATTAATTAATAAAATATTTCAATTAAATTAATTAATAGAAAGACACGAAATGAATTAAATAAATTAATCTTTTCAAATTAACTATTTAATAGAAGAATAATTATTAAATAAATATAAATATTTATTTAATCGCTCATAGCCATTTTTATGTGTATGCATATGTATGTATGCTTATGGTTATACTTTTATGTATCATGCAATTTGAATTGTTATATGCTATTGAGGAACCTCTTGGAATTATATGCATTATGAAATTTTATTTAAAACTGGTTATTAAATGTTTGTTTGTTTGTTTGTTTTTTTTGTTTTTTTTTAAATTATTGCAATTATCTATTATCGTATGTATGTTTACCTGGTTCCTTGAGGTTCCTCGTGGGGGAATTTTTTTTTTGTTCTCCTCAACGTTACCTAACTCTTTGAGAGCCATCCCCA
Organism: Cryptomeria japonica; assembly: GCF_030272615.1. Lineage (NCBI taxonomy): Eukaryota > Viridiplantae > Streptophyta > Pinopsida > Cupressales > Cupressaceae > Cryptomeria > Cryptomeria japonica. The sequence continues at coordinate 643,527,305 of NC_081405.1, read as the reverse complement.
TAGCTTTGAAATCTTCATTAAACCAAATGCTTTCTGAAAAATGACTTGTTTTCTTCTTTCTATTTTTTGTCCTTTACAATTCTCGAGTTCCTCTTGAATTATGTTTGTTATCACATGAATTTTAAAACATTTCATTCTTTACTTATCCTTCTGCAATTTTTACTTTAGTACTTTCTTGAAGATACAATATGTTTCTTGGTTATAATAATTTTCCCACTGCTAGAGATTGGTGGTTGGGTTAAAGGTAATTATAATTATTCTTGAATTTTTCTAAATTTATATGTTAAGTGTAAAAACCCAAAAAATGTGTGTGTGTGAAATAAATGATGGAAAGGTATACCTCAAATCTGCAATGACTGATAATGATGTTTTTCTTCTTGAATGTAATCACACATGTTGTATGAAAATGGCATGAACATGACAAAACCCTAATCAAACACATGCTTGCAAACAAATGATGTAAAGTTGCTCCACAATAGATAGATGAAGAATATGAAGCCTTGAAGACCTTTAGAAATGCTTGATGATGAATACTTCAATGCTTGAATGCTTGATTACTTGATTGTAGAGCTCCTAATTTAGTCATATATCTCCCTTATGATAAAATGAGAGGGGAAGACCTCCTTATATACTTGCTCATCATCAAACATATTAATTTTCTGACATAAGTTGACATGGAGCAAGGTTTCCTGCTCTCGAAATTTTGATAGGGAAAAGGGTTTAAATTAGGGCCCAATTAGGGAGGACCAAGGCGCCACACCCTAGTCCTACCCCATATTTGGGCCAGGGTTAAGGGTCCCAATAAGGTGAAATGTAAAATATTGCCATTATTGCATGGTGAGAGCATAAATAGGTCCTGATCAAGAATGAGGATGCAAACACTAAGGTGAAGGCCCGACATGCGATCAAAATTGCAAAGGGTGTAGTTCTAGGATGCTACATTTAGCCCCCACTTTAGCAAGAGTATGAGCTTGCGCAAATAGTCATGGTAAAAGTAGAAGAAAGAAGAAGAAGATGAGGAATGCAGAGCAAAATAAGGAGGAGTATAAGATACCACTAATTTTGAGGAACAAAGCCCCCAATCTTAGGATCTTAACTCACTCAAACATATGCAAGGGAACACCCAAAAAGACAAAAACAAAAAGGCAAACAAAGACAAAAGACACAAAAAGACGCACAACAAGAGCTAAGAACCAAAAACAAGACCTCGAGTCAACTAGTCGAAGAGACCTCAATATCGAAACGCCTGAAAACTAATATCATTTAAAAAAAAATACCATCTCATGAACAAAAAAAATCACATAAAAGAGCAAAGCAATAATCATCCATGAACTATCAATAACAAAGCTATGAGTTCATGAGAGAAAGAAGAGAGAGAATGAATACATACTATATGTGTTTTTCTAGGTGATCCATGAGAAGAATGATGCAGAGGACATGGATACATCACCCCTAGATGTTTGCATTTAAGTGATCCATGTTGGTGAGGAGAGTAGGAATATTCTAGCCCTTTTCAGCTAGTTCCACTCATGCTCATATGTGTGTGCAAGTAATGTCTGGTTTCAAGTGTATAACACCCCGTGTAAGAGTTTGTTTCCTCTGGTTTTGAGTGTGCTTCAACTTGTTTAAGACATGTAATGTAAAATACAAATTCTAAGAGGCGACTATGTGTGCAAATTCCAAGGGGCGAATGTGCAACTTTGAGAATATATCGTTTAAGAGTTTTCCTCTAGTTTCGAGAATGTGTAACCCTGATTGAACTGGATACATACTTGGTTTCGAGGACATCCCATGTAAGAATTTTTCTCTAGTTTCAGTGATGTGTTTCCCCGTCTACGACATATATCAAATGTTGTGTCTGGTTTCAAGCGTGAAGCATCTCGTGTAAGAGTTTTTCTCTAGTTTTGAGAATGAACACCCCGTTTAAGACATGCAAAAATATGGTACAATATGGTACAAAGGGAGTGATATAGGTGCCCCCCCCTTAAGATATCAACATAGCCCTATGTTTATGTCTCAAGGAAGCTATAAACAAGGTTACCAACCTTCAACGCCAAGGAGATATCCTTTAGGCAACAATGTCATAAATCCAAGCTAAAAGAGGGAATACTCTTGTAAACAAGGCTAAGACAATTGAAAGAGAGATATCTTATAGTAAGTGTAAAGGATATCCTTGGAGGAGAAGAGATCTTTTCTCAAAAGTCATCTACCTCTAAGAGGAGTTTCTTGAACAAATATACCATCTTCTAACAAAATAAGGGAAGGAGAAAAATAATGCATGCCTTCCCCTTATTGCTAGGTGAAAGAGATTCTTGATGAAGGATGACACACTTTTCAACCAATGTGAAGGCGTAAGTTTATGATAGGTGTACATCACCAAGTGAAACAAAGGTTGTAGCCAAGGACTTACACCTCTTGCATTAGAGAGAATCCTTGAGCAAACAACAATTTCACACAAGGAAATGACATCGAATCATAAAACAAACATCACTCAACAAAGGAAAAGCATATCCTTAAAGAAGGAGGGAGAAATAAATCATTGCCCCCCAAGTTTAAGGGCAATGAGAAGAATTACATAACTTATAAATGAGATTGTACATAAAAAAAATGAACAATATACTCTCTTGAATGAATATCCATTGCAAGAAAATAAATTAGTAGATGTAAATTGCAACTAAATAAGTAGTAATGTTCAAAGAGAGAGAGAAAGACATATCACATATTCCTCCTAAGGAGGGATTAGTCATAAAAGATATGTTGCTCCAAGTAAGAAAGGATATCAACATATGAAAAATACAACCCCTAAAGAAAATAGTGATATTTTAGATAGAAAGAGAGAAAGCGAAGAAGCTATCCTTTCCCCCCAAGCAAGAGGACAAAGATAAATTAGGGGGAAGAATAACACATTTCTTTGGGAGAGATTATTCATAAGAGACGTGTCATTTCAAACAAAGAATAAGTTATAACAAGGGACACATATGAATTCACATGAAGGATAATTCTATGCAAGAAAGGACATTAAGTTATGAAGAATGCAATCTCTAAAGAAAATGGTGAAACTCAAAGATAAGGGATAAGAGAGAAGCATGTTGCTACCCCAAGATCTTTGAAATTGAAAAAGTGTAACCTCTAATGACAAAGATACCCAATTTAAGTCAACTACTTGTGTCATAGGTGTTAAAGTTGTGAAATACAACCTCACAGAACCCAATGAACACATGTATGCAAATAACCTATCACAACAATGGAAGATTCATAAAACACAAAGATTGGTTTGAAAACCTAGAGAAAAAGAAAGCAATAATAATAATCAGATGGACAAGGATTACAAAGGGATTAATCCTTATAAAAGGAGATCAAAACCTAAAAAACATAAACCCTAAAAAGCAATTAATAATTAATAATGAATTAATTATTAATATTCCTAAGTTTAGCTTCCTAAAGTTATGTTAAGTGAAATAGAGAAAAGGTGACTTAATTATTAAATCAATGTGATTTAATTAAGTAAGTAAACTAATACCTTTTACTCTAACAACCCCACTAAATATGAAGTTAGGGAGAAGCTAAAAAAATAAAGGACTAGATGCTAGAAAGCTAAAGTGGGTCCTGACAACAAGGCACGATGAGGTACCCAATTACAATGAAATCTCTGTAAAGTGGAGAAAAGGAGAAAACCCTTTGGGAACAAAACTCCTCTCCAAGAAGAGATGAAAGCTCAAGTGAAGGATTAAGAAGCCTCCAAACAAGAATGTTCCAAAAGATGGGAACAAAAGAAGAGCATGAAGAATCACTGAAGCATGAAAAAGTTGCAAACTCTGTGGTAGACTGACCGCTATGATGCTGAAATAAGAACCTCCTCTAAAACAAAATATGATTAGGATCAAGAAGACATGAATCTGCATGAGTTCCCTCAATGACACTACTTGAATCTAAATCAGATGACAAACAAAGGCAAAATATCTAGAATTTAAAGATACAAATGGCACAAGTACCAACAGTCTAAAGAACTGATCAAATGAAAAAATAGAAGGTCACATCTAGAAATAGGAATGCAAGAGTGTCCATGTAGTAAGTATTCTATCTCACTGAAATGCATGGGTAACAAGCCGCTACATCCGCCTAGTACATAGGAAGAAATACTGAATACATAGCTCACTTCAATACATAACCAAGGAAGCATCAACACCAATAGTAGACCCCCCCCCCCATAATGTTGACAAGGAAGAGGTGTGACAGGTACATTGAATCTAAAAGCCATAATGTAGTGCATGAAGAAGAACCAAGAACATCTGACCACATAGACATGAAAGTACAAGCAAATACAAAGGGCGTGTAAGCCAAGGCACACACGCATGAGAAAGGTATAAAGGAAAACAAAGGAAAACATCAAACCACCATGGCACTTTATATCATAGTGTGAGTACAATAAGGCACAAAACTGATGTGCAAGATCCCATAATACATGTGCAATACAGAGGCACTTTATCTCAGTGCGATTACAAAATCATAAGTGCTTACAATGAAAGCTCAGAATGTCAAAAAAAAGACATAAGACTGGAAATACATGAAGAACAAAAAAAAATGAGTCACCCCACGCAAACAAGAAGTTTCCATGAGCTCATATGTCCAAGTAATTAGTAGAGCGTGAAAACACAAAAAAATAAAATAAAATGTACTCAGAGTAAAATCTGGAAAAAAGTGCATGGATGGCTATGAAAAGCTTTGAAACACCATCCCAACGCTGCTAGAATCATGAAAAATAGAGAAACTGGTGAAAAGTTATGAGCTCAGGACTGAAAACAACGCCTCTAATTTCAAATGGTTATAGAATGAACCAACAGAAAAAAAACAAGTGATGAAACCCACATATCTAGAAAGTAGACGAAACCAACCTTCCAACGATATCTCATTTTCCAAAAAATGATATTGTATGCCCAAGTTATGGCCAAATGAAAAAAACACCTCTTTTAGGGCACAAAGAGGATTCAAAAAGGGGTCATGAAACTATCTGTATTGTTGATGTTAATAGAATATTCCAAGAATATTCCTCTTCGCTAGAAAAAAAATCCCTTGCCTGAAAGTTTGCCAGAAAAAATAAAAATTCGTGGTTGAAAAAAAGATTTTGCCAGAAAAAACAGGGGTTGGAAAAACAGGCGATGCTAGAAAAAGGTGGGGGTCGGAGGAGCAACTCGACGACCGCTGGAAAAATACCTTGCGCCACCGGCAAAAGAAAGCAGGGCGCGTAAAAGTTTGGCGGGGACCTGGAAGGTGTACCTAGTCAGAAAAGGTCTGTGCGGTCGGAAAAAAGGCTCCGCGGGCTGGGAAGACAACGATAGAGGCGGAGGGTAGGGGCCCAACAAAGTCATCGGCCCTGGTGCAGTCCGTACTGCAACAAGGGGTACGGCCCCCCCTCCCCTTTCACAAGTTTTTTTTTTCAACTTTTCTTTTAACACCCCAAAAAAACTTTTAAAATAAAATATTTTTCATTGGTTTTTTTTAATAATATTTTTTTAAAAAAAATTTTGGAAGAAGAAAATAAAACCAGAAAGAGAAAATAAAAAAATTGTCGAAGTGCATGTACAGGTGGCGATACAATGGTATAGGCAAAAAAAAAATTTCCTCAAAGGTCAACGATGACCAAAGTTGTCGAATTATATATCAAAATTTGTGGAATCGGCCTCCTAAAGCCAATTGTGTGGTCCTTTTGGTCCCAAATTGCTTTGAAAAATAGGTGCCCCTTGGACCACAAAAAAAGTTGAATCTTCAAACCCTCACAGATCTAGTCCCATGAATCAAAAATTGACAAACAAAAGGTCAATCTTGACTATTTCCCACGTGTCAAATTCAATGGTGAGGTCCAAATCAATCCAAATTGCATAAAAGATCTATTATACGTAGAATCTACCAATCAAAAGAACAAGAAAGCCTTGAGTTTGAATCTCTTATACCATGTTAAAGTTATGAAATACAACCTCACATAACCCAATGAACACCTGTATGCAAATAACCTGTCACAACAATGGAAGATTCACAAAACACAAAGATTGCTTTGAAAACCTAGAGCAAAAGAATGCAATAATAATAATCAGATCAACAAGGATTACAAAGGGATCAATCCTTATAAAAGGAGATCAAAACCTAAAAACATAAACCCTAAAAAGCAATTAATAATTAATAATGAATTAATTATTAATATTCCTAAGTTTAGCTTCCTAGATTTAGCTTAAGTGAAATAGAGAAAAGGTGACTTAATTATTAAATTAATATGATTTAATTAATTAAGAAAACTAATACCTTTTACTCTAACAATAGGGTGAGGAGCAACACGAGGTGAGATGAATGCTAGGGCACTACATTTTTATCAAGAAAGAGAGCAAGATCTGTTGAAAGACATATAAGAGCACGATCATATTGTTCTTGAACAAACTCCTTAAATGATTTACACTTTCCAAGAGAATGAGAACCACCATGATGAAAAAGACAATATGCACTTCCTTCTTTATGCTTAGTGCTAATTGCCAAACTTCAAAAAAGGAAAAACAACATTCTTATCATACTTCAATTTCCAAAAGATTCACGTAGCCAATTTTTCTTGATCATCCATAGTTGTAGGCTTATTCTTTTAAGATTGAGAACAAGAGTTATTATTATTAGAAGGATTATCATCGGTGATTTTAACTTTGCCACTATCAATAAGTTCTTTTATTGAATTTTAAAAATCAGGACAATCATTAGCATGATGGTCGCGAGTTTGATGAAATGAACAAAAAGGAGTTTTTGAAGAAGAAGCATTTTTACAAGAATAAATGACTTGTTGTCTTGCAAGATGATTTTTAAAGTCTTGAATCATAAGGAGGTCATCCATAAGAGATTTATTATTGTTTCTTAGGCCTTCTATAGTGATTTGTGTAGGAGGGTTTATAGGGACTCAAATTCCTTGTTCAAATTTTCCAAGTCCTTGTCCTCTAAAACCTTGTTTTGATATTATATTAATCCCACTCAAGTATAGGAATTTGTTAATTGAAAAGGTTGAGGAGCATTGTAATAAGTTTCTTTGAAGTTTGTAGTGTAAGGATGTTTAAAAGGAATGAAAGGATTAGTAGATGAAGAAGGAGTATCTTGCGGAGGAGGATTTTCCTTTCTTTCATCATGCATATCCTCTTTGGTAGATTGGGAAGGAAGATCCTTATCATCTAAGGCCTCATTTTTACCTAATCTTATACGAGGAGAGAGATCGTGAATGAAATGCATAACATCATCTTCTGTACAAATGTTTTGATGTTTAAGATAGACTCTAGGAGAATAAGGAGGATTTAGAGAGATGGAAACACCATTATTTTGATTTTACGCCCCTTGTGCAAGTGTATGTGTACGAGAAGAAGATGGGGCCATGTTGCTCTTCAACGTTTGCCCTCCATTAGAGAGATCATTGATAGGATAATTAGCTCTTTCTTCATTCACATTAGATACACCGGGAGAGGTACAAGTATTAGATTTTCCATTAACATCTCTAGGATTGGGATCTGTAAAAGCTTTGAGTGATCTACATATGAAATACATTTTCCTAAAAACATCACCATACCACAACACACATGATAGATTAAAGCTTTGAGATCTAATTGATGAAAAAGAAGCAACTTGGAAATCCTAAAAATGCAATATGTCCAAGTGTTATGAATGAAATGAAGTAACATGAAGTGAAAGAAGACATTATCTAACACATGATTATAATAAATATAGGTAAAAATCAATGTAATCATATGTGAAATGGCTAATAAATCAAATCTATCAATTGCCATGATGAATATTTAAATTTAGATCCAAGAAAATTAATCAAAATAAATTAGGGTTTTATAAATGAACCCTTTTTATTTATGTAAATTGATAAAACCCACAAATATGATTTTTTTTTTGTATTTTTTTGGTTTAAAATGTGAAATGAAAATTTGAAATTTGAAATTTGAATTTTGAAAGTTGAAATTTAAAATTTGGAACTTGAAAAATAATTGAATAATGCAAAATTTTAGAAAAAATGATTATTCAATTAAATAAGCAAATTAATTTGAGATTTTGAAAATATAAAGGATAATTGTGAAAATTTATGCAACCCTCCTAGGAAATTTAAATTTTAAATTTGGGCTTTGTAAATAACCTCTTAATTTTAAAATTAAAATTAAAAAATATCCAATGAAAATTTAAATTCAAAATTAGGGCCTTATAAAAAGAACCTCTTAATTTCAAAATTTAAATTTAGATCTAAGGTTGAAATTTGGAAACTCAAATAATTAATGCAAAGTTGGAAAATGCACAAGGTTAATTTAAATTTAAAAATTAGGGCTTTTTTAGCTAACCAATTAATTTTAAAATTTAAATTTGAAATTTGATCCAAGATTGCAATGTTGAATTTGAACTTTAAATGGTAAATTCTAAATTTAAACAACCCACAAGTTCAATTTTATTATTTTTTAAAATAAATTGGGGTTTTTGAAATTAACCACTTCATTTTAAAATTTGAATTTGGAATTAAACTTGAAAGTGAAAATTTGAATTTTTAAATTAAAAAGCACTTAGATTTGAAATAATTAATCCAAACTAAACAATTCACAAGCTTAATTTTGAAATTAAAAATTAAGGTTTTAGTGATTAACCTCTAAATTTTTAAATTTTGCAAGGAAATCAAACTTGTAAATGAAAATTTGAATTTAAAATTGCATACACACTCAAATCTGAGAACATAAATCAGAATTAAAGGTGTAAGGAGTTGGGTTCGCCAAAATGTAATGGTGAAAAATTAGGGTTTCCACCATTAGAGAGATGAAAACCACTAATTTTCCATTACATTCAAAAGAGGGATGAATCCAATAGATCCAATCCCAAATGAAGAGTGATAGGGATTGAATGTTGAATAGATTTAAGGAGTGTGTGAATTTATTGAACCTCTTTTGTGATTTGAACCGTTGAATTAAGGTAAGATGTTGAAAAATGAAGGTAAAATAGAGAAAACAGTGAGCTACAAACGTGGGATTTTCGCATGCACCTAGATTTGAGCAATATATGCAAATTCAAATCTGATCCTTGAAAAAGCTCCAAAAATGTCGGGACCATGGTGGTGGTTGGCCTAGTCCTCCTACTTTTTTGCACGCCAAAAAGGGTCGATTCGTCTCTACAAATAAAGCTTAATCTGAAGATCGTAGCTCCGTACTTGTTTTCGACATACATATTAATGAGGGGAAATAGGTTAGAAATAGGGGTTTGCCTAAGTCAAACCCCACTTTAGGAATTAACCTTGAATAAAATATCACAAATACTTGAAATAAATGATGGAAAGGTATACCTCAGATCTGTAATGACTGATAATGATGCTTTGCTTCTTGAATGTAATCACATATGTTGTATGAAAATGGCATGAACATGACTAAACCCTAATCACACACACATTCTTGCAAATGAATGATGTAAAGTTGCTCCATAATAGGTAGATGAATGATGTAAAGTTGCTCCCAATTTTGCCATATATCTGCCTCATGCCAAAATGAGAGGGGAAGACCTCCTTATATACTTGTCCATCATCAAACATATAAATTTCCCGACATAAGTCGACATGAAGCAAGGTTTCCCACTCAAAATTCAAATAAGGCAAAGGGTTTAAATTAGGGCCCAATTAGGGAGGACCACGGTGTGACGTCATGGTTCCATTGAGGACCAAAGAGCCATGCCCTGGTCCTACTCCATGTTTGGGCCAGGTTTAAGGGTCTTGACAAGGTGAAATCTGAAAATATGGCCATTATTGCATGGTGCAAGCATAAATAGGTGTATATATATATATATATATATATATATATATATATATATATATATATATATATATATATCCTTCACCTCATGCATCTCCAGTTTGTTGTGAACTTTGAAAAGGAAATAATATATAGAGAGAGAGAGAGCTTTTGTCTTCAACTATAATTTCTATATTATTTCCTTTTCAAAGTTCACAACAAACTAGAGATGCATGAGGTGAAGGATCTATTGATACCTCTCCTTAGATTGTCACATGACCTTTTGCATTTTAGGGCACACAATACTTGTTTGCTTATGGATTTTGTGACAAAAACTTCCAATTTTTTGAGCACGTTACTTCTTTCGCACACTTTCTACCCCCAATTCACATGCAACATAGAGTTAGGTGTTCTCTAGTATTGAGACTGATATGGCTGGTTTTGATTCCTATAATAATATTAGAGCTACAAATTTTGTGCTTTAACAAACATTTGCAATCCTTTTGCAACAATCTCATTCCAACAATATTTTAGATCACGAGAGTGATAGTGAACTGAGTGTGGATTACTCTATTATTTTTTGGCTACAAAACTTGGGTGAGGATAATACTAATGACATCGAGACAAATTTTTGCAGTCTTTCATAGTTCTCTAGTAGTTATTGTTGTAATGGATCAATCTTACCATTTAGACATAGCAATAAAATAATGAACGAATAATATTTTTTGTATTATAATTGCAACATTAATGTGTCATAATTGCATGTCAATATTCTAGAGTAGCCATGACACAAAATAATAAAACTATCAAAGCATGCAGTTGATGTATATAATACAATTATTTGAGTGGATGAGTTAGTCCTATTATCATGTTGTTGTCATAGACATGCATGAGGGTGGAGTTCACTCTAACACGAGTGACTAGATCCAAACCATGATCATGATCTATCATAAAATTGATCAAAAGTGCAAGATAAATACACACACGCCTTCAACAAAATGTAATTACTTAAATGTGGCTACATAGGAACTCTTTAGGTTTAATGACTACAAAACTAAAATGGAAATTTACAAAGCTTCAAAAATCCCATGTAGCTACAAAATTGTAAGAAAACTCCATAAGTCTCATTTAGTTGCAAAATTTTAAGGGAACTCCAAAGGTCTTGTGAAATTGCAAAAACTGTAGAAAACTTTAAAAGGCCCACATAATAGCAAGGGAACTTCAAAATTCCCATGCAATTAAAATACCACAAGAGAACTCCAAAATTCCCATGTAGTTGCAAAACTAAAGGGAACTCCAAAAGTCCCACATAGTTACAAAAATATAATGAAACTTCAAAAAGTTCCATGTAATTGTAAAATTTCAAGGGAGCTCCAAAATTACCAAATAGTTATAAAATAGTAAGGGGGCTTCGAAATCTAATGTAATTACAAATTTTCAAGGGAAATCCAATCATCCCATGTAGTTGCAAAACTATTCAGAGAACTCCAAAAGTCCAACGTCATTATAAAACTACAAGGGGGCTTCAAAAGTTACACAAGACATTTAATATTCATGAATTCAACTAAATATATTTTAACTCAAAAGTACATTTTCATTTACAAGAATTGGCATTAACCATGTGATGCAAGAAAGCATAAAGATATAATCAATTTAATGATTCAAGTTATCATTTTTCATGACCTGGTAACATTAAACCCCATTTACTTGTTGTAGCGTCCTAAAATTGCGACACTTGCAATTTCGACCGCATTTGGGTCTTCACGATGGTGATGCAACACGGAACCTGAATGGAGACCCCGAAACTTGTTCATGACACCAAAAATTGCATTTTTCAGCACACTGGCCTGATCCTCCTTGCACCCTGCTGTCCCTAGAGGTGGGACCATGGCGCCCAGTGCCCTGGTCCCTGGCCCTATTTTGGGCCCGGTCTCCTATGGGGTTTCGGGTCTTTATGTTTGCAATTTGGAAAATAATACTTCCTGGTCGGCCCAAGGTCGGAAGAATCAGTCTTTTAACCCTAATTGACAAGTATATAAACTACATTTCCTCTCCCATTTTGGGGAGGAAGGACATATGTGTACAAGACGCGGAAACAATATTCAAGCATTCCTTCAAGCAATTGAGCATTCTAAGTCTCCATTCAAGGCTAAGTGTTGCATTCAAGATAAGGATTCAACCATTGAAGAGGAGATCACATATCACATACAACATACAACATACAACAACATCTACACCTTCGCATGTAAGAATACAAACATTCTTACAACAAGGTACTAGTACTTGTTTTACATTACAATCATTTACATTTACAGCAATTTCTTATTTCTTGGTTAATTCCAAAACCGGGGTTTGACCTAAAGGCAAACCCCTCATCCCTAACCCCCCAATCGTCCTCTCTTTTCTGTGTGTAGGTTGCAGGTATGCGGCTGTAATTGAAGATATGGAATCCTTGTGTAGAGACGAACAGATCCCCCTTCGTTTCGCGAATTTTTCGGAGGACCGTGTGCACGCCGGGCGCCATCGTCCCGTCAACTTTTGCTCAAATTTGCAGAACAGCACCGTCTTGACATTTTACTGCTAATTCCAGGTCCGCAGCTTCATCCCATATCCCTATCTCTGTTTATAAGCGAATCTTTCCTACTTTACATGCATTCCTAGTTCAATCTTTCTATCTACATTCTTTACAAAAGAGGGTATCCTTGATGTCCTGACCCTTGAAACTCATATAGAATCCAATCTTGCATTGCGTGGGATTGGATCTTGTGGGTTTCAACCCCTCTTTTGAATGTAAAGTCTCCCCTAAGTGAAAACCATCAACCCTAGTGACTCTCCCTTCTCTCTCCTTGGAGTTGGGGAGGAGAGAACAACTAGGGTTCGATTTTTCCACTTTACATTTTGGTGAACCCGACGTGAACATCCTTTCTGATTATTCATGGTTAGATTTGAAAATTGGATTCCTTGATTACATTTCCATGTTTGATCTTTTGCAAAATTTTAGAGGTCAATTGCATAAAAACCCTAGAATTTTCTTTTTAAGTAATTAAACTTGTGAAATGTTTAATTGTTAATGCTTGTTTCAGATCTACCCTTCTATTGTAAATTATCAATTCACATTTGTGCTTTAATTCTGAAAATTAAGTGGTTAAATGTCAAAACCCTAATTTTTGAAACCCTCTTGATTCAACCTTTGACTGATAATTTCACTAATCAAAACACTTCCAAATCGGTTGTAACTTTGGATTCCGCAATAAAATCACAATATCTTTCATCCCTGAAAATTTGGAAAAAAGTTGCGAGGACCATGTGCACCCCGAGCGCCATCGTCCCTGACATTTTTTCTGAAATTTCGGGAGCTAGATCTTACTGTATTTTTCTGCTAAAATCCAGAATTTTGGCTAATTTTATCAATTTTAACACCTTCAAAATTAAAGTCAAAGTTGGTCTAGCGATTGCTTGGATAAAGGCTTCTAATCATTCAAAAATTGTTGAAATTGAAATTCCTATCAAAATTGTGTTTCTTACGGTCCTAAATCTGAAAAGTGTGTTAGCATTCATTCGAAATTTCAGTGCTTTATTCAAATTCTTGCAATTTGTGACTTTTGAAATTAAATGCTTAATTACAACAACTTTGATTTCCACTTTCAAAATTGAATTTTGCGTGAAATTGAGTCAACTTCTAAATTTCAAAACTTGCATTGCTCTTAGCATTCCCTCTAAAATCATAAAATTCAAAATTTTAGTTTCCCTCTCTTTTTCAAAATTCAAATTTTGCATTTTTCGACAATCTGGGTAGGGTTCAATTTTGAGATTGCAACTTTAATTTGGCCTATCTACAGATCGCAAAATCACTCAATTTTTTCAGGTTAGCTGTAAAATCATCATAACTTTCATCCCTGCAAATTTCGAAAAAAGTTGCGAGGACCGTGTGCACCCCGAGTGCCACGGTCCTGGACATTTTTTCCGAAATTTCGGGAGATTGTCCTGATTGTATTTAACAGCTTAAATCTAGAAGATTGGCTGATTTTACGGAAATTTGCTACCTCTAAAATTCAAAATCTTCTCTCTTTCTTTAGTGCATGAGTTTTACAACAATAAGTCCTACTTACACTATTCCCGTTAGACGAAGCCTTAGAATTAATTCCTTCCAAGGTTTAATTACTGAGGAGCTGGAACCTAATTTGAATGGCCTTTTCAACGAGGACATGGGTAATTCCTCTAATCCTCTTAATGATGAAGAAGCTCTCCATGAGGTTTCTGTAGAACAACTGTCAAAATTGGATAACCAATTTGACGATTTTCGACAATGGATGTCTCAAGAATACCCTGATAGTCAAGCTCTTCCTTTAATTGAGGGTCTAAAACGTATGCTTCAAAGTGATAAGAATGGAATTGATATTTTGCGTGGTATTGCACACATTGTGGATTCAAATGTGATGCCTATGAAGAGTTGTGCTAAAACTTTGGGTTATACACAACCTCCTACTCAAGACAATCATTCTATTCCTTTGACGACTTCTATTGCTAGTATACCTACTTTTACATCAAACATAATGACTACTTCAATACAAGACATTCCTCCTATGATCACTAGTCATGGGGGCAATCCCTCTTCTTCAATCAACCCTCTTCCTTCATTCAATCCGACTTCTTCATTCATTCCTTCAATAAGTGTTCCTATTATATCACCGCAAATGAACATGACAGAAGGGGGCAATTCGTTTTCCATTCCTCCTTGTAGTGTTCCTCCTGTCCAATCATCTCCTATGACTAACTATCATAGTGTCCCACCACCTTACTCTCTACCTTCTTTCAATAACATAACACCTCCATCACAATCTAACACGTCTAATATGAACTCTTCAACTGAAGCGACCATTAACAATCTTGCACAAACTGTCTCTTCTTTACAGCAACAAATTGCCTCTATGAATCAATCTAAGTTTAGTGTGCCCACATTTGATGTTGCGAGCCCACTTTCTCTTGATATTGTTCGAGCTATTCCCCCTAAACATGTTGAAATTCCGCATTTGGAGCTTTATAATGGTAAGGGTGATCCTCTAACACATGTTAAGACTTTTCAAACAATATGTACTGATTTTGCTTATGACCAAAGGTTGCTTGCAAAACTGTTTACTAGAACATTAAGAGATAAAGCTCTACAATGGTATTGCTCGTTGCCTTCCTATTCTATTACTTCTTTCGAACAACTCGCAAATGCTTTCATTCAACAATTTCAAAACAATATAAGTCCTAAAGTTACTTTGATTGATTTAATGCATTGTAAACAAGGTGTTAAAGAAAAAGTGATTGATTTCATTGGTAGATATAAGCATTTGTATGCTCAATTTCTTTTCCAGTGCCTCACAATGATATTCAAAGAATCTTTATTTCTAATTTACAAAAAGATATTAGAGAAAAACTTTTGTTTTCTAAGTTTACTTCTTTCCAACAGTTGTGTGCAACTCTACACAATTATCAACTGACTGTGAGTCAAATGGAACAATCACATCCTATGGCTCCGAGTGATAAGGGTGATAGTAGTCAACAACCATTTGGGAAGTTTAAACCGAACAGAGAGTCCATTAAATTCAATGAAAACATCATCAACAACAATGTGAATGCAGCATCAGGTGTGCCTCCTATTTCTAAGTTTTTCAAGAAAGAAAGAAAGTTTACTCCTTTGAATGAATCATTGCATAGTATTATGAATAAGTTATTGGAACAAAATGTGCTTACTCTTCCTCCTATAAAGCAAATAGATCCTGCAAAGATTAACTCACCCTATTTTGATAACAAATCCTTTTGTCAATTTCATCGTCATCCTGGGCATGATACTGAAAAATGTTTTGCTTTAAAGGGAAAAATTCAAGATTTGATTGATAATAATACTATTTCTGTTTCTGGAGTGAATGATAAAGGCAACACATCTGTAGCTCCTCCTAACCAAAATCTTCAGATTTTTACTGATCCATTGCCTTCTCATACCTCTAATGCGATTGATACTACTGATTCCTTTGTCTCAC
Organism: Cryptomeria japonica; assembly: GCF_030272615.1. Lineage (NCBI taxonomy): Eukaryota > Viridiplantae > Streptophyta > Pinopsida > Cupressales > Cupressaceae > Cryptomeria > Cryptomeria japonica. The sequence continues at coordinate 643,511,506 of NC_081405.1, read as the reverse complement.
TTGATGATCTTGTGTCTATGACTCCAAATGTGATTAAATTTGTGGAGCAACAGAAAATCCCTAAAGAACCTTCCATCACCTTTGATTCTAGCGAAACTATCAGGGCATCTGATGGTACTTTATATATAGTTGCAAAAGTAAAAAATGCACCTTGCCGTGGAGTGCTTATTGATCCTTCTTGCATGGTTAATGTCATTACTGAAGAATTTCTTTTTACTTTGCAATTGAATCAAGTGATCTATGATGAAACAAATGTGGTTGTGAAACTATTTGATGCATTTTCTTCTCCTGCAATTGGTTCTATTACATTACCTATTGAGGTCCATAACAAATCCCTTGATGTGGACTTTGCTATTATTCCATCATCCGAACAATTTCGTGTGAAGCTAGGATATCCTTGGCTATCTTCCATGAAAGCTATTGCTTCTCCTATTCATAAGTGTTTGAAATTTCCCCATAATGGTGAAGTTGTTACTGTCAATCATAGTCTCTTTAAACTAGCTGAAAGAACTTCTAGCGTTCCTATTGATTATTTTTGGCCTAAACAATTCCAATCCCTTCCTCCGCGAAGTGATCATCTTTTCAAATCTTATCAAAAGTGGAGAACAGATATGATCCTATCTCTAAGTGAACCTAGAACACCCAAACTTGACATTCCTATCATTCTTGAGAAGGAAGTTCTTCCTTTGAAAGATAAAACTAATGTCTTTCCTCAAGAAGATTCCCAACCCATTCCTATGGATGTGACTATGCCTATATCTAATAAACTTCCTAAGAGTAGACCTATCCCTCCTCATCATGATGGACTTGGTCTCCTTCCTAAACCAAATATTCCTCCCTTATATGGAGTAGTTCCTCCTCCTTCCTCTTATGAAGAGAAGAGACCTTCCTCTTCTCCTATTTTTCAACCTAAGAGACCACAACCTAAACACCCAAGTGATAAGGATGAGAACATTCCTCCTCCTCAATCTTCTCAACTTCCTACTAAGACTAGACGAAATCGTTCTGCACGTGAATGTCGGCGAAAGCGTCGTCTTAGAGCTCAAACTTTGCAATCCCCAAAAACACCTTCAACTAATATGATTCCATTTTCTCCTCAGCCGACGATTGAGCCGAAATCTCCTAAACATAAGATGCATGATGGTCTTGATCCTATGCGAGTTAAAGACCCTATTTTTATAAATCTTGATGATGATATAGATGAAAATGTTACTTCTCTTGCTTCTGATAGTGAATATGAACTTGTTGATGTTGATAACCATTTATCTAACGAATTTTCTAAAGCACTTATCCTAGCTCCTAGACAAGAACAACGTGGCTTGGAACATGAACATAGCCCTTGTTTGGATCTTGTGATAGCTCCATCTGCTGTGTTGGATGTTCCTCCTCTAGCGTGTTCCCTACCTTCCCGAAACATTGATCAGCAAGATCGGGGGGTAGATGACGTGCTAGACTAGTTTCATTAGCATAGCAAATTCTCTCCTCCTCTCTTTCTTTTGCTACTTCTTCTATGTGTTATTCTCATTCTTCTATTTGTTGTCCTTAGTGTTGTCTACTTGAGGACGATGCAAAACATTGAGATCTCTTTTGGTCTCTCTCATGTTGACTCAAAAGACACATGTGTTCCCTTCTTCTAGGTGACCTTCCTTGATTGGGGAATGAAGAACAATTATGCATACATACATATGATATACATGAATTATCATACAGCATACTGACCCCGAGGAAAGCGAAGTCACCTTGTGCTTTATGTTTTGTGTCTATTATCCTTGGGCTTATCTCACACTTGGGGGCTAAATCCTTGTGATAATGTGCTCCTTTCTCATTTCTTATATGTATCACTACCTTAAAGCAATCACCCCCGGTGAGGCGTGTGCGATCGCTTTAACGTAGGGGGGCATACATCCCGTCCATATCTTTTCAAGATACTTGAAAATTTCTTGACAAATTTAGCTTTGCCTTGAAAAATTTTTATATCTTTCTTGCATGACTCATAGTGAGGGAACCTTACTACTGACAGTCATGGTTCTCCCTCGTGATCTTCCCTTTTACTTTGTCAATCGAAGTCGTAAGATCCTTATTTCACTGGGGGCTAGGTGTATCTTGCCTCCTTGACGTGGTGAAAGTTTTTCAATGTTGTTTCCTTGTACTTTACCGAAAGTATGAGTGTACGCTTATACTCCCGCTAAAGTGGGGGCTAAATGTAGCATCCTAAAATTGTGACACTTGCAATTTCGACCGCATTTGGGTCTTCACGATGGCGATGCAACACGGAACCTGAATGGAGACCCCGAAACTTGTTCATGACACCAAAAATTGCATTTTTCAGCACCCTGGCCTAATCCTCCTTGCACCCTGTTGTCCCTGGAGGTGGGACCATGGTGCCTAGCACCCTGGTCCTTCAGGATGAGGGCGCCCAGCGCCCTGGTCCCCCAGGACCATGGCGCCCAACGCCCTGGTCCTTGGCCCTATTTTGGGCCCGGTCTCCTATGAGGTTTCGGGTCTTTATGTTTGCAATTCAGAAAATAATACTTCCTGGTCGGCCCAAGGTCGGAAGAATCAATCTTTTAACCCTAATTGACAAGTATATAAACTACATTTCCTCTCCCATTTTGGGGAGGAAGGACATATGTGTACAAGACGTGGAAACAATATTCAAGCATTCAAGCATTCCTTCAAGCAATTGAGCATTCTAAGTCTCCATTCAAGGCTAAGTGTTGCATTCAAGACAAGGATTCAACCATTGAAGAGGAGATCACATATCACATACAACATACAACATACAACAACATCTACACCTTCGCATGTAAGAATACAAACATTCTTACAACAAGGTACTAGTACTTGTTTTACATTACAATCATTTACATTTACAACAATTTCTCATTTCTTGGTTAATTCCAAAACTGGGGTTTGACCTAAAGGCAAACCCCTCATCCCTAACCCCCCAATCATCCTCTCTTTTCTGTGTGTAGGTTGCAGGTACGCGGCTATAATTGAAGATCTGGAATCCTTGTGTAGAAATGAACAGATCCCCCTTCGTTTCGTGGATTTTTCAGAGGACCGTGTGCACGCCGGGCGCCATCGTCCCGTCAAATTTCGCTCAAATTTGCAGAACAGCACCGTCTTGACATTTTACTGCTAATTCCAGGTCCGCAGCTTCATCCCATATCCCTATCTCTGTTTATAAGCAAATCTTTCCTACTTTACATGCATTCCTAGTTCAATCTTTCTATCTACATTCTTTACAAAAGAGGGTATCCTTGATGTCCTGACCCTTGAAACTCATATAGAATCCAATCTTGCATTGCGTGGGATTGGATCTTGTGTGTTTCAACCCCTCTTTTGAATGTAAAGTCTCCCCTAAGTGAAAACCATCAACTCTAGTGACTCTCCCTTCTCTCTCCTTGGAGTTGGGGAGGAGAGAACAACTAGGGTTCGATTTTTCCGCTTTACACTTGTAACATTACAAGGGTAATATGCAGTGCCTCTCCTTAAGCCATCTAGCTCTTTTGAATGACAATAGATCTCTTTGATATAGTGTAGTCTACTAAATGTTGATTTGAGGATATTATATTATGTACTAACCCTATTTCATGATGTGAGATTGATTATGATATTGCTTGATTGTGTGTGAGTGTCTTCTACTGTCTTCGTGATAGGGACAATGTCACATTACTCATTGTGAGCGGGATGTGCCATTGTGATTCTCTATCACTTCCCTGTTATTATATATTGTATATGTTGTATAGTGGCCTTGTGGATGCAGGATTTGCAGGTACCAGATATCGACTCCACCTGGCTTCATAGGTCTAAGTGTGTCTTATCCCAATTACAAGTTGATCGAAGTTGACATGATATCCCACCCTATACTCTAGGTTTAAGTTGATTACCCTTGTTAGTTTAGAGTCTTGGCGCAAGTCGTGATTAGTGTGTAATGCTTTCTTGGATTATTTTATGGTGGCTTGCTTTGTGCAGTTTGGTAATTATTATTTGGTTAATTATTAATTAATTGATCAAATGATTTATATAGTTTAATAATGTTAAATTAAATTAATGGACATATAGTTTATAATAATTAAATAAATAAATATATAATATATATAGTTGGCAATAATAAAAATATATAAATAAAGGCCTACTAATGGGATTTTGAAGGCTTATCCTCCTAAGGTTGTTGAAAAAAGTCATGTGTGGATACCGCCGGACAGGGGATAGATCAAAATCAACTTTGACGGGGCATCCAGGGGGAATCCCGGGATCTCCGGTGCAGAGGTCATTACTCGAGATGAGAAAGGTAGTATTTTAGCATTTGGAGAAAAAAGATTGGTGGATGGCACTAACAATGACGTTGAGTGTCAAGCAACAATTAAAGCAATTCTTATGGCGAAAAAATTGGAGGTGATAAAACTACACCTTGAAAGGGACTCCCAAATAGTGGTGAATGGCATCACTAGGGGTAGGATGGATGCTTGGCATCTGGATAAACATATTAGAAGAATACATGACCTCCTGAATGGGTTCGAGGACTTTAAAGTATCACATGTTCTAAGAGAAGTGAATGCAAAAGCTGATGTGCTCTCGAACATAGGTGCAAATGGTTCCTTGGCTGAACATTTTAATTTCTCTAAAGACTTAAGGGATTTGGATCCCTTAGAATATCATTGAGTTTGAAAGGGGAACTCGAGAAGTTGTGAAAAGCAATGTGTGAACCCATTTTAGATACGCATGTACAGGGGTGGGGAAGGCTTATGAGAATTGAGTACACTACAATGGCAACAAGTAGAGAAAATGGCGGCGAAGGTGCAATGATGAGAATGAATGGAACTTTGGATGTGCTGGTGATGTGCGGTGTGAGATGGTGCATGCAGTGTAATAATTGGATGGGGTGGTAGCGTGTTGTGACATTATGGTCCTTGGTTTTTGGCATTTCAAAGAAGGATTGCAATTTCCTTTGTGAGCGTCGTTTCTTGGTTGTGTGGTAGGGGAACAATGGAAGCAAATTTCTCGCTGCTCACTATGGGCCAAATGCCTGCCTTTCGAGGCCCTATTTCAAGCCATCGTCTGAATAATGTATTTAGGGTGGAAGAGGAAGAATTTTGGAAGGTTGTTCGTTTGATGTTTGGGGACGAATTCCTGGACATTGACTGTCGCCCGCAAACTAATTTGGACGTATCGTCCCTATTTGTGGCACTGACACTGATGGTGGGAAGTTCAAGGGAGGAGGTGACGCAGGTGGCGTCTCTAGTTCTAAAACCAAAATGGTTGATTGGCCTGGCGATGTTGGTGGAACAAGCAGAGATTGGTGTGGGTTTGCGAATGGAGCAAGGGTCGTGGAGGCGCTTAGGCGGGTAGAATGATGCAGTACAGCCTTTGGTGGTGTGGTCAGCCTCTCACTCAGTTGAAACCCAGTTGGAGAATGCAAGGAAAGGGTGGTGAGATCTGTTGGACTTTGTTCGGAAGATGGGTCCGACAGAGTGGACGAAATTGCACGGCAAGCAGACCTCGGTGAAGTTGCAGGCTCCAATTGGTGAGGATGGGCAGCCGATGGTGCATCATCAAATCCCACGGAAGATGGCGAAGATCATGGAACGTAGCGAGTTGCAAGGAGGATGACCGAGAACCATGACCAGTGCTGGGATGACGCAGTCCAATGTAGGACCCAGTCATGCCATCCCCAATTTCTCCAGGGAGGAGGCCCTTGGCTGGTTCCGGTAGGATGGTTTCATGAGGAAATTTCTGTTAGTAGGTCATTGGTTTTTTTGGTGGTTTTTCACTTATGTAAGGAATGTAACCTTAGTGGTAGGCATAGATGGTGTTGTCTTTCCGTCTCGGGGTTCATTTTGAGTTTTGTAGGGCCGAGACCTCATATAGTCTTATGATAGTGGAAAAGTTGCAGAGCAGCTGAAGGCATGTAATTTTCTCCTTTCACTCAATACAAAGATTAAACCTGTTATCGATAATATATATATATATATTAAGTGGCATTGCCACCTTTTCTCAAAAAAAAAAAAAACAAAAAAAAAACTAATAGTTGGTAATAATATTGAATATAGTTGAGAAGTAATGTTGGTAAATGATTTTATAATCATTCGATGTTTATTATTTATTAGATAATGGCTTTTGTAATTATTATTGATGTTATTATTAATATTGTTTTGTAATAACAAGGCTTTGATATTTAATTATTTATATAGCCTTTGATTATATTTCATTGTGGCTTTAATTTATAGCCCTTGGTTTTTTTATTTATTGGGGTTTATATTTAATAAGTGATTTTATATTATTGATTTATGATCATTGGATAAATATTATCTATTAGTTTGGGTGTTTGTTTATACGCCCTTGGCTATTTTGCTCATGGGATTTTATACTTAATTGTGACGTGAGGATTATTATTATTATTTCTCTTTTTACACTTTTGGATAATTAATATATTCTTTCTACTTACCCTCTTAATCTATTGGTTGAATTATTGAGTAAGTTAATTAAATAGTATTTTATTATTCTTACATTAGTTTATGTGAAAGGTTGGTAAGAAATATATTATTTTGTAATATTTTGATTAGCTGATATATTCTATAGTTTATGCTTATATTTTATCTTTATTGGCTTTCCTATGTATTTTGTCAGGTGAGCATTTTCGGGTTTTCTCTTGCAAGTTTGGATTTTTGGTTGAAGATTTGGAGATTAGAGATTTCTTGGCTTGCTTGGATTGTGGATTGCGCTTCTTCAAATTTTCTTTTCCATTATTTCTATCTTCCAGGTTGGAGAAATCCTCTTCCTAAGAATTTTATTTTCAGGAAAGATTGTCTACATTGTCTTTTCATGAAAGATTGTCTTCAGGGTTGTTTGGGAAATAAATATTTACATAATATAGTTTTGGATAAATAATATTTCATAGAATGAATAAAATATATAATTTATAATATAGTTTGGGAAAAATATATTTGTCTGAATATTTTGATTGTCGTGAATGTCTGGCTCTACTTTGTTGTGTTTGTGAATTTTGCTTCCTTGGATATGATTCTTGTTGGGTTTGAAGGCTAGGCTTTGGATTCTAGAAGCTATTTGGTTTATTAGTTGGTTGGGAGCTTTATATTTAGTGTCATGTGAGTTTTCATGGCTAGAAATTGTTTGGAGTAATTATTTTTGAGTTGAATTTTGCCTCTATGAGTTTATTTTGAGTGTGGAATTTATTTTCCATAGTTTCATATTAGTCATTTTTTGGAAACTATGATAGTTAATTTAAAATTGTAGGTTAAACATTTTATTAATGTAAAATTTATTAATTAGTTATAATTAAATTAACATTTCATTCTATTTTGTTTGTTAATATTTTCTTCGTCAATTTTGTTTATTAATTATTTTTTTGTCAATTAAAATTCTTTGTTAGGTAATTTATATTTAGATTAACTTACAAAAAGGAATTAGTTAATACTTTCTAATCTAAATTTTAGTTTGGTCCTCCATGAGTTGATCAAAGGGGATGATGGTGGTCTTCAAGGTACCACCAATGCCATCTGCATTATAAGTCCGGGGGCTGAATGTAGGAGCAATTGGGACATTCTTGGAGATAAGAACATCCCTCCCATAGTTGCCAGTTCAAATACTCCCTTGGAGGCCAAGGTTGAGGGGGAGGGAACACAAAACCCCACCACACCCCGTGAATTAACATCAGGTGACATTGATGGGAATTTGGGGCTTACCATCCCCCCTTCCAACCATAACATAGAGGATGACCATGGCACTGGACCCTGTGTGAAACTAGATGAATTTGAGGTTATCAACAATGGTGGAGATAAGTCCTTTTCCCCATATTCTAGAGTGTTTGATTTTGGTTCTAATAGTGGGGAAGGAGACCCATCTAGAAATAAATCTAAGAAAAAAAGGAGGAAAAGATCTCCTAAGGTCTCTAAGGAGACATCAGTTAGGAAGGAATCACTGGGACCCGAACAACTCTCTGAACTAAGGAAAAAAAGAGGTAGACCACTCTTAATAGTGGCTTTTGATGCTAGTCACCTCTCTAACCCTAAGGAATGGCCTAAGTGCTTCGAGGGGTTTAAATCCCTGATGGACACTACTGAACAATCCTCCTAATGTTGAAGGCCATCTCATGGAACATCAGGGGCCTAGAGGCCCCTGATAGGAAATATGTGGTGAAAATATTTCTAAATATGCATAAAGATATTGACTGTCTTATGCTCCAGGAGTTAAAATTAGTGAGATTCACCTTAGAAATTGGACTAAAATCCATTTGGAGGGAGGCCACTCCCATCTATACCAACCACCCTAAAGGAAGAGGGGGAGCTGCAATTTTATTAAGCCCTAATTGGGCAAATAAGGTGAAAAAGTGGGGGCAATCCCCTTGTGTAAGGTCAGTATGGGCTATCCTTCAAAATGGCAACTCCACCTTTGGCATCTGCTCAATTTATGCCTCCAATGACTACCGGGAAAGAGGAAGTATGTGGGAATGGATTGCTAATCTGGAAGATATCCCCTGGTTCCTGGGAGGGGATTCAACATGGTAGTAAATGCTCAAGATAAACAAGGAGGTAATAAGGTGGAATGGAAGTGTGCTGAGAGAGTGCAGTGGGAAAGGATGACTAACAAGATGAAACCGATTGATCCTTTAGCAAGAAAGAAAGGTGAGTATAATTCAATATGGTACACTTGGTGTAATCATCAACAGTATAATAAAAGAGTATATTGCAGGCTTGATAGATTTTATTTCAACAAAGACTTCTTCAAAATTATTAAAAAAGATGGGGGGCTTCAATATACTGTCATACCATATACACTATCAGATCATCACCCTATTATGATTGGCCTAAAGATAACTGATAGTAGGGTGATCCCACCAAACCCTAGCTCTAACTTTAGAATGAACACTAGTCTACTAAAGGATGAGGACCTGAAATGTGCTCTGTGTCTGGTTAGAATGTTTAATAAATATGGTAATAGCCAAATGTCCAACATAGACAAATGGAATCAAAATGTTAAAACCTAGACCTCACTCTGTCAAGCTGTGGGAAAAAAGAAGGCTAAGGATGCCAGAGCCTCTAAGTTACAATTGCATAATGCCCTCCAAGTGGCTGAGCTAGAACTTCAAGGGGATCCTAAAAATGTATCACTCACCAACCAGCTTGTTAGGGTCAAGACTAATCTGAGAAGACTACAGAATCAAAAAATCAAAGTGTGGAGAACTAGGGCTAAATTAAATTGGCTAGACACTGGAGATTGGGGCTCTAAATTCTTCTTCCAGTTTCTTAAAATGAAACAAGCCAAAGAAAAAATTGACACCATCTGGGAGCAAATTAAGAACCTCTCTGACCCAACTAAAATTCTTGAATGTTTTGCTCAGTTCTACAAGAACCTGTTCTCTATTGAACCAGGTAGGGAGGAACAGGAAAATGCCAGAAAGATTATTATGTCCTTAGTCCCTAAACATATTGACAAGGAGGATAGTAAGATACTTGAAATGGCTATCTCAAAAGAAGAAATCAAGGGAGCTATCTTGGCTCTTAGCAATGATAAATCCCCTAGCCCTGATGGATTTCTAGTAGAATTTTATAAAGAAAACATTGGATGGATTGTTGATGATCTGCACTCCCTATACACTGAAGCAATACAGATTGGCTCCTTGGGCAAGAATATTAACCAAGGTCTAATTAAGCTCATTCCTAAGGAGGGCAACAAAACCCTACTAAAAAATTGGAGACCTCTCACACTGTTGAATGTGTCATACAAAATCCTAGCTAAATTGATTGCATGCAGATTGGAGAAGATCTTGCCTAAGATTGTCAGTATTACTCAAATAGGGTTTGTTAAAGGACGTTATAAACAAGAAAACCTAATTACATGTTGGGAGTCGCTCCAGTGGGCTAAGGAATCAGGACAAAGTGGAGCCATGCTACTCATAGACTTTGAGAAAGCATATGACAGGATAGAATGGGACTATATCATTCAGATGCTTCAATCATTAGGCTTACCTCCTGGATTTTGTAATATGGTTGGAACTCTGCTATGTGATGCTAATGTTGTGGTTGAAGTAAATGGGATAACGTCCTCTAATTTTTCACCAACTAGATCCATCAGGCAGGGGTGCCCTTTAGCCCATGCCCTCTTTGTTCTAGTTGTTGATTTAATGTTCTACTTACTTAAGGACTCCTCATCTACTCCCCCTGTTAGGGGTATCTCCTTACCTAACAAGGGGGAAATATGTAATATCCAATTTGCTGATGAAACTACACTATTAATTAAGCTTGAGGAAGAGAACCTTGCTGCCCTGATGAAAAATATTGATCTCTCCTGTCTAGCATCTAGTAGCAAGATTGCTATCCACAAGTACAATCTTCTTGGTTGGGATGACAACCCTTCGGGCTGGCTCTCAAAGTTCTCTCTCAATTGGTTGGGCCCAATAGAGATTGTAAAATACCTTGGTATTCCCTTCTCTATTCTCCCAAATCTAAAAGAAATGTGGGAATGGGTAAGGAACAAGATTGATAAGAAACTCTCCAAGTGGAATAGAAACTTTCTCTCCTTGGCTGGAAGATTCTAGGTGTTTCAAAAAATATTGGCCTCATATAATATCTATTTCTCATCAGCCTGGCTCTTTAAGAATTACCAATTTAATCATGTCCAAAAGTAGATTAGAGAATTCTTATGGTCTTATGGCAAGGGTACTAAGAAGCAACATGCAGTCAAATGGGAGTGGTGCACTATGAATAAAATATTTGGTGGGATGGGGTTGAAAGACCTGAAGCTATAGGGCATTGCTCTTGCTTCCAAGTGGATTCTCAAGGCCATAGATGGTAATGAGCCATGGAAAATTCTTATAAGAAATAATATTATATGCTCAGTCCCTAAGGAAGCCAAGAAATGGAAAGACCTCCCAATACTAGATAGTCTTATGGGACAGTTTGAGGTAGCTCCAAATGGCTCTGATATCTTCGAGTCCTTATGGAAGGCCTGCGAACATGTGAAACACTTGGTATATATCAAAGTTAATGGCACCAAACAGGGAAATATTGCGGATGACGGATCGATATGGTGGAATCTATTTCATAATGGGAAACCATTAGCCACTCTCCAAGGTTGTTCTGAATTGAAATGGCATAATATGGGTATTAAACACTTTGAGCAGCTATTTGCAAATGACCAACTCAGATCTTGGGAGGAGCTGAAACTCACCTTTTCTATCCCGGCATCCCAGAGCAGGACGTATAACATTCTTAAAATGGCCTTATCCTCTCCTCTCCCCACCCCCACCCCCCTCTCCCTTGCCCCCGCCATGACTGCACTTTACTGGACTGATGGCACACCTCTTCCTTCCCTTAAAGCCAAATGCATCTATTCTACACTCACTGAGGCTGATACCATTTTCCTACACCTTAATAAATGTTGGGACCTAAACTGGGAGCCAAAGACCTGGAAAGATAGTCTGAGTAGGTTTTGGATGGCTCATAATGAACCAAAAAAACAATTCTTTGGTTGGTGCCTGCTATTAAATAAACTCTCCATAAAAAATAAGGAAGGTTCTTTACTAAGTTGTAGCATATGCAAAGTGCCTGAAACTGTGAAACATATCTTTTTTTAATGCCATTTTGCAAAAGAAATATCGAGACTCTTTGGATTTAACTTAGAATCTATTTCTTTTGAATTCATAGATATTATTCTAGGTTATATCAAGGGTTGTAGGAGAATTACAAATATCTTTTGGTCTTGTTTTTCCTTGGAGGTTCTTTGGCTCATATAGAAGTATCGCAATGATGACATCTTTAATAGCAATACCAGGCACCTCATTGAGTCTCTTAGGAGACTCATTGTTCATTCTATTTCCATGCAGGTCATTGTTGTACTTAAGCTCGACTCAGACAAGTTTGACAGGTGGATCAAGGAGGGTGCTACCACTGTCTACATTCGTGAACTATCACGCAGATTCACTTGGGAGAGGGATGAAGCAGGCAAAGTTGCTTTTGAGCAAGCATTGATGGCCTTTATGAGGCAATCAGATCACAGACAAATGCATATGGAGATCATTCAGGAGGAGGCTGACTTGATTTGTGAGCGCACCTCTCATCCTCATAAAAAAGATATACCGGATGGACGGGTGGAAGTGTGGCAGGATGGAAATATGGGGTGGGTAGCATGGCTCCCCCCATTGGGAAACAACAATGCACCAGATGCTGAAATCTCAATTCCTTAAGCTGATAATTAGATCTCTTTACTGATAATTTTGTCTACGAATATGTATATCTAATGTAATCATCCCTGATATAGTGGAGGTGCCCAATAACTATATATTTTGTATATGCACCTTCTCTTGGTGCCCCTGATACTGCCGAACTCAGTTTTTTTGCTAATGCTATGTAAAGTTTTTAAAATTTAGTTTGGTAAAAAATATATTTAGATTAATTTATAATCAGATTTATAATTTGGAATCATTGCTATCTAATACTTTCTAATTAAACTTTTAGTTGATAAAATTATATTTGTAGATTAATAATTTGGAATTAAATTTTAGTTGGGTTAGAATTTAGATTTATTATGATTGAATTTTTATTGGGTAAAATAATATTTGTAGATTAATTAAAAATAAAGTTTTAATTCGCTAAAATAATATTTATAGTAAATTTTAGAAGGTAAATACTATTCGTAGATTAATTTAGGTTAAATTTCAGTTTGGTAAATTTACGAATTGGAATTTTCATTTAATTGCATTTTGGCTTGGTAAATTTATAGGTTATTTTGTAACTAAATTATAATTTGGGGATCGTTGGGTTATATTAATTGGTAATTTCAATTCATTATGAATTATTAAACTTATAGTTATAAACATCAATTTAACTTAATTTAATTTCAAATTGTCTAAAGTTTTAAAGGAACTTCTTTCCAAATAATAATGTTTAGAGTCTCCTTATCCAATAGTTTATTTTCAAAGCAAATGATATAATATGTTATTTAAAATTGCCCTCATTTAAAATTATTTGCTAATCTTTCATTAAAGTTACGCATTTATTTTTATCGTGCAAGTTACATATTTATTTCATCATGCAAGTTACATAATTTTTGTTATCATGCGATTTATATTTCAAAAGATAGATATAACAACCCTTCTCAAATTGAATATTAATCTCCTAGAAGTAATAGTGATTCTCCATTTTCATAGAATTAGTTTGTTTTTTTTTGTTTTTTTCAATTTATAAGTCCTTGTAAAGAATGTTCTCAATTTTCAAGTTGCAATAGGATAATGATTATTTAAGCTTTCAATAAAATAATAGTTTCTTTCATAAGTTGTTTTAGGTTGAGTGATACTTAAGCTTTCTGAGTTATTTAGTTAGATAACTAAAAAAAGAGGAGTTGGAAAACAAAAACCTTAGTAACGTTCGGTATCTATGGTGCCTTTGGGTCACGCTTACGGGTAATGTCATCATGTTTAACTACTACACTTAATGCCTAATAAAGCTGCAATAATGACGTATGTGGCATCGTCCCTATAAATCATTGGGGAGTAATAAGGGTCACATGGAAGTTAAAATCCAAGGGGTGGGTAATCCCCCTTAGATCAATAATCTAAAAAGATAATTTTTAAATGAATTTACATCCACTTAGTTAAACCTTAGAAAACCCCATTAGGGTTGGTTGAGTGAGATGCTTTTAGAATTTTATTTTATCTTGATAATTTTTGACATCTGATAATGGGGTAAGGGTTACGCTTTTGATAGGATATAGGGTTACGCTTAAAGGTACCATTGTGGGTAGCAATCGCAAAGAAACTATCTAGGACATTGACCCTAGAAAGGATTGCGTACCCACCGAAACAATTTACATTAAACCCATAGATTAGAAAATAGAACTACATACTTTAAGCCTTGATCTCGTGCTAAAACGGGTATGTAGGTAGTCTAGGGACGGAGCTATCCCTAGTACTCAGGCATTTGGGGATGGGGTCTAGGATGTTGATCAAAGCGAGTAGATGGTCTGTGAAGTTCCTCGACTTCTCAATCAAATATTGGAAGTTTAAAAGAAAAAAAAAGAAGGGTAATCCAACGCATACTCAGAAGGAATCCCGTATGGATTCGCTTGACTTCCCGAGGCTTTAGGCCAAATTCTGAGGCAGAACTCAAGCTTGTATTATGTCATTTTATTTACTCCTAAGGATGAAAACCTTGGTGCACTCCTATTAGAGGAGTGTAGTTCTTAGAGAGTGACTTAGGACCCAGATGGTCCCAATGAGTCTAAGTCTTTGGCCAGAGCACCTCCTATCCCAAGTTGGATAGATGCCTGCCCCATTTGCGTAGATGCCTATCCCGTATTGGATAGACGAAACCTCTTATTCTGTATGGATAGATTCCTAACCCCCATGGTTAGATGCTCATCCCGGATGGATGAATGCCTATCCTATTTGGATAGGCTCCCAGAGTATGCGATTGAATCAAACACCAAATAAGAATAAATAAGTAAATAAAAATAAATAGAAAAATAGTCAAAAAATTTGGGTCGAGTAGAGTGGGTTATTACATGGTTGGGTGGTTTGATGCCTTCTTCTATTGGGATGTTCTTCATTAGATGCTCTTGCATGGATGGGGATAGCTTGTCTTCTCAGCTTTGGATGAATTCTTGTAGCAGATTGATGTAAATTATTATATGGCAATGTATGTAGTGATTCATGATGTAAATGAAATGTAAATAGGACCACGTTCCTTGTGTTGAAGGATATTGTAATCATATATGTTGTAATAGTATGTTAAGAGAATAAATAATATAACTTGTAATATTGGTTCGTTAATGGAAATTGATTCATGGATGTCTATATGGTCTTATGTAATGTTGGATATATGTTAGATTATCTTGTGATTAGTTCATGATGATAGAAATGTATACGTAATTTGGGAGTAGGAACATTTGGTACTAGTCTTTTAAATTGAACTTCAAAAGGATTCGTTAAGTATGCTTAGTATATGGATATAATCATGATATAGAATAGTGAAGAATCATGTGTGCATTGTAAGAATAAATCATGCTAGGAATTAGTATGCATTAGTCTATGGTGGTAATTGTGTTATCATACTTATAATGTTATTG